>NC_045426.1:502351317-503017817 GCF_902635505.1 Sarcophilus harrisii
TGATTTTGTGATAGAGAAAGCTGACCATCTGTTTTTAAGAATCAAGGTTGTTAACTCATTCTTTGCAATATGTATACTTTTCATCTTGATTTCACATGGCCATGCTTTAAACATGATAGAGAAATGAAGTTTATTCTGAATCATTATCAATATCTCAGTTAACTAAAATTTTAAAATCTTAAGTATTCTCCTATTATCTTATATGTCCTGGTTTTAATTTTTGCCCAACCAATGCTTTTATTTTCTCTTTTATTAAAATACATGGAGCACAATTTTCATTTTGCATATTGAGTTCAATTAAAGATATATGTCATTGAATTCTGCTATAGTGGTTATCACTATAGGTCAGTGCCAATTGACCCCTTGCCCCCAATAACCTTACCACCACCACGAGCTGGCAGCTATTCCCTTTTTTATCATACTTTCTTTTTTATCATATGCTATAGTCAGATCATTTCTTCTTTCTTCTTTTTAGTCTTTTTCTTTATATTCCCCCTTCATTTTTTATTCTACTTTTATCTTATGTTCTCTTTTTTTCTTTGATTCTTTTTTGCTCTCTGAACCCTTTGGTTTTATTCCTCTTTTGTCTTGTTATGTGCCTCAGTTTCAAATCATCAGGAATATAAGCTACCTGCTCTCTCCTGCCTTTCCTTCCCAACACTTCACAAACAAAGGAAAAGAGGCAAGTACCTCTCTGAGTGAAATCTCATTTATGCAGTCAGTCAGTGGATCTGTTTTTCAACACAGCTGAAACGAATGCTAAACAAAGTATCTTAATGAGAGAACTTCTTATGGAAATAAAAAGTTTTTGTTTGGGAGAAATAGGCTCAAAATATGGTGATATCCCCATCAGTATAAAATATAACCCAGAAATGCTCAGCTTGGATGTTTGAACACTATCACAACACTCATTTTTCTTCACAGTACTAGACCTTGAACTTGACACGTGTGCCATTTGATCTATATATTAATTTGTTCATGTGTCTCATACTTACAAGGAACGTCTTTTCATTCTAGTCATTAACAAGCAGTGAGAGATTCAGAGAGCTGAAGTCAGAACCACACTTCAACAAAATTGCCTGCAGGAAGATGGTACCAACAGTGAAAATTCCTGCTACTTCTGAACAGGTCATGTCTCTCCAGAGCCATCTATTCTCTTTCTCATCTTTGTGAACTAAACCATATACAGCAGCACCACCATATACACCCCACGTAAACCAAGCAATGCTGAGAAACATATATGCACCTACACAGCCATGGCTACAGGATAAAAATCCAACAATACTTTTAAATTCAATCCTTGAAGATTTTTTTTTAACATATGTAGTTAACTATTCAACATCCATTCTTTCACTTATTCCTTTCATTCTTGCCCATTATTAGAAATCATTATAATCACATCATCATCATCATCATCATCATCATCATCATGAAATGCATTTACGTAGCTCTTTTCAAGCATTACCTCATTCAATCTTTTCAATAAGTAACATAGATTTCTATATGCAGTGATGTTAATTGAAGTCAGTATTATCATTCCTATTTTATAGATCAGAAAACAGATTCAGAGAGGTAATATGGCTTTTCCATGATCACTTAGCCAGCTAGTAAATATCAGGGCTAGGATGAAATACATCACTTTCTATTTTGCCATAATTATTTCCAATTGAGAAAAGTAATTTTTTTTTCTAATAAACAAACTCATTTACTGTCTTTATCCCAAGAGAAGTTAGAACCAGCCAATCATGTTTAGGGAAGCAACTATAGTGCTTTTACCTCAATTTGACTGTTGATAATGTTTACCTAAAGCATGAATTGAGTTCCAAAAAAGGCTAATAAAAGGCCATGATTTTAAAAAGTCGATAGTTTTTTTTTAGCTTCTTATGGGTAATTCATCACAGTGTGATTTCATTCTCTCCCTTAGAATGAATATAACCAAATATAAATGGTTTTGATTTATAGGTATAATATTCTCCTTTCTTTGGCATGGATAATGGAAAATTTCCTAAAACCAAAATGATATTTTTGTCTGATGATATCTAAAGAAGTGTTTTTTGAAACTTATCATTTAATAATGTAATGCCATATAAAAATAGTGCATATATATATATATATATATATATATATATGAAGATACCTCATCTATATTATAACATTGGCATTTCTATTTCTCTTTACTCATGATAAGAACAAGATAATGCCAATGATGTTTTATCCTTTCTTGCTTATGAACTCAATGAATTTATAAAGTTAAATGGATAGAGATCAGATATCATGTTATATAAATTGCTAGGGATTTCATTTTTATTTTGCAAGAGGATTTTCTCTCTAATATTTTTTCAAATAACTATAAAATTTTTGAGGTTTTTAATTCAGCTTTTCAAACAAAATAGTATTTTTCTATACTTTTATAATTCCTTCCTCTATCTACCCACCCCTTTTTCTGTCCCTATATATTTTTCCTCAAAATGTATCTCTGTTCATTACATATTAACCTGATTTCAGTGCTCCTTGTTTTGTAATCATTTCTTAGAACATGGAATAACATATTGCTGTTGATAGGAGTAATATATGGTTCCTGGTATGTAGAACACACTTAATAAATGCTTTTTGAGCAATTTTTATTTTGCCTAGACATTAAATATATAAGATAACTGATTAGAGTCTACTGGAATTTATGGTTGATACCAAAAAAGGGTCCTAGAAGAAAATTAACTAATAAAATTATAGACTTTTAGAGACAGTTGAAATAAATCTTATAAGTAATCTAGTTGAACTTTTTTCCCCATTTCAAGATTTCCTTCTTCATCAGAGGTTCTTAATGTTTTTGGTACCATAGACCCTTTTGGCAATCTGATGAAACTTATGTACCCCTTCTCAGAATATTTTTAAAATAATTTTTATTTTTTCTCAATTAAATAAAAAAATAATTTTAACGTTTTTAAAAGTTTTGAGTTTCAAATTATGTCCTGCTCTTCCTTCCCTTCCTCTTCCCTGAGATGGTAAGTAACATAATATATATAGGTTTTACATGTATAATCATGTAAAACATTGACATACAGAATAATGTTTTTAATTACATAAAATATAAAGTTATGATGAAATACCCTCTCCAAATAGGAATATCATAATCATGTGTTTGTAGCAGTAGGACTAATACCTACAATAATTTCAAAATAGTAATGAATATAAATGATATTTTAAACAACCTGAAATAACTGTAATGTGATATGAAAATATCTATGATTTCTACTGGTGAGAAAAGCACAAGTACCAATACTATTGTGGCATATTTCCTCCATTCATAACGTTAATTTCCAGTTCCAAGTTAGTGAAAATAAAATATAATTTCTGTCCCCTCCAAGTCCATTTAAGGATTCCTTAGCAGTCCACAGATACAAGGTTTAAAAACCCTTCCTCTTTTGATATAGTGTAAAAATTACTTCAGGAATTCCAGCATTTGATCCCAACTTTGTCAATAACTAGCTTTTAGACCCTAGGCAAGGCATTGAACCTAAAAATCCCAGTTGGAAGAAATCTCAGAGGTCATTAAATTAAACTATTGACTGAGGCTATCTCCAATTTATTCCTGTATCTCATTTTTAGATAGTTATTTGCATGTTGTCTTCCCCATGAGCTCCTTGAGAACAGGGAATATTTTTTGTCTTTTTTAATATCCCCAGTATATAGCTCTATGCTTAGAATATAATAAGCATTTAACAAATGCTAATTGAAGTAAAATAGAACCTATGCTCATTTCCCATGGGATTGATGTGAGGTCCAAATGACAATATATAGGTATTTCTGTGTGTGTGTGTGTGTGTGTGTGTGTGTGTGTAATATGTACTATGTGTTTATATTTACTGATAAAGTAAGATGAGTATATCACATATATGTATACATATATATATATATATATTTAAAATTTTACAATACACATTACTTTATAATTTTTTTCAAAGGCTCATTGACTGATACTGCTGAAGTATGGAGCCAGGGCTCAAATTACTCCAACAACAGGGGCAGGATCAAACTTCCACTTGGAAAGTAAATGATCCCCAACCTGCTGGTTCCCAGAGCTAGTGAGTTAGTAGCCCTTTAAAAAATAAGATAGGGCTGTGTTCTCAGATTTATGACATTAACTCCCACAGATGCCTATATTCATTTCAATATTGCAAACTAGATAGCTTCTCATACTTTATTAACATAAACCCAAATTTAAGATCGTCTTTAAAATCCTGCTATATTATTTGATTTCCAGCTTACCTTGTTGACTCAGTACTGACCCCATCTGCCTACACAGATCCAAGGTTTCCTTTACTTGTGACTCAGATTTGCCTTTGATTGCTGACCTTTCTGGCTTCATCAAACAGCTTCCTCACCATATGAGCCAATTTCACTAGTATTATGCTTGTGTTCTCTTTTCTGTCCATGCTATATCCAAATCATTTCTGTGTAAAGCTGATTTTAGTGGCTTAAGGGGAGAAGCCACTTTCTTTCTGGCCCCAGTAAGCACTGAATGTTCTCTCCTTTCTACTTATAGGTTCATAACAACATGGAATTAGGACTGGATCTTAGGAGGATACATTTAAAGCTTGAAGAAAATTTGTTTAGTAAATACCATTTCTAAAAGCTAGTTAATGATAGCTGATAATCAATGGGGAGCACACTGGTAGGGAATCATGAATGATAGTATTAAAAACCTAACTATGCTAAGCATGGTGAAGCGTATGTATAACCTTGTTACCAGAAAAGCTGAGCCTGGAGGGTACACAAAAAATCAGATTAAAAAGGGAAAAAATGAGGGGGAAAAAAAGCAAACAACAATCACAAAAATGATGAAAATGCTACATTGTGAGCCCAACTCAGTCCCCATAATTCTCTTTCTGAATGCAGATGGCTCTCTCCATCACAAGTCTATTGGAATTGGCTTGAATCATCTCAGTGTTGAAAAGAACCAACTTCATCACAGTTGATTATCAAGTCATCTAGTTATTGCTGTGAACAATGTTCTCTTGGTTCTGTTCACATTTAGCATCAGTTCATGTAACTCTCCTGGCCTTTCTGAAATCATCCTGCTGGTTGTTTCTGACAAAACAATAATGTCCCATGACAGTCGTATACCATATCTTATCCAGTCATTCCACAGTTGCTGGGCATCCACTCAGTTTGCAGTTTCTTGCCACTACAAAAAGAGATGCTACAAACATTTTTGCACATGTGGGATCTTTTCTCTTTTTTATGATCTCTTTGGGATACAGATCCAAAAGAGACACTGCTGGATGAAAAGGTATGCAAAAAAAGGGCTGTCAATCCTTTGGGCATAGTTCCAAATTGCTCTCCAGAATGGTTGGATCATCTCACAACTCCACCAGACATGGCCTAGTTTTCCCACATCTCCTCCAATATTTATCATTATCTTTTCCTGTTATCTTAGCCAACCTGAGAGCTATGTAGTAGTACCTCAGAGTTTGAACATACATTTTGAAGGGAAATAAGGATTTTATCAGAATCTACACTTTTTAAAGGAAGATTTACTAATTTTTTTGGTTTATATTGTTGTAATATTTAAATATACGGTACATTTCAGACACCCATTTGTGCAAAGAGACAGAAAGATGAGTTGTTACATACATGGTACAACAAGTAGAGCATTTTAACTAGAATGAAGAGAACCTAAATTTGTGTAATAATCCTAGAAGAGTAGGCTGGAGTCTATTCATGAAAGGCTTCAATTATCAAACTTTGTTCTTTTGAATGAAGTAAATTCTTTCTTTGCTATATTCCATTTGTGAATACTACCCCACCCAGGCTCATTGATACATGTTTTTTTAAAATAGGTTTCAGTCTATTAGGAGACTTCTAATGTCATAAATGCTAGTCTAGGGGGGAAGTCAAGATGGCAGAGAAGACACACACTTCATTCTAAGCTTCCCTTCTACCCTCACTACTAATTACCAAATTCAGCCTCAGAAATAGTGCTTGACTGGTGAAATCCACGAATATCAGGAATACAACAGATTACCAGCCAAAGATAATCTAGAAGATCACCAGAAAAGCTTTGTCCTGATTGGCAGGAACAGGCCAGTGCAGACAGGGTGGCAGAACACGGAGTCTAGCACACTAAGCGGACTAGGGGTGGGTGGTCTCCATGGGTGGAAAATTTGCAGGGAGGACTCTACCACAGGTTGACTGATCTGCTTTAGTTGCAAAGCAGTAGATCAGCCGAGAAGTTACACAAACGCCAGAGGTAGAGTGTACATCCCAAAATCCCAGAATCTAACAGGGTCTGGCTACACCAACCCAGCACCAGAAGTGACTCAGCACAGACCACAGCACAGCTATGCAGCCCCATTCTGCATTATGGAGCTTTTGCCTGGGGCTGTCACATTTCTGATTACCAGGGGGGCTCTGCCTGGGGCAGCCACAAATCTGCACAGCGGCAGGGCTCTGCCCGGGCAATAGAACTTCCACAGGGCAGAAACACTTCCAGTGTGGAGTTCTTCCCAGGACATTTCCACAGCTTGGGCAGCTCTTAGCAGCCTATTTGCAGGGCTACTGTCCATATATCTATCCCTGTTCTGCAGAGGAAACTGGTAACCACCTTGCCCTGAAAGCAGACCCAAAGGGCTATTAAAAAATGAATAAAAAAGCCAAGCATATCCTAACCATTGATAGCTTCTATACAAAAAGAGAGCAGATTTTCAAGCACGAGGAGCCTAATAGCAGACAGTCTCCAGACAAAACCCCAAAGGGGGATGTAATCTGATCCCCATCACCCAAGGCTCTCCTAGAAGAAATTATAAAAGATTTTAAAAGAGAGCTAGAAGAAAAATGGGGAAAGGAAAGAGAAGCTCTGCAAGAGAGTACAGAAAAGGCATATAATTCACTTAAAGAAAAATTTGATAAAGTGGTCAAAGAAAACAACTTCCTGAAATGTGAACTGGAAAAGATAAAGAACTCCCAGGGAGTGCAGGGAAACAGAATTTGTGGATTGGAAAAGATAAAGAACTCCCAGGAAAGTAGGATTTGTGAATTGGAAAAAGAAAATAACAGTAAAAAAAATTAGTGAAATGAAAAAAAAATTCCATAAAGCAAAGCAACTCATTTAAAAACTCAATTGGACATACACAAAAAGGAGTAAAAAAAAAACTAATGAAGAAAATAACTCATTAAAAATCAGAACTGAACAAATAGAAATGAATGGTTTGTTGAGACATAAAGAATCGGTCCAGCAAAATTCCCCCCCCCCCAAAAAAAAAAAGAAAAAGAAAAAATAGGAAAAAATGTTAAATATCTACTTGGAAAAACAACAGACTTGGAAAATAGAACTAGGAGAGATAATATGAGGATTATTGGACTTCTTGAAAATTATGATAAAAATGAGCCTGGACACTATTTTACAGGAAATCATCGAAGAGAACTGACCAGAGGTAATAGAATCAGGAGGTAAAATAGGCATTGAAAGAATTCATCAAACACCTTCTGAAAGAGACCCCAAAATAAAAACTCTAAGGAATATTGTGGCTAAATTTTAGAACTATCAGACTGAGGAAAAAAATATTACAAGCATCCAGAAAAAACAATTTAAATCCCGAGGAGCCACAATAAGGATCACTCAGGATCTAGCTGCTTCCACATTAGAGGATCGAAGGGCCTGGAATATGATATTCTGAAAGGCAAAAGAACTTATTCTTGTGCAGCCAAGAATAAACTACTCAGCTTAGCTGAGCATTTTCTTCCAGGGAAGAAGATGGACATTTAGTGAAACAGGTGAATTCCATTTGTTTCTAATGAAAAAAACAGAGCTAAACAAAAAATTTGACCTCCAAGTATGAGTCAAGAGAAGCAGAAAAAGGTAAAAAGAACCCTTGAGAACTGTTTTTCTGTTATGGACATACATGAAGAGTGCATGTATAAAATATATAGAAAACTTACTCTAATTTATAAAAAAATCAAGCCATTCTCCAATTGATAAATGATCAAAGGATAAGAACAGACAATTCTCAGACAAAGAAATTGAAACTATTTCTAGCCATATGAAAAGATGCTCCAAGTCATTATTAATCAGAGAAATGCAAAGTGAGATACCACTACACACTTGCAGATTGGCTAGAATGACAGGGAAAGATAATGCAAAATGCTGGAGGGGATGTGGGAAAATTGGGACACAGACATTATTGGTGGAATTGTGAATACATCTAGCCATTCTGGAGAGCAATTTGGAGCTATGCTCAAAAAGTTATCAAACTGTGCATACCCTTTGATCTAGCAATATTACTACTGGGCTTATATCCCAAAGAGATCTTAAAGAAGGGAAAGGGACCTGTATGTGCAACAATGTTTGTAGCAGCCTTCTTTGTAGTGGCCAGAAACTGAGTGGATGCCCATCAATTGGAGAATGGCTGAATAAATTGTGGTATATGAATGTTATGGAATATTATTTTCTATAAGAAATGACCAGTAGGATGATTTCAGAAAGGCCTGGAGAGACTTACATAAACTGATGCTGAGCGAAATGAGCAGGACCTCCAAGAGATCATTATATACTTCAACAACAATACAATTTGATGATCAATTCTCATGGATGTGGGTCTCTTCAACAATGAGACGAATCAAATCAGTTCCAATAGAGCAGTAATGAATTGAACCAGCCACACCCAGCGAAAGAACTCTGGGAGAAAAAATAGGGAATGAAGGACTCCTACCAAATTCCTTTTATGACACAATCATAGATACCTAAACCAGGTATGTTGAAAACAGAGAAAGAAAATTATAGACCAATCTCCCTAATGAATATTGATGCTAAAATCTTAAATAAAATATTAACAAAAATCATCCCAGTATAATACACCATGACCAAGTAGGATTTATATCAGGAATGCAGGGCTGGTTCAATATTAGGAAAACTATTAGCGTGATTGCTTATATCAATAACCAAATTAACAAAAATCATATGATCATCTCAATAAATGCAGAAAAAATTGGTAAAATACAACATTCATTCATATTAAAGACACTTGAGAGTATAGGAATAAATGGACCTTTCCTTAAAATAATCAGTAGCATCTATTTAAAACCATCAGTAAGCATCATATGAAATGGGGATAAACTGGAACCATTCCCAATAAGATCAGGAGAAAATTTTGATTATATCAAATTGAAAAGTTTTTGTACAAACAAAACTAATGCAGACAAGATTAGAAGGGAAACAATAAACTAGGAAAACATTTTTATAGTCAAAGGTTCTGACAAAGGCATCATTTCCAAAATATATAGAGAATTGACTCTAATTTATAAGAAATCAAGCCATTCTCCAATTGATAAATGGTCAAAGGATGTGAACAGACAATTTTCAGATGAAGAAATTGAAACTATTTCTAGTTATATGAAAAGGTGCTATAAATCACTATTGATCAGAGAAATGCAAATTAAGACAACTCTGAGATACCACTACACACCTCTCAGATTGATTAGGATGACAGGAAAAGATAATGGTGAATGTTGGAGAGGATGTGAGAAAACTGAGACACTGAGACATTATTGGTGAAATTGTGAATACATCCAGCCATTCTGGAGAGCGATTTGGAACTATGCTCAAAAAGTTATCAAACTGTGCATACCCTTTGATCCAGCAGTGTAACTACTGGACTTATATCCCAGAGAGATCTTAAAGAAGGGAAAGGGGCCTGTATGTGCAACGCTATTTGTGGCAGCCCTCTTTATAGTGGCTAGAAAGTGGAAACTGAGTTGATGCCCATCAATTGGAGAATGGCTGAATAAATTGTGGTATATGAATGTTTTGGAATATTATTGTTCTATAAGAAATGACCAACAGGATGATTTCAGAAAGGCCTGGAGAGACTTACATGAACTAATGCTGAGTGAAAAGAGCAGGATCAGGAGATATATACTTCAACAACAATACCATATGATGATCAATTCTGATGGATGTGACTCTCTTCAACAACGAGATGAACCAAATCAGTTCCATTTGTTCAATAATAGAATCAGCTACACCCAGCACAAGAACTCTGGGAAATGAGTGTGAACCACTACATAGCATTTCCAATCCCTCTATTTTTGTCTGTTTGCATTTTTTTATTTACTTCACAGGTTAATTGTATATTATTTCAAAGTCCAATTCTTCTTGTGCAGCAAAATAACTGTATGGATATGTATACATATATTGTATTTAACATATAGTGTAACATATTTAACATGCATTGGTCTACCTGTCATCTGGGGGAGGGGGTGGGTGGAGGGGAAAAATTGGAACAGAAGGTTTTGCAATTGTCAGTGCTCAAAAATTACCCATGCATATATCTTGTAAATAAAAAGCTATAATTAAAAAAACAATAAAAATAAAAAAACAATAACTAACATGAAAAAAACACTAGTCTACATCTTTTTATCTCCTTAGCTACTTGGAAGGGAGGATGTAATACTGAATTACCACAATCTTCACTGAATAAACCTTCTCAGATTATTATTCAGTTCTGAAAATATAAAGTGATATTTTCCCTTAATGAGTTTACATTCTATGGAAGTGATAAGACCTGCATAGAAATAAGTATAATGCAAGGCATAATGGAAGACATGTTGGAGATATCCTAATATAGGCTTCAAAAAGGCAAATATGAACATTCATATAAGTAAGTTGAGGAGATAAGTGTTCTATAGTAACAAATAGTTTCTTTTTTTTTTTTATTACAAATTGGTATGTCCCATAACAAAGAGCACAACACAGAATCAGTGACCATCATATCATAGCATAGGGATATTTGGAGTGTTCAAAAAGGACCCTCTACTGGGAGGGTCTGCCAAGTCCTTTTTCAGGTCTTCTCTTCCACCTTTAGTGAACACCGTCACCCAATACTCACTATGGCTCCAAGAAGCTATAGCATATGTGAATGATTTTGTTATTCTCTGAAATACAATGATCTATTACTGCTCTGAAGCACATATGATGAAAAATGCTATCCATGCCAGAGAGAAAAGTTATTGTGTCTGAATACAAATTGAAGCATACTTCACATGTGTTCATGTAATAGGGGCTGGGGTGGGGAAGAATGGAAAGAATTTGGAACTCAAAGTTTTAAAACAAATGTAAAAATATATTTTACATGTAACTGGGAAAAATAGAAATATTACATTAAAAAAAGAAAAATTAAGGGAAATCCATAGCATATATAGTGGCTACAACTCAATAAAACATCTTTGTAGATAGGCTAAGCAGAATTGATCTTAATTGATGAACCTCAAACCCACTGGTAAATTAGGGAGATGTCTACTCAAAGCATGTGAAGACTTCCCCCAGGGGAATGAAAAGATAAAACCAATTTTTCCAACAGTCATGCAGGTGGCTAAGGCAGGTGCCATGGAGTGCTTAGAGCTTGGTCAGATATTAAAGATTCCAAGGTCATCTACTACATCCCAGGCCATGACCAATTATCCTGACTTTTGTGCTATCACTGGACTTTGATAACTCTGTAAGAGATATTAAGGTTTATAACTTTGTGCAATACTGCCTACCTTAAATCCACTTCATGTTTGAGTGAAGACATCACTCCATAATGTCTTCAAAACTCAAGGATCCAACAACAACAAACTTCTATCATAGTCTTTTGAGTGTAAAAATGTAATTTTGCCTCCAATCCTCAGAGGGAGTCAGGATGAATATATAGAGAGATGCTAAGGAAAAGAACTAATAATTTGGTCAGATTATCTCACATATGACATGAGTATATCAAAGTTGTGTACAAAATATATAAAAGAAGCATCTGACAGACCTCTTTTTGGTCTGGAGTATAGCTGCTTTGTTCTTTGGCTTGCAGCCATGCTCAAATCTCTCTGGGTCTGGCTCCCTGCCAGGTCAGAAGCTGTAGCTTACTTTCTCATACTTTCTCTCTGCCAAGTCATCCGCTGGAACAACCCAATTGTTTATCTTACTCTCCCTCTCTCAGCTTACTAGCTCTAAAATAGGAGCAGGCTACACTTTTTAAAAGAAGAGTTATTGATTTTTTTTGGTTTATATTGTTGTAATATTTAAATATATGGTACCCTGGCCTCCAATAGAACCCTTCCTTGTTTTTATTTTTTATTTTGATAAAAATAATTTTTAATTTTTCAAAATACATGCAAAGATAGTTTTCAACATTCACCCCTGCAAAACCTTGTGTTCCAAATTTTTCTTCCTCCTCTGCATAGCAAGTAATCCAATGTAGATTAAACATGTGCAATTCTTCTAGACATATTTCCATGCTGCACAAGAAAAATTAGATTAAAAGGGAAAAAAAAAACTAGAAAGAAAAAAAACAAGCAAATAAACAACAACAACAAAAGTGGAAATACTATGCTATGATCTACATTCAGTCTCCATAGTCTTTTCTCTGGAGGCATATGCTCTTTCCATCACAAATCTATTGGAATTGTCTTGAATCACCTCATTGTTAAAAAGAGCCAAGTCCATCATAGTTGATCATCCCATAATCTTATTGTTTCTGTGTCCAATGTAGAACCTCAAACCATCAACACACTGACCATTCTAGAACTAGCATGGCAATGTAGCTAGGTCAAAACTCTAAGTTCAATACCAACTCTGACATTTAGTAGTATAATCCCAGAAAAGTTACTTCACTGCCTGCCTCCTCTTCACTTTCTGGCTTCTCTGCTTTCCTTTAAGGTCTAGCCAAAATTCTACTCCAAACAGGAAGGCTTTTACAATCCTTCTTAATTCTACTGCTTTTTCTTTATTAATTTCCTAATTACCCAGTGAATAAACTGTAAATATTTGTTTGCTTCTTTCCCTTATTAGATTGTGAGTTTCTCAAGGGAAGAGATTGCCTTTCACCTTTGTTTGTGTCCCCAGTGCCTGACACACAATAGGGGCTTAATAAATGATTATTGACTGATTGACTGATCAACAAGTCCTCATTTATAGAGTGTGGGTAATAATCATCATGGCAGAATAGTATAATGGAGAGAAGGCTGATTCTGGAGTCTCAAAAACATGAATTCTGACTCAGCTCTGACACTTACTATATTGGTGACCTGTGTGCCTCAGGCAACTCCCTGGGATTTATGGTTTGTGTGAATTAGAGTTCTACATTAGAAAGAACCCTAAATTTGGAGTCAGAAGGGTTTGCCTCAAATCAATTTCCCTGTGGGCAAGTCACAACCTCTCTAGGCTTCAGTTTAATCAACTCTAAAATAACAGAATTGAATTGAATGGTTTTTGAGGAACCCTTCCCTCCTCTCTTCTCACTCCGTGATTGCATGATCCTAAATCTGGCACCATATACCTCATTCTGCACCTCCTGGCTATTAACCCTTTATTGAAAGAAGTAGGATAGACCAACCTCTGTTTCTGACAGGTTACATCCTTCCTCTTTCTCCTATTTGAATAGCCAGGAGGCAACATTTCTTTTCTCTCCTTTCTTTTGGATGGGATGGAGGGACTTTGGGGCATTCAGGGTACCAGCCCTAGAGAGAGATCTTCCCTTCCAGGGAAATAGTTCTAATAATAATTTCCTTCTCCTGGTCCTTTAGCTCTTCCATAGAATTCATTTTTCTTTTTTTCTTCTTTTTCTTTATTTTTTCTTCTCTCGCCAAGATTACAGACTTGGCACCTAGAATGGAGATTTGGGTAACAATAACAATAATAAAGATTGTAGTAATAATAATAATTATTATTATACATAATGACAATAATATAATATTGTCACTGTGTATAATACATTGTTATATTATTTTATATTGTTATATTGCGTGTATTGTTGATATATATAATAATACAATATAAAATAATAATAATAACTAAAATTATATCGTGCTTATTATGATTCTGTAATCTAATCGATTTGAATCTAGTTTCCATAGTGCAATGGTGATCTTTCCACATCTTCTTATCCTCTATGAATCTTATTCCATAACATGTTATAAACTCTCTACAGGGATCCATTCATCATGCTTGTGGATAAGCTGGAGAGTGTGCAGAAGAGGAAAAGCAGAATGGCAAAAGGGACTTGAATCTATGTCATCTGCAAATCAGTCAAAAGAATTGGGAATATTTAGCTTGTGGAAGAGATGGCTCATGGGTATATAGCAGTTATTTTTATGTATTTGAAAGGTTGTCATGTGGGAAATGGATTAGATTTGTTTTGTTTGGCCCCAAAAGCAGAACTGGAAGCAATATGTAAAACATTTTAATAAGAAATTTAGTCTTATTTAATGTCAAGAATAACTTTCTAACTGGAAATTAAGTGGATGCTCATCAGTTGGGGAATGCCTGAATATGTTATGGTATATACATGTAATGAAATATATTGTTCTATAAGAAAAGAAATGGCATGCAGGCTGATTTTAGAAAAGCCTGGAGAGACTTATGAGAACTGATGTTAAACGAAGTGAGTAGAACCAAGAGAACATTGTACACAGCAACAAGATTATGTGATGATCAATTGTGATGGACTTGGCTAGTTTCAACAATGAGATTATTCAAGACAAATCAAGTAGACCTGCAATGAAAAGAACCATCTACATCCAGAGAGAGAATTATGGAGACTGAATGTGGATAAAATGTGGATAAAAGCATAGTATGTTCACTTTTTGTTGTTGTTTGTTTGCTTATATTATTTTCTTGTGTTTTTTTTTCTTCCACCATTTTGATCTGATTTTTCTTGTACAACATGATGAATATGAAAATATGTCTAGAAAATTTGCACATGTTAACTTAAAATGGATTGCTTAGTGTCTATGAGGGGGAGGTGAGGAGGGAGAGAAAATTTGGAGCACCAAGTTTTGCAAAGGTGAATGTTGAAAAACTATCTTTGCATATATTTGGGAAAAATTAAATCTATTAAAGTAAAAAGAAGAAAAAAGAATAACTTCCTAACAGTTGATTTCCTAAAGTAGAATGGGTTACCTCGAGAGATGGTGGATTTCCTCTCAATAGAATTCTTCTTCAGATTCTGCATGACCACTTGTCAAGTGTGTCATATTAGGACTACCTTTAAATTAGAATTAGACTAAATTAGATTATAATTAATTATGCATTAGCATCGATGGCCACTACAATCCCTTCTAATTTTCACATTTGAGAATTCTTTGTAATTCTTTGATATCTTCATGACACATTGCAAAATGTGTTTAACTTATAGTTACAGAAGACTTGGGTTCAAATCATACTTCTGATCCTTATAAGTTGGATTGCTATGCATAATACTCTATCTCTCTTATTCTTAGTTTTCACATCTGCAAAATGGGGATATTAATACCTATAGTAGTTATGCCAAAGACTAGTCCCTCCTTCCAGATGAGCGTCAGCTGTAAATTAATCCTGTTGCTACCAATGATGAGACTGAGGATTGTGTTTTACCAAGTACATAGTGTCTTAAGGCTTACAAAGCATTTTTATAGCATTTTCTGACCTTTGAAAGGGACTAAAGAGGTATAGTAAATAGTATGGACATAATAAGAGAGCATCTGATATTTTATCAATGAGGCGAAGAGAAAAGATGAAAAATGAGAAAAGAAAAGCCTAAAAGGAACTGAACTGCAATTATAAATATACATCTGTAGAGTGTCCTCTGTTTAAAAAAAACAAAGCGATTGAGAAATTGCCTTAACTTTCTAATAATTGCTTTCTTCATTTATAGGGACATTCCATATTGCCTGACCTGAATGGGTGCTCTCTAGTAAGGCTTCTAGTATCTATGATTGCTAGATTAAGTAGACCTGAAGTTCAATTAGTGAGGAAAATCTCTAGGACATCAGAATGTACAATACCCTGGGTACAGAGATTTACACAGGAGGCATGAATTTGGAAAAGTGAGAAAAAAGAAGAGAAAAGATTTTTTTTTTAAGATAGAAGGAAGAAATAGAAAGCCACATTGAATAAGATTATTGAATGTTCTTGAGGATTGTTGACCACAACTGTGCTGGACCAATATTACATCATGGGACAAGGTCTACTGAGCAGTAGATGTCAGACTTAAAGTATGCGTTCAGAATATACAGGCTGGGATCAGAAAGGGTGTGATCAGGAAGACAGCCAAGTACAGTGAAGAGTAATTGCAGTTAGAATGAAAGAACTTCTGAACTGAGAATTGCTATTCCCTACTTGGGGCAACCATGTAGGACAGTGGATAGAGCTCTGGGCACCTAAGTTCAGATCTAGTCTCAGACACTAGCTGTGTGACTCTGGGTGAGTTACTGAACCCTATATGCTTCCGTTTCCTCATCTGTAAAATGAGCTAAAGAAGGAAATATCAAAGCACTCCAGTATCTTTACCAAAAAAATCCCAAATGGGATCACAGAGAATTGGACACAACAGAAATGACTGTAACCTTGGGCAGGTGTTCACTTCCTTGCGACTTAGTTTTCTAAATTGTAAAATGAGTGTAATTGAACAGATTATCTTTGATATCCCTTCTATCTTTAAATCTATAATCTTTTGATTCCACGTATAAACAGTTTCTGCCTTTCTAATATCTCTGGAAGTTGGACATCAACCACTCCTGCTTAGAAAACTATATCCTATAAAAACAGACTGCTTTACTTTGGTTTTCTGTTCAGAGATGCTCAGGAAGATCACAGGGATTTACTTTCCATATGGCTTCTTACTTCTTTCTAGAATTGCATTGTGAGGAAAGCTATAGCCCAAGAGGGAATGAGATTCTCCACAATGAAGGTCAAGAAAGGTAAATGAAGAGCTAGAAGAACTTCTTGATGCATATGAGAGGATTATAATAGATAAAAGAGAATATAAAATTACTTAATGGATATTTTCTTTGCCAACAAGGACAGATTGTTGGTTCTTTTAGTCCTTCTTTCATGAAGAGGACCAATGATATCAGGAGGATGATGTTTTGGCTTGCTATAAAATTAGATTTAAGTGAGTCAGGGCTGTGCAAAATCATTAGCCTAACTCTTATCTTCCAGAGTCATTGGAGTCCAGGGGCAAGATCACTAAAATGGTAGGGAATATTTTTGCAGATGTAGGTCCTTTTCCCTTTTTAATGATCTCTTTGAGATACAGACTAGGTCTAATAGTTGTATTGCTGGATCAGAGGTCATGAATTTTTAAATCTCTTTAGGCATAGCTCCAGATTGTTCTCCAAAATGGTTGACTTAGTTCACAGTTCCACCAACAGTGCATTAGTGTCCTAATTTTCCCACATCCTCTTCAAATCATTTTTCTTTTTTTATCATATTGACTGATATGAGAGGTGTAAGATAGTACCTCAGGGTTGTTTTATTTTGCATTTTTCTAACCAAAT
The DNA here is from genome assembly GCF_902635505.1 of Sarcophilus harrisii. NCBI lineage: Eukaryota > Metazoa > Chordata > Mammalia > Dasyuromorphia > Dasyuridae > Sarcophilus > Sarcophilus harrisii. The sequence continues at coordinate 502,368,601 of NC_045426.1, forward strand.
GTGGTAAAGAACTTCTTCATATACCTTGATTTCTTCATCTATAAAATGCTTGTTTATATTCTTTGGCCACGTCAATTGAGGAATGGCTTATATTCTAATAAATTTGAGAAAAGAGGCCTTTGTTAGAAATGTTTTCTATAAAGATTGTTTCCCAGATTTCTACTTGTTCTTCAAATGTTAGCTACACTGGATTTGTTTGTGTTAAAGCTTTTTAATTTAATATAACAAAAATTATCTATTTCACATTTTATAATGCTGTCTTGTGACAGATCTATCTTGTGAATTCTTGTTGTGAATTCTTTCCTTCTCTATAGATTTGTCAATTTCCTTTCTTAATGTCCTTCTTGTTTATTTTTTTGTTTGTATTTATCAAATTCTGTGAGGAAAGAGTTGATGTCCTCCACTAGTATAGTTTTGCTATCTATTTCTTCCTGTAACTCACTTTTCTCCTGTAAGAATTTGGATGATATCCCATTTATATATCCACCATATATGGTTATTATTGATATTGCTTCATTCTCTATAATATTTTTATCAAGATGCAGTTTCCTTTCTTATATATTTTAATTAGTTTTTTTTGCTTTTACTTTGAAATCATGATTGTTATCTCCTTTTTTTTTTTTTACTTCAGCTGAAGCATAATATATTCTGCTTTAACCCTTTCCTTTAATCTGTGTATTCTCTGCTTCAAATTTGTTTCTTGTAAACAACATATTGTGGGATTCTAGTTTTTGATCCATTTTCCCATCAGCTTCCATTTTATGGGAAAGTTCATCTTATTCACATTCGCAGTTATGATTGCTGTGTATTTCCCTTCATCCCATTTTTCCTTTCACCCTTTCTCTCCTTGACAGTGTTTTACTTATGATCTGCCTTATCTTTTATGTCAGTCCCCATCACCCTCACTTTCATCTCTTCTTCTCCTACTTTCCTATAAGGTAAGATTCATTTTTATATTCAACTGATTGTGTGTGTGTGTGTGTGTGTGTGTGTGTGTGTGTATGTGTGTGTATTATTCTTTTTTTGAGCCAATGCCGATTAAAGTAAGATTCAAGTGATGTCCATTTATCATCCTCCCATGTTTTCTTCCACTTTAACAGCTTTTTTCATGCTTCTTCATATGAAATAATTTATCCCAATCTACCTCTCCCTTTCTCCTTTACCCAGTTTACTCCTCTTTCTCATCCCTTAATTAATTTTTATACCTTTTCCTCAAATTCACATTATATCCATACCCTTTATGTATATTCCTTCTAACTACAGAATTAATGATATAATTTTTTAAAGAATAAAAGTATTATTTTTCCATACAAGAATGTAAACAGGTCAACTCCACTGAATTCCTTATATTTTCTTTTATCTTTTTAGGTTTCCCTTGGGTCTTGATATTGGGGATCACTTTTTTTGTTCAATTCTGTTATTTTCTTTATAAAAGTTAGAAATCTTTCTATTTCATTAATTGATCATATTTCTCTTGAAGTATGAGGCTCAATTTTTCCAAGAAGGTGATTCTTGGTTGTAGTTCTTGCTCCTTAGCCTTCTGGAATACCATGTTTCATGACCTCCAATCCTTTAATGTTATATTTGTTAAGCTCTCTATAATCTTGATTGTGCCTCCTCAATATTTGAATTGTTTCTTTTTGGCCACTTGCAGCACTTTTCCCTTGATCTCATAGCTCTGAAATTTGACCTAAAATGTTCCTTGAAGGTTTTATTTTGAAATCTCTTTCCCAAAGTGATTAGTGAATTCTTTCAACTTTATTTTACCCTAGTACTATAAAATATCAGGTCCATTTTCCCTGATAATTTCTGGAGAGGGGCTGTGAAAATCTTCCTTATTATGACTTTCAGGTAGTTCAATGCTTCTGACATTGTCTTTCCTACATCTATTTTCCAGATAAGTTGTTTTTCCAATGAGGTATTTTAGAATTTGTCTTTTTTTTTATTCCTTTGAATTTGTTTGATTGATTCTTGATGTCTCATAGAGTTATTAGTTTCCACTTTTTTGGAGTTGTTTTCTACAGCAAATTTTTGTGCTTCTTTTTCTATTTAGTCAATTGTACTTTTCTTCAGTGGATTTTTATATCTCTTTTATCGTTTGGTCAATACTACTTTTTAAGCAGTTGGTTTTCTTTTTCTAAGCTGTTGACTCATTTTTCACAATTCTCTGGCATAACCCTCATTTCTTTTCGCAGTTTTTTCTACTTTTCTTAGATGATTTTAAAGTTCCTTTTTAAACTAATCCATGAGTTCCTTCTGAACTTGAGACCACTTCCCATTTTAATTCGAGGTTTTACCTATAGGTGATCTAACATTATCATGCTCATCTTAGTTTGTATCTTGATCTTCACTGTCACTATAATAACTTTCTGTGGTGAGATTTTATTGTTGTTGTTGTTGTTATTATTTGTTCATCTTTTTTTTTTTTTTTTTTTTCCTTTTCCCTTTCTTTTAAATTTGAGTTCACCTTCCTGGATGAGGGTTGAGGGGACTGAGGGAAGTACACTGTCTCAGCTTTTTGTGCAGATTCTGCCCTGCAGGCCAGGACCATTTACCTAGTGCTACATTGATGTTGCCCTGAGAGCCATACAAGACCTTCATATCTGATGCTGTGCTGAGGGTGGGTGGTGGTTGGATGGCTGGTGCTGCTGAACACCCTTAAGAGCATTGCAGTGTACCTGATTGCTGAGGTCAATAGGGTGTGTCTGTGTTTCCTTCTGTGTTTCTGAGGCATGTGACTGTTTGCCTCAGGGGGCTACTTGTTTGCTCATAGCTATGCTGAAATACGTGGTGATTCTCTGAGCTGGAGTCTGCCTATTTCCCTTGCTATGCTGAGACATGTGGAGGGTCCTGGTGTTGATGTTTGCCTGTTCCACCATGCTGGAGCTCAGGCTCTACCACTGGTTTTCTGAGGTGGGGGTTGCTGTTGGCTTGCTGGAATGCTTCCTGCCCTGAACTATGCTCCCCTTTTATCTCACTGAGACAGACCTTTCTTGCTGATCTTCCAAGTTTCTTAGGTTAAAGGTTTGTTTTATCCTGTCTTTTTGCTGGTTCTGTTTTTCCAGGTTTTGTTGGGGGTGTTATTTTATGGTTGATTGGAGATTAATATGGGAGAGTTATGGCAATTTATTGCTTATTCCACCATCTTGGCTCTTGGAATTCTCTTCAGGTAAATTTACACAAAGATGGAATGTTTATCAAATTTTCCTGTGATAGGAAAAGATTCTCAACCATTAGTGCTAAATGAAAATTGGATAGTCACTTGATGGGGATGTTGGAGATGAATATAGATAATATTTGGATTAAATTATTTCAGAAATCTCTTCAAAATCTGAATTCTATGAATGGGGCAACTATGGCAGAACAGTGGTAAATACCCTCAAAGATGTGTTATCTCTTGCCAGAAATCAAATTTTATGCTGTGGTCCAGGGGAAAAAAATGTTATTTTAAAATTCCTTCTACATTTCTAGCCTTTACTTCAAATAATCTCTTTTCCCTTTCAAAGTTATGGCTTTTAACTGAAAGGAAGATGAAAACATCATTTGTGCCTCAAAGTACTTCAGTTTCCTATTCAGGATTTCAAAGTCACTAGACATGTACTCCAAATTTCTTTGGACATCAGTATCATTCATTCCAACATCAATTATTTGAATAGGATAGTGCTCAGTGTGTTTGAAAAGTCTTACCAGGTTTTCTGTGATATATTTCATATAAGCTCTAGGAAGAAAGCATACTTCCCAATTAGTTATAACAGAGCTATGTATGACTTCTCTATCCATCAGTAGGGAATCACCAGAGACCACCGTGTATTCCCACATTTTGTGGAACATGGTATTTTTTTTTAGTACAGCCAGATTCACTGTGTATGTGGGAAAACCCATATTGTTTAGTTTTTTTGTTTTCTTCTACTCATGAGCCACTTATTAGAAGTTTTGATCCCCCTTCTCATTTTCTTTCTTACTCCCTCTTAGTATCTAGTCTTTTCCTCCTTTCTAAGCTGAGGTATGGAAAGACATTCTTTGGGTCCTTGCAGGGACTGCCTTGAGAGCAGCTGGAGGCAGAGTGGATAGAGTATTGGACCTGGGATAAGGAAAACATAAATTCAAATTTGGGTTTAGATACTTATTAGTTGTATGACCTTGAGCAAGTTATTAACCTGTTGACTTCACTTTCCCCAACTGTAAAATGGTCATAATGGTAGCACCTACCTCTCATTGCTGCTATGAGGTTCAAACAATAATATTTTTATTATACTATGGAAATCCTTGTTTAATTACATAAATTAAAACTGTGAAATTAAAAACAAGATAATATATGTAAAACACACTTATTTAGTACAGTGCCTGGTATATAATAGGTACTATATATGAATGCTCATTCCATTCTATTCCTTTCCTTTTCTTCTCAAGTATGAGAACCAGTCTGCATTTATATTTACATTTGCATTTGTAGCACATATAGTATTGCCCCTTAACAAGAAGGAAAAAATGTATATATCTACAATGTACTACAAACATCTGTGTCCATCTATATATCTCTTGAAGACCTTGACTGAAATTACAGTCTTTTTGAGAAAAACTCCTCATTCAGACTGCCATGTTTTTGTTTTTAATGCATGTACACAAGTGGTTTAATAGACATTGTGGTGCTGATCCTAAGAATGTTGCCTTTAAACCTATTTAATTCCTCTCATTCCCTGCTAGTCTGGCTAAGCTTTTAGTAATTAACAATAATTTGTTTAACTGTCAACAGAAACTCCTTCAGCAATCTCCCCTCCTTTAACTAAAATTTTTCTTTTTTAATCTCCCATTCACCTCTTTATACATTTGCCAGATTCACTTGCTGGACTGGCCTCTCACATCCTGTCATTTACATATTTAGATAAAACATATATCAAAACTAGAAATAAAAAATATTAGTTAAATCCCATATTGGAGGTCTTGCCTTACAGAACCAGGTAAGGAGGGGAGTAATTCTTGTTTCTGGTTGAATACAATTGGGACAAAAACAAACAAAAAAAAAATCCTTAGTTCAAAAAGTTGCTGACCTAACTTTGCATTTCTATTGCATTGTCCTCTAGGGTTTCGGTTTTATCATATAACTCTTTATGATATCAGTCTCTATGGTTACTTTAAAAAGAAATGGGGACTGGAAATATGACCAAATTTTGAAACCACAAACCACAGTGTAGAAAAAAAAATCCCATCAAAAACTCAGCAAATCCTAAAGTATAACTTGGGGATTTGACATAAGGGTCCTAGAAAGAGAGAAAATAGAAAAATGTTACCGTGAGGAAATTGAGTGATGAGTCCTCCATTTTGCAAGGTAGAATTTTTGATATTAGGTTCTAGAGTAATGTTATTACAATTCACAATAGATCTTTGGAAAGCACTGGAAAAATAGGAGGAATTAGCAATAGGAGTAACCAAACTGGGAGGGTTCAGAAAGGAAACAAACATTTATTGTGTACTTAATAAATAAACTTAGTAAATAATAAGTTTAAATAAACTAGATGTGTTTAATAAATAACTAGGCACTATACTGAGTACAATGTATCTCATTTGTTCCTCAACAATCCTGGGATGTAAGGGCGATCATTATCTCCATTTTTCAGTTAAGGAAACTGAGGCAGGAAGAGGTTAGATGACTTCTATGAGCACACAGTGCTCTATATACTGTGCTAACTAATTCAAGCCCAGTGCTCTATATACTGTGCCAACTAATTGCATTTGACTTTTATATCTGAATAGGAGTAAGTTTAATAGAAAATTATTGAAAATATTTTGTGAATGTCTGGCTGTTGATCAAGAGAAGAATTTTATTTTCAATCCATCCATGATCTAATTGGAATGAACACTCCCTCCATCAATGTAGTTTACAACATACTCATATCTTTGGCACCTTATACAAGTCGTGTCCATGTCTTACTCCTTCAGAGAAAATATACTTAAGATAGCAAATATCTTCCCTTGATTATTTTCATATTTTGTAACAGATACAAATGCAAACTCACTTTGGCTATATTAGAAGCTCATCACATTTTTCAGCATGCTCATGATGATCTCCTTTATACCACTTTTAATGAATGTTCTTATGGAGGATCTTGGGTATAAAATCTAAAATAGGAATCTAGCTTATTTGTGACATTTGGCCTTAGGGAAAAGGAATCTCTCTAAAAGAGAAAGTGATTTTTGGATTGAATTTATTTTCATATTGTACTAGTACTTTGACTTTACAAAGTACCCCATAAAGTGATGGATGCCAAAGTAGAGTCCAAAAAATAAATTAATATTGATTAGAAACTTTTATCTAGGGAAAAAGGAAAGAAAATATCCAACTTAGGAAAAAAATAATCAACATTTTACAAAAGTGCCTTCTACTTATTGTTTCTATTAGCTGGTAGAACTTGAAAGTTCTGCTTCAAAGACTACATATATTCCAACACAAATTATCTAAAAGCCCAGATTTTTCAAGTACCACTTTTATCTGATGCACTAAGGAGATAGCTCCCTCAGAGTCAGAAAAACCTTAGTTCAAAGGAAAACTCAGACACAAGTCTATGTGATCCTGACTCTGTCATTTAACCTTTTAGTACCCTAGGCAATTCACTAAGACTAAGTTCCAAAGATGATGCAGATTTGCTTTCATTCATAGAAAGTTCCCAATGGAACATTGGCACAGGATTCCTTAAAATTAGGTAATTATTTAATTGTCTTTCAGTGAGGCTTTGAAAATTCATGAGTTATAGAAAGCTATTGATGTACTTTGTAAACTATCACTGTTAATCCTCCATTCACCCAATTCATTCCTTCAACAAAATTGCCCTTATAACAAATAAATGTATCTAAGCAACACAAAAAGATAAAATGGCTATGACTTAAAGTACATAATTTTTCCAATAATTTGTTACCAGTTGCTCTTCTTGGTCTCACCTCCACTACCCTCTCATAAGCTCATCACCAGATCATATGGAGATTGCTTCAGCTTTGATACTTCACTCACCAATATCCTCAGTTGCTTCTGCCTCTCTAATTGGAGGGCAGAGTAAAAAAAAAAAAAAAAAAAAAAAAAACTCCTCCAATGACTTTCCTTTACAGAGGGCTCCAATTCCTACCATCTTTTCCTTTGTCACTAGTTGCTCTGGTTGCTTTCAACTTCACTATCTCTACAACCACCTCTACAATCACCACCACCATGACACAATCACCATCATTATCATCATTTTCATGTCCTACTCCCATACTGAATACTCTCTTTCTTTCTCACTTTCTTCTCCCTCTTTACCTTCTTTATATATATGTTTTCCCATTAAATTATAAGCTCCTTGAGGATAAAAACTGTCTTTATTTTTTTTTGTTGTTTTTGTCTCCAACACTGAGTACAATAAGGGACACACACAGAAGGAGATTAATAAGTATTTATTGTTTTGTATTACTAATTTACCACTTCTTTACTGATAAGCAGGAAGCCTGCTTTGCCATGTCTTCCGAATTTATGTGTATTGATCAAAATTTATTCTGATTTTAGTTAGAAAAATAATTTCTCTAAAAAGAGTGAGAGTTCAAAACATGTAAAACATTTTCATAGGGAATAAAATCCTCCTTAAGAAATTGTGACTGCTGAGACTCAAATTCAGGGTCAACAATGAAACACTTATTTTGACTATGGGGTGATTTGGGGGCACCCACTGACTCACCCCAGAATGTCTGCCTTGCAATTTTCTCTCTCTGTTTTTTTAAGAATCAAAAACAGTTGTATTCTCAGGTTGGGAATGGAAGGTAAATTTATGGGAAAACAGGATGTTGTTTCTAGGGTGGCTGAAAAAAGAGAGACTGGAGGGGTCTTATATTACAGTTTCAGTGTTTCTCCTCTCTTCTTTTACCATGCTGAGATGTGCACAAAGAATTGGAATGACTAATAGCTCAAGGGAAAAACCAAAAACCAGTATTTAAGGTTAGGTAAGTCACACATTTATGTTTGGCTTTTCATAGAGTAAAATGCAGAAAAGTAGAGCTATTTGAAAGAACCCTAAATATTCCAAGTGGGGTTCAAAGACTCTGCACAAGGTATAAAATGTTAATTAAACTTTTAAAAATCTGGAATTTGTTTTTGTTATTGTATATGATTTTATAGATGTTACTGTAAATGACATAAATCATGGACTATAAATTATGAAGAACTGAACATAAAGGCCACATGTCAAAAAGATCTTTAAAAAAAACCACTATGGCTGGTCTACAAAAGCAGATTTTACACATATTTTTAAATCATTGTCTCAGCATTATACTTATTCTTTTAAGATTCTTAGAACACCAGATGCAATGTAATTTGCTGAGCAGGAGAGTAACAAAACCTCAGGAGAGCTGATTAATTACTTGTAAAAGTATTGGCTAAAAGAGGGAGGGTCACTTGACAGTCTCATAGGAAAGCCAATCCCCATAGCTGCTGACCTCTCCAATTTCCATCCTTGGATTATTCCTGAATTTCAACCTGTTTTAAGTATAAAAGAACTTAGAGAGTTCCAAAGTCAGAAAATTCATTAATTCACATCAATTTAAAATTAGCCCAAGCTCCATGATTATGGTTATCTATTTCTCCTTACATTGGTAGCAGGAAGGAACCAGAGCCTTCCAGAACAAAAGAACAATAGGGACTCTTGGACATGTCCTTCCCAAAACCCATACAAAGCGTCCTTTAATAGCATTTATTCAATTGGCTGTGGCTTCAGCCACCAATTTGGACAATTCTGAGGGACGAGCTTTACTCAGAAGCATGTGAGGCTTCTGTAACTATGAGACAAGACGGGAACCATTATTGTTCCCAGAGAAAAGTCTGTAAATTCTAGTAGTGAGAGGACTTGGTTTTTTGGCATGATTTCACTGCTCTCAAACTGTGTGTTATTTTTCCTTAAATAAATTGAGAAAACTTTTCCTAGGCTAGCATTGACACTGGCTACTAATTTCCCTTGAGTTGCAAAAGTTCTCTCTGGTAGATAAATATTGTTCTTGTTATGTAGTATTGTTACTCAAAGTTTCTAGAATAAAAAGATCAACTTGAAAATAACTATTTCTACCCAAGTGACAAGTTTTTCATTGTAAACCTCAGATCTGATGTTATATTTTATTTGTAAGTTTGAATGTATAAATACAATTTGATCACAGAGTAATATATAATTACTAATTATTAATTAATTAATACAGGATTAATCATGAATATCCAATAACTCATAAATTTTGGTTCCGACATTTTATTTGATATATAAGTAATCAAATAAACAGTGGGATTATATTTTGTCCTTCATGCCCCTCTTGCTTGTATTTCCTTAGCTTCCTTTGATCTTCCTCCTTGCCTGCTGCCTTTTTTGTTGGTCTTTGGCCTTTCTTCACTAATTTTTTTTTTTAAATTGAACTTCATATTATCCTTGTTTTTCCTATTTGGATATTCAAAAGAGCTAGAACTAAATATGTCCTCCAACATGCTAGGCCCATAATTTTGAATCTTCCCCTACTTTTATCAAAGGCACTTGAACTCAACACATTCAAATTGGGATTTATTTCCTTAATCCAGAGTTCTGCCTTCCCTGTTTTGGTCAATAGCACCACTCCCTTGGAACCCAGGCTCAAAAATTCTGCCATCTTTTATTTATCCTTATTTTCACCTCCTAAATCCAACCTTCAACCAAATACTATTATTTCTTTTTTTTTTTTTTTAAGATGCTTCTTGTAGCTGTCATTTTCTTTCCATTGCCACAGTTGCCTCCCTCATCTAGATACTTACCAATTTGTACTTGGATTATTACAATAGTCTCTCATATGATTTCTGTTTCAAATCCCTCTCTACTCCAAGTCATCTGAAGCATCATCACAAGATGATTTTCCTATATCACTGCTTTCTTCATGTTTCTATACTCAGAAATTTTCTTCCCCCCTCCCCCACTCAATAAATATTTATTAGGCATTTTTTTAAGAATACTTTTGAAATTTTTTTCTCAATTACATATGAAAATATTTTTACATTTGTTTTTATAATTTTCAAATTCCAAATTCCTTTCCCCCCTTCTTTGTTCCTCCTTGAGAAGACAAGCATTTTTATATAGATTATTTATATGTAGGTATGCAAGACATTTTCATGTTTATAAAAGAGAACATAGATCTTCCCCATCAAAAAAAGAAGAAGAAAAATAAAGTTTTTTAAAAGTATGCTTTGATCTACATTCAGATGCTCATAAACTTTTAATACTTCCCTACAGCATTTATAATAAAGTCCAAAATCTTCAGAATGGGATGCAAGACCCTCCACAATTTGATACCAACCTATTCCCCACCATGAGCCCTCTCTTTCAACCTCCAGTTCTTTTGTAGTCAGTGCCATGTAGCACTCATTTGGTTCACCAGTTTTACAACTCTAAAGTCTATTTGTGGCAATAGGTAAGAACCCAGGAGTAAGGTCACTAGTAGGGAATCATCAGATAGAAGCATAGTCTAAGAGAACAGCATCATACATCATAAGAACTAGCATTGGGTGCTGAATTTATCTTATGTACTTGCACTATGCATGGGGTGAGTTTGCAATGTGATTAAAAAAATAATAATAGTCCATATTCACGTTAAACTGAAAACATTTTCTTCACAACAATCTTGTGAAGTAGGTGATATAATTGTGATTAAATCCATTATATGGATGAGTATTCTGAGTCTCCAGGACACTTAAGGGCTTGCTTATATTATATAACTAATACGAAGTAAATAGCAGGAACTTAGCAGGTTGGGGCTTTAACACCATCTACAAGCCTCTCCACTATACTGTGCTTGTTCTACTCTATTCTTTCCTTGTGCATGATGAGGTTGAAGGCCAGATTCTGGATCAGGAACTTTGATTTGTGCTTGATGTGGTAAGGGTCATATGTTACTCCCACCCAGAGAGTAAAATCATAACAGTCCTTTGATGCTCTCTGAGGATGGTAATCCTCATAAGATCTATCAACAAAACCTTGAGGGCTCTAATGCAGATGAGTTCACAGATTATAAACTCAAGAACAAGAGTAAAGGTTCCACCTTTATTTGGAAACTCACAGAAATGGAAATGGGAAACTATCTGGCTTTGGCACTCTGGCGCTTAGTGATTCACCTGTTCCTCTTGTTTAGACTGCTTCCCCCTCTCTACTCTGTATATTTTTTCTTTTATTTTTTAAAAAAAAATTTATTTTTAATTTATGAAATAAAATAAAACTTTCTATGACAGAATTAAACAACATTATTGCACATCAAACTGCAAATCTATTATATACAGCATGCTATTCCTTTTAAACATGTAATGAAGTTATCAGATAATTTATTACCCACATATCCCTGGTTCTCATTGAATGGCCAATAATAATTCCCAATCTAAACCTCTGTTAGTCATTGTTTGGGTACCCACTGGCTCAAAGTGAATGTACATTGCCATTGTTTCAGTTCTGGATAGAAACCATGAGGGTCTTCCACTCCCAGGTTGATTTCTTTTTTTGGAGTAGGTAAAAGAGCCTGTCTTTTGCCTTATTTCTTGCCTAGATTTAATCACCGACTGGGTGTTGCTTCAAACAGCCTGAGACCCTTTTAAAGACCTTACCTTAAATGGCCAAGGTTTCCCACTGCATCCAGAGCCATTTTCAGTTACCCTGGACATGATCCTAAGAAAATTATCTAACTTCTCAGTGCTTTAGGTAATTTTGTAAGGTTAGAAACTATAGAGAAGGTGCCAGCCTGCATTGGTATGGAGTTTCCTTATTCCTAGGCCAGTGAAATCCCAGGCCCAGTCCCCATCCCTAAATATGCATATATGTATGTTTTTATATTTGTAAATGAAATTATATATGTCTATATGTCTGTGTATGTCTGTGTGAGATAGATATGTATAACAGTGCTTATACAAGTTGTGTATCTAGTTAGAACCACCTTAAACTGTGTAGAATTTACACTTGCATTGCACTTTCCATCTCCCAATGTCCTATAGAGTATCAGGATTTATCCATGGCAAAGACTGATACTATATCTTGAACAATAAACAATTCCTGGAAAATAGGCACTATATATGACTGACTCTAAATATGAAAACATATCAGAGAGGAGTCAGTTTGAATCTTTTGCTTTTCAAAATAACTGAGTACAATAACCACTGGTTCCATTCAAAGCACCTGGGAAGTTAATGACCTATGGGGGCACCTTTTCCTATGCAGATTTAAGGCCTTAAAAGATAATACATTACTGGTGTCCAGTAGCATCTACCTTGCCCTCCAATTCGGCTGCCAGAAGAGCTCTCTCTGCCAAGATAGGAAGATGGGTTCCTGGCACCCAAGCCTAGAGAATAGAATCCATTTTCCAACAGCAACAATTTTATAAATGGTGACTGAGTATAATTAAAATAGCTCAATTTTACTATAATTCAGTAACATTATGAGTTAAAGAGACATTAGTGTGCTGACATGGAAACCTCACTATCATTTAAAATGCTGTTTGAAAGGGAATGTGCAATATTACAAACAACTAATTTATAAATTAATTTCTGGAATACAACTGAACTTTAAATTGGCCATTAGCCATACTTATCCTACCCTCCATGCAATGCTTAGCCCCACATTTAATATATGGCCAAATATACAATCCACCTGATGCCAAGATGTTTTCCACTGCCTGAATTTTTTAGGAAAAAAACATTCTCCCTAATTAGTTAGCACATATGAACTGATCCAAGTCCAATAGGTACTAACCACCTGGCCACTGCTAACACTATATGAGTGATTGCCACTAATAGGTCTGCCAGCATAATTAATTATTCAGTATAATTATAACAATTCTTATGACTCACACACATATGGGTATCTGATTATATGATCCCCTATATAAAGAAACTTGAATTGCCCAGGCTCAGCACAAAATGACACAAAGGCAGGTAATCAAACAATAATTCTCTCTCTTCTGTCATTCATTCATTCAACAAACATTTGCTTAGACTCCACCGCATATAAAGACCTAGGTTAAGTGTTAGGTTTATTGAAAGAATGAATAGGTTTGGTTCTGAACCCAATGGGCAATAATAACAGAAATGCCCATGTATTCAAAGCAATAATCCATAATGATCATCACAATCACATATCACTATAATGAATCATAGGGCATTCAAGCTGTAAGGTCCTTTAGAGATCCATCCCCTCTCATTACACAGATGATGAATCTCAGATCCAGAAAAGTAAAGATGTAGGTAGAACTTTCAGAGTTCCTCACCAAGATGTGTCCCTAGCTCCTCTCTCTGCACCTGTTGCTAGCATTGTCAGTGATCCTTGTATGGCATGCACTTCCCTGTGCTGGTCACTCCTCTCTGCACCTGCTCCTGCTTAACAATATCCCCACTAAAATACAGTGTCCAGAAATTAGCAAGATGTTCCAGGGGATGTCTAAGCTCAATGGGAACTCCTTCACTCAAACCATAGAATCTAAGTTAAAATGATCTTCAATTCTTTAAAGTAGAAACTGCTAGGTTCTGGATAATCCTGATTGTGACTTCTCAATATTTGTATTGTTGTTGTTGTTTTTTTTGAATGCTTGCAATATTTTCTCTTGATCTGATAATTCTGGAATTTAACTACAATATTCCTTGGAGTTTTTATTTTGGGGTTTCTTTCAAGGGCGATTAATGTATTCTTTCAATGACTATTTTGCCTCTGATTCTAGGAGATCAGGGCAGTTTTCCTTGATGATTTCTTGAAAGGACTCTTTTCTTTATCATGGTTTTTAGGCGATCCAATAGTTCTTAAATTGTCCTCCTGGATGTATTTTCTAGGTCAGTTGTTTTTCCAATGAGATATTTTACATTTTGGGAGATTTTATTTGACTGATTCTTGATGTCTCATTGAGTCATTCATTTTCATTTGTTCAATTCTAATTTTTAGTGAATTATTTTCTTCAGTTAGCTTTTTTATTGGGTTAGTTGAACTTTTAAATGAGTTCTTTTGTTCAATGTATTTTTTCCATTTCACCAATTCTATTTTTAAGGAGCTATTTTCTATGTTTCCTTTTCCAACTCTCTTGCAAAGATCTCATCTCCTTTCTCCATATTTCTTCTAACTCTCTTTTAAGATTCTTTTAGAATTCTTCCAAGAACCTTTTGAATTGGAGACCAACTCATTACTCTTTGAGACTTCATCTGAAGGCATTTTGCTTTTAGTCTTTTCAAGGTTTGAAGTCTGTTCTTCCTGTCTCCATAATAGCTATCTATAGTCAGAGCTCTTTTTTGCTTTATTGTTCCTTTCTAAAGGTTGAAGACCACTCCTAGGGCAAAGGGAAAATTTTCTCGAGTTTCCTTTATAGGGCAATAGGGGTTTTACACTGCCCAGGGGCAAGTAGTGCTACCCGCTTCCTCTCCATATTGGGTGGGCATGGCCAAATCCTGTTTGTTATTCTGGGATTCAGGTGCTCAACATTTGCCTTATGTAATTGTGTTGGAGGTCTCACAGCTAATTTGTTGATCCAATTGCCTTCTGAATTAGGATAGAGTCACCAATGCTGCTAAATTTTGGCTAAGAGCTTCCCACTACATTCCTTGCATGAGGTCTCTGTGCCCTGGGTCTCCCTGCACCATACCTGCACTGGGCCCTCCTGTCTTTGCATGGCCTCATCAACGCTCCTATATTTCCCCCATTTCAGTCCTTTCCCCCAGCTGATTGAGACAAACTTTTCCTTCTGTTTTTCCAAGATATCTTCTGGAAACTTGTTACACTCCAAAATATTTGTAAGTTCTCTCACTCTAAAATCCATACAAAGACTTGATCTGGTGTTGATTCTGAGGGAAGCCAGAAAGAACGGGGGCAAAGACCTATCTTCTCTCTGCCATCTTGGCTTTCCCTCTCCCATTACATGTTAAAACACTTTTAAAAAACGTTTTAAGTTCCAAAGTCTCTCTCCCTTCCTTTTTCCTTCCTCTTTTCTCTCCCTGAGACAATAAGCAATCAGATATAAGTAGTACATATGCAATCATGTAAAGTTTCCATATTAGTCATTTTGTACAAAAAGACTCAAAAATAGATGCAGATCCTGCACATGGAGATGGCTAGTCCACAAGCATCATGCTTCTTGGAAGCACTGGAACTTCTTAGGAATTTCATAAATCTCTTGCTTAGGATCAAATTAAAACTCTTTACATGGAACAACTTGAAAACAATTGCCATTGCCAGATGCTGTCCTTGTGTAATTGTGAGGCAGCTATCATTAGCTAGTATTTGGCATAAAAGTACAAAGGGAATGCTCCAGTGCTTTAAAGTTTTATCAACTATTGTTCACTGGGTTTGTTTGTTTTGTTTTGTTTTGTATTTTTACAAAAATGTTGGCATTTCAGCCAGGCAATGAGAAACTTTTGCAAATTCTTAAAGGAAAATAGGGGAAGTACATTTTCTTGGGCCTTGCTGATATAGAGACTAATTACATGATTGTTAAAACTTTCCAGTGTACTACCCTCAGAAGTACCCAGCTTTTGGATTACTTTGGGATTCCTTCTGATGGTCCTTTCATGGTTTGTTCTCCATGTAAGTTGCAAGGTGATCCATTTTATTTCTGTGTCTTTGGGGAATAGGAAAGATGGTTCATGCTACCAAACTATCTGGGAGAGATTAAAATTTAGAAAGTGATGTCTTAATAGGTGATGTCTTAGCTTTTCTGGGAGTTTCTCTATGCCATTTCTAGTGTGCGTGAGAAGTACATTGTGAAAATGCTAAGCTAAATAAGTTTCTAGGAATAGTGGGCTTGTTTGGGACATTTATCACTGGGCTTTAGCTGGTAAAACACATGGTTGCCATTCATTGGAACTGAAAAATTGCTGTGCTATTTGTGGTTTTTGCCTTCTATGCCAATGGTCATTGAAGCCACAAGTGCCACCTAAATCAACCTGGATGCAAATCTCTATACTTTTTCCTTTTTGTATTTAAGCTTTCAGGATTCTACATTCTTTTCTTCAGTGTCATCATAGTGGACTTCATCTTATGTTATTATATCCCTGATGCAATATTCTCAATGCAGAGCTGCCTGAAAGCAATATGCTGCAACCAACCAACTTTAGGATTCTGGTTTAGGAGATTATTCAGGAAATGAACTCTGCAGTCATGTAGCCAAAGAAGCCATGGGGCAAAAGGATTCTGGATAATTACTAGGTAAATTGGATGTTAACATCACATATAACCTGGAACTCACTCATTCTGAAATAACAATGAACTTGTCAAAAATGTGAACATTATATCAATGTTTGATTGTATTTGTTATATGGAATTGTATAAGAAATACAAAACATGTCCATAAAAATTGAAATAATTACTAATATATAGCAGACCTGAGCATTTAGAAAATGACACAATACAAATGATGATCAAGACTCTTTGTCTTCAAGAATGTAGATGGCAAGGAATTGTTTATAAGAGAGGTGACATGAGGCTAAAAATAAAGAATAAAGGATGTTCATTAGAATGCTAAGGAACAAGTTGAAAATTAGAGGTCAAAATTAAATCTGAGATCAGGTCAGTTCTTGGTAACAAATAAAAGAAAAAAGAAAAAGACAAAAGAAACAAAATGAAAGAAATAGTATGCTTCAGTCTGGATTAAAACAATATCAATTTGAACCAGCTACACCCAGCGAAAGAACTCTGGATGATGATTATGAACCATTACATAGAATTCCCAGTCCCTCTATTTTTGTCTACCTGCATTTTTGATTTCCTTCACAGGCTAATAGTACACTATTTCAAACTCCGATTCTTTTTGTACACCAAAATAACTGTTTGGACATGTATACATATATTGTATTTAACTTACTTTAACATATTTAACATGTATTGGTCAACCTGCCATCTGGGGGAAGGAGTGGGGAGAAGGAGGGGAAAAGTTACAACAAAAGATTTTGCAATTGTCAATGCTGAAAAATTATCTATGCATCTATCTTGTAAATAAAAAAGCTTTAATAAAAAAATAAAGCAAAAACAAAAACAATATCAGTTCTTTCTCTGGAGATGGATAGTATGTTTCATCATTAGTTCTTAGAGATTATCTTGGATCATTGTATTGCTGAGAACAGCCAAGTCCTTCACATTTCTTTACTGAACAATATTGCTGTTACTATGTATGATGTTCTCATGGTTCTGTTTACTTCACTTTGCATCAGCTTGTTTGTCTTTTCAGGCTCTTCTGAAATCATCCTGCTTGTCATTTCTTATAGCACAATAATATTCCATTGCAATAATATTGTTTAGCCATTTCCCAATTGGTGGGCATTCCTTTAATTTATAATTCTTACCTACACAAAAGAGCTATTACAAAACATTTCATCTATCCTCAATAGATATTATCTTGGTTCAGTCTCCTGAATTCTTTGGATCTTGATTCTGTCATTTAATTTATTAACAATCAAAAAGGTCATTTGTTCCTGGGCTGACCATCCTGAACTGATATCCACAACATGAGCTAATGCAGAACAGCAATGGAGACTGGACTTGTGATTTTATTGGTATGGGAAAATTCCCATAAGTAAATTCCTTCTGCCAGAGCAGGTTGGCACCTTTTCTTCAGGTTAACATCTTAAGAGTTGCCAAAAATATTAGAAGGTTAAGTGACTTAGTTTGCAGCATCATATAGCTGGAATATGTTACAAGTTGAAATTGAAGTCAGGCTTCCTAACTGAGATAAACTTTTTATCTGTATTGTTTTCCAGTCTCTTTCATAAGCTGATATGATTACTCACATTTGATTCAATTTCAAAAATAGTTATGGAATGTCTCAGATCCATTACTATTTCACAAAATTATAGTTATGTAATATTTGCTGTCACTGAATATGTCTAGATTTGCAGAGATTTTTCTACAAAGACCAATTATTTCATTATTTCCTTATTACAGCAGATCTGACAAGTACCATCAGATAAAATGCTGGCGACTGCTTTGTGTGGCTTAGAGCAAACAGGTATATTTACAACAAGTGTGGACAGTAAGATTTTTTTGGGGGAAAATAATAAATTTTTGGTCTTTGTTGCACTTTTCCTGTTAAAGTATAATTACTGAAATAACAACCTAAGTATTTATGCCAACATGTTTTCTGTACCATAAGAGGGGAGATATTACAGGTAAAGAATCATAAACGGTAATGTCAGTTGTTGACAATTTACTTATCTTTAATCTTCATTTCCTCCACTACAACTAAGTGGTAAAAAAAAATAAAAATAAATAAAAGACCTGTATTCATTCTGTAGCTCTGAATCTCTTCTAGACACAGAAGCTTTCTGAACTACAACCATTCGATGAGCCTTAGGACTTTAGAATAGTGGGTAAGAAAGTTTTAATCACTATTTATTCATTACCTGTTCCTGACTTTCCTAACTTCAGAATCAAGCCTCTGTACCTGGTAACTTCACCTCAATCCCTGCTTTTCAACTCCCTGCTGAAAGCTGCATTTTGTGCATTGTGTTTTCCAATTAGAATGTGAACACTTTTTGAGAAGGGGTAAATTTTTTTTGTTTGTTTATTTGTATTTGTATTTCCAGAGCTTAGCAAAGAGCCTATTTAGAAAGAAGCACTTAAATAAATTATGTCTATTCTCAAGGCCCTGATGAATAAATCTGTGAGTAAGCACATGGTCCTGCAGTATCTCTTGAGGACTAGAAAAAAGTGAGAAGAAGCAGGCAAAAAGGACTGAGTAGTTCTATGGCTCACTTGTATATGGCAGTACAAAGAATATTTCAATCCAATGAAATCCATCTTTACAAGGGTCTAAACTAACCAAATCATCTTGGGGGAATTGTAGTGAGAAGTAGTCTTCAAGTCAGATTGCTCATCTTTGGTAAGACATATTCACTGAAATTTAACCAGCTTTCTTTTGTCTTGTGCCCCGCCCCTTAATTAGGGGAAGTATGGATAATAAGACAGAGGCTGATCTCTATCTGGCCACTGGATGCAGATGGCTCTGGAGGGGAATGTGAGGCAGGTGACCTTGCACAGCCCTCCCTCACTCAAATCCAATTCACATGCATTTCATGGTATCACTTTTCCAATCTTATGGTCCTCTTTGATGGATAATTAAAAAGATCCTCTGATTGATCAAGGAATTTGCCTGACTAGTTCTTTTCATACTCATAACATATGACAAAACTTGAAATTATGTTCATGACTAAGAACCTTAGATTAAGAAGGTATTTCTAACCTTTCAACTGCTTAAGAAAAAGGAGAAAATTGTAAAAGAGGGAGAAGGAAATAGTACGCTATTGACAGGAACCATTATCAAAAGAAAGAGAGCAGATCTCATAGCTATTTTATCATAGAGACAATATTATAACCCAACAATAATAGATTATATAATCATTGTAATTTTAATTATATTATACTTTATGATATATGTAATATATAAATCATAATTATAATATTATAACACGATAATATTATAATCTCAGATTTTCAGTCCAGCGTGTGTGTGTGTGTGTGTGTGTGTGTGTGTGCTCATGTGTATTTCTCATTATAAACAGTCAGGTGACACAGAAAATAGAACACTAGACTTGTAGTAAGAGAGATGAGTTCAAATCTGGTTCTAGACACTGACTAGCTATGCAATTTTGGGCAAGTTTTTTCCCATTTTGTTTTCAAATAGTTTATATATTATTGAGATTAATCGTTCTGCACATGTTTGGTAGAATTAATTTATAAATTCATCTGATCCTGGGAATTTTTTTCTTAGAGAACTCATTGACAGTTTGTGTAACTTTTTTCCTAAGATTTTTAAGCATTTTATTTTCTCTTCTCTTAATCTAGGAAAATTATATTGTTTTTTAAAAAAAAATTATGCATTTTGCTTAAGTTCTCAGTATTACTGGCATATCATCTGGGAAAAAATATCTCCTAATAATTGTCATAACTTCATCTTTATTGTTGGGGCATTCATTTCATTTTTAAAAAAGGAAATTAATAGTTATTGTTTTTTCATAAAAAACAGCTTCTAATTTTATTTATTAGTTCAATTTAAAAAAGCTCAATTTTATTAACATTTCCTTTGATTTTTAATATTTTTAAATATTTAATTGTGGATTTTTCTAGATTTTTAGTTGTATACTCAATGTTGTTGAGCTCTTTGTTTTATTGATGTATGCATTTAGAGATATATATTCCCCCTAAGAACTGCTTTGGTTGTAAAACAAATTTTGATATTGTCACAGTATTTTTACTTTTTGAATTTTTACTTAATGAAATTATTGTTTCTATGGTTTGCTTTTTGATTTAATACTTCTTTAGGATTCAATTGTTCATCTATTAATATATTTTAATTTATGTTTAAAATTTCTGCTTTTTTGCATTTGTTTGTGAAGTTTTTGATACATGGTCAGTTTTTGTGAAGGTGCCTTATAAAGCTGAGAAAAATATTTTTTTCTATTCCCATTCAGTTTTCTCCAGAAATCCATCATATCTAACTTTACTAAAATTCCATTCATCTTCTTAACTTATTTCTTACTTATTTTGTGGTTAGATTTATCCAGATTTAAGAGGAAAAAAATAAGATCCTTACAAGCATAGTTTTACTGTTTATTTTTCTCCTGTAATTCAATTAAGTTTTTCTTTAAACAGTGTTTGTGGTTTGCATGTGTGTGTGTGTGTATGAGTGTGTGTGTAAATTGTTTCCCTCTTTGAACCAATGCAGATCAGAATAAGCCTCATTTGTGACCTCACACCCCCTTTCTCAGTAAAAGACCTTCCTTGTGTGCTTGTAGATGAGATAATTTCCCCCATTCTTCTTTTCCTTCCTCCTTTCTTCCAATGCATCCCTTTTTCTTATTCATACAATTTTTTTTTGAGATCCTCTCAATATAATCAACTCATTCTCATGCCTTTTAGGAAGTCAAAGATCTTCTAACTTTTCTAATAACAATAAAGGTCTTAGGAGTTATATGTGTTCTCTTTCCATATAAATATACAAACAGTTTAACATTGTTGAGTTCCTTATGATTTTTACTTTCATATTTACTTTATTGTTTTGCTTCTTTTGAGTCTTAGATTTGAAAGTCAAATTTCCTATTCAAGTCTGATCTTCTCATCAGGAATGCTTCAAAGTCCTCTATTTCATTGAATAGCATTATTTTCTGCTTGAAGGATTATACTCACTTTTGCAGGCTAAGTAATTCTTAGATGTAATTTTAGATCATTTGCCTTCTGTAATATCATACTCCAAACAGGGGTCCTCAAACTTTTTAAATAGGGGGTTAGTTCACTGTTCCTCAGACTACTGGAGGGCTGGACTATAGTAAAAACAAAAACTTTGTTTTGGAGGCCTTTAAATAAAGAAGCTTCATAGCCCTGGGTGAGGGGGATAAACGTCCTCAGCTGCTGCATCTGGCCCACAGGCCGTAGTTTGAGGACCCCTGCTTTAAGCCTTCCACTACTTTAATGTTGTTGTTGTTATTCAATTGCTTCAGTTTTGTTCTCTTCATAATCCCATCTGTTTTTCTTGGCAGAAATACTGCAATGATTTCCCATTTCTTTCCAGATCATTGTCCAGATGAGGAAACTGAGGCAAACAGGGTTAAGTTGTCCAGGGTCACACAGCTAGGAAATGTCTGATGCTGGATTTGAACTCAGCAAGATGAGTCTTTCTGACTTCAAGTCCTACACTCTATCTGTTATACTTAACTGCCCATGCTGTAATACGATAATTGCTAAAAATTTGTGAGATCCTTCTGAGGCTCCAAAGTAGCCATCATCCATGTGAATGGTTTCTTTTTGGACATTTGAAGTATTTTCCCTTTGATCTATAAGCTCTAGAAATTTGTATATAATATTTCTGGCAGTTTCCATTTTGAAATTTCTTTCAGAAAATGATTGGCAGATTCTTTGTATTTCTATTTTACCCTCTGTTTCCAGGATATCAGGGTGGTTTTTCTTAATAATTTCTTAAAATACATTATCTAAATTCTGATCATGCCTTTCAGGTAACCCAATAATTCTTAAATTCTCTCCCCTCAATTTATTTTTCAGGTCAGCTGTTTTTGTGTTAGTTTGTGTTTTTTAATGAGAGATTTCATATTGTCTTCTATTTTTAGAAATGTATTCTATTTATGAATATTCTATTCATATTGTCTATCTATTTTATTCTATTGTCTTGAATTTGACTTTATTTTATTGTTTAATGCTGTCTCATGGGGCCATTAGCTTTCATTTGTTCAATTCTAATTTTTAAGGAATTATTTTCTTCATGGAATTTTTTGTACATCTTTTTTATTTGGTCAATTCTGTGGCAGAATTTCTATAGTATTTTTGTGCCTCTTTTATCAAGTGGTTATTTGTCTTCCCATAATTTTCTTGGAATACCCTCATTTCTTTTCTCAATTTTTCCTCTACCATTCTTATTTAATTTTTAGATAAATAATTTTTATAATTATATATATAGATAGATAATTTTTAAAATTTTAGCTATTGCAGTAATTCTTATCTCATTTGTATTAAATTTGCATTTTTCTCGGAGACTACTTGTAGCTATTTTGATATCATTATTTTTTTCTGAATTGTGTTTTGATCTTCCTGTTACCATAGTAGCTTTTTATGATTGGGCTCTTTTTTATTATTTGGTCATTTTCCAATGTATTTCTTCACTTTGGTCTTTATTTTAAAATTGGGTTATGCTCCTGGGATAGGGAAAGAAGGATGAAGGGGTGACCCAAGACTCAGGATTTTCCCCCACTACTCTTTTCAAAGCTAGTTCTCTAATTGTTGTCTTTTGGATTTTTTTTAATGAATTCTCTTTTTTTTATTAAAACTTTTTATTTTTGAAACATAAGCATTAATAATTTTCAACATCCACCCTTGCAAAACCTTGTGTTCCAAATTTTTTTCCTACCTTCCTCCCAGCCCTTTAGATGGCAAGTAATCCAATATATGTTAAATATGTGAAATTTTCTATACATATTTCCACAAATATCATGCTGCACAAGAAAAATCAGATCAAAAAGGGGGAAAATGAGAAAGAAAACAAAATGAAAGCAAACAACAACAAAAAGAGTGAAAAAAACACATTGTGATCCACTTTCAGTTCTCACAGTCCTCTCTATTATTGCAGATAGCTTTCTTCATCACAAGATCATTGGAATTGGCCTCAATCATCTCATTGTTGAAGAGAGCCACATCTATCAGAAATGATCATTGTATATCTTGCTGTTGCCATGTATAATGATCTCCTGGTTCTGCTCATTTCATTCAGCATTATTTCATGTAAGTCTCTCCTGTTGGTTGTTTCTTACAGAACAGTAATATACTATAACATTCATGTACCATAACTTATTCAGCCATTCTCCAACTGATGAACATCCACTCAGTTTCCAGTTTCTTGCCACTACAAAAAGGGCTGCCATTAACATTTTTGCACATGTGGGTCCCTTTCCCTGCTTTAATATCACTTTGGGGATGTAAACCCAGTAGAAACATTACTGGATTAATGCACAGTTTGATAACCTTTTGGACATAGTTCCAAATTGCTCTCCAGAATAGTTGAATCAGTTCACAACTCCACCAACAATATATTGGTGTCCCACTATTTCCATATCACCTCCAACATTCAACATTATCTTTTTCTGTCATTTTAGCCAATCTGAGAGATGTGTAGTGGTATCTCAGAGTTGTCTTAATTTGCATTTCTCTGATCAGTAGTAATTTAGAGCACCTTTTCATATGACTAGAAATGGTTTTAATTTCTTCATCTGAAAATTATCTATTTGTAGCCTTTGACCATTTATCAATTAAAGAATGGCTTGAATTCTTATAAATTTGAGTCAATTATCTATATATTTTAGAAATGAGACCTTTATCAGAACACTTGAATGTAAAAAAAAAAAAAATTCCCAGTTTATTTCTCCCCTTCTAATTTTGTCTGCATTGTTTATTTTGTACAAAAACTTTTTGACTTAATATAATCAAAACAATCCAATTTGTATTCAATAAAATACTCCATTTCTTTTTTGGCCACAGATTCCTTCCTTCTCCATAGATCTGAGAGGTAAAATATCTTTTGTTCTTCTAATTTGCTTATAATATCACTCTTTATGTCTAAATCCTGAATCCGTTTTGACCTTATTTTGGTATAGGGTGTTAGCCATGGGTCAATGTGTAGCTTCTGCCATACTAATTTCTAATTTCCTCAGCAGTTTTTGTTAAATAGTGAGTTCTTATCCCCAAAGCTGGAGTCTTTGGGTTTGCCAAAAACTGTATTACTACTGTCATTGACTATTTTTTCCTATGACCCTAACCAATTTCACTGATTGAGTACTCTGCTTCTTAGCCAATACCAAATGGTTTTCATGACCACAGCTTTATAGTATAGTTTTAGAAATGGCACTACTAGGCCACCTTCATTTGTATTTTTTTCATTAATTCCCTTAAAATTATTGTCCTTTTGTTTTTCCAGATGAACTTTTTTTTTTTTTATCTATAAAATAATTTCTTGGGAGTTTGATTGGTATGGCACTAGATTAATTTAAGTAATATTGTCATTTTTATTGTATTTGTTTTGCCTACTCATGAACACTTGATATTTTTCCAATTGATTAGATAGATTTTTAAAATTAGGTCTGACTTTATTTGTATGGAAAGTGTTTTGTAGTTGTGTTCATATAGTTCCTGACTTTGCCTTGGCAGGTAGACTCCCAAGTAGTTTATATTATCTACAATTATTTTAATTGGGTTTTTTTGGGGGGAAGTTTTTAGGTGTTTCCAAGTTGGCATGATTTAGAGAGAAATGTGATCACTGTTCCTTTGTGAGTGAAAGCAAAACTGATCTTCAGAGTTCCTGACTTCTTGGGACCATAAGCTCTCTTTTCTGCCCCAGAACTATGTTCTAAAAGTAGGAATAGACAATAGAATTGACAAGCAGTGCCCTAACCTGTGCGCTAGTACAGAAGAGAAATCTCCTATAGTCTCTTTCCAACCAGTCACAAGATTACTTTACTGTCTCTGGTTTGAGAGCTCTCAATACTATTGTAACCACCTTCAGGGCCCATTGTTTACTATTGCTGCTACATGGGCTCTGGTTCCACCCAAATATTACAGACTTGTCATTCTAACCTCCTAAGTTGTATTGGGCTGGGAAAGTGCTCCACCCCATCTTTTCAGAATTCAATTAAGGTGTTTGGAGAGGAATGTTAGAGGAGCCAAGCTGCTTCCTCTATCTGCCTTCTTGGCTCCAGCCCTAAAAGACCTTCCTCATACCCTTCAATCAATTGTGTGTCCACTATAGAAGATGTTTTGCAAAAGTAAGTCTTTTGCAAAAACAAAGACACCTTTGTTGTGTGTGGTGCATTTTACAGACTATAAAATAGAGCATTTTATGGAAGTGAAAAAGTAATTATATACCTTGATAATATGTATTTTTTAATCTTTTCAGTTATATTTGTTATAGTACTACTTTCTCTGATTCCTCTCCACCCCCGATCATTTGATATATTCTTTTTTCCAGATAGCTTAGAAATTGCCACTTCAATGCTCTCAAAATTTTATTAAGTATAACATGCATTTCCTCTTTGTATATTTGGTCAATTTCCATTACTTTATTTTTCTAAATTAATAAATTAATTTTTAACACACTTTGGTTTATGAAACATATTGGGAGAGAAAAATTAAAACAAAAGGGAAAGGGAAAAAACAGAAAAAAGAAGTGAACAGAGCATGTGTTGATTTCCATTCAACCTCCATAGTTTTTTTTTTCTGCATGCAGATGGTATTTTCTGTACAAAGCCTATTGGGATTGCTTTAGATCACTAAACTACTAAAAAGAACAAGTCTTTCATGGTTAGTCATCGCACATTCTTGCTGTTATTGTGTACAATGTATTCCTCGTTCTGCTTGTTTCATTCAGCATCAGTTCATGTAAATCTGTCCAGGCCTTTCTAAAATCACCTTGTCCATAATTTTTTATAGAACAATATATTCCATTACCTTCATATACCATAACTTGTTCAGCCATTTTCCAAGTGATGGGCATCCACTCATTTTCCAATTCTTTGCTACAAAACAGCTGCTACAAACATTTTTGCACAGATCAGTCTTTTTCCCTCTTTTATGATTTCTTTGGAACATGGACCCAGATCCAGTAATGCACTTCTGGGTCAAAAGGTATGCACAGTTTTATAGCCCTTTGGGAATAGCTTGTTCTCCACAATGGTTGGATTATTTCACAACTCCACCAACAATGCACTAGTGTCCCAATTTTTCCATATCCTCTCCAACATTTGTCATTATCTTTTCCTGTCATTTTAACCAATTTGAGAGGTATGAGGTGGTACCTTTGAGTTGTTTTAATTTTCATATATCTAATCAATAGTGATTTAGAACATTTTAAAATATAACTAAAGGTGGCTTTAATTTTGTCATCTGAAAATTGTCTGTCCTTTTACTTTGACCATTTATCAACTGGGGTATTTCTATTACTTTAAGTAACATTTCCACACTTTAGTTAGCACACTGGGTAGAGCCAAGATTTTAGAATTCAATGGTTCAGCTAAAACTGGTAGAAAAATGTTCATAGAAATGTTGACAGAGTAATTCCATTTTTCATCTTTTTTTTTTTGCCTTTCTGTGATCTATAAATGCTTTTTTATAATCTGGTTTAATTTGATCTCATGATACACTTAAAACTATATTTCTTTCTCTCATTTCGTCATGTCTTATGAGGCAATTCTTCTCATAATCTTCTATCATCTGTCTGAAAGGAATATTTGTTTAGTGAAATTGTCTCTTGACTTCTTTTGTTAAATTCATTCAACTTCCACAGAAAATGTTGATAGTCTTTATTAATGTGTTTTTCTTTATCAATTTCCCACTTTTTAAACAACTATAACTTATTTGAATAGGTCAGCTTGGAGCTTTTGTAACTACATGCTCTATCTTCTCTTTTAAATTTTTCATATCCTTATTTTTTCTTCTAGTTTAGTGTTCATTTTAATTCAACATTTAGCAAGTAGGTAGTCTGACTTTACAATTTCAACTAATTTACAAATAACTCCTACACTATTTAGCAGTTATTTCTTTTAATGCTCACCAAATCTAACACCTTCCAAATTTTTTCTAAAAGAAAACATTCATGATTTATAGGAATGGAGCTTCTGGATAGTCTACAAGCACTACAAGTCTTTGTTCTAACAAGTAGATGAAATGACTGTTCTTAATACCAATATTATATTGCTCCTAAGATATAAATTTGACCTTGTGGCAGAAAATTCTACTAGTACATAACTTCTAGAAAATAATTTGCTAATGGGTTACTTTTAGAACCCCAAGATCACTGACATCCTTCTACTAAAATCCCTATCTTCCAGTCTTCTAGTACATATGATTTCCTATGTATGCATTTTGTGATAGCTTCTTTTATCTTAAAGATAGAGTCCAGTTATGATAGAAAATACCTGTTGTCAGCTGTTTCTATTTCAATTGTCCAGCTACTGTTTCTTATCTCCCTTGCATGCTGTTTTTCTTTCAGTATTACCTGTCTCCCACTCTATTGCTTCTTTTTTTCTCACCTCAAAGGTCTCCTAATTGAATTGTGTCAAAGCAATTGAAAAGTGGTACTTCAGCAAATTACTGTCAGACATTTTGACCTTAGGGCCAGTCAAGCTCTTCTCCTGAAAGGAAACAGTATATGTTGGTTGAAGTTTAAAAAAAAAAGTAACATAAGCTACACATTGACAAGATACCTTAACACATTGTTTACAAAGACAAATCAAGAAAAGAAAATATAATAGTATCATTTGAAATTAATAAATATCAATTATTATTTTATAATGAATTAATCTTTTTAACCTTTACCTTCCTTACTTATAAAATAAAGGAGGGGGGAAGTAGAGGGATTAGACTAAATTATCTCAAATTCTCTTTTTCTAAAAATCTATGATTTTGTAAAATTTGAGCATGAGGTACTCCGATAATATTACAACTACGATGTAGTAAGTACATTTTTATAGAAATTTAAGGTTTACAAAACTATTTCTGGTAAAGTAGTTCACGAATTTAAATTCCTATTTTACATGTAAAGATACAAAGAACAGAAGTTCAATGATTTGCCCATCATCATATACCTTAATGTAGGATTCAAACTGAAGTGTTATAATTCTTAGAATCTATCTAGTATCTATCTATCTATCTATCTATCTAGTAAATTAAAATTTTCCTGTAGTGTAAGGCAATGCTTTGTAAGGCTTTGTAAGCCTTAATTTTTATATCTCAAGTTGTTTTTAAAATATGTTCCTTTAATGAATTTCGGTAGATATTTTTTAAAAAGCAAGTACAATGCCTTCTATGCTATTTTAAGTGCTTAAATGATTCAAAGAAGATATGGTCACTAATTCCTGTCCTGGAGGAACTTATAATTCTATTGGAAATAGATAAGGCATATAAGTATTTAATCATATTATTATATTTTATAAATTATAACAATATGGCGTATGGATTACATGCACTATTACCAAAATATATAATAATATAATTCTTTTCTAATTCACAGATTCCACAATTTCATTGGCACAGATACTACTTCTACCCATATCAATCATAGCTAATTTGTTACATATGATTCTCATCCATATATTCAGTTCAATTCAACAAATATTTCTTAATAGCCTCCTTCAAGGATTATGTCAGTTTTGAGGTAGGCAGGAGATTTAAAGAAAAAAAAAAAACAAACAAAAGAAAACAAAACACATCCATGATCTCAAGGAGGTTACATTCTACTGAAGGTGGGAGTGGAGGTGAGGTCACGTTTAAATATGTGCACAGATAATTGGTGAGTAGGGAAGTAGAAATAAGACTGGTAAGGATAGGTTTGATCCAGATTATGGAGAGACTTAAATGGCAGGCTAAAGAGTTTGTATTTTATCCAACAAAAGTAAGCGAGAACAATTGAGGAATTTTGAGAAAGAATATAACAATGGTCAGATTAATGTATCCAAAGAACTATTTTAGCAACTAGGTGGAGAACTGACAGAAGGAAGGAAATATTGTAATTTTTGCAAAGGGATTGATTTTGAGGTAATTACAATAATCCAAGTAAGAAATTATGGGGGTACTGCTTTAGGTTTGTGATAATGTGACTAAAGAGAAGAGAATAAATATAAGAAATTTTGTGGAGGGAGAAACAAGATTTAGCAACTGATTGAATATTGGGAGTTAGGGGTAAGAAGGAATCTAAGATAACTGAAGTCATGATTCTGAGTAACTGGGAAGATGGAGCTATATTTCCCAGACAAAAGTAAAAGATAAGAAGATCCATTTTGAACTTACTGAATTTGAGATGCTCTTGAGAAACCTAGGTAGAGATATGGGACTAAAAATATTTGTGTTAGACATATAGATTTTGAGAATCATCTTTGTGGGGATGATAATTACATACATTGGAGCAAATAGTTTCCCAATGGAGAGAATGTAGCAAGATGTCTCTCCATCAACATGAAACATACACACGCATGTGTTTATATAGATATATTATAAACATGTATGTGCTTATAATACTTACCTATATGCATATGTGTACATATATGTGAGTACTGAATGTACATATTAATATATAATATAATAAAATATATATATATTATTTAAACTTTATGATGGATGCAAATGTACAAAAATGTATGTATAAATTATATATGTTAATATAATATAATTATAACAATATAATAATATAAATTTATACAATATTCAATGATTGTTTCATATATCAGAATGGATACATATATAATATAAAATGATTATTTAGTATATATATGTATATATATATATATATATATATACATATTCACATACATATACTTTCATTCACACATATACTTTCTCTGTATCCCTCACACACTTATTACTTATGTAACTCTGGGCAAGTCACTTGATTTAATAGCTGTATATCTCAGTTTTCTAATCTATAAGTAGGAATAACAGCATTTAAATACCCCTTAGACTTACTGATTATGAATCAAATGTTTGTTTTCACATATATATGCATGTGTATGTGTGTTTTTATATGCACAAATGCCTTACATACATAATACATACATATTGGCTCTCTATTCACTGTTAAGAGTCAGAGAAACAGAAGAAGGATATTTTAGTGAACAGAGAGCTCTGATAACTGTGTGATTCTGAATAAGTCCCTTAATCTCTTAGGACACTAGAAACCCTTTTCAGGTGATCAATGGCTGTGAAAATGTTGAAGGAGTTTCTGAAACTAAGGCTTGTCTATACCAATAAAATTACATGTCTAGTCACTATCCCTATCAGGACTTACATAGTGCTTTAAAAACTGCATTTGAACCTCATAACAACTCTATCAGGTAGATAGTATAATAAATATCTTTATCTCCATTTTATAGTTAATAAAACTGAATTTCAGATAAGTGACCTACCCAAAAGTACACAGCTCCTAAGTGATGGGACTCAGACCTTCTTATTCTCCAAGAATTCTCATCCTAAATGTGGTGCTCTTTCCCATACAGTATGCTATGTCTCTAAGTCAACCCTCCAAGCATTTATTTATTATATACTATGTGCCAGGGACCTAACAATTTGTATTTATGTGACTTCCCTATGAAATATGTCATTTGATCTTCTTAACAACCCCATGAAAGCATTGTTATTGCTGTTGCCCTTGAAGGGGTCAAGGAAAGGAATATGGAACTGTGAGGGAATTTTCATTACCAATAAAAAGCCACACATGCTCTGCCATTTATAATCTTAGCTAAGTAGAACCTTTGAAGCTCAAGCATAGGAATTAAGAGAAACATGAGGAATAAACAATTATTAAGGATTAAACAAGAAAAAATTCCTTATATTGAAATATGGAGAAATAAGAAATGTGTCTCCTCTGAACCTTCTCCTCATTGGGACTCTTGGAGTCTAATTAGAAAAGACTTGGGGATGGTTCTGTTATGTCTTCCTGATCTTAAGAGAAGAATGGAAAGAGAGGGAAAGGAATACCCTGGGGGAGGGGAAAGAGAAGGAAAGGAAAATTATCTCACATTATCAAGATGCATAAGTCGACTTCTATACAAAGAGAAGAGAGTGGGGGACTGCAGTGGACACTTGAACTTAACTCCCAAATGAACTAGTCACAATAAAGAATACAGAGAGTTAGTACATAAATATATATTTACTCACCAGGACAATAGGAGGGAAAGGAGATAATGGAAAGGGGGAATTCAAAGGATGATAGAAGAAAAGAAATTGGTTCTAACAAAACAAATTGTAATGAAGGACATAAAAATATTTGTCTCTGTCAGATGTTATCTCTGTCAAGGAATGATAATCTGAAAGGGTGTCAATGGAGGGACAAATCACAGCATATAAAGATAATATTTGTTGTGCTATAAGAAATGATACAGGTAATAGTTTCAGAGAAACCATCTGATGTGATGAACTGAAACAGAGTGAATTGAACAGAAGCAGAAGGCTATACACTGACAACAATATGACAGACAAATAACTTTAAAAGAATTTGCACTCCAATCAGTATGTAACAATCAACCATATATCCAGAGGACTAATGATAAAGAACCTCCCAAAAGAAAAAATGAAGGACTTGGAATATAAAATGAGATATGTGCACATACACGTGTGCATACACATACACATACATATTTGTACATACATTCGTATATATATATATATATATATATATATATATATATATATATAATATGGTCAGTAAAAAATGTTTTGTTTGACTATATACTTTGGTAAAAGAGGTTCTATTTTTCTTTATTTTTTAATTAGGAGGGGGAGCTTAGGGTGAGAGAGAGAGGAGGTAAATTTTTGCTGATTGTAAAAAAGTAGGTATACGTTTTTTTAAAACAACCAATAAGCATTTAAATAGATATTATGTCCAAGGCACTGTGCCTGGCACTGGAGATTAAAAAACAAAACCAACACAATATGACTGGCTCCCCAAAAAGCTAGAAATCAAGGTTAGAATTGTGTTTAATATTGATTATGACTTTACAAGTTCAGGAGAGGTCACTGGCAAGTTCACATAGACTGAAGTGACACAAAGGGCACTGTCAGCTCCTGACTTTAATTTGTGCTCCTTAAAGAGCTCTCTGCTCAGCACTTCCTATGCGTCACTGCCATTATTGCTAATGGGAGTTATATGCACTCATCTAATGAACAGATCCCTGATAATTGTGGGATTCTGTATTTGAAAAGCAAAGTAACATTTAATGTTTCAGACTTTTGTGAAGACTTCCTGACTGCCTTATTAATTGGCTCTCATTTTGGTAATCACTGTTCTCTCTTCTGAGTGGTTATTTCAAAATGGCAAAGGGACCTACATTACTATTATATGTTTTAGGACATACATTTGCATCCGTCATAAAGTTTAATTTATACTTTGGCCAAATAATTTTAACAGTTGCTATAAAATCATTTATTTGATAATAGTTTTTACAGCCATATTGAATGCAGCAGGAGACAAGCTTAATAGTACTTGTATCCACAACAGATTTTAAGCTATTATTTCCACATCCTAAATGCTTTTGACACATCCATGGACCAGTCAAATTCCTACTGATTGTTATTTGTAGCTAGCTAAAAATTGATTCATCACGTGCAGTGAATTTTTTCTGAATATATTGGATTTTAAAACCTCAATTTCTTTTATTTTTGCTTTTCTTGAGTTGTAATGTTTGCAAATGACAGAAAAACAAAGAAAAGAAAACCTTCTTATGTTCTACCAAACAGTTTGCTATGATCATAAATATGGTACTTCATGGAATATCAGTTAGTTCTAAAACAATGAAGAGAAAAGGTGAAGAAATAAAGTAAATGGATGTAGATTTTAAGAAAATGGAATTTTAGACATGTTGCAAAATATGTAGGTGACTGTGTGAATGGAATATAAACTTCAAGGGAAAATTACAATAATATCAAACATCTGTGATTTAGTGGTGTGGAAATTCTTGCAAGATGAGAACTAATGTACAGTCTTAGAAAGTTACCTGAGGGTCAGAGAGTTTAATTTTTTTTTGTCTGTGATCACACAAACAGTGTCAGAAGCAGATCTTAAATCTGTGATTTCCTGATTCTAAATCTTGTATTCTATTCACCATTCTATACTGTTTCTAATAAATGGTCATTCAAAGTAATAATTTGTGTAGGAAAATGGAATAACAGAATATAATATTGGGTCACTGTTTTTATCTTTCTTATGACTCTATTTGGTAGTAGTATATTTGATAAGAAATATATTGATTTACATGAACAGAACATCTCTGAGAATAAAGTGATTCAATTTAAGATATATCAAGCTTGAGAACTTCTTTTAGGCAAAATCATCAATTATATAGGAAATAGAAATTCTTTGAAACACTTGTTATTGATTTTTGAAAGAATTCAAAATGATTAATTTTTGATTAATGAAAATAGTTTTTCAATGTGATAAATTAATAGTATATCATTGCACATAAAAGTAGGGATTAGATTTGTGATTTCACTGATTTTGATAAGGAAACTCCCTTTACTAAAAACAGCGGGCATCTTTTCTACAACTTATACTATTAGAGCAATGTCACACAGGGTCATACAGTGTCGGCATACTTGAACTCAGGTCTTCTTGGTTCTAAGGCCACATACTGAGTTACTGTGTTAAATAACCTTTCATTATTGCACACGTGAGAAGGAAAGAGAGACAGACAGACAGACAGACAGACAGAGAGAGACAGAGACAGACAGAGACAGAGACAGACAGAGAGAGAGAGAGAGAGAGAGAGACAAAGATAGAGAGAGAGACAGAGAGAGAGAGAGAGAGAGAGAAAGAGAGAGAGAGAGAGAGAAAGAAAGAGAGAGGTGGGAATGGAAACAACATATCATAATGCCCACAGACAACAAACAAGGCTAACTGGCAAGCAGCAAAACCCCACAATTAAGGTAATTTCTTCCTTTTCGACAACAAAATGTTGAACAACAAACACTTTCTGAAGAGCAAAGGAATGAACTTGGTGCCATGCCATATATCCTGCTGATGTGTTCTTGGGACCCTGGGAATTTCTGTTTTCCCTTGTACTATAATCTCTGTAGTGACAGGAGTCACTATATGTCTTAATTCTGAGACATGGGTTCAACAGTTTTTTCAAGTTATAACTAAGACCACTCTGAAGGTTTACCCTATCTTTACTACAACTTCCATTATTAGAATAGGAGCTCCCCAACACAGTACATGGAATATAGTAAGTAATCATCTTTTTTTCTTCTTTCTCTTCTTCATTCATTCACTTCAGCCCCTTAGTGCCAACATTTAATTTGACTAAGTTATCTGACTTCTTTGCCCTGTTTTATTCCTTTATTTAAAAAAGACTATTGCTTCATCATACTTTTTATGAATCATCACAACCCGTGAGAAAATGTTTTGAATCTATTACTACTATGACTACAACTATTTCTATTGTTACTTCCCTTGGTTCTACTCGTGGATCTAGGATTTTATCAGTTTGGGAGTTCCAGCCAACTTTTCAGGTCAAAATCCATGTTTTCTTTTTCATTCTCTATGATGACACTTGACCATGTTTTCCCAAAGATAGGAGATATTGGAACCCTTTTTCAATTTTTCTTGAAATTTCAAGAGTACCAATGGATCTTTCTGTATGTCTAGATAATAATCCCTTGCTCTTGTCACATAAATAATAATCTTATTTTCTTGTCATACAATTCCTTGCTGGCATCCTTTGCTCCTGTTATTCAACACTCCTTAGTGGTTATATGTTGTAGCTTGCTTGCTAACCATGTACCTCTCTATTGCCTCCTGGGTGATACTCATCTCTAGTTCTTTGGACATAGTGATATATCACATCTCACTACCACGGAGCAAAACTGATAAAATGTTAGTTTGGGAACTTTCAAGGGAAACTCTGAGTCAGTAAGAGAGTTTTGCTTTCCAGAAATAATCCAGTCCACTTAATGTCTCTTTTTCAACCCAAGGTGTCTCCATCATTCCATCTATCAAGATAAGTCAGAATCCTTCAGGAGTGAATTAAGTCTTTAATAATAAACATTAGCTAAGACATAAAACAGGAAAATGTGTGCTTATCAAATGTTTACAACTGTAAAGGAGGAAATCTAGTCCAAAGTCTACTTTGAAGAAGGATTCCTGAATGTAATAAGGTCTCAGATATTGCTATTTGCATATGACATTGTGTTGATTTCAACCAGCCCTAAGGAATTTTAGAACCTCATGGAAAAGATACTCAAAGGAGTTTGATCTGATCATCCATAGAGGAAAGAATAAGTGGATGGAGTATGTTTATTTCCATATTTTATCATTCATTTTTATGGAAATCTTATGGGGTTGATCAATGTATATCTGAGACATTATCATTATAGTGCTTTATATCCATATTATCTCATTTAATACATAACTCAAAAAAGTAAGTTCTTATGGATGTGTATGACAGGAACAAGCATTTATTAAACACTATGTGGCAAGCATTCTTCTAAGTACTTTACAAATATCATCTCATTTGATCTTTGAGGAAACAAAGGCACAGAGAAGTTAAGTAATCCACTCAGAGTCACACCACCAGTGTCCAAGACCAGATTGAGTAGATGGCTTCCTGATTCTGGCACCAGAATTCTCTCTATAAATGTTCTATAGAACATTATGGGTATTATTAGGATATTATTGGGCTGCTAAGTGGTAGTGATGGATATAAAGGGAATGCCTTGCAGAGATTTGAAACATGAGCAACATTATTATTGGTTTTAATCTAACTATCTTGGAACACCAGCTAGAGTACTGGACTTGGGTTTGGGAAGATTCGACTTTCTGAGTTCAAATCTGGCCTCAGACACTGGCTCTGTGAGCCCTAAAAAAAGTAAATTCACCCTGTTTACCTCAGTTTCCTCA
Organism: Sarcophilus harrisii; assembly: GCF_902635505.1. Lineage (NCBI taxonomy): Eukaryota > Metazoa > Chordata > Mammalia > Dasyuromorphia > Dasyuridae > Sarcophilus > Sarcophilus harrisii. Next base: position 502,404,496 of record NC_045426.1, read on the forward strand.
TCTAGAAAATGAGTTAGAGAAGAAAATGGCAAGCCAATCCATTATGTTTGCCAAGAAAACTCCAAATGGAGTCATGAGGAGTCATATGTGACTGAAAAATAACTGAAAAGGGGTATTATAGGAAGCTGTAACCCTGTTTTACATTTAAGTATAGATTGGCTATTAAGGGATCAGACCTTATTGATGGATTATGCATTGTATTATATTCTCTGTCTACTTGTAATGAGTAGAGGCTTGGTGAACCTGTTTCCAGAAACATATGATTACTTTTCAGTACAGAGGTACTTCCCCTCTAGAATATATGCGAGTATTGTGTGACTATTTTCTGTTGGCTAACTGTGGAGTGATGAAAAAGCCTTTCGGAGCTGGCATTGAGCAGGCACACAAAAGGCACAAATAAGCAAAATATGTCTCCGTAGTGGGACTTCATATAAGGAAGAAAAATGCTATAAGCCTCCAGGTAAGGGATTCCCTTCCTCTATCCAGTCACCATCTAACCATGAATACATGGTGCTTTTATTTCTTCTGTGTCTAGAATATCTTCTTTCATGGGATCAGAGAGAAAACAGAAAAAAATTATGACTTTAAGAGTTATAAAACATGACAATAATCAATGATTATAAACCTAAAGACTCCATCTTATCAGAATTGATTATTTGACAAAAATTGATGCAAAAACTGAAAAACAAAACATCAGAAACTCAGCATAAACTTACATCTCACGCCCCATACAAAAATAAGATCAAAATGGGTACATGATTTAGGTGTAAAGGGTGATACTCAAAGCAAAATAGGGGAGCAAAGGATATTTTACCTATAAGATTTTGGGTGAAATGGAAGAGTTTATGGCCAAAGAAGAATTAGAGAACATTATGAAATGCAAAATGGATAACTTTAATTACATTAAATTTTAAAAAAGAATGTACACAAACAAAACAAATGCAGCCAAGATTAGAAGGGAAGCAGAAAGCTGAGGAAAATATTTTTGTAATCAGTGTTTCTGATAAAAACCTCATTGCTAAAATATATAAAGAATTGAGACAAATTTATAAGAATACAAGCCATTCTCCAATTGATAAATGGTCAAAGGATACAAACAAAAAATTTTCAGATGAAGAAATTAAAGCCATTTATGGTCATATGTAAAAGTACTCTTAATCACCACTGATTAAAGAAATGCAAATTAAAACAATTCTGAGGTACCACGTGATACTTCTCAGATTGACTAAGGTAATAGGAAAAACAAAACAAAACAATGATAACTGTTGGAGGGGATGTGGGAAAACCCAGACATTAAATGCATTATTGGTAGAGTTGTGAAATGATCCAACCATTCTGGAGAGCAATTTAGAACTATGCCCCAAGGGCTATAAAACTGTGCATACCCTTTGATCCAAAGGGTACTACTGGATCTGTATCCTAAAGAAATCATAAAGGAGGGGAAAAGACCCATATGTGCAAACATGTTTGGAGCAGCTCTTTTTGTGGTGGCAAAGAATTAGAAAATGAGTAGATGTCCATCAATTGGGAAATGGCTGAATAAGTTATGCTATATGAAAATAATGGAACATTATTGTTCTATAAAAAGCAATGAACAAGCTGATATTAGAAAGGCATGGAAATATTTACATGAACTGATTCAAGTGAAACAAACAGAATCAGGAAAATATTGTACATGGTAACAATAAGATTGTGCAATGACCAATTTTGTCAGATTTGGTTCTTCTCAGCTGTTCAGTGATCCAAGGCAACCCCAATAAACTTTGGATGGAAAATGACAGAGAGAGAACTATGGAAACTAAATGTAAATTAACTCATACCTTGTTCACTTTTTTCTTTTTTTTTTTCTCAATTTTTTCCTTTTGTTCTAAAAGAATCACTAGGAGTATAGTAACTGAAGTCCATAGTAGAGTCTGCCAGTAACTATAGCACGCAAGCTGCTGACACTAAAATGCAATATTAAAGAATATTATGATCTACAAATATAGGTGTGATTTAGCTATGTCTCGATCAAAAGACAAATGTTTTGTAGTCATGATTTTAAGGCAGAGTACAGTGTCTGTTGTGATTGTTCTATGGAGGGGAGAATGTGCCCTGGTTTGGGAGGATGTTTTTGAACTTTATTTATGACTATATCTTTTTATAAAATATGCCTTCATTTTGTGTTTAATAGTAGTTATCTTGAGGGTGAGGGGAGGGAAGAAGAAAAAAGGGAAAAATAGTTATATAACTTTATTATATATTTAAAAGGAATAGCAAGTTATATCTAATAGATTTGCAGTTTCATGTGTAAGCATCTTATTTTTAATATACTATGTTATGAAAATGCTTATTTTATTCCATAGTTTTAAAATTAAAAAATCAAAAAAATTTTAATAATTTATTTTTATCAATTCATATTAAATGATAACTGAGGAGATAAAACCTGGCTAATTGATATTAGGGGAAATGGTAAGTGGCACACTGATATTAGAGAGATACTAACAATACTGGCAATTGATATTGGAAGAAATACATCAGATGGGGACCCATGAACTATAGTATTAGGAAAATGTCCTTCAATATCTCAAGATTATTCCTAAAACACTGAGGGGAAAGTAGCCATGTTCTGGGAATTCAATCCCTAGCCTGAGTATAGATAAAGATATTGCTATATGTGCTAGACTCAAAGATAGTAATTTACTCATGGTCACACAGTTTGCAAGTGTGGAAGGTTATGTTTAAAGCAAAACTTCTCTGAACTCCAAATTCAGTGCTCATGAATTCCCATGTCACTAAGATAAAAATATAAAGATAGGTTCTAACTAGAGGTATCCTACAGGATTCTGTCTAAGCTCTTCTATCCATCAATAATATTTTACTTGATAATATTATTAGCTCCCATGGATTTAATTACCAATTCTTTCTAGTAATTCTCAGATATATGTATCTAACTCTAACTTTTCCACTGATTTCATTCTCTCATTTCCAACTGCCTATCAGACTTCTTGAAATGGATGTGTGGTAGACATGTTGAGATAGATGCACATTTGAAATTGTTTCCTTTTTATGTTAAACATGTACAATTCTTCTATACATATTTCTACTTTTATCATGCTGCACAAGAAAAAAATCAGATCAAAAAGGAAAAAATGAGAAAGAAAACAAAAAGCTTGCAAACAACAATAAAAAGGTAAAAATACTGTATTGTGATCCACATTCACTCCCCACATCCTCTTTCTGAATGCAAATGTTTTTCTCTATCACAGGTCTATTAGAAATTCTGAGTCACCTCATTGTTGAAAAGAGCCACGTCCATCACAATTGATCATCACATAATCTTGTTGCTGTGTACAGTGTTCTCTTGGTTCTACTTACTTCACTTAGAATCAGTTCATATAAGTCTCTCCAGGCCTTTCTGAAATCTGCCTGTTCATTATTTTTTATAGAACCATAATATTCCATTACATTCATATACCATAACTTATTCAGCCATTCCCTAATTGATGAGCATCCACTGTTTCCAGTTCCTTGCCACCACAAAAAGAACTACTACAAACATTTTTGCACAAGATTTCTTTTTGATTTCTCACACCCCTCTCCAAGCTTTATCATTAGCTTTTCCTGTCATCTTAGCCAATTTGAGAAGTGTATAGTAGTAATAGTGTTTCTTTGCTGTTTAGCTCGGAGTCAGAGGCTAGTTCTTTTCTTTATCTTTGTTAGGGTTCTGTTCCAATCAATTCTGCACATAGCTGCCCAAAGAATATGTCTAAGGCATAAGTCTGACTGTGTTATTCTATCATGTTTGAGATACTAACAAAATGGTAAATTGAAGCAGATCAAGTATAATAACATTTATTAGGAGGGGTATGCTACCTATCAATAAATGGTTCAATGGATTGCCCTTATTTATTACAAAAACTCTGATCAAAAGGACAGTTCCCCATTTATGGAGTTTGGGGAGTACAGAACAAAGAAAAAATTATTAAGATCAACATTATTGATTCCAAAGCTCTGGTGTAGGAACAACACGATTAATTGGAAGTCTGGTAATAGGGGCTATCAAAAATCCTCTTCTTCTCTTATGAGACTAAGAAATACTTATTGTTTGAGTCCAAATGCACCATGTCCATTGACTTTTGGAAAGCAAAGGGACATCTTTGAGGGATATCAGTCCTTACTCCCTAAGGTTAGCAAAATTCCTTGAGGCAAGGATAGATCAGTGATTAGCAGGAGAGCTAAATTTCTAAAATTAACACATTTCAGGCTAGCTGAATTCTGACCTAAGTCCAGAGAGAAAGAGCCATGACTTAAAACAGTTAACAGGACAAAATCAATGAAAACATGATGCAGGGTCAATCTTAATTGTCTCATCTTTTACTCAAAAATTGTCCACAGCTTTCCATTGTCCCCAGTTGTGTCAAAGATACAGTGTCACAGCCTGGTATTTAAAGTTCTTGACAATCTGACTCTATCACACTTTTTTAGCTCTAATTCACAATACTCTCCACCCATTCAACATTCTTTTTTATTTTTTAAATTCTGAATTTAACAAACAACAAATAAAACGGGCACTTCTATATAACTAAAAAAAGAGAGAAACTTCAGAACTCCATTACATACATACATCTCCATCTTCCCTTTCTTAGCAAGTATATACTAAGTTCAACTTGTAGCTTTCTAAATGACCTGCTTTTCTGTATTTCTTTCTGACTTTCCTTCTCTTCTCTGAATTTTTTAAAAATTATTTTTAAAAGATCCTTTAATGACCTTGTTTTCTTTTTGGCCGTTCTAAGACTATTCCCCTTCTCTCTCTCTCATTCCTCTGGAAAAATAGAAAAAAAGCAAATATACTCAGCTATACAAACACAAATTCCCATAATTGACTGTATTGGAAAATGTTATTTTGCATCTTGAATACATTACCTTTCTGTTAAGAAACATCTATTCTACATTCAAACCAAACTGGATTATTAACCACTTGCTTTATTTGGCATTCTATCTCTGTGTCTTTACACAGTCTACCACCCATGTGCAAAATGCCCTCCTTATTCACTTTACTTCCCCAAATGCTTCTCTTTCTTGAAGAGTCAGTTCTGGTATCAGTACCTCTAGGAATTCTCCAATAGTCCCAGTTGTATTTTCTTTCTCCTCAAATTATCCTGCAACTATTTTTTCCATACATACATGTCCCATTTCCTCAGTCCCAGCTTCTCTATAAAAGCTTCTTTATAGGAAAAAAACTGTTTCATTTTTTATCCCTCTATCTTCAGCACTTAGTAGTATGTCTTGTACATAGTAAGCATTCTATATTTCTTCTATTTCTTCCTACTCCCTCACCTGTATGACGCAAACAGATAAAGATATGAAATTCTCAGACTAGGCTGGAATTAGGAACTTTGTTGGGGGTGGAGGTGGAAAGAAAGAGAAATGATAGAAAGAAATGAGATGGTGACTAGCATAGAGCCAGATTGCTTTTTGCTTCCCTCCTTCCAAGCCACTTTCCTTCGATAAGATTTTAATAGGGAGGCTGTACCCTTTGGAGCATGGGCAGAGTGGGCAAGTGGTAATTGTATGTGGCAGCAAGAAATAAGGATGAATGACCAGAACAAGACTTGGAGCAGGGCTGGGACAGAGCAAAAAAGCAATGACAGCAAAAAGTTGCCAGGACATCAGGTATACAGTCTAGCCTTGGGTCATTGTAAGTAGAGAAAGCCTTTTTTCTTCTCTGGAGCAGCAGGAGGGGGAGCTTTGAAAGTGAACACCAGAACTGTTTCTTTGAGCTCCTGGATGTTGGCTTGCCTGCTGAAAAGGGCAGGGCAACTGCTGAGTCTCTTAAGGATCCACAAGCACCCAGACTATGCTGAATACTTTAATGTATTTGGTTTATTCCTTTTTGAACATTCTTAATAAAAGGACAACATGCAGTAGCATGGTTTTTGTGAATAACTTCAATTAAAATGTAGCAGGATTTATTGTGGGGCATAGTTTTTCTACTAGGAGTGAACTCTACAAACCAAAAGTCTGATTCTGACTCTACAAACTCCTAAAGTAATGAAGTGAATATTATTATCCTCCCAAGGTCATAGTATAAGATGAGAGAGGAATCCAGCTCTTTGAGAGTCAAAGAGAGCTTAGCTTAGAGCATCTTGAGAGTTAGGTGAATAAAATCAGTGAAAATAAACATCATGCTGAAAGCACTTGATTCTTACAAGTGAATTAGATCTGGCAATTGGATATCAGCAACTTTTGGTGGTTAAATTGAATTTGAATTTTATTGAAAATCCTTTACATAGGTCAAATAAACATAATCAACTATGAGAATTTAACCGAATGAGAGGAACTCAAATTGAATTCTTTGGTAAAAATGTGAATGTTGCAAGAATTGCAAAGAAGTGTGACTCAGGCCTTAATATTTTATGACCTGGGATTTAACTATCTGCTTGTTGGACCATTTAAATTCCTGATGAATTTTAAAACTTCCTATTTTTGATATTACATGAAATCACTTTCTATAATAAAATGAAAGAGCAAAAGAAAATAGTACCAGAAGCAGCCAGCTGGCATAATAAACAATGCTATGAATTTGGAGTCAGAAAGACCTACATCAAATCTGCTCTCAAATGCTTACTCGCTGTGTGACCTTTGGCAAAACAGTTAACCTTCTCTATCTTTCAGTTTTCTTATCTGTAAAAGGGATATAATAACAGCAATCTCCCAGGGTTCTTTTGAGTTCTTTGTAAAACTTAAAGTACTATATAAATTATATTATAAATATAAAAATAATAATATAAACACATTATAATTATTGTTATTTTGTCACATTATTCTGGACTGCTGATGCAAGAGGGATTTATTGTAAAGGAAAACACAGGTAGACTATTGTATACTCAATCACTTTCCTACTCAATACCTTTATTCATGAACTTTCTTAGTACTCTGGCCATATGGTGTGTGTATCATTTAAATTTAGAATATCATATTAGGATTGTTAAAAACCAATAATGAAGCCAACATATAAAGTATTATCCCTTTAATAGTAGTATTAAAACTTTGTTTTCTCTCCTGATCAGACCATCTAGAGTTTTATGTTCAGTTCAGGGTACCATACTTGAAGAAGGAAATTTATAAAAACCATCTCACTTGAAGAATAACTTTTTTTTTCTTCCTTTTTTTTTATTTAATAGCCTTTTATTTACAGGTTATATGCATGGGTAACTTTACAGCATTAACAATTGCCAAACCTCTTGTTCCAATTTTTCACCTCTTACCCCCTCCCCCTTCCCCCAGATGGCAGGATGACCAGTAGATGTTAAATATATTAAAATATAAATTAGATACACAATAAGTATACATGACCAAACCGTTATTTTGTTGTACAAAAAGAATCGGACTCTGAAATATTGTACAATTAGCTTGTGAAGGAAATCAAAAATGCAGGTGGGCATAAATATAGGGATTGGGAATTCAATGTAATGGTTTTTAGTCATCTCCCAGAGTTCTTTCTCTGGGCGTAGCTGGTTCAGTTCATTACTGCTCCATTGGAAATGATTTGGTTGATCTCATTGCTGAGGGTGGCCAGGTCCATCAGAACTGGTCATCATATAGTATTGTTGTTGAAGTATATAATGATCTCCTGGTCCTGCTCATTTCACTCAGCATCAGTTCGTGTAAGTCTCTCCAGGCCTTTCTGAAATTATCCTTTTGGTCATTTCTTACAGAACAATAATATTCCATAATACTCATATACCACAATTTATTCAGCCATTCTCCAACTGATGGGCATCCATTCAGTTTTCAGTTTCTAGCCACTACAAAAAGGGCTGCCACAAACAACTTGAAGAATAACTTAAGGAGGTGGTGATGCTATCTACACAAGAGAAGACTTGGGGAGTATAGTAGCAGTTTACAAATGTTTGAATGATTGCTAGTTTTATTTTGTATGGCTTCAGAGTTTCAATGAATAGAAGTTATAGGGAGGCAAATTTTGGTGCAATATGAAAAAAGCAAAAACAAAATTTAAAAATAATGAAAGCTGTCCAAAAATGGAATACCACTGGAGATGTTAAAGGAAAGAATGAAAGAAATATTGTAGAGGATATTGGGAGGGGATTCATCTTCTAGTTCAACTATTCCAACCCCACAAGCACTTATTAAGTGGCTCTTTTTGTGAGGTATTGTTCTAAACCCTAAAGATACAAAGACAAATTGAAAGACATAACCATAACCATTATGACTTTCTCCAAAAGATATTAGTAACAACCATTACATAACTTTGCCATAGTTAAATTATAGGTTTAAGCCCTGTATATCTTACCATGCCATATACTATACAGCTGGGCTTTCAAGATGCTACCTCCCCTATCATAGAAGAACTCATATATTTTCATGACCACATGAAAGTCCTCAGGGAGATTATATACTATTGGGAAGGGGGAGGAATATAACATAAAATGATAAGTAAATACATAATGATTTGAGGAAGAAAGGAATGAACTAGTGGGACTAAGAAAAGGGAATGTAGGAGATGGCCTATGAACTGATTCATGGGTGACAACCAGGCAAAATGTGGGAAATATAACATCAAGTTTGAAGAATACAAATAGACAATTTGACTCAAATGTAGAGTACCTGGGAAGAGAGTTAGATAAAATAAGCCAGAAAGTTAGGGAAAGTATAGGTCTAGATCAAAGCTTCTTAAACTGGGATAACAACTCCAAATGGATTTTCATATTTTAATGAAGAAGTTTTGAAATTATGATATATTAGCAATGAATGTTTTATTTGTACGCTTATTTTATATACCTATTTATTCAGGGTCATGTGAAACTTTCTCAGGTGAAAAAGGTATGTGAGTTGAAAAAGTCTAGATGATTTCTGAGGTCCCCTCTAACTATAATTCTATTATTGTTTTATTCTGTTCTGTTATATCATATCATATTACATCATGTTATAATACATTAGTCATCTGTTCCAGGAATTTTTATTCTAAGACAACCTCTGAATTTGAGCTGAGATGGGCTTGACATTATTAATATGATAGCTCTTAGGTACCCTTAGTCAAGCAGAGTTTTAAGAAACATCCCTCTTGACTTCAAAGGATTGATCTTAGGGAAATAGGTAGGAAAAGACACAAGAATCCATGGAAACAGAAAGAAGGAGGCTGTAATTTCACCTCATTCTTTTGTGAAATCCTGAATATTCTCCAAGCTGTGTTCTGAGAAAAATACTTGTCTTACTTCATGGCACAGGAACTGATATACAATGCTAGTTCAAAGCCTCAGGGGGAAAAATGGACATGCAGACAGAACTGCTCTGGTCTAATGAACCCCCACATGGAAAGTGGCTGCTGCCTGGTGGGCCAGAACATTACCCTTTGTAATGAATGAATTTCAAACAGAAGAATGTCTTTTCATGCTCTAGGAAAGACCTAGCAAACCTCGAAAAGTCTCCAACTCTGACGAAAGAGGAACATCCCTTTATAAATTAGAATAGAGTTGAAAAAAGATAATTTTCTTTTAGGTCCTTTGGGCTGTTTAAAAGGAGTACATACTGACCACCAGAGGGCTCTGGAACGAAACCATTAGAATAAGCTTTATTTTTTTCTGTATTTAATTAAATGATAAAGGAAATAATAGTTAATTTAGGGAGTATATCCATTAGATTTATTTTTGCTTCTGTGATCCTTTATATTAACAAAGTGTGCAGATTGTGTATCTTTTATGATGATGAAAGAGTGTGTTCACGTTTTGTCCTCTCAGGCCATTCTGATCAGAATAATTCGTTTCTGTTGACAGTTACTTCCCTTGGTTCAGGGTTCAGAGCACGGAAGGAAACAGGGTGCAGAATGGCATGCTTCCCCAGAGTGCCCTCCTTTGTCAAAGCAGCACTGATCTCATATCTTCATAAAAAGCAGGAAAGTAACCAGAAGGGATTTCTATCCTCTTCCTGAGACCATATAAGCCACTCACAAAACAACAAAGATACTGGAAATCATGTCACTCACAAGGATTAGCCCTGTTCCTGAGGTTAACTAGGAATTAACTTCCTCCAGCAGAGAGCATAGGCCCTTGAGGTTTGACATGACTATTATATGGAGTTTTTGCCAAGCTGGAATTACGAAGGGTTATGTGGAAATTTTGCACTGTAAAATATAATCTCACAACGTTGCTCAAAATAGCAAAAAGCAAAGGTTTTAATTTAGAAGATTATTTTTGCATTCATTAAATATTTCATATTGACATAGTGAAGGCTTTCAGCTTTGTCTTTTTTTGTTTTTTTTGGTTAAGAATACAGAGTAGCAGATTTGGATTTCATTCAATGCAAGGCCAGTTATTTAGTTCCTATTGGTTATTGTCCTTTGTATTCAGTGAGGACCCAATGATATCATTGCATCAATGTACAGTCCCTGACTGTGGCTGATGAGACCAATACCAGCTCAGAAGGCTCTACTACAGACTGGTGGGAACAGTCCACATAGCTTGTTGTTTGTCCTTCATTCTCAAAGAGGGCCAGGACATCGGGGAGGAGATGCTGTGCCAGCAAGGGAATTGGATTTAAGGGAGGGAGGACTGTGCAAGGTCCCCTGCCTCATTGTCCCTTCCAGGGCCATCTGGGTCCAGGGACCAGACGTAGATCAGGATGACTAGAGGTGGCCCTCAATGCAATGGGAGCTTTGACCTTTTTAAACTAAGGTCTTCCGTAGGTCTCAGTTTGACTGAGGTTGCACCCATAATTCCCATGAACATTTGGAATGGAGATATCTCTTAATATGCACATCTCATATTTCTTTTGAGCTGTTGCTATTTTGCTTTGCTCATAGAACATTGCACCCTCTTTGATTTGGATATTTTGATTACTTGTGGGCGATCCGGTGCTGGTATCTCCCATGTCACACAACTGATTCCAAAATTCTTCAGAGAGACCTTGAGAATGTCCTTGGAGTGCTTCCTCTGACCCCCCATGTAAGCAATTGTCCTATGTGAGCACTAGTATTAGTACTGAGTACTATTGTAGTATTGAATACGCTTAGTATTCAAGCATGGCTAGCCCATTGGGATTTGTTCCTTCTTCAGAAGGATCTGAATGATTGTCAGTTCAGCTTGAGAAAAGACCTCAGTGTCCAGTACTTATCTTGCCAAGTGATCTTCAGACTCTTTCTTAGAAATAGAAGCGATTTGGTTTCCTGGCAGAGCACTGGTATACTGTCCTGCTTTCAGAGGCATACATCAGTCAGTTAAACAGCTCTAGTAAACCTTCAATTTGGTGGGCAGCCCAATACCTCTTCTTCCCCATACCTTCATTCACCTCCTAAACACTGAGCTGGCTCTGGCAATAGGTATGTCAATCTCATCCTCTACGTGTACATCCCTGGAAAGCACACTATCAAAGTAAGTAAACATCCCCAGCAATCAAAATTTCTTCATTTGCTGTAACTAACTGATGGGTCCGCATATAGTTGACCCAGGGCTGATTGATGGAGAACCTCTATTCTATTGATGTCATTTGTCAGGCCAAAATTAGCACAAGTAACAGAGAATAAATTCCAACTCTATTGTATCTTAGCTTCAGAAGCTGTATTGAGTGCATAGTCATCTGTGAACAAAAAATCACACACCAATTTTCCTTCCTCATTTTCAAATTAAGTCAAACATTGATGCCATTTTGTTTTTGTTGAAGGTGTCAACAACATTGCTGAAAACATCAGATTGCTCTATTTCCAAGACATTATGCTAAATTCTGGCATTATAAAGGCAAAAATGACTATCACCACCCGAAAAATGACATTATCACTATCCGCTAATAGCTTATATTCTATTCAGACAATGCAATATGGATACTTAAATACAAAATAAATTAAATACAAGGAAAAAGAAAACAAATCCAAGTGTGGAAGAAAGGCTTTGTGTGGGAAAAGATGCCTAAGCTGAGCTTTGGAGGAAGGTAAGAGGAAATAATGAGAAAATGAATCATAGGAAAAGGGTTAACCTATGTAAAAATAAGTCAAGTAGGGTAACAAGATGAAAGTTTAGTTTGATTGCAATTTAGAGTATATAAAAGAGAGCAATTTGAAGTAAGTCTGAAAAGCAAGGATCATATTCTGGAGGGCTTCAAATTCTAGGCCAAGGAATCTGTTTTTACTCTTAGATGCAATAGGGAGTTACTGAAGTTTTTTGTTTTTTTTTTTTTTTTTTTTAACAAAAGAGTGGTCAAATCTATATTTTAGGGATATCAATTTGGGTAATGTGTGCAGGATGTGTTGGAATGGGAAAAGGCTAAACGAATCTTTAGTAGATTCATTTAGGAATCACCATTGCCACCATCCAGATTGTAGTAGAGTAATACCTATGTGAATAGAGGAAAGGGAATGGAATCAAGAACTGCAAAGAAAATAATACTGATAAGATTAGATGGGATATCAAAGAGATGAAGTACAAGCAAGAGTAAATATGACTCTTTTAAGAATATATAAGGCTCAGACTAGCATCTAACCATGACCAGTTTATCAAATAAAACCATTCATTAATTCAATATTTTTTGAATACCTACTCTTTATAAAGAACTATGCCTAGCATGTAAGGAACTATACTAGATACCCACAAGGTCATTATGGAATTAAAATGTTTGACATTCTCTGTATTCAAGTTTAGCATGTTGTCTTTGAGTACAGGGTTGTCATCTTTAATTTTTAAATTTGTTTTTATTAATTAAAATAAATTTCATTTCTTGCTAATACATGTTTTATCTTGTATCCCTTTGCCTATCTTTCAAAGATAGCTACTTCTAATAAATAATAAGCAAAAGGGTTAATATATTTTCAAAGTCTATTACAATAGATTGTGTTCTAATCTATGGTCTTGATGCTGGGAAAGATGTCTTTTCATATCTTTTCTTTGAAACTAAACTTTTTCTTAATAATTTGAAATATTTAATTTGTATCGTTTTATTGTCATTGTTAATTTACATTGTTGTAGTCATTTTGCATAATGTTTTCTAGGTTGCACTTACTTTTTATCAGTTCACATATGATTTTTTTATACTTCTCTATATTTCTTATATTCTTCATTTCTTTAAGAACTGTAATATCCATTATAGGGGCAGTTAGGTGACAAAATGGATAGAGCACTGGAACTGGAGTCAGAAAGACCAGATTTCAAATCTGACTTTAGACACTAGCTGTATGATTCTGGGTAAGTAAGTAATTTAACTCTCACCTGCATAAAATTAGAGAAGGAAAATGGAAAACCATTTCTGTATATTTGCCAAGAAAAGTCCATGGACAGTTGATTAACAGGTTACTCAGAAATGACTGAATAATAATTAAAATTACATCATATTTATGTAAAGCTATTTGACTGGCCCTTCCTCAGCTGAGGGGCATCTACTTTGTTTCTAGTTTGCCACTGTGCAAAGTGTTACTATAAATATTTTAGTATATGAGCCCTTTCTCTTTGTCATTGCTATGTTCATTTTTAAGTTTTTGCTACATGCATTCTACTTACTAACTCAGCAACATTTTTGATGCATATTTTTGTCTAGTTGAGAAAGACAGTGACAGGAGAGAGGGGCAAGAATTTTTGTGGAAAATATTCTGTAGTTATCAGGCTAGATACGACTCCTGTAACTATATGCTATATACTAGAATCGTATGTATGGCACATAATACCATAATCCATGACACACCTGATAAACAGTAAGTACTAAATCGATATTTGATTTTGAAATAAAGATTAACAATGTAAGTGTATAAATTGGTGCCATTAGGTTTCATTGTTGAGAACCCAATAAAGGAAATGTAAATGATGCTATAATTTCATTCTAAAAGTCATTCTAGGAAGATAAATTTGTATTCTGAGGGTCATATTTATAAATGAAAATGGTAAAAACAATATTTGTCCTTTTAAAATCTAACTATAAGCAGTTAATTCATGCGTTTATCAAAATATAAAATCTAGTGATTTAAATTATTCTGACTGATTGGTTTTATATAATCTCTAAAATAGATGTATACTTTGTCATTAACATCATCAATACTGGGCCAGTTTTGATATTAAAGCTTTGTGAGGGAGAAAAAAAAATGATGAGAACATTTCAATGATGGAATTCATTTCCCCTTTAGCTGTAGTTTCTCCTTTTCCCCTATGATAACTAAGAGCATTCTTCACCTCTTTCTATTAGTGCTTATGTGTACATATTTGATTCACTGATTGGGCATTGCCTCAGTCAAAATGAGACCTGCTCAAGACCTTAGCTTAAAAAGGTCAAAGCTCCCGTTTCATTCAGGGCTGCCTCCAGTCATCCTGATCTATATCTTGCTACTAGAATCAACCAGTTCCAGGAGAGACAGTGAGGCTGGTGACTTTGCCCAGCCCTCCATAATTTAAATCCAATTTACTTGTATGTCATGGTATCACCTCCTTGATGTCATGGTGCTCTTTGAGAATGAAAGAAAAACAATAATGTGCACACCTTTAAAATAATTTCTTCCTTGATTTAACAGATTAAAAATTCTATTTACTTTTATTATGTCTGCAGGAAAGCAGAATAGACCCAAATAATTAAGGCACTAGTTGTGGCAGACAACCTGCATGTGAATGTCCAAGGCTGTTTCTGATGCCCAAGTGGCTCAGAAACAACCACTCTGTAACATGAGCCAAAAGGAGGCAGTAGTACTTTGGCAACTCTTAAACTTTGATTTGCTCACAGATGACCCATCAATTGAAGGAAACACATTGGGAAATTAATTGCATTGGTGGTATTCCAAATAAAAGAATCATAGAATTTAAGAGTTGGACTGAACCTTCATGACCTTCTGGTCCAATACTTATCTGAACAAAAGTCCTTTCGTTGGCATATTTGACAAATCCTTGCTTGAATAGCTAATGTAATTGGGATGCTGTTGTTGTTGTTGTTGCTCTTGTTTAATCTATTAATTCTTAGCATTTAAACAAAGAATTATTTGTTGGTAGTATGCTGTAGTCTAATCACATCTAATTACCTCCATATTATCCCCCAAGTGACCCACAGTTTTAATTCTTTAGATAAATATGCTATTTCTTGTATCCCGGTCAAAGAATATCCATAAAGAATATTAATATTAGAAAGATGAGCTTTTAAAAGCCTGGCATTATCAAAAACATTGTTAATTTTTCCTTACTTCTTTTCTCCCTTCTTTCTTTCTTTCTTGCAAAAGGGATAGTGGGTAGAGCACTAAGCCTGAAATCAAGAAGACCTGAATTGAAATTTGGCACTAGACATTTGTTGTGTAACATGGGCAAATCATATACAAACAAATTTTGTCTTGCTTTGGTTTCCTCATCTTTAAAATAGGAATAATAATAGAACCTACCTCCTAAAGTTGTTGTGAGGTCATGGGTGAATCAAATAAGATAAAACAGAATGAATGGATTGTATTCTTATAGGAAATATCCATAATGAGATCACAGATTTATTCACATACTGCTATCCAAAGCCTCTACTGGAGGCCTAAGAAATAATGAAATTTATCATAACAATAACTGTCAATAGACCCTCCCCATGATTGCTATAAATTTTTGTCCTGAAAAGCCCTTCCTGACTGCCCTCTTTGACTTGAGAGAGATACCTCAGCTAGTATATAGGGTAGTAGAGAGGATTTTGTAGTAGTCCTAAAACTTGAGAGTTTAGGTCCTGGCTTGCCATCTTACTTTCTGTGTGACTTTAGGAAAGACATTTAACCTTTCTGTGAATGAGTCTTCGTTTGCAAAAATAAGATCTTGATGAGAGGAACTCTGAACTCTCTTCTAATTCTATTGTCATAATTCTATAACTCCTAACATTTAGAAATGCTTTTCAAAAAGAGGGCAAGAAAAGAGAAGGAAACATGGTAGATGTGTGAATCCTAGCTTTTCTATTAATCTCTCTGCATCAGTTTTTTCATTTGCTAAGTAAAGGGTTAAGATTAAGTGACTTTTGAAGTCCCTTTATTTTTCTTCACTGAGAACATTTTTTGTTTGTTTGTTTGTTTTGTTTTCTGTTAGGATCTGGGTTACTTGAGATGGATGAAATGAGAGTAGCTCCAATAGCCAGTCAGCCATGTTTCACGGCACACTCCCAGGTAATATCCAACAATCTCAGGTTCAATTTCTACCTGATTGTGTTATAGACACCCACACACTTTCCATCATCTCTGGCAGGATGATTATGTCTCCAATGTGTGCTTTTTACTTCCTCTGGCTTTTTTCCATGGGGGTTGGCTTCTTCTTAGACTTCCTCAGATGCTTCAGGAGAAAATGCTGTTTGCACTGCACTGTACAACTGCATGAGCTGTTCATAAGACATGTCTAGCAGCTGACATAGATCTACTTCCAAAATGTTTGCTTCATCTTCTGTTCCATTTCCACCATCTTGTCTGCTGTCAGAAAAAGACCCTCAAAGTCCCTTCTAGCTTATGATGCTTTGTTTTTTGGCAACAGTAACGATTTAGTTTAGAATTTGTGTGACTACGACTAGATGTGACTAGGATTCTGATCAAAAACGTTGCCCTGCTTTTATCAATTGTTTTGCTTTTATCAATTGCCCCCTAATATTATTACAAGGCTCTATAATGGCAACAGATACTGAAACATCCAAGGATAGGAAGCAAGGTGTGGCTTAGACAAGTATTCATTTCCCTGAGACCCAGTTTCTTGACCTATAAAATGAGAGTGGTTGGACTTTTGACCAGTTTTGAGAGTGCCAACTATAAATCCCCTTCTAGAAGCACCCCTATGGACTTGGGGTGTTTTTCTCTATTGGCAATTAGGTGGCCAGCTTAGTATACAGTGTTGGACCTGGAGTCATGAAGACTCATCACACTGAGTTCAAATCTGGCCTCAGACACTTGCTAGATATGACCCTAGACAAATCACTTAACTTTGCTTCAGTTTCCTTATTTGTAAAATTAGTTGGAGAAGGAAATGACAAGCCACTACAATATCTTTACCAAGAAATTCCTAAATGGGGTTTCGAAGACATGCCTGAAAAATAACTCATTCATTGTAGGTCTGTTCTCCCTACTCTTGGCTGCCAGTGATTATAATCCAGTTCCATTTAACTGGTTAACATCAATTAACTTTTCCAGGAGGATATTTACTTCAGAGATAGAGCAACAGAAGTATATATATGTGTGTGTATATATATATATATATTTTTTTTTTCCCTTAATACTTGGGTGACATACTCTCCCTTTTTGGTTTCTTGGAAGAGTGGGCTCAAACTTAAAATAGATTCTACTCTGCCTTTACCCATTGTCCTCAAAGTAAAAGTGATATAAATATGTTACACCTTATATAACTTTAAGTTAACCCTATTACCCTCGTCAGGGTATTTTAGCACTCTGTCCTGGAAGGATTCAAGAACATTTTAGATTTTAAATTTAGATTTAGAGGGATTGCAATGGTGCAACCCAATACATATTCAAAAATGGCATCATAGTATCTTATACTGAGGATATATATATATATATATATATATTTATATATATATATATAGAGAGAGAGAGAGAGAGAGAGAGAGAAAGAGAGAGAGAAAGAGAGAGAGAGAGAGAGAGAGAGAGAGAGAGAGAAAATGATATTTATGGGATGAGTTATTGTCTCATCTTATTGTTATTCTGAGTCTCAAAACCAATGCTGTTCAGGCTATATAACTTGACATGAATTAGATTCCTGGACTCCACCATCTTGGGCTGCTTGCTCTCCTGACCTTTCAAGATACTACCTTCCTTTACCTAAAATGAAAGAACAAGCACCAACAAAGAACTGAAGCATGTAAGGGTCACACATTGCCCTCAGGGGAAAAGGACCCAAGGCTTTTCCCCCTATAGCATTGTCTCCCACCAGATGCTATCAGCCAGGCAGAAGTCACATAAAGAGCAGACTGAAGCAAGAGACAACTCCCATGCCTTTTGAATGTACCCCTAGTTCCAGCCACAACTGCAACCAAAGAAGCTACTATTTGCCACATAGTTATTAGTTATTGTTACTTAGCTGTATCTGACTCTTTGTGACCCCGTTTAGGATTTTCTTGGCAAAGATACTGGGGTCGTTTCCCATTTCCTCTACTTCCTTTTTTCCAAATAGACAAATTGAGGCAAACAAGAGTAAGTGATTTGCCTGGGGTCACAAGCTGTTTGCCATTTCCTCCAGTTCATTTTCCAAATGGGTAAACTGAGAAAAACAAAATTAAGTGATTTGTCTAGGTCACACAACTTTAGTAAGTGTGTGAGGCCAAATTTGAACTCAGCAAGTTAGTATTTTTGACTCCATGCCCAACACTCTCCAGTATGGCAAGTTAATTAGTAGATTAGAACCACTAACAATGTCTGCTTGAGCTACAAATCTCTCCAGGGCATTTCCTTTGCAGTCATCACTCCTCTTCTAGGAGACACTCTCCTCAACTTTTCAAAGAATTTTTCACACTGTACCTATGCTTATACAGACCAGGTTCAGTGGCAGACTCCCTAGACTAATTGGTCTCTCCCTTCTTACCTCTCCTCTTGGAATCCTGATATTCCTTGAACATTTAGCTCAGTCCAGCAATAACATACCTCACTTGAAAATGACCATGTTCGGTTTTGTCTTTCCTTTCACTAAATCAGATATGAGACCCTTGATCACAGATACTACTTTGCATTGTCTTTATATCTACAACATCTGGCAGAGTACTTGACATATAGTAAGTGCTTATTGAATTAAGAAATGAGCTGGAAGGAATGTTTGAAGGATTTTCAGGGATAACAAATAAGAAAGTTCTTTACTTAATTTGTTGACTCTTTATTGATAACATCTATGACATGGTTGATTTTTTAAGGAATGGGGTTTCTGCTTTCCACCAACATTAGCCACATACAAAAATAAATAAATAAATAAATAAAAATCAGATTTGGCTTCTGACTTAAACTTTCCTAGGCTCCTCTCTTTGAAGGAATTAGGCCAGTATCTATAGACCTTTTTTGAAATGATGATAGAATATGATATGCTCTTCCATATTTATTATATGGAGAAGGATAGATTGAGGGTGGGCATTTTTTATTTTCTAAAGTTGGCATTTTTCCTGTAGCACTGGAGAGCTTTGTTTAATGTAATTTTTTTTTTTTTTTTTATAAAGTAGCCCAAAGTTCAGCGATGCAGGGAAAACTATGAAGGAGCCAAAGGATTCATTTCAATCTGCTTCCCGATCCCTGCTCCATTTATCCAAGGTTCTACAAAAGCATAATATGGGTTTATTACCTAAACACTCATATTTGCTGTGAACTTCACCTTCTAGAATGCTGCTTTCCAATAACACACACATATAGGACAAAAGCAGAGAGAGAATTAAAAAAAAAAAAAAGGAAGTAAACTAGTTCCTATCTGTATGGAAGGTTTCAGAGTTCCTGAATTCCAAGGCTGTTGACCTCCCGCTGTGGATCTGATTGCTCTGGTGCAAGGCTGTGCTGGGCAAACAGTGCTGTGCTACCTCTGGCAGTCACTGACTGGGGTTCAGAGTGGGTACGGGGAGCATTCAGAACAGCTATACATTCTCACGGCCGGATTTGGTCGTGATCCATAGCGCTATCGGACCAAGGTAGGGAAAAAAGAGGGGTTCCTTGTAGTCTTGGAAATCTCAAAATCGCTCAGAGAATGCAGACTTCTCCCCGGATACTGGTGGCCTTTGCTTGGTTTGATAACTCCACTAGTACGATAATAATTGCGGATACTTCCGCACGCAAGAGTGTTTCAAGCTGTCTAAAACGCAAGATCGGGGAGCCGATTGTTAGGAGCCTGGCTTTTTTCTTTCCCGTATCCAAGCATTTGGCTTAAAAGCGAATACTTTATTTGACTCTTGTAGAAGGCTATCCTCTCGGTAGATTCTCTTCCCCGTTACATTCCTCCGAATACCTCTGTAGTCGGGGAGAAAGAGGAGGCGCCCCCGAACCCCAAAAGGACCGCAACTAAAGTCATCGATAGCTCGCGCCTCTCCTGCTGCTGCAGGGACTAGGGAGCCTCTAACTTTTTTTGTGCACAGCTTCCATCTCTGAGTAGTCAGTAGTGAGCAGAGGGGCTTTTTTGGGCACACCAGCTTAAGGGGGATTGCGCGCTGGGAGATTTCGAACCCTAGTCCCCTTTACTCTCCGCTTGGTTTCAGAAAGTGTAGCTTCCTGTGACCCGGGAGGCTTGAATAGCTTCTCCTCGAAGCCAGCTGCAAAAATAGAAAGCGGAGGGGGAGGCAGGAAAAGGAAAAGAGGGGCGGAAAATTCATTTCCCCGCGCTTCTCCCGCGCGCGAGGCTCGCAGGCGGCCCAGCCACAGCTGCCTGGGCTGCTGGGGTCCCCGGGCGACAGCCGCGCTCGCAGACGCTTCTGCTGGCCCGGTGGAAGCGCCCTGGGAGAGAGCGGCGCGCCGCGGAGGGGAGGGAGGGAGCCCGCGAGTGGGGGTCCGGGGAAGGCTCCTGCCGAAGAAGGGTGGCTCTGGTCCTGCCCGGCTCGGCCCGGCCCGGTCCGCACACGCCCTCTAGTGGGGCAGCCGCGGCGCCGGCGAGCCTGGGCGTGACGTGGGAGCTCTCTTTAGCCTGCCTGCCGGGGGCACCGCGAGCCAGTTGGGGAGAAATAGGCGAGCGCGGACGGAGGAGCCCCGGCAGCTCGGCGCGCCCGGGAGGCGAGGGGCCCGGCGCGCAGGGGGAGTTCCGCGCTGCCCGGGCAGCAGCGGCGGCAGGCTGTGGGGGAGTGCTCAGAGAGGCAAGTGCACGGTCACGGCCACGGCCGCCGCTCGGCCGCTGCCAGAGCCCCGCGCCGAGGAACCGAGGGCAAGGCAGCAAGAGCTGCCGGAGCCAGCCGCGGGAGGCTTTTTGACACCCCGAGTGCCTCCACCCAAGTGCCCCCGAAAGAAGAGCAAAGAAGCGGTCTGGGGGACTAGGGGCAGGGGGGGAGGTCGGAGGACCCTCTCTACCCCTTGCCCCGGGAGTCGCGGAGTTCCAGACTTCTGCAACTGTTTGCACTTTTTTCTTTCCCTCCTTTCTCTCTCTCTTCTAAAACAAGCTACCCCCACGCCCCCGTCTCACGTCCTCCCGGTCTCCCCACGCACCGGGCAGCTTTTGGGGGGCCCGGCCCGGAGTCAGCGAAATGGGGCGAGCTGGAACTTGGCTGGCGACTTTAGTTGGACTTTTGCTAACTGCCGGAGGGGAGACATTCTCAGGTAAGAAAAGGTCTGGCTTTTTGGTTGTTGTTTGGCTTTATTGTTGTTGTTTTTTTCATGAGTCCCGGAGCTTGGGGACAGGATGCTCCGTGTGTGTGTGTGTGTGTGTGTGTGTGTGTGTGTGTATGGGGGGACAATCCTTGGGTAGTCTGCAGTTTCCGGGAGAGTGGGAGAATGGGGGAGTATGAGTGTTTCAGCTCGGGGAGAAGAGAGAGCAAGGCGAAGCTCTGGGCATGATGCCTTTTCCGTTAGACGGGCTGGGTTGTGCTTGTGGAGGAAGGGAAGGAAAGGAGGAGTGGGGGAGGCCGGGAACGGAGGAAACCCAGCAAACTTGAGAGAGCCTCCGGCCCAAGCTGAGCCTCTCCAAAACAAGGAGTTTCTTTCCAGGAGTACCTTGCCCCTCCCCAGCTCTTTTTTTCCTTAAAGACACTAAGGGGGCAAGCACACGCTCTGCCTCGGGAACATAAACAACAACGGAAACTTTTTTTTTTTTTGAAGAAAAGTTTGAAATTGCAAGAAGGAGGACATCGGGGGTTAAGTTTATGTGCGTTCCCCTCTGATCACAGTGCACACTGTCTGGGGCAGGAGTCGCTCAGACTTACTGGGCTGGCGGCACGCTTTGCTCAGCTGGGATTTGGCAGCCAGCTGGCTGCTGCTGGGGGTGGGGGTGGAGGAACCCAGTCTTTACCTCCGCCCCTTCCCCCCTTTCCCGGGCCCCGAGCAGCATCGGGCAAGGCTGCTGCCGCGTGTCGGCCTTGGGAAAGGAAAACGGAAACTTCATCTGTATTCGAGAGGATTGGAAATCTTCGGGAGTTTGGGAAGCAGGCAGACTACTCATCCATGCCCTATCCTAATCCCCCAGACTCTAGAAGAGGCAGCAATCTGATGGGCTGCTTCCACTGTTGACCATTCTCTTCTGCCCCATCACCCAGTTAAATAGTGTTTCACTAGCCAGATGACAGCTGACCTATGTCAGGGTATGCTGATCTCCAGGGAACTTGCTAGCCGAGAGGAGAAATTGCTTATGTTACTATTCCTCCTGATCTGATAGGTGTATGATCCCCACGCCTCCCGTCAACCCCCACACTCCAACACACACCCAGGAGCAGGTTCCAGTCCCGTATTTGTATATGGACTTAACCTCCAGAGATCATCTAGAAGCTACTGGTGGAAGCATTTAGACTTCATGGTTTCACATGGGTTTTCTTAAGTCCTACATTTATCATTTAAAGTGTCCCAAACTAAATTCACATACAGTAACACTTGGGTTATCCTTTCCTAGCTTTGCTGTCTTCCCTACCCCTTCCTGTCCACCTTAGAGAAATCCATGACTGACTTGAGACTTTGATTTTTAAAATGGTTTATAAGTTTAATTGGTGGGAATGAGTACTACTTTTTATGAGGGCAACTTCAGTCCCAAAAAGCACATTTTTAGCAATTGCAGACACCTGAGTTTCTTTGCATCATTGATCTTTTGGAGATTATCAATCAGGTTTTGGGTTTGCTAAGAGTTGGTCTCTAATGCACATTGCTGGTATATAGTCAATTCCCTTGACCATAGTTGGCAGGCAAGGAGAAGTTGTAGCTGAGTTTCAGGGAGTTTTGCTGATCTGTGCTTTCTTTTCCTTCAAAACAAAAACAGCTTTCCCTCCTCCTCCCCCATCTTCTTAAACAGTGAAATGTCCTTTTTCTAAGTGTTTTTCCTTTAAGATTCTGATAATTGTAGATATTCTGAAAGCATATAACAGAATGATACATTGTCATGAGATTGGGAGTTGATGCAAAGTTCTGGTCACCATTAGTACCACTAATTAGGTCACCACTAGTAAACTGCAGAGGGCTTTCCCATTTATTAAGATCCATAATTTCCCCGAATGTGATTTGTTTAAAGTTAAGCCACAGCAAATGTAAGTTAAGTGGATTTTAAAATTGGATACATGAAAGGTGTTGCTATTTATACAACATTTAGGTTTGTTTGTTTTTTTAAGTGGCCACTACTGTCAGTTTTCTTTCCTTGACTGGTACCTCAAGTAAACTCCTTAAACTGAAATAATCAGAGGTATTACATTGGAGGGGTAATTTTTTTGTTTGTTTGTTTTTTAAGAAATGTTACTTTTAGTTTTTCTTTTGGGGGTTAATAGCTATGTACTATACTTGTTGACATGTAGTTTTGTTGTGAAAGCCAGAATTCTGCTTAAATATAATTTTGGAACAAATGGGGAAATTAAGAGTGTGATATACATATGTTGATTATATGTATGCAACTATATTTAAAGTGAATATGTTTTAGAAATGATTTCACTTGTAGTGCTCTCTTATGACATTTAATTTTGACTACTTTTAGCACTTTGGGTGGTAATATTCTTTGGATTTCTTCATTGGTATATCATCTAGTGCTTTGGAGAAGGATGTAAGATTTGAGATTTGAGCTAGGAGAGAGTTTAGAGATCATCTAGTCCAACCCTGCCATTCTACAAATTGAAAACATTTAGTGCCTTGCCCAAAGTCAGATAGGTAACAAGCTGACCCAGAATTTGAACTCGGGCCTTCTGATTCTAAATCCAATTCTTTTCCCAATGTGCTGTTTTTTGGGAAAGTCAATGAAAATAACTATTTTGAAATCCTGATAGACCACATTTTATCTAAAATGACATTAACTGGCTTCTTTCTATCATACATGGACATACCTTGTTGAGGTAGTTATATAAGCTCCTTGAAGTCAGGAACTATATCTTACATATCTTTGCATGTTCTGCAACACCAGTTACATAGTGTCTTTCTCGCAGTAGGTATACAATAAACATTTGCTGCCTATGAATAATAATAATCTCCAAATGCTTGTAAAAGTTATTTAGATTATCCACTGGTTAAGAGAGATGAGCAGTGAGAGTGGTGGTATAATGCTTTTTCAAGTTATGCTTGGTTTACATTTTTATTTCCATCTGAATGAATTATTTTTTAAAATTTGTGCACTCAAAATCTCATATTTTATATATTTAATAAGAGATAACAATACCTAAACACGTAAACAAGGTTTTGGAAGGCTGTCATATGGAGCTAAGATTTCAGAATGGGAAACTTTTTCATCAAAATCCCATAATGTCTTCTACAATCAGCTGGATATTGGTCCAGAAATGATATCACTCAAATGATAGAAGAATAGATTGTTTCACAATGAGGTGCTAAAACATACCAGAAAAATATTTTAAAATAATTAGAATTTTAATCCCTGAAGATGTTGTCTTATGTAAATATTTTACTTTTAGAAGCCTTTTCATTGTGCCCTACACAAATAACAGGATTTTGCTTGGTTTCCCAAGCTTTTGCTGCTCTTGAAAACAGATTACTGAAAGTATACATAGCCAAGAAATAAGGAGTAAATAGAAACTCTTCTGCTTTTATGTGAAATTCTGTTTTTCAGTTTGAGAAACCAAATAGTTGGTAACATAATTTCTCTTTCACTCAGTGCTTTTTGAAAAGCTATAAGTGCGGTCTATTCTGGACTTCTCTTATTAGATCTATTAGATAATAAGTCTTTTGTTTAACTTTGTCAAATAAAAAGAAACAGAACACTGTTTTAGCAATAGTATTTTGAGAATATCTATATATTGTATAACATCTAACAGTTTTAGGGGAAAAATGCTAATGAAAATACAACTTTTTAATTGCACAAAGTTATTTGGAAGTTTAAAGGCTTTGCTTTTTGTTTTGTATTATTAGGTAATTGAAATCACATAGCTGCTATTGTGTTATCTATTGCTAATACTAGATTTATATTGTTTTGGTGTAGCAAGTTTAAAATAGTGAACATAAAAATAATGTGCTAGGAAACAAGTATAACTTTTCTCAGCATAAAGTATAAAAACAATAATTGTTGATCATCACAATTATATACATATATGTATATATGACATAATAATGTCATATATCTATGACATCTATAAAAACAATAATTTTTGAACAATGTAAGTTTTATCATTTTTTATATTAAACAATAATATTTTGGTTTGGAGTATGATCTAGGACAAGTCTTTTGAACTCCATTTGCCTTCACTATAACATAAAAGTTCTGAATTATATGGTCTCTGAGGTTTCTTTCATGTCTAGTTCTAAAACAGAAGTTAGTTTATTGTAATTTTGGCATTTTGGTGACGACTTTTAAAAAGGCAGATGCTGTCATGTAAATTTTTTCCCCCAGTACCATGAGAGAAATTTATAATAAACTAAGAAATGAGATAATTTTGGAATGTCATTGATAGTGGAGAAATGCTTTATGAATAATTATTAATAAAAATAAAAGATACCATGTGCTTTGTTATTGACAAAGCATTGTCTTCATCCCTGCAGGGGAGCTTATGCAGATCCTAAGAATTAGGAAAATAAGTTTTGGACAGATGAAGTGACTTTTCCATAGTTACAGAGCTAGTGTCATCCCTAGGTTGTCCTTGGACTAGGTCCTCAGACCCCCAAAGTGACCTATTATGTGACATTGCTATTTCCCTTTTATTGTTTGTTTCTCTTTTACACAAAGTTATCTTGATTGATACACTGGGATATAAATCATGTGGAGAGAGAAAAACTTATGTTGAAGGGCTAAATAATTTAAGCAATAAAAGGAAATGTTCCATTTTATTAGTAGTGTCATAACATGGTGGTACAAATAATGTGCAAAATTTAATTTGAGGGATTATGTGATTTAGAGTTGGAAGGTGTTTGAAAGTGATTTAGTCTGATCTTCATATTTTGCAGATACAGAAACTGAGGCCCAGAGAGATTAAGGCACTTGACAAGTCTCATTTTGATACCAAAAGTCTGTATTTGAATCCAAATCCTCTGACTCCAAAATTTATATACCACAACCCACAAAAAGACTTCCTTTAAAACGATCCTTAAGATTTCAACATATGCAAAAAACTAGTGAGAAATTCTTAGCCCTTTTCAAAACTGTCAGGGACTTCAAATATCAGAAATAGGAAAAAAAGCCATGGAAAAGAGCCCATAAGAAAGCACACCCTTTTTCACTTAAATTCTTATATTGCACAGATTTTTCAGCCAAGTCATCAGAAAAACCTGAGTAGAAGAACAGTGTAAGAAGAAAAAAAAGTGGGAATTGGTGTTAGGGTGTGGAAGAGGAAACTTTTAGTCATTTACTTCCTTAGAATCATGGCTATGTCTATGGATACCACAGCTAAGGCAAAGGCATAATTAAGGGAGAGAACAAAAAAAGGGGGGGGAGGATAGATGGATAAATGATGGGAGAGGAGTGATTTAAATAAAACAATATATGTAATATGTGTTAGGAAATAGCATAAAACTCTTAAAAAGGACTTTATAAATATTGTGTCATTTGTTCTTCATAGCAACCCTGAGATATAGGTGGTTTAAGCAGTATTATTCCTGTTTCACAGAGAGAGAAAGTAATATTCTAGCTGGGGTTTGTTTTGACTATAACTGATATAGGACAAAGCAGTTTGATTCCACGATGGTCATTTAGTGACTCCAATTACCTTCTAGGCCTAACTAATATTTTGATTATCTTTTATCTTTACATTTCAGTAAGGACAGAAGTCATCAGTAAATTATTATTTATGAAATACCTATTATGTGTTGATGAAATAAATAATGGTATGAGTCAAACAGGATTTAAAATTTCAAAATATACATCATCATTGTTGTTGTTTATTTTCAGTTTTCTTGGCAAAGATACTTTGCCTTTTTCTTCTCCGGCTCTTTTTTTCCAGGACAGAAAACTGAAGCACATGGGATTAAGTGACTTGCCCAGAGTCACACAGCAATTAGTGTCTGAGGCTGGATTCAAACTTAAGATGAGTCTTTCTCACTTCAGGCCTAGGATTCTATCCACTGAGCCATTTAGGTGCCCTCATCATCATAGCATCTCTCTATTAAAGAAATATTGGCAGAGGAAGTAATGATAAAATTCATCCATTCCTCTCAACTCTTGAACAAAAATTTCTCATAGCAGTAGTACCAATGCTGTATGTGATGCTTCTATGATTGTTGGACTACTGCAGACTTTGCAAAGTCATCAGTTGTGGCAGATTTTAAGATAATAACTATATCTTGAGAAAATATTGGATTATTACAGGCTTTAGTCAGTGCTTAAGGAAATCATTTTCTCTCCTGTTATTAATATGTCCTAATATAATTTCAGCCATAACATTGATAGTAATAATTGTACATTGTGACCAGGATGATGGATATTTACTGTAGCATACATAGTTGTTGATACTTCCTAGTAAACTTATGATAAATATGCTTTTCAAAACACTTAGAATGTTTTTTAAAGGTCTGTATACCCATAATTCTAGAAGCTTTCAAACTGCGGATCTTTTTTAGTAGAGAAATGGAAAATTATAGATACAGCAAATGGGATCTTATAATTGAATTGTATTGTAGAATGATGAGTTTTAGTTATTTGCATTTTTAAGTTAGCATTTACGTTCAATGATATTTTTATATCTATTATATATTATTGCATATAATATATAAATGTAGCAAAACATATTTTTCCCCTATAGTTGATCAGACTGCCTTTTTTTCTAACTTTTAATTAAATGGAGGTGAATATCATTTCACTGAACAGATTTTTTGAAAGTTTAATTCCTAATTATTATTATTTAGACATGCTTTCCTTTAAACACAGCTAGCAGTTGAATTCCTTTTCCTCCTGCTGTGATCTGTTGCTGATCACTAGGTGTAGCTGCATCTCCAAATCCACTGCTCTAAGCCAAGAAATACATGGTATTATATATACACACACGGAGCTTACTGGGCTAGGTTCACTTGCAGTCCAAGGAATCTAAAGTATTTAGTATTTTCTTAACCATATAATATCTTGATGTGCTTGCATGAGTTTCTTTGAGGGCACATAAATTTTAACTCTTTATTGTACAATAATAATTTTTTTCATGGAATAGATTTTGATGGAATTTAGATTTGGCCCAATGACAACTTTAGAACAGAGTACTAGAGTTTCTGTGGTAATGGACTACTAGGATTTTTTTTTTTTGACATTTGATATGTTGCTGCTGGTTTATATATAGCAGTTGTAACTGGGAAGGATTATATAGGTTTGCCAACTAAGTGAGGTTACATGTTAACCTCATTAGTCTAGCCTGTAGTGTGCCTGAACAAAATTCAAGTAATGCCTGGCTATTTTAAAACACATTAGTTTTTACTTGGATTGATTTAAATTTAGATTTATTTAACCATTATTTAAGGATCTACAGTGTGTGTGTGTGTGTGTGTGTGTGTGTGTGTGTGTGTGTTGGGAGTGGCAAACAGAAATAAGACACTATTGTTGTTTTTTAGTTGTTTTGTTCTTGTCTGATTCTTTGTAACCCCCACTTGGGATTTCCTTGGCAAAGGGACTGGAGTGGTTCACCATTTCCTTCTCCAGCTAATTTTACAGACAAGGAAACTGAGGTGAACGGGGTAAAGTGACTTTCCTAGAGTTATACAGCTAGTGTCTGAGGCCCAGATTTTGAACTGAGGATATGAGTCTTCCTGACTCCAGGCCTGACACTCTATCCACTGTGCCCACCTAGCCCCTCCGTTGACATTCTATAGATTATAGGGTTCTATTATGGGCGATTTAATACTTAGATGATTCTGTGATCTCATAACTGTGACCATTCTAACAGTGAAGACTATAATATCTCCAAGCTTTCTTGTAGTCTGATATTCTTGACCATTTCCTTGCACAAATTCCCCTTAAGTCCCCATCAATGAGTTTACTCTTAATGATTTAGAAAACATTCTAGTTAAGTAAAAACATTTAATAACATATCATAGTTTTGTAAATAAGAACAAAACATTTTCTTTGAACTTGATCCCACTCTTAGAGATACAGAGGTTTTCAGTAGAAAGCAATTAATCAGCAAGTATTTATTAATTGCCTGTTATATGCTATGCTACATGCTGGGATAAGGGGACCAAATATGAACTAGTTCCTGTCTTCAAAGAGCATACATTCAATTGGAGAGACATTATGTATAAATATCCTATATATATATATATATTATATATATTTATACATGCAGTGGGTACAGGGTAAAATGTTTCAGGATGAAAGAGGATCAGGAAAGGTTTTGTATAGAAAGTTTCAATTGAACAGAATTTTGAAAGAAATGAAGATGGAAGATGATGATAGAAGAGATGGAAAGTAGATAGGAGTGAATTCCAGACAAATTAAAGTTAGTGAAGAAGTTTCGTGGGTCAGAGATGTAGTATTATATATGAGGATCCTCAAGGAAGCTGGTTTTGCCAGATTGGGAAGGGGACACACACAGGGCAAGTGACATAAATGTTTGGGAATTATATGTAGCCAGGATATTCTAATAGAGGGCCATATGTATAGTGTATGTGTGAACAGGACAGAGAAAGGGGCAACTCATAACTTCAGTGATCCAGAGCTGCCTTTGTTTTCTAGTAAAATTATTTACTACTTTTTTCTGGGTCTTCTCTGTGAAGATAGAGTAGATATATCATATCTTTAATCCAGCTAATCTTCATCTATCTTCAGTATCCCCTTAATAGCCTGTCCAACAACTACAAGGTGATCTGTGGTTAGTTAGTAAGCCCTCTCTCCTAGAAGAAAGGGCCACAGTTTTACCCATCAGTTTGTTCATCCAATTCCATCATTCCACTTATGTGGTGAATAAGTTTCTCCTGGATATAGAAGATAGTTCCATCTTTCAGCCATCCACTATGTAATTCTCCTTCAAAAGCCGTCTGCTCATCGGTAGTAAAGGATGATTAGACTTGGGTTACTTTTGGTCTTTGGATGTTTTCTCTTCTGACTCCACGCAACTCATGGGCTTGTGGTCAAAAACCCATTTTACTTCTTGGTTCTAATCCTGTCACAGTAGCCGGGGCAATTATTCCCAGGGCTCTACTTCCTCTAATAATGAAAGTTGCTGCATCAACCATCCCTTTTAATGTTCCCCATCCTTATGCATATCACAAGGTCTGATGATCTGTGCCTTCCTTCCTAAGGCAACTAATAACAGGCTGATCTGGCTCTGATTTTTCTGTACCTGTTTATATTAAATTCCGTCAATATTCCTTGACACATATAACAACAAATCAACAAGCATTAATTAGATACTATATTTCTAGTACTATGCTAGGCACTGGGCATGTAAACACAAGGAATGAAGCAATTTCTGTTCTCAAAGAGTTTTCATTCCAGCAAAAATAATTTGCATTGACCCTCTCAATAATATCATGCAAAGTGGCACATGACAGGGAGATATAAACTGGCTACAGATGGCAGGAGTGTGCATAGTAAATATTTAACAATAGACTTTCAATTTAAAAAATGCATGCATAATACAGCCTTGATTTAATATGTATCATTAACATTTTTTCTATTACTTTCTTAGGTCTAGAAAGTGAACAAAACAACCACTTGTAATAGTTTGTTGATTTTTTTGAATTATAAATGTTGACAGTGAAATTTAACACTTGGATTCTTGAATTAGTACCAGCTGGTTCCAGGATATATATTGTAGTCATAGAGGGTGTTCAGCAAAGAGGCCAGTGGGAAAGGGATTCTCTATACAGGTGAAATTTTTCCAGATGCCCCATTAGCAGATGAAATCACACTGATTGTATCAAGAGTCTCCAGAGTGAGAGCCATAATAATTTTTAAAATATGTACATAAATAAGTGAAACATAAGGCAGAATGTGAAAGTGCAATAAGATGCAATGAATAAACTAAGGAAATTCAAAGGATGCCTACATAAGTGTCTGGGACATTAGGTAAAGCTTTATGGAAAAAAAGTATTTTAAAATGAATGAGATTAGGGCAAACATAGCTGCAGGGAAGCAAGGGTATAATGATAGCAAAACACAAGACATGTTTGGACGATGGGAAGAACTTTAATTATAGCATGATATGAACAAAGAGCAGTAGTTGGTTTGGAAAGATAAGTTTGGGCTAGATTATAGATGGTGAGCCTTGAATGCCAGGCTAAGGACTCTGGACGTGACAACAATAGGGTGTAGAAGCTCTTGAATGTTGTGCAACTGTGCTCATTTTAATCCAATTCATGTAGGAGTCAAGACATCACCCAGTGATGGCATTAGTTCTTTTTAGAAACAAAGGATAAACAACAATAGACTGAAAAATAGAACCATAGAATGGGAAGGACTTAAATTTACTGCTGAGAAAACTGAAGCCTAAAAGGGTGAGGTTTCTTGTCCAAAGTCACACAAGTGCCAAAGCTGTGATCTGAACCTGTATTTTCTGACCAAACCCAGCATTTTTTCCATAGGGAAACTACTAAAGATTTTTAAACATGAGAATTCCATGAGAGCTGTATGTACTTTAGGATGGACACAGTGACTAGCACATGATAGGTACTTAATAAAGGCATATAAAAGACACTTAAAAATGCTTGTTAATTGGCACTTAATAAATGTTTGCTTATAGATTGCCATCATAGTGGAAGGGACCAGTTATTAGATACATATATACTGGTTAGAATAATATTATAGTAGTTCATTTGCTTATAATCAGGGCTTGAACTAAGATGATGTTGGTGGGAGAAAGTAAAATTGATATAATTTTGAGAATGAATTCAAGGAGTAAGGGATAGAGAAAGAATAACACTTTGGGTTAAAGCCTGGATTACACAGTAAATGGCAACCATAAAATAGAAATAAATAAATCAAAAGAAGAAATGGGTTTTAGGAAATATGTTTGATTTGAAGTATGCTGATTTTAAAGCATTAGTGAAATATCCAGGTGAAGATGTCCAATAGACAGTTGCCAGCTACTTCTGACTTAGGAGTAATTATCACTAGAGTTGTGGCACCCCTGAGATCTGGAAAATCCCCATAAAATATTTTGGACCTTCCTTCATACCAGAGGAGAAGTCTGATTTGGGTTTTTCTCCTTTTTCTTTTATGGGATGTTTACAGTACTTTATTGTAAATTTGGGGTTAAGTATTTGTTCATAGACTGCATTATATAATACTATAAGTATATTTGATGCACTTCTGAGTTTCTAAACGTTTTCTGTATCCTCTGCTAATGTCTTCATGTACTGTCTTTAACTTCCACAAAACCTCCCCAAATCTCCATTTAATTTTTTATGCCGAGTCAAGATATATGGAAACCAAGATGGGGAAAATGTGGATGACAGTAGTGTGTTAGCATATTTTAAGGGCATGCATGTGCCAGTAAAAGAAACTTTATCGTCCCAAGGGCACCTCTAGGCAGTTCTACCTTCTTCGAGGTGGGAACTACAATATGCAGAGTGTAGAACTGGGACTGGCTACCTTCTAGTAAGAAAATCTAATTCTGTCATTTGCAGAACAAGAGTGTGGATTTGAGTAGTTTAAGAAAAAGAGGAGCAAATGCAATGTGAGTGAATGTACTCTTGCGGTCTGAGGAAGTCCCAAGTTTCTCTATTGGATTTCCCTAAAATATTTGAATCAGCAGACATCCTGGTAGACTGTCTGTCTGCATTCCCTGTGGAAAGAGCACCCTGATTGTATCTATCCGAGTCTGTCAGAGTAAATGACACAGGAATTCAGGGCACCAGTATTTACCATGGAGTGTTCAGTGTTAGTCTACACAAGTCTGAGTTTCTTTCCCATCCCTAATTCTTTGTTAGCATACCCTAATTGAGGAGTTCCTTTTATAGGCTAAAACATAAGATACAGACAAGTGAAAGCTCAACCCTGAACCTTAGAAAGAGGTAAATTTGGGTTTATTAGGGAAAAGTGGTATATTCAGTGAGGGTTAGAATGGGAAATGAGAGTACAGGAAGGTTGAGGGCAGGAATCTTAGGGAAAAGCATCATGTGGAGGGTGAAGGAATAAGCTCCTGAAAAGTTTAGTGACTTGGAAAGCAAGGGAGGAGACAGCTGCAAGAGAGATGGAGTAATCAATGATGTCAGAAGTTACAGAGAGACAGAGCTAAGAACTCAGAAGCAGCAAGTGAATTTGTTAATCATTGGTGACTTTGAAGGAGAAAGAATAGAATGGTGGTGAGAAATTAGGAAATGGAGGTGGTGAATGTAAGCCATTTTGAGGGGTTTGGCTAAGAAAGGGGGGAGAGAGTTGGAGAGACAAAGAAAGGGAGAGGAAGGAGAAGAGGGAAGGAGGGGGATAGAGAAAGACAGAAACAGAGTAATAGTTTTTGTTGGGAGTGGCCAATAGAAGAGAATGATTAGCTCTGCAAAGGAAGAGTTACTCTTCTTCTTCCTCTAAGGGAAGAAATCAGTGAAAAATACAGATAAATTTGGAGAGAAATGAGGAGGGAAATGAAGTTGCAGTAGTTTCCCAAGGTAAAAGCATGCAGGGAAGGTATGGATTTGGATTTTGATTCTGCTGTGTGCTAGCTCTGTGACCTTAAATCACTTGAAACCAAAGCTGTCTTCTCTTCTGTTAAATGAGAATAATAATACCTGCACTATTTACCTCACAGGATACTTATGAGAATGAAATGAGATAATGGATATACAGCATTTTCTTAAGTTTAAAGTGTTGTATAAAATGGGGGTGTTTTTGTAGAGCTGGGTACTTGACAGACAAAAGAAAAAGACTTGAGTAGGAAACCTCATCTTCCTTTGAAAGAAAAAAAAGCCATTTTTTTTCCTTTCCCAAGGATAAAACAGTTAAAGTTGTTTTGTTTTGTTTTTTTAAAACCTTAAACAGTAAAATTAGAACTAAGCTGAGAAGATGAATTGATGAGAGACCAGAGGAAGGTCTCATCACTTTATAATGACCCATTGCTAATTAATGACCTTTTCTTAATTAAGGAGACAGACTGATAACCTCTAAGGTTTAAAAGGGAAGGAAAAAAAAGATTATTTGGGATATTTAGAATCTCTAGGGAGAGGGAGTGAAAGACTTGTCAAAATTGATATACGGTATTTCAGTCTCCCTGGGAAGAGAAGACTACTGTTTAACAAAATAATTTAATTCAAAATGCAATGATCCAAGTGGAGGCAAAGCATTTACTATTTATGGACCACAAAGTATAAAAGCTTATAAAGCGTCAGTTTGTTTTCAGATGAGTGAATATTCATTTTAATCTTATTTTCCTGTTCAATATATAGGAAGTAGATTTATTATGTACACTGCAAAGCATATGTATTTAGTTCCGTTTATTATTAGCTCAAGTTGGAAATGCTTTGTCTTGAGACTTCACTTCTCAGCCTAGTAAGTAGATGGGGAATGAGAGGCCTTTATTACCCACAGGTGTGTTGCTGTTAACAGTAATGACATGTAGAAAGTACACTGTATCCCAATCTTTTTAAACCCCCTTTTATGTTGATTACATTAGGCCTCATTTCAGAGAAATGAGTTTAGAACATCTTCTTATCTAAAATAAATGATTAGATTTGATTAAAATACAAATAAATGCTTTAAATATCCTGCCTTTGAAATAAACACAGATATAAATCAAATAGTTGATGCTTCTTTTTCTTCCTTTTTGTCCCATTATTTTTTTCTCTTTTCTAAATAATATAAATTCTCTCAAAAATAACTTGTGGATTTCATTCATCATTTAAGCACTAGCCCTGCATAGTAACTATCCCTTAAAGGAGATGCAGAAATGAATAAAACATATGACTTGCCCTTAAAGAATTTATATGGTAGGAAGGACAGGTTATACCTTTAACCTATTGTAAGCATTTTACACACACACACACACACACACACACACACACACACACACACACAATGTACTTATATATTATATATATATACACATATTTATGTATATATATGCATATATATTCATTCCCAGTTTTTCATGACTAGAAATACTTTCAAAATGGGAAATCACATTTGTAATTGTAGTTGTTAATTATTATGATACTCAGCAATCTTATCATAATGCTATTCGACAAGCCACAGATTGTATTCTGGGGGGCTTTAGTTACTATAGTAATAATAAAAATAAAAAACGATAATAATGGTAATTATAATGATAATAGTAAGGTATCTTTAATGATGATATACATCTGATTCTTTTTTTTAAATTTCTGATATGAAGTAAAATCCATTTTGTAACATTACAAACACCTTTATAGTGATTCTGTTATGTTCAGCAATGCCTCATTTATCCAGTCACGGAATAAGGTATTCCACACAAATAAACTTTCCTTATAATACTGTAAGTGCCAAAATTTGGGGAAAAAATGACCACTTTTTGATGGAAATAATTTAAAATATAATATAGTCTTCACTTCCTAGTGAATAGAGATTGCTGTGTATTTATGACTCAGGATCTTTTCTTTTTTTCCCTTGATATTAAACTGTCAGCTGCTGTTTCATCTAATCCCAATGTGCCTGCCTCTAACAGCCTCCTAACCCTTATACTTTCTAGTCTACTGCTTTTAATTTGTGGGCAAAGAAACTCTATAACCAAGCTTGTTTAGAGATGTATGTTAAATCATTAAGATTGCTGCTGAAGAACTGAGAGCCGAAGGAGTAAAATGTGTGCTTAGTACAGGATTTTGTTATAGCTATTTCAGCTATTCTCATGGCCTTTTTACTTTTGAGTGACTGCAATTTTAGGCCTCTCCAATTTGGCTCCAGTCCATTTTTTTAAACTTCATTTCATATTACTTCCCTTTATGTACTCTGTGTTCCAGACCACAGATTGTTCCCTGAACTTGTCCTGTATTTCCTTGACCTTACCCACTTCTGCAAACTAGTCCTAATACCTAGAATGGGTTCCTCCTGTATCTCTCTTTTAAAAATATTCATTTTAATATACATTGTTTTCTGAATCCTGTTGGGAGAGAAAAATTGGAACAAAAGGGAAAAATCATGGGAGGGGGGAAAACAGAAAAAAAAGAAGTGAACATAGCATGTGTTGATTTGTATTCAATCTCCATAGTTCCTTTTCTGAATGCAGATGACATTTTTCTGACCAAAGTCTATTGGGATTGCTTTGGATCACTGAACCACTAAGAAGAATCAAGTTTTTCATAAGTGATCATTGCACATTCTTGCTGTTATCTGTACAATGTATCCCTGGTTCTGCTTGTTTCTCTCAGCATCTGTTTATGTAAATCTTTCCAGGTCCTTCTAAAATCAGCTTGTTTATCATTTTTGGAGAACAATAATATTCTATTATCTTCATATACCACAGCTTATTTAGCCATTCCCCAATCGATTAACATTTACTCATTTTCCAATTTTTTTGTTACCACAAAAAGCTGCTACAAACATTTTTGTACACGTGGGTCCTTTCCCCTCCTTTATGATTTCCTTGGGATACAGACCCAATAATGGCACTGTTAGGTCAAAGGGTATGCAGTTTTATAGCCCTTTGGGAATAGTTCCAGATTCTCTTGAATGGTTGGATCAGTTCATAACACCACCAACAATGCATAAGTACCCCAGTTTTCCCACATCCCCTCCAATATTTATCATTATCTTTTCCTGTCATCTTAGCCAGTCTTCAAGATGTGATATGGAACCTTAGATTGTTTTAATTTTCATTTCTCTAATCAATAGTGATTTAGAGTATTTTTTTCATATGACTATAGATAGCTTTAATTTCATCATCTGAAAATTGGCTGTTCATATCTTTAACCATTAATCAATTGGGGAATGGCATGTATTCTTATAAATTTGAACAATCCTTTATATCTTTTAGAAATGAGACCTTTTTCAGAAACACTGGCTGTAAAGATTTTCCCTAATTTGTAGTTCCCTTTTAAACTTGTTTCTGTTGGTTTTGTTTGTGTAAAAACTTTTTAATTAATGTAATCAAAATTGTCCATTTTGCCTTTCATTTATGCTCTTTATTTCTTCTTTGGTTTCCTCCATCCCTTCTTTAAAGATCTGATAGATAAATTATCCCTTGCTCTCCTAATTTGTTTATGGTATCATCCTTTTTACCTAAATTATGTATACATTTTGACCTTATTTTGGTATGGGACTATTCCTCTTCTTAAGAGCACTGATCCAGAACTAGAAGACCCCAGAAGCTATTCCACACCCTCTATTTTACAGATGAGAAAACTGAAATAGAAATTTTTCTTCTTTTAAGGCCCTATGAAATTTCCTTTAAAAACTCTTTAAAATTGAAAGTGATCATTTTTCTCTCTGTCAAATTTCCCTATTAACTTGATAGGAATCTTTCCTTTGTGTCTATCACATTCTCCCTTGTTGCTTGAATACATGTGTCTCCTATTGCATTAGATTATGAGGTTCTTGAGATCCTAAATCAGGGTAGCTTTTTTTTTTTTCATTTTTACATGTCCAATGCCTCTGAGACAAGCTACAGAGCATACTATTGGAATAGTTGAGGCAAGAAGTGGCAAATATCTGAAAGAAATTGATGACTGAGAATAGAGAGATATTATGGAGGTGGAAACAAAATTGAAGAACTGCATAAATATGAGACAGAGAGAAGAGAGGATGAATTTGAGTGACTCATTGGAAGCTTCTTGGTACCTTTTATAGAAACAGGAAAATTTTGGAAGGATTTTGGGAAAAAGATAATAGGGTTTTGTTTTAAACATGCTTAGTTATAAACATCTGTGTGACTTCATTCCAATGTGAGAAAACTAAATATCAAAATGCAAAATGCTGTAGTTTCAGAGTCTTCTCTCTATATATTATGATGTCTTTGTAATTTCCTGTATTTAGCATCTGAATATCTGACTAAGTTGAAAGGTGTAAAACCTCATGTAAATCTATTGCCCATGCATGTTAGTGGTCTCCCGGGTAAACACTGGGGCTGCTACTAAGGTCAGTAGTAATTTATTTTAAAATCCCTAGCTCCAGGTAGGAGTGTGTAGGCCTTTATGGTTTGATGTTAATTACCCTCAGTAGAACAAAATGCATTTCCTTTGAGATTCTACCAAAACATATAACTCAGAGCATATATGTCTACACTCATGGGGTAGAACAAAACAATACAAAAAGGCAGTGCTTGATTGAATTTATGTAATTATATCATGGGAAGGAGACCTGGGTGGCCCATAAGTCTGCAGGAAGTATGTGAATTGATTATTCATTTTATAAATTCTCAAAGTTGATGTGGGAGAATCAGATGTAGACCGTACTCAGACAAATTCAAATTCTTTACGGAATGGATTATTAAGATTTTTATATGTGTTTTTTTATATTGTGAGTCTGAGATGTAAAATTTTTTTTTGTCAGGCTATGGTTCTGTATTTTGGAAGTCAAACGAAAGGTATTAGGAGGTATGCTGTTATTTACACAGAAACTTGTATAAAATCAACCTGTCAACTTAAACTTGTTAAGCACAGAAAAATGGCATTGGATTAGAAATCAGTAGAACTGCATTTTATTTCCAGCCCAAACATAGTGATATCAGGCAAGTCACTTCTAGGCTTCATTTTCATTGTCTGTTAAAAAGAAAAAAAAAGAAGTGTGTTTAAAAGTCTTTTTTGTTGTTGTTTTGGCTTAAATGTTCAATGATTCTGTGAAACTGAGGGCATATCTTATGCTTTTCTGTGGAGTTCAGTGTATGACGTTCACTTGACTTTGCTACTTATTTCATTACTATTTTATTTTGCAAGGTTATCTGCTAGCTAGAGAGAACATTTATCAAGGGCTTAGTGCTTGTTGGGAAAGTTCACTCGGGGGCATGCTGAGGAGGATGCTGAAGACCTGAGCCTGCCAGGGCAAGATAAGGTGAAAGCTTACTTATCCGAGCCAGAGGACCAAAGGACAAGACGAGGGGTGGAGTTCAAGGTTCTCTCATTTGCCTTATAGTCACTTTTTATAATAATCATAATATACATTCATAGAACACTTTGTTTTAAAAAAATCTAAATTATATTATTGCATTTGATCCCCACAACAAATCTGTGTTGTATTCAAAAGGCAAATAGTGTTAGCTATATTTTTTGTAGGGGTGGAAATTGAGTCTGGGATAGGTTCAGTGTAGTGATTTGCCTAAAGTCATGCTAATAAGTGGCAAAGTTGGGACTCATTCAGATAGTCTGACTCCTAAGTCCAATACGTTTCAACACCCTGCTTTTTAAAGTCTCCCTATGGGAACAGGTACTGTTGTGGCAGGTGATCTGCCATCTGCCACTTGGGCACATTTCTTTAATTCTCTGGACTTACCCACATGCAAAATGTCGGGACTAGAATTAAAAGGACTCTAATGTCCCGTTTATATATTTGTGATTCTGTGATCTCCACCTTTTATTATTAATGCTTTAGTCTCTTTAGAACATATAGTTATCATGTGATTCTTTTGGAAAATGTTGATTGCATATGGTGACTAGAACATCTTCCCATTGAGTAGTACCACTGTTGTAGAGGATCCCAAGTAGATCTCTAATAGTATCCCAGTAATTCTTTTTTTAAACCTTTAATAATTTAAATGCATTAAGACTTTTGAGGCATCCTGCATTTATTGTTATTGAGTTACATACTTTTGGATGATGGAGAGCAGAATGAGACATTTTCAACAATGATGATTCTTCTATTTTAAAACTACTCTTTATTGATAGTTTTGCCAAGATGCATATCTTAAGTCAGACAGTATAATAAGACAAAATGAATGTACTGTTAGATTTATATAAATCATGACATTTGGGAGAAGGGGTGGGGGGAAGAAAGGAAAAAAGGTGGAACAAAAGGATTTGCAACTGTCAATGTTGAAAAATTACCTATGCATATATCTTGTAAATAAAAAGCTATAATAAAAATTAAATTAAATTAAATTAAAAAAAGATTAATATAGGTCAAAAAGTACATTTGCCTCTCTAGATGCTAGTTGGTGCACTTGAGACAGGTAATAATGTGAAGCTGTACTTGTATGATACCTAAGGTCTAACTATTAAGAAAAGAGTTGGTTATGTTTTGGAAATGAAAAAAGTAAAAGTCTTATTTAGGTAGTATTAGGTAAGTGTACCATGAAGGATGAAGTGGTAAAAAGAGAGCATTATCTGTGTCTGAACAAATTTTACCTTGGAAAAAACGATAAATAAGTTAGAGCAAAGTTTAAGGAAAATCATCTATCAAGTATATTTAAGTACAGACCAAATTCAAATGCCATGTATCATTGATTTTTTTTTCTTGTCATTCTCCTAGACTTTATTGGAACTAAGTAAAAGCAACTTTTGTTGTGTGTGTAGAGCTTTATCTGCACTCATGAGGTAAATTAAAACAAAATTTTAAAAAATACTGATTGAATTTCAGGCCTTAGTTCTGATTTAGTCATTAATACTTGATTCTTCTCTTTGCTATCAAACTTATCCAAAACTCTTAGTTACCATGCTACTTAAATTACTTTAGCTCAACTATCTTTTTTTTTTCTTTTTATTTAATAGCCTTTATTTACAGGATATATGCATGGGCAACTTTACAGCATTAACAATTGCCAAACCTCTTGTTCCAATTTTTCACCTCTTACCCCCCCACCCCCTCCCCTAGATGGCAGGATGACCAGTAGATGTTAAATATATTAAAATATAAATTAGATACACAATAAGTATACATGACCAAAACGTTATTTTGCTGTACAAAAAGAATCAGACTCTGAAATATTGTACAATTAGCTTGTGAAGGAAATCAGAAATGCAGGTGTGCATAAATATAGGGATTGGGAATTCAATGTAATGGTTTTTAGTCATCTCCCAGAGTTCTTTTTCTGGGCATAGCTGGTTCAGTTCATTACTGCTCCATTGGAAATGATTAGCTCAACTATCTTTTGACGTGTGTATTGTTGATCTTAGATACCTAAATATTTTTTTCAGGGACATAATTTTCCCCCACATAGTTGCTCTTTGCTTTCTAGTTTTTTTGCTCTCTGTTACGTCTAGAAAAGGCATCAAAACAGTGAAGGACATATCCAATATGAGTCCTCTTTGGTGATTTTGCTGAAATTGGGAACAGGTTCTCTGGCAAGAATTCTTCCTTTCCCGTTCTAGTTGGTATCCTCTTCCCAACTAATCACTTGATTTTGGTAGCATTCATTTTTTATAGAATGACTAAGGATATGTAATTAAATAACTACAGGATGCCAGAAGTTTTTTAGCCTGGCGTCTTGAAACCACTTAAAACCACACCTGATATCTTCAACAGAATTTCAGGTCTAAAGTCAGGAAGACCTGAGTTCAAATGTAGCCTTAAACCATAGCTGTGTGATCCTGGGTGTCACTTAACCCTGTTTGCCACAACTTCTTCATTTGTAAAATGAACTGGAGAAAGAAATGTCAAATTACTCTAGTGTCCTTGCAAGGAGAAAAAGACAAAACAAAATAAACAAACAAAAAAAGGTAAATGGGGTCACAAAGATTTGGATATGACTGAAACAACTGAACAACAACATGTGACCTTGGACAAATCACTTAATCTCAGCTTCAGTTTCCTTATTTGCAAAATGGGGATCATAATAGCAACTCAAGATTGTTGAGACTATTAAATGATATAATTATGTCAAAAGTACTTTTTTAAAGTACTTAGCAAATTCGTGACCCAGAGAAGGTTATGTAAATGTTTTCATCATAGAGAAGCAGAGGGATAGTAAAAAGAACACTGGTCTGGGAGTTAATCTTACCTCTTCTAACTAGCTCTGAAATTGTGGGCCAGTAATCTGTTTTCTAGATTTTAGTGAGATTAGAGGCTTGGACTAGTTAGTTTCAACTCTAAAATCCTTTGTAAGAGAAACATTTTTAAATAAAAGTTACATTGCAAGTTTTTCCCCCTCACATAACCCAATAATAAAAACTGTCTAGAAACAGATCCCATGACTTTGTTTACAGATATATACCAGCATTTTCTAACTTTAAATCTGAAGGTTTTGTTTTTTGTTTTTTAGAATGTTTAACCTAATTATAAGTCAACTGTCCTACTTTCAGTGGAAAAAGAAAAGCAACCTATCATTCATCAATTATTCACTATTTTTCACATAATTCATTATTTCTCCTTAATACTTTTCTCCCTACTGGGAGATTACTGGGGACTTCTTTTAAGTTAAACTCCTTGAAGTTTTTTCCTTACAGGTACTCTTTAACAAATGTTTAGTTATTTTTGATCCTTTCTAGTCTTGATCTTTTCTAACCTTTCAATATATGAATATATATAGTGTTATTCTTTAAGTGAAGCCATCCCC
This sequence comes from Sarcophilus harrisii, assembly GCF_902635505.1. Classification (NCBI taxonomy): domain Eukaryota; kingdom Metazoa; phylum Chordata; class Mammalia; order Dasyuromorphia; family Dasyuridae; genus Sarcophilus; species Sarcophilus harrisii. Next base: position 502,446,769 of record NC_045426.1, read on the forward strand.
ACCCCTTATACTTTTTAAAATTGGCATAAAGAGGGGCAGCTAGTTAGTGTAGTGGATAGAGGGCCAACCCTGAAGTTAGGAGGACCTGAGTTCAAATTTGACCTCAGACACTTAAAACTTCCTGGCTGTGTGACTCTGAGGAAGTCACTTAACCTCAATTGTCTCAGAAAATAAAAAAAAAAAAAAAAAAAAAAAAAAGATAGTATAAAGACTAGGAAAAAAATCCTCCTCAAGGGTTATTTGGTAAGGTCCATTCATTTTCTAAAAATAAATGCATAGATTAAAATGGAATGGGAATAAAGTGAATAATCTTTGCCTTTAAAATCAGCAAGACCTTCTAAAAGAAAAGAAAAGCTGTGTCTCAGATGGGCAGCAATGTTCCCCTGAAGAAAGTAATTTAAGCAGGGCCTGAGGGCCTGAGGAAGAACCCAGCAGTGATCTATGGAGGAAGGGAAAGTACGTTTTCACTTGCCTTGTTTGAAGGAGTCCATAATCTCAGTAAGAAATCACTTCCATAGAGAAACTGTGAAGATAACCATACAATCTGGTAGAACGAGGTTTGAATAAGGAACCAGGAGAGATCTAACTTTAAAACAACATATATCATATTTAATAGAAGAGCTTAAGAGAGCATAGACAAGTCTGAATTCTAGAGGCTGTTTTGGGTTTTTTGTGAAAAAAAAAAAGTGAAAAATTGATGGACAGACAATAGGCTACTTTTCTTTTTCCACTGAAAGCAGGAAAACTAGTATTTGACTTAGACTTATGTTAAACATTCTTTAAAAACAGATCTTCTGATTCAAAGTTTAAAAATATTGATATAAATCTCTAAAGAAAGTTATGGGATCTCTTCTAAAAACTTTATATTGTTCTCTCATTTTCAATTATGTCTGACTCTTTGTGATCCCACTTGCAGTTTTCTTGATAGAGATACTGCAATGGTTTGTCATTTTCTTCTCCAACTCATTTCACAAATGTGGAAACTGAGGCAAACAGTGTTAAGTGGCTAGCTTAGGTCATACAGTGAGGAAAAGTTTTTGACCATATTTGAACTCAGGTCTTCCATACTCCTTTCTCTTTGCCTCTACCCTCTATACCACTTAGCTGCCTTTGATTTCTTTTAGAAAATGGAAAATGTTGGGTAATATGGTTACTAATACTTATAGTATCTACTTAACGGGACTGTTGTTAGGACCGAATGATCATAATAGCTAATCTTGATATAATACTATATTATCACTTTTTTGATCTTTTTATATTCTTAATACTTAGAAGGGTGCCTGACATATAGTAGGCACTTAAAAATGATAGTTAACAGAACTGATAGTCCTTTAAGGCAATATTCTATATGATATATAGAGAATGTTACTGTTTGATCCTGAGTACAGTTGCTATAAGTATTACTAATCAACATTTGCCATTTTAGAGATAAGAAAACTGAAGCTAATATAGTAAGAGAATTGTATATAATGTATTTCATATATGATATAAGTATATGTATGTTTATATATGCCACTTATATATCAATATTACATGCTATATTTTATACATATATTACAGGTATATTATATAATACTATCTTATATAAATCACATGTAATAGTTACATCTACAATATTATACAGACATTTATATATATCATATATAATGCAAATTTTTATACATATTACATGAATCATAGATACATATAATATACATTGTAATATTCTTATATTGAACAATATACATATATTATACATATATACTTATGATATAGTACTTTATATATATATATATATATATACCATATATAATTCTACTTATACTGCAAAACTGAGAATGGCATTCTGGAATGTCCTTCTAATCCCTAGCTCAACCATAGAAAAAGTAGGAAGCCTTTTACTCAAGAAGAAAAGTGGACCTGAGAGCAGTCAAAAGAAAAGCTTAAGAATTAAGACTGAAGACAGAAAGAAAATGTATTCATTCTGTGCATCCAGCTCAGGGGTAGAAAAGAGACTGAAATCTATAAATAAGAGACTATTTTTCCTCTTCCTTAAGCACAGTGCTTGCTCTGATTAAACACAAGGGCCAAAGTATTCTCATTACAGTAGGGGAAGGATCTTAGAAATTCAGAGGAAAAACCTTAGCTAAATTTTTGGCTAGAAGCTCATGTTGTCTGCTTGGCAAGTTTTCATTCTGTTTCTGTGCAATCTATCACTTTTAGAGTTTAGTTCTGGCCAGCATTTCTTGTGTGGGGGCATTGGTTAAGGTTCAGAAACCCCAAACTTGGCATTTCTTTCTTTCCCATGGCTGGTTTCAAGGTCTTTGCAGATTTTATTTGTATAGATGGGTCCTTTTGAAGGTTGGTCAGCAGGTTAAAAAAAATAACAGGATAACAAAGGCTGTGAAACTTTCAAATTATTTGGTTGTTGTGCCACATTGCTGGAAATAACTCAGCTAACATGACAAAAGAGCTTGTGCCTGCTTTGCTGTAGTGGATTGCCAATGAAATGATGGTTGGAGTCCACTAGCAGAAAGAGAGAGCAGCCAAAAAATTTATGTTTTGCTTGGGTAGGTGGTGTGGGAGCTGTACCCTAAGCCCTTTCCCCAAGCCACCAGCTTCCAGGGGGGATATTTGATATACAAAAGGTAGGTACAACTGAGGGTATTTTTTTTGGTGAGAAGATCAAAAAAACAAAAAAAACTTTGATATGAAAAGGACTTATATCCTTTTATATATCTAGCTGATAATCAGGCACTATTGTCATAGGGGAGAAGCAGGTGGGAAATAAGTATTAAGCACCTACTGTGGGCTAGCACTGCTCCTGGGTTTAGCATTTTACAGATATTGTTTTCATTTACTTAAAGGAGCAAGTTAATTTCATATACCTGGAAGAAAATTAGAGAGACTTTTTTGGGGTATGGTATTCAAGAAGGATGGATTAAATGCTTCCCAGAATCTGATATTTTCTGTGAAACTTAGCTCAAGAACCATCCCCTAAGTAAAACCTTTCCTGATCCCCTCAGTGGCTATTTTATCTTCTATTTATTTTGTACATGCTTATCTGTGTCTGTCTTGTCCACTTTAATGGAATGTAAACTCCTTGAAGACAGGGACTAGGGATTCTTTCATTTTTGCCTTTGTAGTAATATAATATATAATACAGTAATAGCACCTTATACTTGTAGGAGCTTAACAAATGTTTGTTGATTGATTATTACTTGACGCTACATAAACTGAGGCATTTGTGAAGGAAACTCATAAAAAAACAGCATAGCTTGCCTCCCAAAGACCAAAAATGTGTCAGGTTTCCTTTCTCCACATGTCTAATTTCAGGCCAGGGGGTAGGTCAAAGCTATCAGCCATGGGAAGATGAGGATTCAGAAAAGAAGCATGACATCCACATGAGCCTGGGGGAGGAAATTTGAGCCAAGACATCAAGGTCTGATTTCACTTCACTCAAGTCTTTCGAAAGGTATGGGGATGGAAGAGACAAATATTTGTTCCTTTATCATGCCTTGCTTTAGTGCCCTTCTAAAGAACAGGATATTAGATCTTAATGCTAATGAAGCTAAAATATACAAAGACAAACTTTACAAGGCATGGAGATACTGTTAGGGTTGTATTGGGCCATTTGCAATATAATATCTTTTGACTCAGTAATAGAATTATTGGAGATATATATTTTCCATGTCCTAATTACAGAGTTCCCTAAACCAATATCCAATTCTGTTCCACTCCCAATTAGCATCTATGGTGTTCCAGTTCTTTTCTTTTTAAAAAAATTTTTGGAAGCATTTAGGATAAAATGACTTGCCCATGTAAAATGGCTGAGATTAGATTTGAGTTCAGATTTTCCCGACTACAAATCCAGTACTTTATCCACTGTATCACCCAGCTGCCCTCCTAATTCTTTTCTTCTTTTGTATTACTTCATATATGTCTTTCAAAGCTTATTGATACTGCTCATTTATTTAGAATAATTTACCTTATAATAAACTATTACTTTGATATGCCATAGTATAACTATTCATAATAGCTCTAGGGTAGGCATTCTGGACAAGGAGGCCACAGTCTGCCTTTCTCTTCCCTTTCCTGCATTGAATTGATGGATAGATTTCAGTTTTATGAACTTGAAGAAGAAAAAAATTTTCATTAACCTGTGAAATTTATCATTTACTTCAGTTATGAATTTTAAAAGTATATATTTTGAAAAGGGGGGGGTCTTAAGCTTCATCAGACTATTAAAGGGATTCATAACAGCAAAAAGGTTGAGTCCCATGTTGATGCTGATTTTCTAGTTCATTGAAATTACAAATGATGTTGCTGTGTAAATTATTTTTTCTTTATCATACTCAGGATAAATTTCCAACAATGAGATTATTGTATAAGAATGTATTAATATTTTTGTTAATTATTTTTGCTATATTACCTTTCCAAAAAATTCTGGTTTTCATTTCCCCAGAAGTACAGCATTGTAGCTGTTTCTCTTCAGGCTTGTCAACATTGAATTTTGGTTCAGATAACTCATTTTGGCCTACTTTGTAAGATTCTTTTAATGATTAAGAATAACTTAGGCATTAATAGTGGCTACATGATAAAATGGTGGAATAAAGAGGATTGCTTATATGTCCCCACATCTGGAAGATTGTCAAAGAAGACTCTTCCTCATTATGTAAGCAGATCTTGACAGTTAACAATTGAATTCTCAACCAGTTCCAGGAAGAAGGATTCCTAGGGAATAAAACGAATATAAATAGAATTGTACAGATACCAAAGACTGCAAGTCCATCTGCAACTTGGTGTTTTGGCCTTTAACACTTCATGCTTGTAAGGGCTTTATAATTATTTATGAATGTGAGGTAGCTGGAAAATTTTATTTCCTTTCATTGTACAGAGGAAATTCAGAGAGGTTAAGGTTAAGAGGTTTGTCAGGTAAACATGGAAAGGCCTTCGGGCTTCACAGTTGGAAGGCTTGATTTCTAATTAGTATTATAGAGAAGCTCCAGTTCTTTAACTATGTGCCACTTAGCAAAGATGATAGAGCCTATGTTAGTGGAGAATTGATGAGACTTAAAAAGAGAATTAACTGTCCTTCCCAAATGTCTTCCATAAAACGAAAATACTAGGTTAAAAACATCTTTGTGGGCCATAGTTTAATTATTTCTAATGAGATTTGAATCCTTGTTTTTCTCCTTAAAATATAAGAAGTATCCTGGATATTATTTTTTAATAACATCCTTTACATCAAGATATAATAAGTTTGTATTTAGGTTAGGAATCAGCCTTCAAACAGAAGTCTGGGTGATAGAGCCTATATAGTGCAGTAGTTATGGGAAAGTGACTAATGATTCTTAGAGCTTAATACTATTGCATATGGTCCATCTCTTGGTTTTATTTTGTTGCCATCATGCCTTTCCTAATCTGATATCTTTTTTCTTGATCTTCTATTTATGGAGTTAGCTTCTTTGTTTATTTGTTCCAGAAATCAGTGTAGAAAACTTGATTAGTTTCTTTAAATGCTATTTTAGTGGGAGTTTTTATGCCAATTTAATGAAGTATTCAGGCTAGTGTTTTTGCAGTTCAAATATCTCCCCTGATGTTTAACTACTTGTGTGAGCCTGAGTAAGTCACATTACTTCAGTTTCCTTTTCCATAAAACTAGGTGATTGGACTAGAGGATAACTAGCTTCAGACCTGTAATTCTATATTTTTAGATAAAATGGAAATGTTGAAAGTCCTAAAAGTTAAGCCTGATAAATAAAGTGTGAGAAACTAGTCAGTTAACATTTGAGTCCTATATGATATATTAGGTGATAGTTTGATATGTGGGTTTCCTCTATAACATTCTAGGAAAATGATTATCTCATATCTTTTATCTGTAAGAAAAATTGTAATCTTTTTTGGGGGGGAAGGCAATTGGGGTTGACTTACCTAGGATCACACAGATAGCATTAGAAGGAAGATTTGAATTCGGGTCCTCCAGATCAATTCTAATTGTCCGTTCACTAAACATGGAATCCAATTAGATTCCCTATTAACTTTCTTGTTTCTGGGATGCTCCTGGCTTTCAAATTTTTGGCAATACAGAGGGGACTTCCCGGCACTCTCGTTCTGCTCACTTCTTGCCTATCTTTCTATGTTTTTTAAGAGAAAGGTCACAGCGTTGCAGAGCCTGACGAACTTTCCAACTTTCAAATTTTAGTTATGGTTAAAATTTTTTTCTCATGCCATTAGCAAATACCACAAATTAGATTTTATGTACCAACAAATTTGGAAAAGAAGTTTAAGTCTGCATAAGTTCTTTTTTCTTTTTTAGATTGTTAGAATTTCTCATATCCACATTTTTCTGAAAGTCAGCATGGTGCAATAGATTTAGAATCAGAAGACCTAAGTTTGTACCTTGACTTTGACACTAGTTGTGACTTTAGACAAGTTCCTTAATCTCTGAGAGTTACAGATCTGTAAAAAAGCTGGAACAGATGACACCCCTCCCCCTGAGCTCTTCTAGGGCCTTAATCTATGATCCTGTGATGACTGTTTATCTTCCTTTAGTTTTTTTTTTTTTTTCTTTAACTTTCAAGATCAGGATTTCTGGGAGAGAGAATAAAATTAACAGCTTCCTATTAACCTCCCTTCTTTCCTTTCTTCCTTTATCTTTTAAGATGGCTAGTGATCTAGTAGTATAACCCAACCCTATCCATGCTAATGACCAAGGCTACATTGCCAGGATAATAAAAGGTAATTCAGAAGCCATCTAGTTCAACCAGGACCTGTATAAAAATATTATCTACAAAAAACCCTTTACTTCTTTCTTCTCTAATGAGGGGTTGGCTGGCACAGGAATTATTTCCCAATTGTTTGGATATGTTAAGATGAGTCTAAATCTGGTTTTGTTTTGTTTTTTTTTGCATCATGGCACCTGTTATTTTGGGTTCTGTTTCTAGCTTGAACAGTAGATCTTCATGTGCTAAAAGACAAATATCGTATTTTTTTTCAAAGTCTTTTTTTTTTCTCCACATATCCATTTCCTTCAGACAATATTCTTGGGTACATTTTTCCTTCCTCTATTCCTTCCTATTTATTCTTTTGCAAAATACAGCCCTTTCTCCCCATACCTTCTATGAAATTCTCTAGGAAGGATAAAAAACTCATTTAACTTAAACCCATGCCAAATGCTATAGCCACAATAAATTACTGTTGGCATAGTAAACTCAGAATTTCTCGAGCCTTATTGTGTGTGTGTGTGTGTGTGTGTGTGTGTGTGTGTGTGTGTTTTATATCATGGCATTTGGTATATCAGATCATTTCTTTAGAATACAGTCAGTTCAGGAAGATTAATTGCTTGGAAAACCAGAAGGATTTTGTTTAATCTCATTGATACAATCTTGTAGCATGGCCCCGGAATTCTGAGGATTAACAAGGGCCTTTATAAAGTGCTTTGAGTTAAGTAGAAGGCCATTATATAATACAGTGTGGTATTCTAATTTGCCAAGATAGGTTTATCAGTATTCTCTTTCCACAAAAAGTCATCATCTAAAGTATTGTTAGCTGTAATGCTGTCTGCAGGAAGGAATATATCTTAAAAGCAAGAGTTGTTGGTCTTCAGATCTGTCAGGATAGAACATTTATTGAGGGTTTTAAATTTTCACCTAAGGAAACTGTGAATGGGTTTGTACTTTACTGTAAAGAGAGAAAAAAATTAAGTGTAAACTGGGAAAGAGCAATAACTATACCTTTCTTTTGGACAGGTGACAACTGAGAAGAATCTCTTTGAGTAGTGAAATAGAACTCTGTGTGTTGATGTACTGAAACCTGCAAAGGATGAAAAAAAAAAGATTGAAAAGATACTCATCAGTAAAAGGATGCAGAACTCTATTACAATGTGATATTTAAGCATATTGTGCTGGCAGCTGATGCTTTCCCTAATCCTCATTTGGCTGGCTTTTCCCCCAGAATTGTTTCTGTGCTAGAGTGTTAATGGATTGGTTAATTTGTGAGCAACACTGCTAATTGTATTAAACCTCTAAAACCTTATTAAGCTTTTGTGTAGAATTAGATCACAGAGTTTAGGGAACATGCATACTAGGGAGGCTGAGAGAAGGAGGGAAAATAAGTGAGTCTGTGTGTTTAAAACAGGAAAAAGACCTGGACAAAGTTTTGCAAAACAGATTATACACCCTCTTTGATATGTGAAAAAGGATTTATTTCTTTATGGAATTGTCATGCATTGTATGTGTATGTGTGTGTGTGTTTTAATCTGTTCATTTTTAATTTCATTTGTTCTGTTGCTTATGTCATGTTTTACTCTTTGTGATCCCATTAGAGGTTTTCTTGGCAGATATGGTTTGCCATTTCCTTCTTCAGCTCATTTTACTGATGAGGAAAATTGAGGCAAAAAGGAAAAGTGACTTGCCCTGAGTCATAAAGCTAATAATTATGTGAGACTGGATTTGAACTAAAGTAGTCTTCCAGACCCAGTATGTTATCCACTGTGCCCCTACCTGCCATTTATTTTCATTTAGGGGATAAGAAATGAGTAGGAATTGTACAGTGTTAATTCTGACATTTTGTGCTTTTATTTTGATTATATTCTGAGTATTACATACTTTAGTAGAACAAATTCACTTATTGAAATATATTTTAGAAACTGCAGTTTATGTGACCATAATTGTTTTCAGATCTGTTTAGAAGATTGATTGCAGTGGGGAAGATAGTTTTTGAAATCATGGCTATTCTCAAGTATTTGATTGTCCTTCATAGAAGTTTTCATTGTTTAAGGGTTTAATAGGTAGGGGCAAACACATTTTCTACCTGAAAATGTTCTCTTTTCATTTTGGAAAAGAAGAATTAATATGCCAAGAAATATCCCAGTGAACTTATGATAGGTAATACCTAATATTTCATTGGATCTATTCAGTTGTTTTGGCACAAATAAACTCCTTTGCAATTCAGTTAGAATTTCAGGATTGAATGCCCAATTGGTGTCTAGTTTTGGGCATTTGTAGTTATTTGGACATGAAACATGCTGACTCAGTAGAATTAAGTTCCAGGATCAGATCAGTTAGGGCAAATGTAGCCAGAATATTTCTGCTTTCATATATGATTTCTTTTTCCATCTCTTCTTCCATAAGTAGTTTTTTTTTTAAGTTTGACCAGTATGAACTTTGTTCTCCACAGAGTTAAATAATAGAATATATTTATATTTGAATATAATCAGGTAGCACATTTTTGTTTTTTGGCTGCTTGTAAAAAGATGATGGAGGTGAGGGCACTATTCAGGGAAGAGAGATATTTCCAAAGATTGATAGAACCCAGAAGTGAATACTTGCTATGTACGTCAAAACTTTCATAACTGAAGTGCTTGTATGACTGATCACAGCACAGAAATCTCATTAAATTCCTCACTACTTAGTATTACTGTTGTTTTAAAAAAATGCTCTGTATAGGCTTTAAATGTTCTAGAACAGTATTTCTCAAACTAATTTGGCCAAAGAATGCTTTGGGGCCTGACAATTATTGATAGAGCCCATAAATACTAGCTTTCTTTCAATGAGGTACAGGGAGATTTTAAAACAAAGTAAAGGAAATTAAATCTATTTTCATAATGAAAAAATACTGTGTACAGTTTTTGTACTTCATATACTTGTGTGTGTATATATACATATATACATACATATAGACACATATATATTATAGGGTTCATTGTATTAATATGTAAAATGATATATATATTATAGCATAATCACCTATTAATTATATATTGATTTTCTATATTATATTATGTATACATATATACTTACTCTTTTAGTTAGGTTGATCTGAGTTCACTAAATTAATTCACAAGCATTTATAAGCACTGTAGGCATTGGGGATACAGAGAATAGGTGGAAGGGAATAAGCATTTACTATATATACACATACACTTATAAACACACACACACACACACACACACACACACACACACACACTACTTATAACGTGCCAGGCATTGTGCTAAGCACTTTATAAATGTTATCTCATTCTATCTATTTACTCAGAAGTATAATATATAAAACAATCTCCATTTGAAAAGGAAAGTTCAGCCCTCTTCAGACACATATGGACTTTATCACCATGGACAAGGCACAAAATGCATTGTCCGTGGTTAAGATTATAAGTTAGAAATAAGTTTCTGATATGTGTTGATGGAGGAAGTCTTCACATAAAGAATTCTCTTTACATATGAAATAATAGGTCTGGACTCCCAATTAAATTAAAGAAAGAAAGAAGGAAGGAAGGAAGGAAGGAAAGAAGGAAGGAAGGAAGGAAGGAAAGAAGAAAGGAAAAGTAAAATAAAGCTGCTCAATGAGAGATAGGAAAGGCTAGGTATCAAGTTAGAAAGTTTTGAGTTTGAATCCTGCCTTTTCAGTATATTAACTGTGTGATTATGGACATACCACTTAATCTGTCAGTATACCTTAAACAGTATAACAATAATTTAGAAGTGTTACTAGTCTGTTGCTAGATGTATTTTTTACATTAGGACACCTTAAAAAATAAATGTTCTAGGTCCAAATCACTACCACTATCATTCCTCAAAACATATTCCCCCACAAAAGCCACGATTTTTAAAAAATTTATGAAGAAAATTTTGACTACTAGCATTTTTTTTCTGAGTCCATTGTTTACATAATTGGAATGCCAATATTTTGTGGAATAACAATGTTTGGTTAAGGTTATTCTATGGCATTTGCTTCAAAATTCTAGGTCTTTATGATAATCGGCTTATGGCTGTTTGCCTTTTAGTCAGTATCTATTTTAAAAAAGATAGATATTTTCTTGAATAAAATTGTGACAAACTTAAGAAGTGTGCAAATTGACTGCTTAGTTAATCATTACTCTGAGGTGTGTTGGGTTATTTATCCTCCCCCCACTTTAATTGGTTGAGTCTTAATAAACTGCAGTTTATTTCAAGGACACAAGTTTTTAATGGTTTTACAGACATTTCTGGAAAAAAAAAAATCCAAAGAATTAACATAATAAATAATGATTGCTTCCAGCGTTTTTGTAAAGATAATAAAATGTTAAAAAGCAAGCTACTCAAGTAGAAAGTAATTGCCCTGACAGGCACCACACAGCCAGCATCTACCATAAAGCAAACCTTCCCTCTAATGTCAACCTGATTTGCTACCCACATAAATGTTTCCTCACATTATGGAAATGTGCTTTTCCTATCAACAGAATAGAATGAAACTCCAGGCCTCTAATTAATCTCAGCTGACGTTTGATTTCATACTCAGGTTAAAGGCAAAAGGCAGGTGGAACTCCCCCTTTTCCCCACTCCCCCCAACCTCTATGTGCATGACCACAGGCAAATCTCTCCATTAATGTCAAATTGCATCTGTTTGTCTCCTTCTGTATGCCACGTGTCAGTCATCAGTACATCAGTTTGACTGATGCTTAGTGCCTACCAATCAGTTTCCTTGGCAAGGGGACTGCTGGGGTTTTACATTACAGGCCTTTTCCTTTGAACCCAGTGTCCTTGTCTCTTTTCATAACCAAAGGGAGAAAGAAGTGGTAATAGGGTAAAATAAAATTACAAATTCACAAAAGTAGAGGAAAGGGCAAAGTAAACTTATGTAGTTCATAGTGTGTTTATCTTTTAGTACTGAAAGCCATTAAGTAAAAGTTTTGATGTTTTGGCTACTGAGAGATAGAAAAATATATAGATAAGCAACAAAACAATATATGGTTTTTACATTTAAAAAAGTCTCCTAGTGGCCTAGGAGCCAGGGGAAAAATCTAGATTCAAATTTGGACTCTGAAACATGTTGGCCATGTAATCCTGGGCAAGTCACTTAAAATTACTTTAAAAACATTTTTATTTAAAGTTCCTAATTTTATCCCTCCTTCCAAATGCCCCATTCTGGGACAGTAATCAATCCGATATAGGTTATACATGTAAAATTATGTAAAACATTTCCTTGTTAGTTATTTTGTATAAAAAAACTTGAATAAAAGAAAAAATGAAAGTGAAAAAATAGCATGCTTCAGTCTATATTCAATAAATATCATAGCACAATAATATTCCATAACAATCATATTCCACAGCTGTCTTAGCCATTCCCCATCTGATGGATATCTCTTCCATTTCCAGTTCTTATTCACCACAAAAAGCTGCTATGCATATTTTTGTAGAACTAGATTCTTTTCCCATTTTTAGGTGTCTTTGGGATATAGTGGTGGTATTGTTAGATCAATGAGTATGCACAATTTTGCAACCCTTTAGGTTCTAAATTGTTCTATAGAATGCTCCTGGCATTTCTTCAGGTAATTTCAGAGAAGTATTGGTACAAGAAGTTTTCTCATCTGGGAATTCCCTGTACAAAGGAAATAAGAGATCCCAGTCTTCAGCTCTCTCTCCTCTCTCTCTATCTCTCTTTCTCTCTCTCCCTCCCTCCCTTCCTCTCTCTCTGTCTCTGTCTCTCTCTCTCTCTCTCTCTCTCTCTCTCTCTCTCTCTCTGTCTCTCTCTCTCTGTCTCTCTGTCTCTCTCTGTGTCTCTCTTTCTGTCTCTCTGTCTGTCTGTCTCTCTCTCTCTCTGTCTCTCTGTCTGTCTGTCTGTCTCCGTCTGTCTGTTTCTCTGTCTGTCTTTGTCTCTCTGTATGTCTGTCTCTGTCTCTGTCTGTCTGTCTCTGTCTGTCTGTCTCTGTCTCTCTCTCTGTCTCTCTCCTTTTAGAAACTAGTGATGATCAAAGCTTTCAGAATGAGATTTAGAGTTTGCTCATTGAATGAAACCTAGAAAACCTACAGATTCCCCCAAAGAATATTTTAAGAAGCCGAGAATCCTTGGAACTTCAGTCCTGAAGCCATGTGTGCCCTGTTTTATCTTGTGCACGCACCTGTTTCAGGCATCTCCTTGTTCTGAGGGGTCCTTGTTAAAGTTGTCTAGCAAGTTAGTGAACTTCCTCAGCAGACTTAGACAATCCCCCTGGTGGAAGAACAAGTGAATTGCAATGGGAGTTTTGGGTACTCTATTCAGAAGATGAAAAGAATGTATGATACAGGCATAGAAGTAGTGTGGAAGTAAAGATGATAAAAAATAGGGCTTAGAGAAGAGATAAGAGTGGGGTTGGAATAGTAAGAACCTATTCCTTTTGAATAGTACTTTGTGAATTTTTAAAAGTAGTTTGACATGAGTTATTTCATTTTATAATTCATTCAGCAATCAGTAAGACCTTATGTGTAAAACATTATGTATAGGGCAAAAAATCACAATAGTCTAAATGGAATATTTAAGCCTCGAAGGACTTGAGAAAAATGTTTCATTTAACAAATGAGGAAAAGTGATATGTAGAGAAGGGAAATAATTTTTTTTCTGTCCTTGAATATGATGGTAGCAGAGCCAGAATCGAATCTCAAGACCTCTGATTTCAATCATTGTTACTGGTTTAACTGATCCTTTCTTCCTTCATGGAGCCCAGAGTCACAACAATCCTGTTAAATAGGAAGATCACAGATTTTTAAAAGTCTTACCTTACCTGACCCCTTCCTATCTTTCCAGTTCTCTTTCCTTCTTCCCCCTATGTTCCCCTCCCCAACCCACTCTGTGATTAAATGACACTTGCTACTTACTGTTCTTCACCTAAGACCTCCATCTCCTTAGTCCCAAGTATTTTCACTGACTGTCACTCAGGTTTGGAACTCTTTCTGTCCTCATCCCTGCCTTCTGCTTTCCTTTAAATCTCAGCTAAATATCTCACCTTCTTCAAGAAGTCTTTTTTAGTCCTCATTATTCTTTGTGCCTTTCTTTTGAAACAACTCCTAATTTATATTGTGTGATTCATGGCTTCTTAACTTTTTCCACTCATGAACTTTTTTCACCTGAGAAATTTTTATGTGACCCTTGGATCACATATAGAATATGTATACAAATCAGAAATGTACTGATAATAAATCACAATTTTGATACCCTCAAATTTAGTTAAAAGATCCCATGTAGGATAATGAATCACAGTCTAAGAAAGAGTTGGAGTTAAAATAGTGCCTTGCCAATGGTAGGTACTAAATAAATGCTTGTTTACTTGACATTATTACTAGATTATAAAATGCAAGTCTTGTGTACATGATGATGTCTTTAATAAAGTCAGAACTGAGCAAATTGAATAAAGCCGCAGAATACTATGGAGTATTCTCAGTCAGATTAATGACCATTTAATAATCCATACAGGAAAAATTATAGATGAGAAAATATTACTGTCTAGACAATGACATGTAGTTAGATAGTCCATCAGTACATGTATCTTAGACCCTGAAGAAAAATAACTGAATCCAAATTTGAAAAGGAAAAAGAGAGTAGGTTAGATTGTATTTGATAAAGTGTATAATATTCTCCATAGTTCCAAGCACATGTTATCGTAAATCATAAAAGATCACAGTCTTTGGAGAATCATATTTGTAGATGACCCAAATAGCAATAAAGAAATAGATGATGGTTATAAGTAGGCTATGGTAATAATGATTTGTACTCAAGATTTATCATAATAGATCCAGGTAAAAGTATGATTGATAATGTAATGAGAATATATAATGAGGACAACTGATTGATAGCCTGAATGCTGCACTGCTACCCACAAATTATTTTCCTATTAAAGAAATCTTAACAAATACCAGATAATATACTTATTAAATAGAGAACAGAACTGGAAAAATTTATGAAGTTTTGAATCTGTATAAAGAGCAACATACTTTTCTCTTTAGAGTAATACATCCAGCATGTCTTCTTTTTCTAAAAATTTTGATTATACCAGGGCTAATTCACTTCCCAACCCCTCCTTCTCTAAATCAAAACAAAGATAAAACACTTTGTATCTTAAGGCAAGCAAAGTATATTACCACCCTGACCATGTAGAAAAACTCATGTCTCATTTTATATATTGAATTCACTGCCTTTTCGGGAGGAAGGAATCCTGGTTGGACATTGTACTAAAAGGAGGTCCGTCCTACATTTTATAAAGTTATTTTTCTTTGCAATGTCATTGTTATTATACAAATTGTTTTCAGAATTCTACTTCTTTTCCTCTGTGCCTATTCATACAAATCATCTCAGGTTTGCTGAAACCATCTATTTTGTTATTTTTAGACAGAGTGATATGTAATTATTATTTGTATATCATCTTTTGCATGATCTTTGATTTCCTTAACTGCTAGTTTCCTTCTTCCTAAACTATTTTAACTACTTTGTATTTATATCATTTGATATTTATGCTGTCTGTGTTTATATATATATATATATATAGACTTGTCTCCCCATGAGGATGTAAGATCCTTGCTGTTAGAATTCATTTCATTAATTTTTGCACACCCCCTTATTCAATGTCTAGTATAGTGCTTGGCACATATTAAGTAATTAATAAATGGTTGGTGATTGATATTTCCTTGCCAAGATTTTAGGTAAATCAATGAAAGTGAACTTAAATCTCTTGTACCAGACAGCTTTCAGAGCAGTTAGGATCTTGTGGAGGGCATGGTGTGGGAGGAAGAGCCCTGGATAGGAAATGAGGAGACATATCCTTGTCTGCATATTAGAAACCCGTGGGACGTGGAAAAATTGATTCACATTGGGGCTCAGTTTTTTTGCTTGTGTTTAAAGGGTTTAAAGATTGAGAATGAGGATGAATGTCTTCATGGATTCTTTCTAGCCCTTGATATTATGTATGAATAGAGTCAGAGCATTTTTAATGGAATAATATAGTAATCATTGGTTTTGAAATACTTTATTGAAATATTTGTAGTCACTCTGACTTCTGAATCTTACTTTTGACCCATATTAGAATAAAACTTGTTTGGAATTCCCTATAGATAAATAGAATTAATAATTGGGAGTATATGGCCAAGAGTTGGTTTAGCGGAACCAGCCTGGCCTGGGATTAAAAGTTTAAAACAGAATGCAGAAAGTTGAATAATGAGCCTTGTGAGACATTCAAGATTCAGAATAGAGTCCCAGGGTGAAAATTCTAGAGATGAAAGGATTAATTCCTTCATGATATGGGCTCTTTTCTGAAGTGTACTTTGGACATAGGGACAGGCAGAAAAGAAAATGGACAGGATGGAAAACCAGGAATGACTAAGGCCATCTTGAAGTACTGGGCCATGTTAAAGCATTAAAAATATCCTCTAGGGTACAAGTTCCACAACTTATAGGATTTATAATGCTGTACTTTCATTTTTGAGAGATACATCCTCTGAATTTCATATTGATATTCTTAATCCTTTGAAAATAAAAGGATTGACAGTTCCAATTGTTCAGTAAAGAAGAGAACCAGTTACACCAGTAAAAAACACTGGGAAATGAGTGTGAACCACAACATAGCATTTCCACGCCTTCTGTTATTATCCACTTGCATTTTTTTTTTCCTTCTCAGGTTATTTTTTCCTTATTTCTAAATCCAATTTTTCTTGTGCAGCAATATAACTGTATAAATATGTATACATATATTGTATTTAACATTAACATATTTACCATGTATTGGTCTACCTGCCATCTAGAGGAGGGGATGGGGGAAGGAGGGAAAAAGTTGGAACACAAGGTTTTGCAAGGGTCAGTGTTGAAAAATTACCCATGCATATGTCTTGTAAATAAAAAACTAAAAGAAAAAAAAAAGAAAAAAGGATTGATCTAGAAACTTAAAGCATTGTACCTTTAGCCCCTTATTCTTCTGAAGAGAGAAGTTGGGAAAGGGATGCTGAAAGAATTGATTCATTTACCCAGGAAACATTCATAAAAATTTGTGATAAATTATCATTTGGGATTCTAGTAAGAAATCCATTATGGTATTTAAATAAAGTAAGGACCTTTCAATGCCTCTAATTTAAATTGCCTTCTTTTAAAATTTTTGTTATTTAATTTTTTAATGAATCAGAACTGATTTTTTTCCTTTCCCCCATGTCTCCCTCCTCCCCATTGTACTTCTCACATTTATAACAAATATTCATAATCAAGCAAAACAATTCTTGAATTTACTGACTATCCAAGAGATGTCTTATTCTCCACACTGAGTTCATTGCCTCTCAGTGAGGAGATCAGTAACTTGCTTCATTATCTATCCTCTAGAGTTATAGATGATCACTGGGTTCATCAGCATTCTTAAGTCATTTAAAATTGTTTTTTGTAACTGTGTTATTTTTGCTGAATAAATTATCTTTCTTCTATTATGCTCATATAAGTCTTTTCTAAAAGTGTCCCTTTTATGATTTCTTATGGAATAATAGTATTTTGTGACATTTAAATTCATAATTTGTGCAGCTAATTAATGGGCACCTTCCATAGTCAAAGACTCTTTTCTTCTACAGAAGGAGTTGCTATTAATATTTTTTTGTAAATAAGTATCCCCTTCTTTTTTCCTTTGATCTCATTGGCTTAGGGGTACCTACTGGTACCACTAGGTCAGAAGGCATCCACAATTTAATAACATTTTGGGCTCAGCTCCATTGCCTCAGGTTGGTTATATCAATTTACAGCTCTATCATCAATTAATATTTCTATTTTTCTGTAGCCCCTTAAAGTAAACTTTAAAAATAAAGCAGTAGTTCTTAAAACCAACCCAATTGGTTGGTACTCATAGTATTTTCTACCACTTCTGAAAAGTCTCCTACCAAAAAAATGTCCCTTTCATTGCTATGTGAATGAAATAAGAGGCAGTGGCAATTGGAGAAATGAGAAAATAGGGCTTTTACCATTGAGTGACCTCATTCTTTTCCTGTGACAGCTCTAGGCACTTCTGCTCCAAGGTGACAGAAAGTAATATGCCCCTGAAATAGAACTTGATTTAGCCACTACAGCAATTGAGAACAAGAAAATTTGATTTTGATGTGAGGCAAAAAAATTTACATTAGAAACTCACTCCAGAATTCTGTAGTTACTAAAATAAAACAAAAGAAGAAAACTAACACCCAGATTAGTCCATTAAGAACATCTTTAAGAATGAAATGCATTTGAAACCTACTCACTTTTTCTTTAATACTTTCTAATCATTCAACACATTCTGTGTCCTTTCTAAATAAAAGACTCACTTGTAGCAGTCGTGTTAAAACATGGTGCTAATGAGGTCAAGTCCTTTCATGACTCAGTGGGCTTCATATAGGCAAGAGAAACTTTACATGGAAGAAAACTCTTGTTTTTGCTCTCTTGACAAAATTGTGCTGCTAATGAGATGTGTCAGTGGCCACAAAGACAAGTGGTAAATGTGGGAATGGTTCTATATAGTAAATTCATCTTGATAATTCAAAAGAAAAACTTATCTCCACAAAAAGTCTTAATAAGATTGGGACAGTTGTATCATCTCTATATATTAAGGATAACATAGTAAGTACTTCATCCTTTTTGGAAAAGGATTTTTATTATCACCATTATTATTTCTATCAATAGAAATGCGAGCCTTTGTCTGGTGTTTTAGTACATACTGATGCTTAAGGGGGGAAAACGGAAATTGAAAACTATACTGTGGAGTTCTTCCATTTAGGAGCCCTGAGGGTCAACATCCACATAGTAGAGAAAAAATGTGTTGTACTATACTTAAATGGATATTTTTGTAGGCTAGGGTGAAAAAAGAATATTTAAATAACTCAATATCAGAAAAAAGTCTGAAAAAGCCCTAAATAATCTTCCACAGGGAAAGAAGAAAAATAGAATGAAATTCTAGGATCAGATGGATTCATTAACTAATGCATTTTATCAAACATTCAAAGATCAGTGGAATCCAACATCCTGTATAAACTGTCTGCAGTAATAAAAAAGGTACTGTTGTAATTTTTCTGTGATATAAATAGGATAACCAAATTAGGGAGAGAAAAAAAAATAGACGCATGTTGTATTTAGTCAGTTTAATACTAATAACATTAAATTTAATTTATAATTTGGGGATTGAGACTGGACTTTTGATATCATTGTATAAGGAACTCCCTTTTCCTATGCAGGTCCATACCTTCCTAGCTATGTAAGTATTAGAATTGCTGGACGTTCTTATGTGACTTCTTCAGGGTCATAAAGACAGTTATATGTCAGAGATGGGACAACACAAGTCTTTTTGGCTTTGAGATAAACTCTCTATCTTTTACATCCTATTGCTTTTCATGATAAAGGGAGGGAAGATTATGTTGATAATTATTTACTACTAAACTCATGACTTTTCCCCTCACTGAATGCTTTCCTTAGGGCTACCATGCAAAAGGAAATAATACATTGAGATTCTTTACTGGCTATATGCAATGATTTTTGTTTCAAGATCTTATTTTAAACTCTTAAATGAATGAGTACATTGTAGTATTTATTGCCTTTAATTTTAAATAAGAAACACTTATTTTGTGGCTCAAGCACTAAAATGTATTTTTCTTTTTTTTCCTTCCCCAACAACAAAGAACGTATGCAAAACATTTTAATATAGAAAAATCATACCTAATAATGTTATATAGATATTTTACTTTCACTTTAGGCTTTTGTATGTATACATGCAGTACAAAATCTAAGTATTATAGTAAAAATAAATTTTGATTTTAGGATTATAAATTGGAGAGAAGCTCAGAAATTAAGAGATTCTTAATGTGGGGTCCATGAATCCCAATGGGATAGTACATATATTTCAGAAGGTATGTGAACTTAGAGGAAAAAAAAGATTATCTTTCTAAGTGAAATTTGACATTTCTTTCCATTATAATTTTGACAATAAACCACTATTCTAAGAAGGGTCTATAGGCTTCACCAGAATGTCAAAGGGATCCATGATACAAAAAAAATTAATAACCCTTCATCTGAGCCAGCTACCTTATTTTGGAAATGAAGAAACATGCAGAATGGTTAAGTGGCTTGCCTACTGATGTCACATAGCAAAACCTGAAATGAACTCAGGTTCTCTGGATTATCAAGGTCAGTACTTTTTCTGTTGCTCCACAATATTTTTTGTCTTATCATTAGTAAGCTTATTAATTTATTTAACTGTCCTTTGTTTAAGGAAATTACTCCTTCTTCCTATGCATGCCCTGTGTACTGCACATGATTCTTTATAAGATGGTAAAGAAAAACTTTTTAATATACCCCAATGATCTATAAAAATATGTAAATTAGGAACCAATCAATAGCCCTTCTAATTTCTATTACAACAATAGGTTTATATGTATGATATGGAAATCCAGGAATCAGAAGCTAATTTGGAAATAGTTTGGTAACTACATTTTGTTGATTGAAAACATTGCATTTGATAGTAGGTCCAAAGTCCATAAAAATTCATCAAACAATTCCATCTAGAGAATGTGTATGGCAAATAACAAAAATGAATGAATTTCAGTTTTATCTCCTCTGCTTTTTTTTTCTGGGTTAACTTAGGAGAGGAAGCCTTAGGATGTTGGGATAGAGCAGATGGATGCTGAGACTCCTTTTAACAATACAGTTATATTTTTGTGACTCTCTTAAGGAGTATTGAAATGACCAAAAACCTTGAAAGGTTGAAGGAAAGGCCTGGATTATTCATAAGACCTTGAAAAATCAGCTACAGAATAATTCCATGTAGAGCCCCTTGGGAAATGCATTTAAAGTCTGTTTGTTTTTATTGTTCAGTCTTCAGATCTTCTGTCCTCCACTGTCTCTTCAAATCTGTGCAATTTCATATTCATTGTTTCCATGACATTATCTATCTATCATGCCCTCTGCTATCCCCTTTTCCTTTTTCCTTCAATATTTCCCAACATGAGTCTTTTCCAATGAGTCCTGTCTTCTTATTATGTGGCCAAAGGGGAAGGAAATGGCAAACCACTCCAGTATCTTTGCCAAGAAAATCCTTAGTAGAATCATAGAGAATTGGACACAACTGAATAATTTTCATTTTTAAAATACAAGTAAAAGGAAGAGAACAAGCTTTTATATAGTGCCTTTTGTGTACTGGGTACTGTGCTAAATGTTTTTTATAACCTTGTGAAGTAAATGCTATTATCTTGATTTTATGTTGAGGAATCTGTGGCAAATAGTGTAAGTGATTTGGCCAGGATCACTACTACTACTACAGCTACTCTGTGCCTGAAGCCACATTTTATTTCAGGTATTCTTAACTACAAGTTCAGCTCTTTATCCAATTCTAATTACTTTGCTTAGGTATATTGATACTCCCTCTTGTTTCTCAGAAGTACAGAAAAAAAATCTTACATTTGGTTTAGTAAGCTCATCATTTTTATCCAACCAGTATATTCGAGTATGTATTTAATGGTAAACTCTGAGATTGGAAACTGTTTTAACTTAAAATATTTTAGCTGATGGACAGACACATTTAGGCAATTCAGAAATGAGGATAAATGTGTGTGGGTTTATTTTTTTAGGTTCTTGACTGTTTTCTATTCATTTAAATTGAATTTATTATTTATGAACCACCTAGTGTGTTCAGTATTGGGCCAAGTTCTTTGGAGGGTACTTTATGATGCTTAATGATAATTACTATAATCATCAGAATAAATCTAATTCATGGTTATTCTGGTTTCATTTTTCATAAGTGTTTGGGAATAGTCACTTAATTGAAGTGCAGGTTTTGTTGATGTCAGAAAGGTAAAAGGATGTTTCTTTTGTAAGGATAGATGATTTATTTTCTTTGTTCTGTGTTAATGCAGTCTTTTCTATTATGTCTTATCTATTCAATGTGATTTTTGACAGAAACTTCAGTTCAACAAATAAACTCAATTCAACAACAACAAAAAATTGTTAAGTGCTTTGTAGTCAAGGAAAATTTTTTAGTATTTCTGGACTCTGAATGTAGTAAGTGATGAAGTCATTTATGACACCCCCTTGCCATTCTAAAATATATTACAATCTTTCTGTTGCCTAAAGTTTGAATGAAAAAATAGTGTTAGATTAGTTTAGAATCTCCTGGCTTCAGTCAGATATAAAGTTAACATTGCTTTTGTTTGGAGGAGATCCCTTTTCTTAATAAAGGGTTTACAAGAATTATATTTGATAAGGTTTATAAAAGGGGGGATTTGCCTTTAAGTCCAATTGTAATTTCTATTATAGAATTTAAAGTAACCTCAGAGGTCATCTAATCCTACTTACATGGCAACAACAATCATTTTTCTGCAACCTTGCCATCCAACATAGACTTGTACACTGCTTTGCCTCCCAAGGCAAGCATGTATTCCATTTTTGGATAGTTATTGTTGTTAAGAAGTTTTCTTTTACATGAATCCTAAATTAGTCTCTTGGAAGTTTTTGGCTATTGCCCCTATTTCTGCCCTGTAGTGTCAAACAGAGATATAATCCCTCTTCCTCCTGACATGTCTTAGATACTTGGAGACAGCTGCCATTGTAGCAACATTTGATCAATGACATTCATTCTGAATGTTATCATAGTCCATTTTAATCTTGGTGCTACTGAACTTTTGTGACTACACAGTCCCCAAAGCACATTGGCCATCTGTGCCTACTATGATCATATGACTTCTAGACCTGAAGTCAAAATCTCTTTCTTATCTCCAGAATATCCATTTTGATGTCTGATAGTTTGCTTTTATCACTCACCTGAACTTTTATGAGGATATAGCAAATTGAGAAAATATTTTGAGTGATGTCTAGATAACAGTGCATTTAGACTTTCTTCCCTCCCTCCCTCCCTCCCTCCCTTCCTTCCTTGACTTATTGGATTGTGTTGAATTTATAGTTAGGAAGATCTGAGTTTCAATTCTCCATCAGATAACTGTTAGCTGCTGTTTAACTGCTTTCAGCCTGTGTCCTCATTTGTAAATGTAAAATGGGAATAATAATAGAATTTACTTCATAAAGCTATTTGAGTATCAAATAAGATAATGTATAAAGCCATTTACAGACTGTATACTGCTAACTATTATTATTGTTATTTCTCAGTAGACAATGCATATCTGATCATTTAAGAAACATGGAAATCTTACCAATTCTTTGATATTCCTCACCTCACCCCCTTTTTTCCCCTTTGAAAACTAGCATGGTAAAACATTTCTCTCTTTAATTCTAATTTTTCTTTTTTAATGTATGAAATAGAAAAATGGATAGAAAAATATATTATGATAAAAAAGAGTAGCATTCTTCAGAATTGTTTTTATAATATTTTCTTCTGGCATATGCATCTAGAGTGTCAGCCTCAGAGCCAGAGGATCTCTTTCAAGTCTTACTTCTGACACCTAATGGCTGTATGTCTCTAGGGCAAACCATTTAATCTCTCTATTCTAGGCAGCTCTCTTAGATTTGAAATCTTTTCCTTTTCTTCAGTGCTCCTGTTTTGATGTCTACTAATTTATTTTTCTCACTCACCTATACTTTTGAGAGACCATAGCAGATGGAGCGAATTTTTAATGTTATCTGAATATTGTTCAGTTGTGATTTGTGATCCAGTCAGTCTTGTTGCTGGACTGAATCTGGATCAGGTGACAATGTTGCTTCCATCCTTTTTGCCATTTTTGAATTAACTTTTATTTTTCTATTTGCTATCAGTATTACTATCTATATTTTTCTATCTAGGGAGTTCTTAACCTGAGGTCCATGGATAGAATTTAATGGGTCTGTGATCTGGAATAAGAAATAAAAGTCTAACTTTTAAAAAATATTAACTTTTTAATGTTAGCATTTCCTTAAATTATCAAAAAAAATTTTTTTGGAGAATGGATGTATAGGCTTCACCAGACTGCCAGAGGGATACATGACTCTTCTTTCAATTTAAAATTTCATGTTAGGCAAAAATATCTTATTCATGTATTATCATGGTTTCTGGAAAATCATTACCATTATTACAGAAAGAGCTAATTGCCATAGTGAATAGAGAACACAAAACATAGTAACCAACAATTGGCAGAGGGAGTTTTCTCATTCAAGGAATTTCCTATATCAGTGAAATAACAGGCCCAGTTCCTCTCTCTCTTTTTTGTAAAAAAAGAGAAAATTGCTATCTATCTTCCTTATTGAATTAATGGATCCATGATTTCTCTTTTTATTTATGCCAGATGTCAAGGCAACATCTTTAATCCCATTTTTTGCCCATATTATCTATGACAGATGTTGACATGGCATTTTTAGTCCCATTCTTGCCCATATTTTCCAGAAATACACCATGGAGAATATATGTAATACATATATAAAGGATTAATCCACTACTCTAATTGTCTTTCTCTTATTCTACTGGAAGATTTTAAATCTTCCAGTGCTTTACTTGGGCAACCCATTTGGAGTCATTTTCAATATATGACCAACACACCTTCTTGTTTAGTCGAAGCATATGCTTTTCTTTGGTGGATGTGCCAGCCTGTTAGGGTTCTTGAAATTAATATTGTCCAGAAACTCCAAAGAGTTTGGGTCTATGTGTCTCTCTGGTATCCATTTGTCCATCTATCTGTCATCTTCATAGTCTTCCTAGGGAGCATGATTCATTTTGCATTTTAGTTCCTTATCCTCTTTTTTTTTAAACTTTGGGATACAGTTTCTCATACCGAACACCTCTGACTCTGCTAGATACTTTATTGCTTATGGTGAACCAGTAGCTTCCATATAGGTCTAAGGGATAGGTAACGTGAAATATGAGACTCACTCTTGAATTACATTTTTATGTAACAGAGGGAGTTAGAGTAAGGCAGAGAAGAGAAATGGAGAGTACTCTTTTCTTCTCTGGGCCTTCCCACTATACTTTGGGCTGCAAGGTTTTTTTTTTTTTCTCTAAAAACTAGTAACCACTACAGTTTTTCCTCTACCTCCCTTCCTCAGTCTATCAACCGCTGTTCCTTCTTTTTCTCTTAGTGATAGCTCCTTACTTAGAACAGACAGATTCTATCTCCTCTGATAGTTCAAACTTAGTGGTTTCCTTAATTTCAAGGCTCTCCTTGAAAAACAGATACAGGCTTGTTGAAACTCTCCTAAGCCTGCATCTGGACAATGGTGCATTCACTCTCATCCTATCCAGGATTCTGGCTGTAGCAGCATAACAGATGCTGTATTCTGAGCAGCCTTTTCATGGGTCTTTAGATCATGTTCTTTGGCTTTCATTTGTAAAATTTAATTTTGTGCTCTCTTCCTCCCAAATAGCTTCTCTATGTCTAACTAACCAACACATCTATTAGGTACTTAATTTCTGCTTATCTCTTTCTATATATAGCATCCATAAATTAAGAAGCCTTCACAGATGAAATTATAGCACCTTAAAGTAATGAAGAATATCCCTACCCTGACTTAAGAATCTCAGCTGTATATAGGTATCTGTCTCAGACTGTCTGTTCTCTTCTTTCTCTTGTTTCTTAATTCTGATTCTTTCTTTTTTCTTATCTTCCTCCATTTCTCTGTCTGTGTCTTTGTCTGTCTGTTGGTTTCTCTCTCTCTCTCTCTCTGTTTCTCTCTGTGTGTCTGTCTGTGTGTGTGTCTGTCTCTGTCTCTCTCTCTCTCCTTTCCCCTTTCCTTCTCTCTCTCTTTCTCTCTCTCTCTCTCTCTCTCTCTCTCTCTCTTTCTCTCTCTCTCTCTCTCTCTCTCTCTCTCTCTCTCTCTCTCTCTCTCTCTCTCTCTCTCTCTCTTCTCTCTCTCTCTCTCTCTCTCTCTCTGTCTTTCTCTGTGTGTGTGTCTCTCTCTGTCTCTCTGTCTCTCTCGCTCTCTCCCCTCTTTCTCCCCCCTCTCTCTTTTCCCTTCCTCCCTCCCTCCCTCTCTCTCTCTCATTCTCTCTCTGTCTCTGTCTCTCTCTGTGTTTCTGTCTCTTTCTCTCTCCTTCACTCCCTCCTTCCATGTATTTTGCCACTTCCTCCTTATACAGAAACACACAGATATATAGATATAGACATTAGAAGCCTAAGAAATATTTGTTAGTTGCTTTTTCCCCCCTATGTTTCATACTTAAGTACTACTTATGTGTGGGTATACATATGTAATGCATATATGTATATACTAATGTTTATGTATTATACAACCCTACAAAACCATAATATAGAGGAAAAACAACCCACACTTTAAAAATATTTATAGCAGTTCTATTTGTGGTGGCAAAGAATTGAAAAATGAGTGGGTGCCCATCAATTGGGAAATGGTTGAATAAGTTATGGTGTATGAAAGTAATGGAATATTATTATTCATTAAAAAATCATGAACAGGTTGATTTCAGAAAAGCCTGGAAAGACTTACATGAACTTATTCTGAGTGAAGTGAGCAGAACCAGAAGAACATTGTATACAGCAACAGCGAGATTATGTGCTGGTCAATTCTGATAGACTTAGTTCTTCTTAACAATTTAGTAATCCATAGCAATTTCAATAAACTTTGTATGGAAAATGCTATCCGCATTCAAAGAGAGAACTATGGAGACTGAATGCAGATTGAAGTATAATATTTCACCAGTTTTTTCTGTTTCTTTTTCTCTTTCTCATGATTTTTCCCTTTTGTTCTGATTTTTCTTTCCCAAGATGACATATGGAAATATGCAAAAATAAATGTACATGTTTAACTTAAAAAAACCCAAATTTAAAATAAATGAAAATATTTTTAAAAGACACCTTATGATTGTGATGTGAACATTGTGATCATTTTCTCTATGCCTCAGTAAGAAGTCTTCATTGAATATTGTGTCAGGAAAATAATATTTGTCACTTGGTGGCCAATTTTCTGATGTGGTCTTTCAACATTTAATAAGGCTGTCCTTTAGATGACAGTTATACAGTGAATTCTTGGAACATATTCAAAGCTTTTCTTGCTTGTTTGACTTGCCAGGGCTTGTGCTCCATTGAAATGAATTCCTCAAAGTCTAGGCATTGGAGAAGGATGGGATTTTGAGGGAAGGATGTATGCATATATGTGATATATATGTATAAATTTATAAATATATACATATGTATGTGTGCATACATATAGTTACATATATTTGACATGATTTTTTATTACCTAGATTTGTTTTAAAACAGGGCACATTGATCATAAAGACTATTCAGAAATAAGGGTTGGAGAAGATGGTGGGAATTGAGTCTGGATTTGTTTGGACTTTCATAGGGGAAAAAGGAGTAGCTAAAATTGTCTTTAAGTTATAGAAACAGAAAAATGATCCCTAGATATGCCAGGTTACAAATGAGCTCAACTAACAATTCTTTTCATGCCGTGCAAAGCTTTAAGCTAAATTTGGCATCTATGGAGCCTGATTTAAAGTCTGGAGAGTTAACTGTGAGACACATAGACTGCTTGGCTTCATGCCAGATGCCAAGAGGTGTATATGGCTTAGGGTTCATAGCTTTGCCTTGGTTATTGTTAGTCTTCTATAAACAATTATAGTGGAGTTGTAGTATGTGTGAAATATAGAAAATTGAAATGAGAGAAGTCCTTTGTAAAGTGTGTAAATATCAGTAATAACACCTAAAATATTCTTTTTAGTGAAGGAGTATTTGATAAAACAAAATTATTTCATAGAATTTGAAACTGTAATAGAATTTATAGATATTAAATTTAATCTGCAACTGATCTTAGACATGATCTAGTTCAATTCCCTTGATATATGAATGAGGAAGCTGAGGTCCAAAGGGGTGAAATTAATTTTTCTGAACGATCACTCATTATAGAATCTTGCCTAGATTATATTTTTGCCCAAATTGCTCACATTATACAGATTAAATAAAAGATATCAAATTTCTGATTATTTGCGTTATTTAGAAGCTAAGGAGGAAAAAGAAAGATTTCATAACTCTAGAACTGTATACAGTGCAGTATATGTTTGTATATGTATATGTGGGTAAAACACACACGCAAATATATGTACACATATACATATGTAAGCATGTATATAATTATAAGGGAAAAGGAAAAAAAGCCAGAGTGTTTGATCATTAAAAGATGTCCCCACAATGTTTTCTCTAGTTCAGCATTCATTTCCATGGAGACAGAAGAGAAGAGCAGTCAGAAAAGCTGTTGATAACTCTCATTCAACTTCAGCTATGGCTGTATGTTGATTTTTTAAAAATTCAATTTCAGATGAAACAAATGGATGGTACTTCTAAAAGTCTCTTTTTTCTTCAGCAATTATGTATGCTTAAATCACCTGGAATTTTCATTATGTTAAAGTAGGGACCAATTAGAAAAAAAATTCAGAACTTCCCTCCCTTTCTTTGGATTGATAATGTAATAAAATTTGGCAATTTTAGTGAATACTTCAGCAGTTCTACAGATGTGTTTTATATGATTGACTGTTTTATTCTGTGGAATATTAATAAATACGATGGTGCTTATAATTATGTTCCTCTATAAAATTGTAGGGATTTTTAAAGTCTGAATAGAATGGTTGGCAATGTGCTGTTATGTTGCAAGTTATTAGCTGTGTTAGTGACACCCTTCATTAGTTTGGGGAAAACAAAAATGCTATTATGTAGTTACAGACTTTTTAGCATGGCTCTTACAAAAAATTTTTTTTTGGAAAAGACAAGACATTTCATTCCATTTTTAACAGCACTAACTTGCATATTTTATTGCATTTGTAATTTCATTTCTGTAAATGCTCCTTCCAGTGGTATAGATTGAAAACCATCCATTTCTTATTCTATACCTCTTTTGTCCTCCATAGGGGATCTAACCATTGTGCCAGAATCCTTTCTCTTCCTCTTAACTTGACACCTGTAAACTTAAAGAAAAAAAAGTTTTCATAACTGCATTTCAACATAATTAGTTTCCTTTGCAATCTGAAAATTTATGTATTTAAAAGCATTAATCTGAGAAGGGGTGTATTTACTTTACTAGCTTACCAAAGGAATCCATGACAAACAAAAAAGGTTTAGATCCGTTATTTTGGCTGTCTTTTCTTTGTATGGGTCACTGCAGCATGTAAGCTTCACAAAGCTCTTCTGATATAAACCCCCTCCTCCAGTGGCTCCAACTCTGCTTATACATCACTTTGGTAATGTATTTTATGCTTCTTTTATTTGTTAATGCATTATGCTTATGTATATCACGAGGCTCTCCATTACTATTTGGGTGACTTGCAATTTTAATTTTTTGGACAATGTTGTATTCCATACTTTGTAGTGATGAAGCATTACTAGAAGTATATTAGTGTAAAAGTGAGTCTTTGTTTTAAGGAGAATTTCCCAAGTGAACTTTAGACCCCATTCTTCTTTGCCATCTCCAGTTTCTATCTGCCCAAGATATCTGAATTCAAAGAACAGCTCAATGGGTTGTGCATCCTATTATAAACCATGGACCAGAGTATATCCAGATTCCTTTGTAAATAGGCTGAAATGTTTTGAGTGCCTGTAGATCTCATATTGGAGGCACTTATTGTTTGGGGGGCTAGAGAAATCAGTACAGTGACATTAATAAACAGGAACATTTTGAGGACATCACTAGAATCCCCCTTCTATTTGAATTCATGTGGGTCATAGCATTGGACACAGAACTGGGAAGACCTGAGTTCAAATATTGCCTTAGGCATTAAATAATTGAGTGACCCTTAATCTTTGTTTGCCTAGGTTCTTTCATCATTAAGATAGAGATAATAATAGTACTTACATTCTATAATGCTTGTGAGATAAAGTGAGATATTTGTAAAGCCCTTTGTAAGTTCAAAAGCACTACATAAATGCTAGCTATTATTATTATTGTTATTACACATGTTTGGCTTACTTGGCCCTCTGCTGTGTGACTAACTTGATATTTATAATCAGAGGATCTTTGAACATAGTTATTTCTATAACATCTTTAGAGTACTCTTGCATGATTTGACATGCATGGAAGACATCTGGTTGGAAGAGAGCCTTGAAGGCAGTGTTTTGCTCTACCAAATCAAATGCTATTTATAGTCATTGAACAATAATAAGCACAGTGGGATTTCCTCATCTGCAAAATGAAAGATTTGGGGTCTCTTCAGGGGAAGGATGGTCTCTAACTCTCAGAGTTATGATCCTTTCATCCTTAGGGCCCTGGTTCATTGCATCTTCTTAGTGATATATTTGAAAAGATGTTGCTTGCTGTAGAATATCAATTGAAAAAGAAAAAAAATAGTTTATCTTTCTCTTTCTTATACTTTCATCCGGGATATTGTCATTAAACATGTAGATTTAATAGAAAAGATAAAGTAGACATATGAGTCAGTAATAATTGATATTTTAAGTTGCTTTTTTGATAATAATGCAATTCTTTCTAGGTTTTTAAAATTTTAAAAAAAATTTATATTTTCTTTCAATTATCTTGACAATCCATCCTTCAATTCCTTTAAGAGTATTGCCTTTAGCACAGATCTCTTTTTTGCATATATGGTCTACTTTAGCTATTGTTCATGTCTTTTTCTTTAACTCCAATTTTACTTTTTCACACAGTACATTGGATACCATAATACATTCATTCATTATTATTTCATGATATTAATGGGAGTGTTTGTTATAGTAAATTTTTTTGATCTTCCCCATTTTTTTGTCTTTTGGTCCTCAAAAGCACAGTGTAGATATTGTCTTGACGTGCATAGGATATTTTAGATTAGAATTTAATCATATCTATCTGGGACATCATTTCTCTTCTCCATGGGTTATATGTTGATGAAATGATTAAAGTAGCATACTTTTTGACAAGAATTAACTGAGTCAAACTAACTCTTTTCAGTTATTATTTTATTCAGACTTGGGTCCTATCATAGTTTCTTGTTTCAGTTCTGCTGGATCAATGAAGGTTAACCAATTAATTAGTCTTATATTCATGACTCCTTACTACCTTGCAGTGAAGTTGTGAGCTGATAAACATGCTACAGGAAATATCATCTATGTCATGAATGATGGTCATGACATATCAGACTTATAATAACTCTCTCTCTTTTTCTCTCCTTCCCTCCCTTCCTCCTTCTCCTCCTCTTCCTTCTCATCTTCTCCTTCCTTCCTCCTCCTTCCTTCCCCTTTTTTGGTTCCTTCAATGTTCTTGAATTATGTATATTTGTGTTAATGATCTTTCACCCCACTAGAATGTGGTATTAAGGTGCTTAGTAAATATAGGTAACATCTCCCTTAACATGTGTTTCACAAATATATAAACAAATTGGAAAAGATGGGGGTTAGTATGATAACCTGAGTAGCAAGTAATATGTCTACTAGCTGCCAAGATCAAATAAAGGAAGATTTTTCTTTAGTACTTGTTTGAATGGACAGGACAAAAGTCTATGTTAAGCTCTAGGGTTGCAAACTGCTGCGTGCTTGCCGAGTGCCAAAATGTCACTTCTTCTGAAACAAAAGTCACAGATGCCTCAAGTAAGCCACCCATTCCATTTCCTGACTCCTTCAAACATTGCTCATCTTTTCGACTGTGGATAAAAGGCACAGAGAGTGTATTGAACAAAATTCACTTGGTGTATGTTTTTCTTTCTACTGACCTCTCCTAAGGAGAGTAAGTATAAGGGAAAGAAAAGGAACCATTCTCTAGACTTCCTTCCAGACCTATCCTTACTGTTGCTTTTCAGGGCAAAGGACACTCCTGCTCCTAAAAACAAAGCAAAACAAACAAATAATACAAAAACAAAAACACAGGACAGAGGCTACCTTCCACACCTGTTCCCTAATTCAGTAAATTCATTTAACTCGCAATAAAGACTTTCCTGGCACTTAAAACACAAATATTGTTGAGTAGAGGCAATCATTTAATTATAGGTATAAAAGCTTGTAATGAGATCCTTTTACCTGAATTAATAGTTGTCATTTTGGATGGGCCAGTGAACATGAATAGATCACCAAATTCCCCAGTATGCTGGAAATGTGGAAAAACTTTCCTTCTGTTTCCTCTTAATCACTTTGAGCTATAGGATACAATTATTAAAGCTTTATGTATATCTATATATATGTTCTCTAACTCAGCGGCCCCCCAATTTTTTTGATAAAGCATACCATTTATAAAAACCATACCATACCTTTTATATATGCACATCTATTTTATTGTATATTTACTTATTTAAATTATACATGTATAACATTACTTATTAATGTTATATATATATATATGTTCAAAAACGTACACAAAATTTTAAAAAAGCTAAATTAAGGCAAAATAATAATAATAATAGCTACTACCTATGTAGTTCTTAATATGTGCCAGGCACTGTGCTTTTCATTTACTGTCTCATCTGATCCTCAAAACTACCTCTAGGAGGTAGGTGCTATTTATCCCCATATTGCAGATGAGGAAATTGAGGAAAACATAGGTTAAGTGACTTTCCTCAGGTTACAGAGTTAATAATAACAATAATTATAATAGCTAATATAGTGCTTTATATTCACAAGAATCATAAGAGCTAGATGCTGTTATCACTCTTATTTTAAAGATGAAGAAATTATGGCAAATAGAGATTAAGTGACTAAGTCAATGTAACATGGTTATAAGTTTCTGTAATCAGATTTAAATTCGGGTCTTCCCTGACTCCAGGTCTAGTGCTCTATCCACTGTGCCACTGTGATTTAATTTAAACTTTTTGTTTTCACTAGAATATTGGCATTAATAATATGTTTTAGTGAGAACAACATGATCAAATGTGCTTTGTTATAGTTGGAAAATTCCTGTCTCTTGAGAGATAAGGTGGACTTGTAATGAATAATTGTTGTTAATAATTAATGATTCAGTTAATTTGATCAATGTAGTCAGCCAACCAGATGAATTTCTCTTTTTTTAAGGAAGCTTTTTTTTATTGGAAGATACGCAGCACAATAATTAAATAATAGGTCAAAGGAGTCAATGAACATAACAGGTTTTCAGCAAATCACATTTATTTGTATGCAGATTCCCCCTATAGGCAATGCAAAAACAATAAGGAAAAATGAGACTTAGTATTAGATTTTACCTCAACAGAAGGTTTTCAATATAAATCCATTCATCTTTATGTGATTCTGCTTAAATATAAATGGGGAGATAGTAAGGCACAAGGCCTATGATGCCATTCTGGATGCAGACATTTCCTTGGGCTAGTGAATAACTTTTTCTGCTACTTAAGTTTTCAAGAGTTGCTTACGTTCATGATGATTGATTTAGTGACTTGCATTTGGTGAGTCACATTGCTAATGTGTCAGAGAGAGGACTTGCATGCAGGCTTTCCTGGCTTTTAACTCAGCTCTCTATTCACTATCTCATCTACCTCTTTAATAGATTGCATCATATCTTAATTTACTATTTATACTTAGTTATTTTTGCTATGTTTTTGTATAAATGTAAGCATCAGTAGGAAAGCTAATTTGCCTGGTTGAAGGATGTGGAGTACTTGATTCTAAGGCAGGAAAGTGAAATTGTGAAGGACTTTAAATGCCAGAGTTTATATTTGCTCCTACAGTCATTATGAAGTAAGGAAATGACATGATCAGACCTGTTTTAGAAAAATCACTTTGTTTGGTATGTGGAATTTGAATTAGAGTGTTAAAATCTTCGAGCCAGAGAGACCAATTAGGAGACTGTTGTTATAGTTCCTGGTACATAATAGGCACTTAATAGATGTTTATGGATTAATCGATTGAAAATTGATCTGAGGAGTGAAGAATTATACCAGTTTTACCTGTACAGTGGAAATGCAATGTCTTTGTGTCATGATTAGATTAGAACTACTCTTAAAGATCTAGTATCAGCATAGAAAATATACATACAGTCTTGGGAGGAGGTGGATTAGAGAAATGGTGAGATAATAGAGTAAGAATAGATGGAACTTCATTGCAGAAAAATTCTAGGGTTATCTGGGTTGCCAGAGAATGGGTTGTATCTTATTTTTCTGCTCTCTTATTAGTTAATCACATACCCTTAGGGGCTAATGTCCAGCCACTGGCCCCTGCTTTCCAGATGGCTGCTCTAGCCAATAAACTCTCAGTCTGAATATACAATACATGGTCATCATTAATTGGATCTATTTCTCCCTCTTTTGTTTATAGATATGTTTTTTTCCTTTGTGTTTAATCGAGTCCTAATTATTTTGTGTTAAACGGTTTTACAATTAAAAAAGTATACAAAGATGATTTTGGTATAAAGTAAGACTTTATAAACCTTTTCTATAATTTCAATTTTAGATTTACAAATCAGTATTAGTATTTTTACATGAATGTAGTCCACAATAAATGTATCTTAGTCTTCCAGATTCTTCTTTTACTCCTACTTTATTTTGTATAGATTATTCCATATTTCTTTGTATTTTATTTTTATGGTGATGATGTGGTTTTTCACTGATAAATAATGGTCTCATTCATTTGGACATTTTCTCCCTGACATTTTGTTTTTACAAGCAGCATAACAATTATTATCTTTTTATGTGTAGATTTTTGTTCTTTTTACTGATTTGCTTGAGATATAGCCCCAATAGTGAGATTATTGGGTCAAAAGTAAAAGTAGTGGAACTAACTGTATTCTTAGGTTTAGAAGACTTGGTATTCAAATCATAATGCTGCTGTTTACTAGAAACTGTGACTCTTTAAGTCTGAGAGTCTGTTTTCTTTTAACTCAATCTACTGATCAATTAGTCAATCATAAGAATTTATTAAGATTTGCTATGCGCTAGGTGCTGTGCTACACATTGGGGATGTAAAAGAAAGGAAAAAATATCATATAGGGATATACTTGTACAACTTAGTTAATAGCATGGTATGGGAAAAACACTTTGTAAAGCTGAAAGTGAAATGTTACAATAATTTATTATTATTACTTTATGGGTTATCCAGTATCACCCAAAGTGCAGTGGATACCTAATGGCTATGAGTTGGTAACAGTTGATTCCAAACGAGGAATTATAGAGAAGTGTCAGAGAAGATTAGGGTACTTAGAGAAATGTGTTACCCAAGTAAAGATAGTGAGAGGAAGGGATAACTGATGAACAGCCTATTCCTCCATGATATCATTGCAGTGCCAAGAGAAGCTCTAAGCATACTAGGTGAACTTCTTTTTTTAGATTCACAGGAAGACATGTATACAAGAGTTGGACACAATGGGGAAGTATGGATGGGCTTTTATTGTTGGAGGGAGTAGTCACATCAAAGAGACCATAGTTCCACTGAAGTATTCATTAAGCCATGATCATTCTTTATAATTATTATTGCTTTTGTTGCCCATTTCTAGATTTCTTGCTAAGAAAGATGAAATAGTTTACATTGCTTCCAGCAACGTATAAATGTGCTTATTTCCTCACAGCTCTAACAACTTTGACAACTTTATCTTTTTTTTTCAAAAATAATTTTTGGCATCAAATTGCTTATTAGAGTTGTTTCATAGTTGTTTTTGTTTTGTTTTTAATGAACTCTTTTTGAAAGCTCATTTTAAGTGTTTTCTCTTGTGAATTTTATTTTGATAGCCTTTGATCATTTGTTCGTGGACTTTATAGATTTGTATTAGTTCTATGTAAATTCTGAAAGTCAGCATTTCATTGACATGTTGATAGTGAATGTTTTTTCCTGTCACTTTTTAGAAGCTTAGTTTTATTTTTTCATTGTGTACTATTTAAATATTTTTAAATATTCAAACCTGACAATCTTATCCCCAGTAAATTTTTCCATCAATTTGACACATTCCAGTATTTATTTTTCTTGCACATTTTAGATAGAATATCCAATTTTAAAACATTCTAATGTGGTTTAACTTATCTCAAATTTGTTTTACTTTATTGTTTGGGGTATAAATAAATTTTTTCCCAATTATTTAGAATGGCCAATATTATTTATTTAATTATACTTCATTTTTCACATTTTTTATTAACTCAATTTTTAGAGTTTAGAAATAGAGACATGACTGTCTAAGACTCCAGAACTGCCAAGAGAACTTTTTGAATAACACACTAGGGAAAACAATCTGACTGACAAGTAGTTTAGCCCACTTACAGAACAGCTGTAGCAAGTAAAGATTGAACACCAATTCCTGGAAACATCTGGGAAAACTCATAAAAATTTAGGCCAGTTACTGTGTGATCCAAAAAGACAAGGGGATCAGAGGAAACCCATGGCAGATGTCATGGTTAGTTATCTGGCCTACCCTGGATAATTCCTTAGTTTGTTTTATTTTTTTTTCCCCCAGAGTGTGCTTTGCTATTATTGTTAGATGATTACAAATACCAATTCATTCCTTCCCTATGTATATTCATAGCACTAAAAATAATATTCTGACCTTAACTAGGAATTGGATGTTTCTCCTGATCTTTCTCAGAATCTTGGTTTTTATACTAGTATGAAAATACACCATTTAATTTGATTAAAGACAAAAGACCAGGATTCCAGTTTTGATGCTATTGTATGACATGTCACCTAATTTTTCTGAGATGATTTTTTCATCTGTAAAATGGGGGTAATAAATCTTGCCTCTTTTAAAGGCTCTCAAAAGGAAAAAATAAATTAACAATGTGAAAACATTCTTATATATTTAAAAGTTCTATACAGAATGACGAATGTTTGGTATTGTTGATAGTGTAGTAGGATGTGATCAGTGGTCCAGGAAGTCCTTAGTCTTGATGTTAGCAGGGTGAGAAGACAGTTTGTAAATATTCCCCCATAGATTATTAGATTTGTAGTGGGTAATTGCTCATCAGATATGGCAGATTTTTGATGATGAATACTGGAAGCTGGAGAATAATCTTTTCTGTGCAAGATTATAAACTCCAGAACCTCTATCTAGTTATCTTTGCTGGAGTCTAGAACAATGAATCGTTGAATATACAAGGGCTTCAAAAAATCTTAGTGCAGTTTTAAGACCTTAAAGTTTAGTAGCAAAAAAAATGAAAGAATGAATGTTTTAGGTGACTATACTAGTATTAGGTTTATTCCATCCTTAGGTACTGATGTTAAGTGACCTAAAAATAGTACTTGGACTTAGATAAAATCTTTTCTTTTGTCTGTCACCATAAGGAGTCAGGAAAATATTCTTATGGAAGAAAATAAAGCCTTCCTTCCCATGGTCTCTGAATGTATGTAACATATCAACTTCAATTTGTCTCAATTGGCAAAGAACATCTTGCTGAATGAAAGAAGGGGAGAAAGTAAAGAACAACAACAAAAAAGCCTCCATTGGGAAATTTGAGACTAAAATATAAAGGCTGTACTTTGCAGTGAAGGTGAACATATTAGGTAATCTATCCAAAGACTGTCTATGACAAAGATTCTTATCTCTGGTTCCTCAACAATAAAGTATAAAGGAAAATAATAAGCAGCTTGCAGTATAGGAATTGCTCTTGTTTTGTAGAGTACATCTTCATAGTGAATTAGAAAGGTA
This sequence comes from Sarcophilus harrisii, assembly GCF_902635505.1. Taxonomy (NCBI): domain Eukaryota; kingdom Metazoa; phylum Chordata; class Mammalia; order Dasyuromorphia; family Dasyuridae; genus Sarcophilus; species Sarcophilus harrisii. The sequence continues at coordinate 502,483,909 of NC_045426.1, forward strand.
ATGAGAGAGCAGCTAAAGGATAAAATGGACAAAAGTGCCAGATCTGGAATCAGGAAAATCTCCTTTACTGAATTCAAATCTGACTAAAGAAATTTATTGACTGTGTGATCCTGGGCAAGTCATTTACCCCCTTTTGTGTGTTTCCTTGAGTGTAAAATAAGCTGGAAAAGGAAATGGCAAACCACTTTGTCAAAAAAACACCAAATAGGATCATGAAGAATTATACAAGACTGAATAAGCAAAAAATTAAAGAAAACCACAGACCATTTCTCACCTATGTAGAATTATATTATTATCCTGCAATGTACTGTTGACTCTTCCTCCTTTAAGACTCTATTTTCCATATTACAGTCTGGGTTTATCCTTATTTTTGCTTTAACTGACTCTCTCTCCCTTCCAATCTCCCCTTTCCTTTCATCTCCTTTCTCTCTCTCTCTCTGTCTCTCTGTCTCTGTCTCTGTCTCTGTCTCTCTCTCTCTCTCCCCTTTTCTTCTCCTTTCCCTTCCCCCCCTCACACACACATACACAAATATCATCATCATTATCATTAACAACAATGACAACCAATTTTGGTCAAAGCTAGGAATATTCAGTAGACATAATAATCCACTATCTTAACTGATAATTTTATTATTTTATTTCTTTAGTCACCTTTCATAGTATTTATCTGTATAAATGTTGAATATCATCTCTTTGAGATCATGTACTATATTCTTTTGTGCTTGTGTCCTTTAAGCTTATACATAGTCTAATCATAGTAGGTACAGTTTTCAAAGGGGGAAAAAAGAAGAAAAAATACCACCTAGAACTTAAATTCCAGGATCATGTTTGAGAGTAGTTTGAGTCCAAGAAACATTTTCCTATTCAAAAGCAGCCTTTAGCTTCCCATTTGCAATCACATCACTCATTGGATTTAGAGATGAAAGGGAATAGAACATCTGGTTCAACCCCTTAATTCTACAGAATGAGAAAATGGAAGCCCAGAAAACTTTAAAAGGATTTTTCCCAAGGACACAAAGGTAATAAATAGTAGATCCAGAATTGGAATCAAATCCTTTGACTCCAAATGCAGTATTTTTTTCATTCTATCATATTGCCTTAATACTAAGTTGTTATTATTATTAGTATTAATAATAATAATAATAATAATAGCTATCTTTTGGTTTGCAAAGCATTTTACATATGCCATTTCATTTAGTCCTTATAGAATTCTTGTGAGGGAGATGTTTTTTTAAAGGTGGGTAAACAGGCTGAGACAGGTTAAGTGATTTGCTAAGTGTCTGATGTAGGATTTGAATTCAGACCTTCCTGTCTCTTAAGTCATGTGTGGTATGTGTTGGATCCCTTATCAAAGTCAAGCATGGTTTAGCTTCTTTCTGGCTTTTTTGGTGATCTCCAACTTTCCTCCTCAATTTTTGTTTTGTACAGGTCAGTCTTGATACTATCCAATCAATATGTTTTCCTCCTGTATTTCTGCTTATGGTACTCTCCTTGCCTGGAATGCTATCTCTTCTCTATCTTTTCTAGCTTCTATCAGTTCTTCAAGGGTTAATTCTACTTTTTTTCTGTCTTTTTTTAAATGAAGCTCTGCCTCATGCCTCCATCTTTCATTTGCTTTTCCCTTATCCAAATTCATATTATAAGTCATATCATGTCACAGATTTGGTGCTGGGAGTGATGTGAGATCATCCAATCCAGTCTCCTCATTTTCCATATAATTGAACTGAGATGCAGTGTGTTTTAAGTGAGTTATCCCAGATCACACAGGTAGTTAGCCTTGAAGGAAAAAATTGAACCAATGTCATTATCATTTTTTTCTCTCTGACACAAATTTTTGGCCATTAATATCATTTCACACAGTGTTTGGTGTGTTTCTCTTGTCTTCTTACTTATATTTTAAGTTCTTTGAGAGCAGAAGCCTGTCTAATGCTTTTTCTATATTCTTTATAGTGTCTAACACAATGCAAAACACCTAGTTGGTTCTTTGTAAATATATAGCTTGATTTCAGAGCCAAAGAAATCTTAGAAATTATCCAGTTCTCATCTCCTGTTTTACAGATCAGAAAATTAAGGTCAAAAGTAGTAAGTAAAAGAGTAGAAATTTAAACCATAGGTCCTCTGACCCCAATCTGATTTTCTTCTTAACACACTATGCTAGCTAATGAAAAAAAGAGGAACAGAAGGAGTAGATATTCTGTGATGGATATTTAGTGCCAAACACATTATACCTGGTATACACTTTTCTCACTAAAACATCCCAGTTGCTTCCACTGTAATGATACTTAGATAGGGAAAAGCACAATAAGGTACAAATCTGTTATTTTCCCAGCAGCCATTATCTCTTGTTTCAAACAGCCAGCCAGTTAATGGAAAAGGAAGAAAATGTACATCCGTGATTTAAGGGGGACTCCAGATTTGGCTCATTTAGGTGATTTGGTCAGCAGATGGCAAATGTAACTTTCTATAGCAAAAAAAAAAAAAAAAACAAAAAAAAAAACCATTTTTCCCTACTCCTCAAAAATTATTTAGAGTAAGTAGCAGAACTGGAGAGCATGTGTTAAATGGAAGCAAAATCAAATGTACTAATTGTGCAAATGATTTAAGGGTTATTGTGAAAATTTACTGAAACTGTCAACTCAAGATATAAAGGCAAAAGCCCATGTTACCATGGTAACAAAGCACAAACAACCTAAGTTATCAGTTGTAGAAAGCTGTGGTTAGACTTCATCTGGAATACCAGGTCCTTGAATAGAAAAGGAGATTTCTACTTCTGAGGGGTTTTATGGTGGGCCATTGAAGAGGATTTAGAATCTGAAAAGCTAAACTCTTACTAAGAAGTTGGGCTTATTCAAAGTAAAAGGACAAATAGTTAGTTCTAAAACGAGAAAAATAGTTCAGTATAACCTCAGGTGACATTTTTTTCCTTAATGGAATGTAGGCCACTTCTCTAGTTAATAGTCTGAATTTTATCAGTCTGATTCAAATTGTCTAACTGAAGGTCCTTCCTTACACAGCTAGAATGAAAAAAAACAGATCAACCCATCTCACCTTCCTCATTAACAAACTGTTGACAAACAGGTAATGAGCTTGACATAGGGATCGATATGCCATCAGTCGCTAAAGTAGACAAATGTTTATCCTATTCTTTGTCTTCCTAAAGCAGTGACTTAGTTTAAAGATTTGTTTTCCACTCGAGGGAGCATGTGAATAAACAAACTGCTTATTTGATCAGGGATTTTTAAGAGTTTAATCGTAATTACAAGAGATGATAATTTAAAAAAAAACAGTTTCAGTGTTCAGAGAGAAGGTGGGGAAGAAGTTAGTACCTTTAATTATGCCTCTTGTCACCTATTTTCTTAGTGTCTCTTTCTTAGTTCCACTTAAAATTTAAATGCTGATGTGGTAAACTTTTTCCATATATAAACATTTGTACATATAAATGCACACATATATAAACAAACATACACACGTGTATATATAACATACATGTGTATATACACATACATACTACATATTGTATGCATGTACATACAAATATAATGTGTGTGTATACATACATGTGCATAGAGTTTTAAAATAATATTTTATTTTTCCCCAATCATGTCAACACAATTCTTGGTATTTATTTTTACAAGATTTTGAATTCCAAATTTCTTGCCTTCATTACTTCGCCTCCCCACTTTCAAAAATGGTACAGAATTTGATATAGGTAATACATGTGCTATCATGTAAAACATATTTCTATATTAGTCGTATTGGGAGAGAAGAAACAGATCAAAAGAAGAAGAATAATGAGAAAGAATAATAAGAAAAAAATCTTCAATCTGCATTCAAAATTCATCAGTTCTTTCTCTAGATCTAGATAGAATTTTCTTTTATTAGTCCTTTGTAGTTCTTGAATTGCTGAATGTTGCTAAGAAGAGCTGAGTCATCCTTAGTTGATTATCACATGATTATTAATATTGTGTGCAATATTTTCCTGCTTTGCATCAGTTCATACAAATCTTTCCAGGTTTTTCTGAAATTTGCCTGCTCATCACTTCTTATAGAACAATAATATTACATTACATTTATATACTACAACTTGTTTAACCATTCCTTAATTGTTGGACATCCCCTCAATTTCCAATATTTTTGCCACTGCTAAAAGGGGTGTTATAAATATGATTCAGATGCTAGTAGTGTATTGCTGGATTGAGGAATATGCATAATTTGATTGCTCTTTGAGCATAGTTCCAAATTGCTTTCCAGAATGGTTAGATTAATTCATAACTCTACCACTAGTGCAGCAATGATCTAATTTTCCTTCATCCTCTCCAATATTTATCATTTTCCATTTTTGTCACATTATCCAGTCTGATAGATGTGAAGTAGTACTCTAGAGCTGTTTTAATTTACATTTCTCTACTCAGAAGTGATTTATGCCTTCATATGCCTATTGATAGCCTTGATTTTTCATCTAAAAACTACCTGTTCATATTCTTTGGCCATTTATCAATTGTAGAATGGCTTAAATTCTTATAAATTTTGCTTAGTTCTCTATACATTTGAGAAATGAGACCTTTATCAGAGATACTTGCTATAAAGATTGTTTCCCACCTTTCTGCTTTCCTTCTTACATCAGTTGCATTAGTTTTGTTTCAATAAAAGCTTTTTAATTTAAAAAATCAAAATTATATACTTTAAATTTTGTAATTCTCTCTATCTCTTGTTTGGTTATAAACATGTTACCTTCTCTCTTAAGAATTTGGATGTTGTACAACTTGGTAAATATATATTTTGCATAAATATGATTTCTTTGTGGTACCTTTATGCAAGATGAAGTTTCTTTCCTTTTCTCTTTTAAGTAGGTCTGTTTCTGTGTTTGCTCTCTCTAAGATCAGGATTGCTACCCCTGCTCTTTTATTTTAACTTCTGCTGAAGAATATTAGATTCTGCTTCAGCCCCTGATTTTTACTTTGTGTATGTCTCTCTGTTTCAAGTATATTTCTTGTAAACAAGATATTGTAAGATTCTGATTTTTGATTCACTTTGCTGTCTATTTCTATTTTATGGGAGAGTTCAGCCCATTCATATTCACAATTATAATTAGCATCTGTGTATTTCCAACTTCTATTTTTTCCTCCTGTTTGTCCTCTCTTTCCTTTTACATTTTCCCTCCTCACCATTATTTTATTTTTGTCTACTAACTCCCCTGGTTTGACTTTCTTTGATTAGTTCCCTTATCTCCTGTTCTTTATCTTCTTCCCTTTTACTTCCTTGTTACATAAGATAGATTTTTATATTCAACTGATTGTGTGTAATATTCCTTCTTTGCATCAATATTGATTAGAGTAAGGTTCAAATGATGCTCATCATGCACCCTCTCCTGTTATTTCCCCCTTTACTGTAATAGGTCTTTTATACCTATTTATGTGAGATAATTTCCCCCATTCTACCTCTCCCTTCCTTTTGCATCTAGTGTACTCCTCTTTCTCATCCCTTAATTTTATATCATTCTCTCAAATTAATGTATACCTGTACCCCTGGTCTATGTATATTCCTTCTAACTACTATTAATGATGCAATTTTAAAAAAATTACAAGTTTCATCTTCCCATGTGGGAATGTAAACAGCTTAGTTCCATTGAGTCCCTTATGTTTCCTTTTTCCTTTTTATTTGTATTCTTCTCTTGGGTTTTGATATTGGAAATCAATGGGTTTTTTTGTTCACCTCTTATCTTCTTATAAAAACTTAAAATTCTTCATTTCATTGAATTATCATTTTTCTTTTGATGTATTATACTTAATTTTGATGGGTAAGTGATTCTTGATTGTAGCCCTAGTAGCTTCTTTGACTTTCATGTTCCATGACCTCCAATCTTTTAATGTTGTAGTCTCCTAAGTCTTGTATTATCATGATTGTGACTCCCTAACATTTGAATTGTTTTTTTCTGTCTACTTGCAGTATTTTTTACTTAACCTAATAGTTCTGAATTTTGTTTACTATGTTCTTTAGAGTTTTTATTTTAGGAATTCTTTCTGAGGTGATTGGTGGATTTTTTCAATGCCTTTTTTGCCCACCAGAATGTCAGGTCAATTTTCCTTGATAATTTCTTGAAAGATGCTGTCTAGGATCTCCTTTTAACTATAGTCTTCAGGAAGTCCAATAATTTTGACATTGTCTCTTCTCGATCTGTTTTCTCAATCATTGTTTTTCTAATGAAATATTTTATATTTTCTTCCATTTTAAAAATTTTTTGAATTTGTTTGATTGATTCTTGATGTCTCATAGAGTTATTAGCTTCCTTTTAAACACTATGCTCCTTCTTTTACCCAAATGAGAAGACATTTTATGTCCATATCCAAGTTTCTTGTGCTCAAAGATTGTATTACCCCATATTTTTGATAGTTTTTCTGTGCCAGGATTTGTTTTGGGGTGCTATTTTATAATTGTTTAGAGGTGAATATGGAAGAGTTATGACATTTTACTGCTTATTCCACTATCTTGAGAGAGTTTTAAAAGTCTTTTGTAATTATTACTGAATCCTTGTCATTTTACGTTATACTCAAGAATAATTGGAACATATTTATCTAGCACTATGTGCCAGTTTCTATGCTAAACACTTTACAGTCATCTCATTTGATCCACAAAATAACCCTGTTATTATCCTAATTTCATAGATGAGGAAACTGAGGCAGATAGGTTAAGCAATTTGTTCATGATCGTAGAGCAGGTAACCACATGAAGTTACATTTGAACTTATGTTTTCCTCACCCCAGGCCTGACATTTTATTTACTGTGTCACCTAACTTCCCCAGTGATGGGAGGCTATTTATTGTCTCCAGGATCAGATATAACGTTCTCTGATTTTTTTTTCTCTTTTTTTCTTTTTTTTTTTATTTAATAGCCTTTTATTTACATGATACATACATGGGTAATTTTACAGCATTAACAATTGCCAAACCTCTTGTTCCAATTTTTCATCTCTTACCCCCCCCCCCCCCCCTCCCCTAGATGGCAGGATGACCAGTAGATGTTAAATATATTAAAATATAAATTAGATACACAATAAGTATACCCGACCAAAACGTTATTTTGCTGTAGAAAAAGAATCAGACTCTGAAATATTGTACAATTAGCTTGTGAAGGAAATCAAAAATGCAGGTGTGCATAAATATAGGGATTGGGAATTCAATGTAATGGTTTTTAGTCATCTCCCAGAGTTCTTTTTCTGGGCATAGCTAGTTCAGTTCATTACTGCTCCATTAGAAATGATTTGGTTGATCTCGTTGCTGAGGATGGCCTGATCCATCAGAACTGGTCATCATATAGTATTGTTGTTGAAGTATATAATGATCTCCTGGTCCTGCTCATTTCACTCAGCATCAGTTCGTGTAAGTCTCTCCAGGCCTTTCTGAAATCATCCTGTTGGTCATTTCTTACAGAACAGTAATATTCCATAATTTTCATATACCACAATTTATTCAGCCATTCTCCAACTGATGGACATCCATTCAGTTTCCAGTTTCTAGCCACTACAAAAAGGGCTGCCACAAACATTCGTGCACATACAGGTCCCTTTCCCTTCTTTATAATCTCTTTGGGATATAATCCCAGTAGTAACACTGCTGGATCAAAGGGTATGCACAGTTTGATAACTTTTTGAGCATAGTTCCAAACTACTCTCCAAAATGGTTGGATTCGTTCACAACTCCACCAACAATGCATCAATGTCCCAGTTTTCCCGCATCCCCTCCAACAATCATCATTATTTTTTCCTGTCATCTTAGCCAATCTGACAGGTGTGTAGTGGTATCTTAGAGTTGTCTTAATTTGCATTTCTCTGATTAATAATGACTTGGAGCATCTTTTCATATGACTAGAAATAGTTTCAATTTCTTCATCTGAGAATTGTCTGTTCATATCCTTTGACCATTTTTCAATTGGAGAATGGCTTGATTTTTTATAAATTAGAGTTAATTCTCTATATATTTTGGAAATGAGGCCTTTATCAGAACCTTTGACTGTAAAAATATTTTCCCAGTTTATTGCTTCCCTTCTAATCTTGTCTGCATTAGTTTTGTTTGTACAAAAACTTTTCAGTTTGGTATAATCGAAATTTTCTATTTTGTGATCAGTAATGATCTCTAGTTCTGCTTTGGTCATAAAGACCTTCCCCTTCCACAGGTCTGAGAGGTAAACTATCCTATGTTCCTCTAATTTATTAATAATTTCATTCTTTATGCCTAGGTCATGAACCCATTTTGACCTTATCTTGGTGTACAGTGTTAAGTATGGATCAATGCCTAGTTTCTGCCATATTAGTTTCCAATTTTCCCAGCAATTTTTATCAAACAGTAAGTTCTTATCCCAAAAGCTGGGATCTTTGGGTTTGTCAAAGACTAGGTTGCTATATTTGTTGACTGTTTTATCCCTTGAACCTAATCTATTCCACTGATCAACTAATCTATTCCTTAGCCAATACCAAATAGTTTTGGTAACTGCTGCTCTATAATATAATTTTAGATCTGGTACAGCTAAGCCACCATCATTTGATTTTTTTTTCATTAATTCCCTTGAAATTCTTGACCTTTTGTTTTTCCATATGAACTTTGTTGTTATTTTTTCTAGGTCATTAAAATAGTTTTTTGGGAGTCTGATTGGACGTTCTCTGATTTTTAAAAGGCCTTAATAACCTGGTTCCTACCTTTCTAATCTTCTTACACTTAATTTTTCACATGGTCTTATCCAACAACATTTTTGGCCTTCTTGCAGTTCCTCAAACATAGCAGTCTGCTATATTCTAATATTCCTGGAATATTCTTCCTGTTCATTTCTGTCTTATAACTTATGTAACTTCTTCAAAACTCAGTTCATATCCAGTTTTCTCCAAAAGGTATTTCTGGGTTTTCACCACCCCTAGTGTTTTCCTTTGGAGAAGCCCTTTCACTTATGCTGAATATATATTTTGTACATATAGTTATTTGCCTACTGTCTTCTCCATTGGAATCCTGGAAACATAGATTTTTTTGGCTTTATTTGTATTACAGTGCTCTGCATGGAGCCTAGCATATAATAAATGCCTATTTAGTATTTGTTAATATAGCATGTCAGTTTTCAGGTGAAGAAAGCAAAATATAATTAGGAGATTTTTAGTGAAGATAGGAAGATGGCAGGGGAGGGATGGGATTAAGGAGGGAGAGAGAGAGAGACAGAGAGACCGAGACAGAAAAACAAGGAGAGAGAGAGAAAGGAGGGAGAGAGAGAGAGAGAGAGAGAGAGAGAGAGAAAGAAACAGAGAGAGACAGAGAGAGACAGAGAGAGACAGAGAGAGAGGAGAAGAAGTAGAAGAAAAAGAAGAAGAGTAACACAGTAACAGTAACAGGAGCAAGAGCAGATTTAGAGGGTCAACGAATTCAAGTTTTGGAGTGTTGAATCTAAAGTGTTGGCAGGGTATATAAGTGGAAATATTTGGCAAGTAGCTGAAAAATGGCTAGTGATAAATAGATTTGGGTATCCTTGGTGTAGGTGTGATATATAAAGGCATGGAAATGAAGGAAATCACCAAGGGAGAGAATGTGGTGAGAGAAAAGGCAACAGGACCAAGGAATAGTGTTGGGGACATTCATATTTAAAAGGAAAATTGAAAGGAAAATGAAATGTAAGAGATACTAGGAAGAAGTAGAAGGAGAATAAAGAAAGTGTAACTTCATGGATGCATTAAAAACAAGTATGAAGAAGTTTGCCCAAGTATCAGAGGTTTCATTCAGAAAGATGAGGAACGGGGCAGAGAAGAAACAGGGAGACTATACAATTGTTTAATCATTTCAGTTGTGCCCAAGTCTTTGTGGCCCCTTTTGGGGTTTTCTTGACAAAGATACTAGAGTATTTTGCCACTTCCTTTTCCAGATAATTTTATAGATGGAGAAACTGAGGCAAACAGAGTTAAGTGACTTTTCGAGGGTCACACAGCTACTAAAAGGCCAGTTTTGAACTCAAGTCTTCCTGACTCCATGCCCAGTGCTTTATTCACTTTTCTACCTATGCAATACTTTGGGGGGAAAAATAGAGTTCTCTCTATATGAATCAACTGTTCTCTAGCCCTTACTTTATGTTATAGATAAGTATAGTGATCATTCTAGTGTCTCTTTTCCTTCTAATTGTTTCTCCTGAATCAAATGCTACTTTTCTGATTCTTCCCTCACAACTGGATATGATTTATTTCTCTTTGCACTTGATTCTGACCCTTCATCCAATTCTTCCTTGTCTTATGGTAATTTTTTTATTCTTTCCATCAAAGCTTCTTAACCTTTGGGTTATGATCCCATATGGGGTCACATAACTGGATATAGGGGTCATGAAACAGCAAAATATTGATCAACTCAGCAAAACATTGAAGATATTCTACATCCTGCAGTATCAAATATTCCATTAAGATTTAATTCTTTAAGTAAAAAATAAACAAACACATTCATCGTATTAATATGGAAATTTACCTTCATCTTCAATAAATGTAAAAATTATACACATACCAAAGAATTGTTTTAAAATAAATTTCTTTAAGTTTTATTATCAGTAAGTGTGATTGTATTTCTGTTCTATATATCTATTTAACTGGGATCTTGTACAAATTCCTTGGATGAATAGGCGATGGTAGTAGAAAAAAAAGTTTAAGAGAGACAGGATAGAGACAGAGGAAGAGAAACAGAGAGAGCTAGAGACAGAGAGATGAAGAGAGACAGAGAGAGAGTTTTTAGATTGTTTTAGATTGTATGTGGGGGGGTAGGTGGTAGCTCAGTGGATAGAGCGCTGATCTTGGAGTAAGGAGGACCGGAGTTCAAATCTAGCCATAGATTCTTACTAGTTGTGACCCTGTACAAGTCACTTAATCCTGTATTTGCCTCAGTTTCCTCATCTGTGAAAAAGAATTGGAGAAGGAAATGGCAAACCTCTCCAGTATCTTTGTCAAGATAATCCCAAATAGGATTACAGAGAATCTGACACAAATGAAGTGATTAAAGAGCAAAACAAAATTAGATTGTACGTGCCTTGAGGGTGAGGACTGCCTCTGGTTTATCTTTATATTCCTTGGAATTTGGCATATACCTTTCACTTAACTTTTATCAATATCTGTGGAAAGAAAATGTATTTTTCTTATTTCATCAATTAAATTACAAGCTCTTTGGAGAGAAAAGAACTCTATGGCCTGTATCTCTTTTTTATTCAGCTAATGCTTAACACAGTTTTAGGTATATAGTAGGTGCCCAACAATTCAATTCCATTCAGCAATTATCTAAGTATTGTCTATGTACAAGAATTTGATAGTTAATTGAAAGAGACCTTTGAAAGGAGTGGTGGGGCAAGCTTTTGCCTAAGGAAAAGAATTCAGCATGATTTTTGGAGGCTTCTGTTGCTGCTGGCCTTCTCTCTTCCCAGGCCAGCTAAATGATGGAAGCACCAGGGGAATCTCTTAAGTATGTAGGGCTGAATAAAATTCTGCTCTCACCACTCCTGCCAAGTCGATCTTTTCTTCACTTGCTCAAACTGTTGTCCTCAATATGCCTGAAAACGGTTTTGTTTTGTTTTGTTTTAGTTTTTTTCTAAACTGTTTCCATCTGTGAATACTTGGATTAGACTGGATTCTTTGAAATAGCCTGCCTCAAATTCAGTATCAACTTGGATTTCTGCCACTGGAGAAAAGCAAAGTTTGTGCTCACAGAGACCAAGTAGAATGAAAGAAAAAAGTCTCTCTGGGTTGAACCCTTGGGTGTATATGTTTCCCCACTGGAGACCCTAATTCTGAAGATAGTGTTGAAGAAGTGATACTATGGGATGTCATACTAATCCTCAAACCAGATGATTTATTGAGGTGGAATGCTCATTTAGAAGGAAGCTCAGAAATACTCCATTGTTGGATAACTTGAACGTAGTTGGTTTTGATTTGATTTACTTACTCTTGGTCTAGAAGATCTGGAAAGATGCCCTTGAACACTTTGCTCTGTGTGAATTGGCACCCAGAGTTGAGTAGTTTTTTGGACAGTAAATATACAGGCAGTAAAATCATGAGAAATAGATTGTAGTACATTTTCTTGGTCTGTTGCCTTGGATCTGACTAGTTACTGACAGTTCTGTATTGGTAACAACATTCTTCTGTTGATAAAAAAAAGGTATTTTAGTCTCACATACAACATGCTAACTCTACAGCCAAATATATTAACAATCCTAGCACTTCAGTAAGTTATTTTATGTAATGCATCTTTTGGCAGATGCAGAGAGTTGGGTAAAATGCTGTTCAGAAATTTATGAAGAAAATATTTTTGAGCTTCTTTTTCCATCTGAGAGATGAAATTAATTAATATATGAGGTTTTTCTTTTTTGCTTCTTCTGTTCTATTATTGCTGCTAACACTATGAGCTCATTGTCTTGGCAGATGAATTCCAAAAAATTATTTTGTTTGCATGTTGAGGGTCTTACTTGTAAGAACTTTTTTCTTCTTGTAAACTTAAGATTTCTTAAATACATTTCAAACTTCTGCTTAATGAATTCAAGTTTAGTAAATTTAATGAATGTTGCCTGATTTTCCTTGGTCTGGAAGATACTCTGCGTAGAGATTTTTTAGAAGAGAGGATCCTGGGAAGCTTTTTGGAGGAGGCAATATGTCACGTGTAGTATCATCAAAATTGGATCACATCTCAGGTGTAGGGAATGTATGCAAAAAGGAGAGTCTCTGGGGATGGAGATTCATGATGAAAGACTAGAAGTGTGTGGAGGAGAGCTAGATTATAAATAAAAGCCAGAATAAGAAGCGATCAGTAAATTGTCTAGTCTAGGATTTCTTAAACATTTTCTATTCATGATTCCTTTTTACTCAAGAAATTCTTATGTGCCGGGCATATAGGTATAAAAATAAGTATGCAAATCAAACATTAAATTAAAAAAAATAATTTAAAATGAATCTTTGATATACATATATTTTTACCACTTATTAAAGATGAAAGCAAATATACATACTATTGAGATGGATGTGCTTGTTTATTTTTTACATCAAGAATTAGATCTTGGTGAAATATTTGATACCTTTTACTTTTGTCAAATTTTTCATGACTCACACATTCAGTTTTAAGAAACTTTGGTCTGATCCAGCCCCTTATTTTTACATATAAGGAAACTGAGTCTTAGAAAGGTGATTAGGTGATTTGTCTTAGATCATACAGAGAAGATGTAACAGAACTGAGATTCAAGTTCAGCTGACTCCAAATCCAGTGCTTTCTACTCCCCTATAGTGCTTTCTAGTCCTTCACTAGGAAGTCACTAAAGCTTTTTATTCAGCAGTACAGTATATTGCTAAGATTGTACATTAGGAAGATAAATTTTGTGTAGGATGGGGAGACAAGTTAGAATCCCATTGGAATAATTTGAGAAGTATAAATGGCATAAAACTAGTGTGGTAGCAATAGAAATAAGCTTCCTTAGGTCTAAATTAACTAAATTACATTATATAATGTGTTATTAAAATAACTTATTGTTAGTTCATTGTGTTTTTTTCCACAGTGGCTCTATAAGTCAAAAAAGTATAAGTATTATTATTTTTTTTTACAAATGAAGTAATTAAGGCAAAGAGATACTATATGATTTTATCAATGTTATTGTTTGATTATTTTCTATCAGGTTTAACTCTTTGTGAACCTATTTGGGGTTTTCATGATAAAGATACTGTAGTGGTTTGCTTTTTTCTTTTCCAGTTCATCTGACAAATGGGGAAATTGAGGCAAACACGGCTAAGACTCCTCCTATTAGTAAATGTTTGAGGCTAGATTTGCTCACTCTCTCCTACTAGAATTAGTTGTTTTAAAACCCAGATTTTTTGCTTCAGGGTCATATTTGGCTCCTCCCCCTCACAGTTGCTTCCCATCTATTTATTAAGCTCAGTTATTCCCATTTATAGGTAAGATTCTTTCTTTCTCTCTCCGAAAATAGCATTAAGGTAACTTTTTTTAATAGCAAAAGATTTTCAGAGATTGGAAAACTATGGCACACAGTTTATATGTACATATATATGTGTGTGTATACGCACATGAATATATGAATATAATATGAACATAATACAGTGTACTATTATATTTTATATCTTCAGTAAACTGAATGAACAAGATCACAAAATATAAAATCGTTACTTTGAAATCTATAGGTATTTCTCTGAAGATATTTGATAAAGAATTGATAGGTATTTCTCCAGGGTGCCACAGCTGAATGCCTAGTAATAATGTATGGCTCAATAGTCGTTTCTTGGTCCTCTGCTCACACTACATTCTCTCCCTTAGAAATCATGTTTACTTTCAATACTTCAACTAATGTCTTTTTGACTCCTTGATCCCTTTTCTGAGTAGAAAATCCTTATCTTTACTTGTCTGTCTCATTGATTCCCCAAATTTAACTTGTTCAAAACTAAGTTTCTCTTTTGTTCATGGCATGATCATTCACTCATTATCAGACAGTTATTCACTCATCTTTGAAATCATTGTGTTATCTTTGAATCTCTCCTCCCTCTTCCCTTTTGTATTAAATCAATTATCAGGTCCTGAAGATTCTACATGTGCAACATGTATCTCTGCTGCTACCCTCATGGTATACACTCTCATCACCCATCTACCCTTTTCCTTTTCTAGTTTATCCTTTATACAGGTTGGCAAAATAGTCTTCCTTATCCACATATTTGGTCTTTTTTCTCTTAGTTCAAATTTTTTCAGTGCACTGTGTACTGAGTGCAGAATTGACTTCTCTATCTGCCATTAAAGACTGTAGTGTGATCTATCTTGAAGTGTGTTAGAGCCAAACCGTAGAAGAGCCAACTGTTAAAAATTTCATTGTAAGCCTATATGCCTCAGAAATCAGCAAATGAAAAAAAATCAGGTTTCAGTTTTTTTTTTATTTCTAGACTTAATAAAGTGATGGAGAAAATGTTAATACACATTTAACTTAAAAGTGAGGTACACAGTTTTTTCAGAGTGACAATTGTTAAACATTTATCAGACCATCCCTGGACCATCCTGCCTTTGTAGCCCTATCTCATAGATCTCTTTTCCATCTGTTTTTTTGTTCCAGTCTTATGGAATTACCCGTTCTACTTCCCCCACACACCTTTGCTTACCTAGCCTCATTTCTTTGCTCATGCTTTTTACTAAATTTCTAAAATGTCTTCTCTTTACCTTTCACTTGTTGAATTCTACCCAACTATTCTTTAAAACCCCATAGGGATGCCATCTCTCCATGAAGTCTTTCTTTTTCCCTTCATTAGTGCTGACTATCCTTATAGGAATTCAGATAATGCTTATATTTTGTAGCTCAAATGCATATAATGTAATAATGGATATTTTAACTCCCCATGTTGGTGTTCTATCCTCCTCCTAAACTGTAAGTTCCATTAGAAAGAATGTCTTTTCTAAAATTTCTCTTCCAGATCATCAAAATAATCTACATGTAGTGGTCTATTAATAATGGTTTGTTGAATAAATGAATGAACTTTCTAGAATGAAAAATTGGAGAAATGATTCATTCTAATTTTGCTGATATTCTACTTGCCCATTAATAGTTACTACAAAGAAACAATTATTCTTATCTTAAGACAGTTACCTATTTTTTCCTAATCACTACCAAAGTCTTATTCAAAGAATAAACATCTTAAAAGTGAATGCTTTTAATCTAAAGGTAATGGTAACATATAACTACCCAGGATAACATTATCTGAAAGTTTATTGATTTCTGTGGATCTCAACAAAATATAAATGGAAAGTTTTTTTTCTTTTCTTTAAAATGCTAATATCGTTTTGGTCATGTATACTTATTGTGTATCTAAGTTATATTTTAATATATTTAACATCTACTGGTCATCCTGCCATTTTAGGGGAGGGGGTGGGGGGGGTAAGAGGTGAAAAATTGGAACAAGAGGTTTGGCAATTGTTAATGCTGTAAAGTTACCCATGTATATATCCTGTAAATAAAAGGCTATTAAATAAAATAAAATAAAATAAAATAAAATAAAATGCTAATATCTCAGTCCTAGATTTAATATGAATATAAGCTGCTAAAGGGGAGGGAGAACAAACTAAAAAAAGTTGTACCACTAATACTTTTTAAAGTTTAGATTGCCTAAAGTTGTCATTTTGGTTGTTCTCTTCTCCATCTCTAAATATTTTCCCTTTGTGATCTACTGGCATTTTTGATTGGAGTTTGAAAATGAGTAGTTATTTCTGAAAATCCAGAACTATTTATTTTGGATCACCTTAAACAAAAAAGAGAGAGCATCCGCATTATTAAGCTTCACTTGGGTGACATTTCAGATGTGCTTTATACAAAATACAGTTGCTGGCTAACCAGCTCCATAGCCCTTATTAAGCTTTTTTCCATTCTGCAAAGGCAATAGCTCTGAAAGTGATTGCATTAAATCCTTGGCTGGCAATTTTGTGTGGGATTGGGTATTGAAATGCAGCAAAGCAAATAATGAAGGCATATGTTTACCTATAATTCTTTTTACCTTGGGAGAAGGATTAAATAGGAACAGTTTGGTTGTTGTCAAATTCTTAACAGTTGCTTTCAAGCATGAAACAGTCCCCGGGCTCTCAGAGGATTTACTTAGCAGTTTGAATAGAGAGGTCTTTACTGCTAATGGAACTGAGATGGCAGACTTAAGCAATGGGGTGCTTTATAGCCTCTTTAGCCACTTGAGAAGATGTAACATCAAATAGCTGAAATCATAGTCCTGGTCTCCATTGGTGTTTAGGAAGTTGTGCAAAGATTGGTGAATAAATAATTCAGAGTTGTAAGAATGTCTGGATGCCAAGAGTGTTGAGAGTATCTAAAAGCTCGATTCACAGAAGGTTTAGTACCAGGAGAGACTATAGTTCTTACTTGAGCTTGGCCCCAGGGAACATTTACTGATGATGATTTTTTTTAAAGAAAGAAACTTCACTTGGGATTGACTGAGCTTTGTAAAGAAACATTTCACTAGGGACTTCAACACAGAAAAGTGTTATTCATAAAAAAATAAAAGAATATTTTCTCTTTGGGATGGATGGTTGCCAATTATTTTTTTTAAGTGTGTAGGAAATAGAAAAGTGGTAATTATTTAAGAGTATTGATTAACTATTTAATTCCTCTATATTTAATGATCAATTTGTTAAACATATTTATTGATAGAGACTTGAATTGTTATAAGATAAAAAATGTTATAAATGTTATAAGAGGCAGTCAAACTATATATACATAAATATGTACATATTTATGTATTTATATTATATACACATTAGTATTATATAATATATATGCTTATATTATATATACAAATTAATATATAGATGTGTGTGTACATTGATTGATATATACTAATTAGTTGATTGATATACATATTGATTGATTAAAAAGGACCCAGAATCCCACATTAGGGTATAATGGATAGAGCTGTGAATTTGAATCCAAAATGAATTAAATCCTACCTAGGATACTCACTGGTTACATGACATGAGGCAAGTCACTTAATCCCTCAGTGTCCTAGACAACTCTCTGAAACGATGAGGTATAGAGAAGATGTTGAACCTAGATTGGTAGAGGGAGTTTCCTTACCTGGCAGTTCTCTATAATAGTGAAGTGCCAGTTCTAATTTCCTTCCCCAAATAAATGCTCCATTCATTCCCTTCCCCACCCATTCTTCATTAACATGTTATTATCAGGGATCTCAATTTCTCTAATTTGCTTTGAATTTAAGAATTAGGAGCCAAGATTCATTTTAAAAACTATATTTAAAAAGTGCTTTCAGAGTTGAAACTTAGCTTTAGTTCTCACTTTCCTTGGATGCAGCCAATGTTGGTAGGAGACTTCAGTACACCACAGTGCATTCTGTATCACAATCTTACCCCAAGCCAACCTTATAAAACACTGGTCTGATTTACTATGTAACTTCCTAAGAAAAGTTTAAAAATTGGAGCATCCTAGTAGAGCCTTGAGGCTGTTTGCTGGTACAGGGGGATCATTCACATGTATTTCTTGTAAGACTTAAAACCTTCTTTAATAGTTATGGGGGAGTAGTGAAGCTCCCAGATTCAGATAGCTTTGTTCCACTATCATTGTGAGTGGGAAAAGTGTGGTGTTCTTGTTTCTTGAGGCATGAGAGCCCTGTTTTGAGATTTGGGCTTTTCCAGTCAGGGAAGAAGACATCAGAGAGTAGAAGAGAGAATATTAACTACATTAGGAGTAAGAGGTCTTTGACACAAAATCTGAGTCTTTGTTTACTTATTTGTATAATGAAGGTTGTTTAATGTGTATAGAAATTAGAGACCTTAATGGGAGAGTTGAGGTTCAAATCCCCTGAATATATCTACTTTTTATATTTTTAACCTCCCTGTATCTCTTTTTTTTCATCTGTGAAATGAGATGGTTTTATTAGATGACTTTTGAAATTTCCTTTAGACCTATAACCTTATAATTCTGTGACCACTGGAGCCCTTTGGTTTATGTGTCAAACCAACTGATGAAGTTGACTCATACATTTTGTTAACTAGTTGAGATCTACATATCTTCAGACGTCAAGGTTGTAATCTCTAAACTTTATGGCTAGATTCAAATTGAAAATATTATGAGGAATTTCTAGGTTTTTAAATAATGTACTTGTGGGCACTTTTAAGCTTTCAAATATATCCAATAACTACATGTAGTTGAAGTAGGAGGTAGTCTGTAAACCTCTGGAAGAACAATCTAAATAGGTAGGAAGATAAATTAGAATGAGAGATAGGGAGTGCTAAAAAGAGTTATACCTTAGCTGAAGCTCCCTAGCATCTCTTTTTATTTTTGTAAACTCATCTTATTTTAACAGATTGTAATGTCCTTCTGGAAGTCCCTGTTTGGGCTCCATAATGTAGTGTCAGACTAGCTCTCTGGAGGATCTCTGGACCAGCCTTGGTCTTAGTGGAGGAATGAAGAAGGAAGAGAGCCACCAGGATGGTCAAAGATGCAGTGTCTCTATTTCCAGTCCTCTCAGTATTTAAGGGCTGAGAGGACTGGAAATAGAGACCTTTAAATACCTCAGTACCATCATTACAACACACTAGATATGTGAACTAGAGAATTATTATCTCATCAATCACACTAGCAAGTACTAACTATAAGTACCCTGCTATTGATATGTAAATGCCTCTCTTTACTGTAAGTATCCCTTGCTTCAAGTAGAACACAAGTGGTCATGCCCTCCCTGACTTCTCAGGAAAAGGTGAGAATACCAAAGGGAGGTGATCATGCCCTCTCTGACTTCTCAGAAAGGGAGGTGGGCACCATAGGGAAATGGGGAGCCAAACCAGATATTGTCAGAAGGTTTCCTCTGGGCTAAAGGGTCTTACACCTTACCCAGAATTCCCCCACCATCTGAAGCCCTCTACACAGATGAACTCAATATTGAGAACATCACTCTTTCTATTTCTGACTCTCTCTGTCTCTGTCTCTATGTCTGTCTCTGGCTTCCTTAGATACACACACACACACACACACACACACACACACACACTCTCACTCTTTCACAGTGGCCAGGACCTGGTAAAGATAACCCTACTGAAATTTGACAGAGGGATTAGGTAGGATATAGGATTATGTTCATTTTTTCATGTGTTTTTCTTCACTTTAAGAAAGTATTGAAATCACAGAAAAATGGATTCTGGGAAGTCATATCATTTTTGAAGGGTGAAGTACAATAGGATTTAACTTTGTGTGGTGAAATGTTTTGAGTGACCCTTTCTATATTATTTAATAGGGATACAAATTAGAGGTACTAAAATGAGATCCTTGCTATAGTACTTCCTGGTAGCATGCACTCTATGCACTTGGGTTAGAGTCAGATTCCATTTTTTTTTAAATGGATGGTTAGGAAGAAACTAGATTATTATGTGGAGAGTGGTTAATGATGTGATTGGAAAAAGAATGCTGTTTAGGTTTGTCTCAGAATTTTAAAGAATGACTGGGACAGTTTCTCAATAGACTGACATCACTCGGCAGGGATATAAAAGGAAGGAACTCAGTAGGAAATCTGGCTCTGTTCTTTTCTGGGAGAGTTGGCTGGATGAACTATCCTGTTTTATTGGTTTATTTATTTTAAACAACAAAGCAAAAACTGAGTTTGACTTTCAAACAAAACCCAAATTTATGTATATTCAGGTTCAGACTATTTGAAGCAAAGGAAAAGTAATTTTTCATTTTCTTCTCCGTTCTAGGCTTTTCCACATTTCCTTAAAGATACTTGTGTGAAATTTTAATCATATTTGTGAGTCCTCCAGGAGCTTGGTTTTGCTTCTTTGAATTTTAGGAAGTTGTCTTATTTTCAGTCTTTATGCATTTGAATTTTGTTCTTTGTGTTCAGATTACTGTGTTTACTTTTAAACTATTTAGTATCCCTATCACTTTGTGATTTTTTTCCCCACACAGTAATATAAAGTGACATTAGGTCACAATACCATTTCAATGGAATTGCTTTTCTTTCCTTCCTTCCTTCCTTCCTTCCTTCCTTCCTTCCTTCCTTCCTTCCTTCCTTCCTTCCTTCCTTCCTTCCTTCCTTCCTTTTTCTCTCTTTTTCTTTAATGAAAACTACTATAGAATTTATTTCTCACAGAAGCTCAAAATTCAGGAAATTGAGATAATCTTCATTTAAAACCCTAATCAGATATATTATATAGACACTTGAAGAGGGAGGAAAAAACACACTGAAATGATTCCCAGGATGTCTATGGAATTTTAATCATCATCAATTTATATTATGGCCAATAAAAAGTGATTTAAAAAACTTTTATTTGGAAAGAAGAAATTCGTTATTATTGGTTCAGTTTTAGATAGTTTAATACATCCTTTGAGAATCCATTCTTCTTATAACAATTGTGTTTAGAGTTTTTAGTACTGATACTTCATTCCCTTTGCTGTCAGCACCTTCATTCTGATTGTGGTCAGATGTCAATCTGGGCTCCAGGTTCATAACGTAAGGTAGATTTAGCTAGGCAACTTTGAGATCTCTTAACAAATACTTTTTATGCTTTCAGACCATTGGGATAATTGCTGGAGTTATAAAGGCAAGAATAAAATGGTGTCTGCCCACAAAGAAATTTAAAATATTTTAAAAGGGAGGGACATTAACAGGTAACCACAGCTGGGGAGGTGGTTTGAGAGTCCAATCTTAAAGGAAGATCAAAGATTTTGAGAGGCAACAATGAAGAATGAATTCCAGGCACTGGATACTTTTTGTATAAATGAATAAGGGTGAGAATTAGGGTCATGTTTGGAAAGGGAACGTAGTTTAATTTGGCGGGAATGTAAAGTTTGTGATAGGGAGCTAATATGACAAAAGAGTAGGTGAGTACATTGTAGCCAGACAATGAAGTTCTTTAAATGTTAGGCTGAGGAGATAATATTTTACTTTATAGGTATTAGGGAATCACTGATGCTTCCATAATGAGTCAGCAGTGTTATTTTAAAGCCATAAACCAAACTGAAACAAAACAACCTATTTTAATCTTGAGCTACATTAAAAGATTCATAGTTTCGGGGAATGAGATTAGAGTTCCTCCTCCATCTTCTGGAGTGAGACCACTCCTGGAATATTGTGTTCATTGGAAAATATCCAGAGGAGAGTAATCATCATTGTAGAGGGCTTTGAGTTCATAGTTGAAGGAACTGAGAGTATTTAGCTTGGAAAAGAGAAGACCTGGGATAAGGAAGGGAGGTGGAATTCCTTAATAGTTAGTTGATGTCAAGGTTTTTGAAGAAGGGCTGTCATATTGGAGAGGGATTGACTTTTTTCCTTTGACCTTAGAGTTGGAATAAGTAATGTTAAGTGACAACATCAAAGAGATGAATTTAGGGCTTGATACAAGTTCAAACTTCATAACAATTAGAGCTAACCAAAAGTGGAATGGACTGCCTCAGAAAGTAAAAACTTTAACCTCATCAGAAGTCTTTGTGTAAAATCTTGATAACTAATTTTTCAGGAAATGTTTTAATAGGGATTCATTTTGGGAAATGTGGATATCCCACCTATCATAGCTCCAGATGACTCTTATAATTCTGAAAATTGTCATTCCTTGGAGATTTTTGACCACAGGAGTGGGGATGGCAAAGAACTAGATTGGATTTTCTAAACCAATAATACTCAGGCTTTCTAGGAAGAGGAGGATCATGGGTTCCTTTGTCAGTTTGGTGAAGTGTTTAGATCTCTTTTCAGAATAACATTTGGTACCTCTATTCATAAATGGTAAGTTTCAGTTAGTGAAAATCAGAATGTAATTTTTTTCTTCCCTCTTAAATTTATGGATACCCTGAGATCACTTCGTGGAGTAGTTGTGGCCCATGGCCTTCAGGTTAAGAACTCCTGCTCTAAAACTTACTTCTGGATTTTATCTCTAGGTATGGGCTCCAAAGATTACTTTCATTGGTTTCAGGTTGTCCTTCAAGGACTTCATAGAAGCAATCTCTTTTCACCCTGTTGAAGTATGGAGGGCTTTGGTTCCTTTTGAAGTCTTCAATTTAACTGGAAGAACATGAAGAGATTTCTAAATCCTTGTGACCCATAGTAAGAAAAAGAAAGAAAGCCTAGTGTAGTGGATAGACGCTTGGCTGCAGTCAGCTCAAGTCTGGGCTCAAATGGCACATATTAACTGTGTGATCCTGGTCAAGTCTCTCAATCTCTTGGTGCCACCCAAAACACAATAAGACTGTAAATTGTGCCAAATAGTAGCTGATCTTCATTCATATTTGGGAATTTCTTTATGGTGGAACTCCCTATATTGATAAAAATCATGCATTTTTTTTGCATTCTATGAGCTAAATTAAAAATCAAAATAATAATATATAATAAATAATTTGAATTATATGTCATTGATATACCCCAAGGAGTATAAAGAGGCATTATGGTCTCTAGAACTCTCAGTTTTCTGTCTTGTAGAGCCAACTGTTATATAGTGGAAAGACTCCATGAAATGTTTTCAAATTTGCTTTGTGACTTTCAAAAGTAACCTTCTTTTTAAAAAAATTATTAAATTAAAAAATGTATTTATTACAAAAACCAGGATTTTTAATTTTTAAAATTTATTTTATTTACAAAACCCCATTTTTCCCCAAGATGTAACCTTAGATGGGAGAAATCATCAGACGAAAAGTATAGAAAATAACTTTGGTCATTCTTTTTCTTTTTAAAAATTAAACTGTTTCATTTTCAGTGGTTTTCAATATCTAGAATTTTTATATGAGAAGAAATTGAAATATAGGATGTAAAATTGCTTTACCTGTGTCAGTTCTTGTTATTATTTGTCATTTTCTCATGCCTTCTGTAAGACTAAAGTCCAGAGAGCAAGGTCTGGTTTATTCATTGTTTTGGTCCTCTTAAGTATCTAATAATGTGCACAAAATATATATTCAATAAGTACTTATTTGTGGAATGCTACAGTGGATTTATTTTTTATTTGTGTTTACTCTGGTCATTTTCCCACTACATTTTAAATTCATTAAGGTATGTTATTGTCAAGCTATATTTATGGAAGGCACAAAACACCAACCATTGTACCTCTTATGTTGTGTTTGATAGGTTTCCATTAATCTGACCTTGAAGTCCTTATAAGTCTTATTTCAGGTTCATTTTAGTATTTTACTAACTGAACACAAATGGATGGGTTATAAAGCAGACCTAAATTGATAGAGCTAGAAGGAGGAAAACAGAGATCATATATAGTTTAGCCTTTCCTTTTAAAAGAAGAAAAAATGAGGCCCAAAGAAGATAGAATCTGAGGACCAGAAGAAATCTTCTGAGTCATTTAGTCACACAACACTCCCAGAGATACATCCTCTAACTTGCCTTCTTAGGCTGCATCCTTTGGAAGATAACTAGTCCAGGTTCAAGGTTCTTTGTAGATTTGCCTTCCTAAATCATGAGCCCCCACTGATGCATTTACCTTTTGTTATTAGTCAGCCAGTGGACACAATTAACTCAATAAAAAAGACCTCTACTAAAATCTATACCATTTCTCCCATAAACTTTTCCTACAAATACATCCAGCCCCAACATGCAACTGGATATGTATATGAACTGATACAGAGAAACATATATGAAGGGGATATATATGGTCAAAGCTTATTTGTGTATGGAAAGGTAACATACACCTTTAACAATGCAGGGGTCTCTCTGCTTTCTTGTTCTAAAATCCTTACTCTGCTACTTGCAAGATGAGCTAAGAGTGAAAAATATTCTGCCTTTAGAATCAGAGAACTACATTTACTACTTAACATCTCTGGACCTCTATCTATAAAACAAGAAGGGTAGCTAATCTATGATTCAATTATTTCATTAATGACTAATAATTATGTGACACTTTAAAGTCTGTATAATATTTTATACAAAACATTTCTTTTCAGCCTTCTTTAAACTAACTGATGTTGGAAGGGGAATCTCTCTGCATCAATAATGCTCATAGTGCCTACCTCAAAGAAGGGTGAGGGTAAACTGAAATCAGTCAGTCAGCAGTCAGTATTTTGTAAACACTTATCATGTACCAGACTTACATAATACACTAAATTTTGGAGATGCAAAAAAGGGCAAAAACAAACAATCAAACAATGAAACAACAAAAAAATCCAGTTACTTCTTTCAAGGACTTCACTGTCTAAAACATGTAAAATGCTTTCTGGATAATTATAAGTTGCTTGTCTTCCATTCCCAAACTTTTTTTGACTGTATTAGTTTTTTGAAACTATTAGTAGTATTTTGAAAGTCTACATAAAAAGGCTAGTTATTGGATGATGTTTGGACAAAACAGGTGAATTTCCCTCCTCCTTTTAGTGGGCTATGATTTCAAAAGCATTTGTGTTGTGAAAAGCATAATTGTAGTATTACAGATAATTTAAAGAAACTGAAAATTAATAGAAACTTATCCTGAACTTGTCAGTGGTAATATGTTTGCAAAAGAAAGCAATCCTACATACTAGTGAGTTATAAATAAACATTTTAGAATTTTTGTTGTCTTTTAAATAGTCAGTGCAGGCAATAAAATCTTACACCTATTTCCCTTATTTCCTGGTCACAAAATTGTTTTAAAAAAAACAACCAAATATTGATAAGTGAATGATTTCCTGATTTCCAGATGTAGTACATATCATTGTAACTTTCCACTTCTTATCATTATTGCATAAAATTAAAATGTTTTCCAAGGTCTACTTTCCCACCATTATTCAGCTAATTGTGATATTTTTGGCATAGGATATAGCATAATTTGTAACCACATTCAATGAAAAAACATGAAGTCTTACAGTGAAACAAAGAACTTTAAGAGTCAAGTTAGCAAGTAAGCATGTCTTTATTAATCACTTATTAAAAAGATATTATTAAGGTGAAATTGACAGATCTTGACAATAAATTGAATATGGGGGATAGGATTGTGAAGAGTTGAGACTGATCGTCACTCCCAAATTATTATTTTATCTATTACATATATAACTATGTACATAATATTTCTCTCAATTAGACAGTAAATTCCGTGAGGGCAGAGACCCTAGTTTTCAACATTTTCCCTTGCAAAACCTTGTGTTTCAAATTTCTTTTTTCCTCCCTTCCCTTATTCCCTCCCCTAGACAAAAAGTCTTTGTGCCTTCCCAGATTTTTGTAACATAGCCTGGGAACATATTGAGTACTTAATAAATGTTTATTGACTGATTTAATGATGTGATTAGATTTTGAGGGAAGAATACTGGTATAAATAACTAGGGATAGGATGTACACTGATGGAATTAAAAGGGACTGAGATAGAAATTTTACCTCTGGAAAGACATGAAAGTGACATTAATGTAAATACATCCCAATTTTTGTCTTTGAGGAATGAGAACATGAAAATTGGATATATCTATATATATTCTTCTATTTTTTATAAATGATACTGTGACCTCTATAATAATAGAAGTTCATTTCCTAACAAAAATGAAACTATTCTGTTGATTTGAGAAATTAAAATATGGCCATAAAAATGTTACTATGTTGATATGTACTGTGATGTTAGGAAGTCAGTTTCTTAAGTACAGATTGGATTCTTCAATAAGCCCACTATTTTGAATGGTTATTCCACTATAAACCTTAGAAAAAATGCTAAAAATTCAGATATAAAACTAAACAATATGATAATACTACTGAAAATTAATGAGGCTGATTTTATTTCAGTGGATTATTTCAAATTCTAGGATTGTTGTATTATAGTCGGCCTGGAAATTAAAGGTTAAAGAATATAATGCAATTTTGAAAATCACAAGGCTGATATACTAGATTCCAAATCGTCCATTTCATATAAAATTTCTTTTGTTGAAATCTACAGAAGTGCTAAATTCCCAGTATAATCTAGTCATCAATTAACATTTATAGATTTATATATCTTCTCTTTTAAAATAAAAGAAGCTGAAGATAATGTCCTAATAATGTCGGCCATCTTTCTTTTTTAAGCTTTTTATTTTCATAACATATGCATAGTTTTCAACATTCATCCTTGCAAAACCTTGTGTTCCAATTTTTTCTTCCACCTTTCACCTAGATAGCAAGTAATCCAATATATGTTAAATATGTGCAATTCTTCTATATATATTTCCACAATTATCATAAGAAAAATCAGATCAAACAGTTTTAAAAAATGACAAAGAAAACAAAATGCAAGTTAGCAACAACAAAAAAGTGAAAATACTATATTGTGATCCACACTCAGTCCCCACAATCCTCTCACTTGGTGTAGAAGGCTCTCTCCATCACAAGGCCATTGGAACTGACCTAATCACCTCACTGTTGAAAAGAGCCACATCCTTCAGAAATGATCATCATATAATCTTTTTGCTCTGTTTATTGCCATGTTTCACAAAATTCATATTCTTTTACCCAAATGGTTTTCCTTCTCTTCTGGATCAACAGTGACTTCTTTTGTATACTATATAAAGCCTTTTAGGATTTACTCCAATCTATGTCTCCAGCCTCATCATATGTTATTTCCCTTTGTAATTAGCCCAAACAGTCTACTTGCTGTTCTTAACACATGAAAATTCATCTCCTATGTCCTATGCCCAGAATGAACTCCCGTTTGACTTCTATACCTTAAAATCCCTTGTTTTCTTTCAAGACTTAGATCAGTCATCCTCTGTGTGAAGTCTTTCCTAATCTCTTTAACTGCTAGAATATTTCCTTAGTATTTTTTCAATTTATTGTGTATTTATTTTGTATATATTATGTATATATTTAAGTATATAATAAGCAGATGTTTTCAGCCCCATAAAATGTAAGCTTTTTGAGGGCAGGAACTATTTTATTTTTCTCTCTTAATCCTCAGTGTATAACAGTACCAAGATCATCATAAGTGAGAGCTTAATAACTGCTAAAAAGGAATTATGACTTGAAAAATCCTAAATATTATTCTATTTTGATTTATATTATTTCTGTTTCTAAGAGAGATTTCATTGCTCCCTTTTCCATTATATTGTACCCCCCAAGATGTATGTATGTTAAGACAAGTTTTGAGACATCATTTGAAAAAAAAATTAGTAAAGCCTTGCTAAGTGGTTGACTGTCTTTATTTTAGCTTAATTAATATGCAATATTTATTATATACAGTTCTTTGGTATTGTAAAGTAAATGTTAATAATATACCTGTATATATATTACCTATGTATATATGTATATTTACATATACTCCCTGCGATTTCTTTGATGTAGGAAATTCTGCCTCTCAAAGTAAATTGGCAACTGTACTACAATTTTTGATTTACACAGTTATCTGGTACCCAGATATGTTAAGCAACTTATCCGAGATCATCCAGATAGTATGCATAAGAGGCAGAAATTCAATCAGGTCTTTCCTTCAGCTCTTCAGCCAGTCTGCTTCTATTAATTATTTTAATTATTTGTCTTTTTTGAAGTCATTTTGTATCATGTTTCTTTTACTCTCTTGTAAAAGTACATTTATTTATTTGGAAATAAAATACACATTAAATACATTTGTGGGCAAGTGATTGGGAAGATACAGGGATGATTAAGGCACTGGCTTTGCCCATAGGAGCTGACTTTTTACCTTTCAGCCATATTGGACAATATACATTTTTTCTTTGCTTTTGAATAGTTTATATTCTAGGGAAGAGCACTTTTTGCCACACATGGTGCTAAGTGCTTTATGAATAAGATCTCATTTGATCCTAAAAGCAATCTGGGAGATGGGTGTTATTGTTATTCCCATTTTAAAATGAAGCAGCTGAGGCAAACCGATTTAGTGACTTGCCCGATATTCATCTAGTTAGTGTCTGAGACAAATTTGAATTCATGTCTTACTGACATTCCAAGTCTATCTACTGAACCACCTCACTGCCATTTGTATTTCATGTTGTTATTATTTATGGAAATTAAGAGAAAAAAATCTATCATGAAGGTGCTCTTTTACAATTTTATCTTTAAATTAATAGTTCCATGCATATTTATCATGCTGCTCTATGAGTATTTGTGAAGTTGATGGATTTCTCTAGTTGCACTCATATAAATGATACATTTTAAGCTATATTTGTGTGTGTGTGTGTGTGTGTGTGTGTTAAACAACTAAGTTCTTTCCTCCTTTTTGTGATAAGCACTATAAAGCACTCCATCAATGTATATACCTCTTATTAGAAAAAAAAGAGAATCCACTTATTTTGAGTTGTTTGTTGGTTTTTTTATGAACCCTTGCCATTATTCAGCAGTCCATTTAGTTCAGCTCATTTTGTGGATGTCTTTACAAAGGTACGAGGTATAGAGCCAGTATTAGCCATTTTCATTTAATGGGATTGTCCCAAAAAATTTCAGGAATACCACCCAGACTTGCTTTCTTTTGCAATTCTTCTGCATTAATGCAGGTATCTGAATTTTACAATGTTTAAACAATAATTTTGCATATACTTCGACTTCAGTGAGATTTCTAATCCAATTACTTAACCTTTGATACCTATTTCCCCAAGTACAGGATGAATATTTTTTAGCTTTAAATTGAAATTGATTCCTTCTGAGGAAATATTAATCAAACCCATCAAACCTTGTGGCTTATTTTCCTTGACAGTGTTTTTTTTTTTTTTAAATTCTTCTCTATTTTAACAGTTGGTAAGATTGGGCAGGCTAGTGTGGTGCTTCTCAACTTTTGATGGTGAATGGTGCCATGAATGCGCCGTCATTTCTGTTCCTCCTTCCTTACAGTATTATATACTTTAAGCCTGACTTGGGAAAGATAGAATCGACAATTTGGTGGGCAGTGACAAATGGTTGACTTGAAGTTGCTTACTAGATAAGAATAAAAAAAGAATTGTTTTTTTAATTGTTGTTACAATCATGTCCCACTTTTTGTTACCCCTTTTTAGGGTTTTCTTGGTAAGGATATAGGAGAAGTTTGTCATTTACTTCTCCAAAAAAAGGAATGATGGCTTGAAAACTAAAGATTGTTTGGTTTGGGATGTAGGTGGATAGAAGTCCTGGGACATTAACTACTTGAGATAATGTTTTATGTGATAAATTCATACTGACCACAGATATGGGAAGTTAAAATGGTTTTTTTAAAGTGAAATTTAAAATTCTTTGATTAATACAGATCACAGGAGGACTTGAGAAAGGAAAGCTGGGATCAGGTTATATCGATGACCCAATCATATTCTTTGGGAACACATAAGATATTTTTGTTGCCTCTGATCAAAATTGAATTGGGAACATGCAACTGATTACCTTACCTGTCCTTTCTTGTCTGTGACCTATTTCATTTAACAAAATCCAGAGCTAGTTAGAAATATGACTTTTTAAAGTCATAAAGCAATCTTTGCTTCCCTTTATTGAGTCTTTCTGTGATTGTGGTTTTACTGTGTAAGAAGGACACTCATTTCTGCTTTGCCAGGAAGAAAAAAAAATATCAGGGGTAATACATCATCATTCTTTGCTAAGCATCCCTAATATAGATACTGAAAGAAGGAGGTAAGTGCTTATTAAGTGCCTACTATGTGCTAAGTACTGTGCTTTAAAATTATTATTTCATTTGCTCTTCAAGACAACCTTGGGACTTGGTTTGCCAAAGAGCTGAATTGAAAATCCTGACCTGTAAAAAATTGTATATTTTCACATAGACGTTCAGAGGACCTTTAGGCAGAGTTTGTTGTTAATACATAGCTTGTTTTATGAAGGTATCAAGTGCCTACCTGGGGAACTGAGATCTCTTGGAACAACTGTTTTTAATGAATAACCATTAGATTTTAAAGATAGGTTTCTGTCTCTTCCTTACATTTCAACAATTCAAATAATAAGGACCTGAAACCATCTTTCTGAGCCAGAGAAACTTTGAAGGCATTACTGAATCAATCAGTGAATTGGAAAAGAAGTTTCCTCCAAAAGTATGACCATATCCTTAATCGATTATGACCATGAGGACATTGGACAGTGGAAGAAGGCAGTCGGATTGCCACATAGGGAGTATCTTATGAATGGCCAAAAAAATTAGATAATGGTGTAGGTGTACAAAGAATAGTGAATCTATTGGTTCTTCTCCCCTTCCCCACTTTTTTTCCTTAGTAAATGTATTTATTTTTAATATATTTGCTTTATGAATCATGCTGGGAGACAAAAAAATCAGAACAAAAGGAAAATCCATGGGAGAGATTAAAAAAACAAAAACAAAAAAGAAACGAATATAGCATGTGTTAATTTACTTTCAATCTCTACTGTTCTCTTTCTGGATGTAGATAGCACTTTCTGTCCACAGTTTATTGCTTTGGATATTTGAATCAATGAGAAGAACCAAGTCTTTCATAGTTGATCTATGCATGTTCTTGCTGTTGCTGTGTAAAACGTGTTCCTGGTTCTGCTTGTTTTGATCAGCATCAGTTCAAGTAAATTTTTTCAGACCTTTCAAAAATCAGCTTGTTCATCATTTTTTATAGAAAAACAATATCCCATTACCTTCATATACCACAATTTGTTCAGCCATTCCCCAATTGATGGGTATCTACTCCTTTTCCAATTCTTTGCTACCACAAAAAGAATTGCTACAAACATTTTTGCACATATGGGTCCTTTTACTTCCTTCATTTTTACTTGGGATCCCCACTTTTTAAAGACAAAAAGATAGAATACATTTATTATATAATAAATAATAGCAGCAACAGAAAGAGTTAGCAATTATACAGTGCCTACTGTGTGCCAAGCACTATGCAAATATTATTTCCTTTGATCCTTATAACAATCCTGTAAGTAGATGCTATTATTGTCCCCACTTTACAGTTGAGGAAGCAGGGAAAGGTCTAAGACTGATTTAAACTCAAGTCTTCCTCACTGCAAGTGGAATATTCTTATCTTTTGTGCCAAGAAAGTACAGGATGATGCAGTTGGTAAAGTGCCAGACTCAGAGTCAGGAAAACTCATTTTTATAAGCTTAAATATGGCATCTAACATTAACTGTGTGAAACCTTTAAGTCACTTAATCCTGTTTGCCTCAATTTCCTTATCTGTAAAATGCATTGGAGAAGCAAATGGCAAACCATCCCAGAATCTTCACCAAGAAAACCCTAAATAGTGTCCTTAAGAGTTGGACATGACTGAACAACAACAAATCATATTCAGAGGGTTTAAGTTCACATTGTGATTCTATTTACT
The DNA here is from genome assembly GCF_902635505.1 of Sarcophilus harrisii. Taxonomy (NCBI): domain Eukaryota; kingdom Metazoa; phylum Chordata; class Mammalia; order Dasyuromorphia; family Dasyuridae; genus Sarcophilus; species Sarcophilus harrisii. The sequence continues at coordinate 502,515,563 of NC_045426.1, forward strand.
GTGTAATTTCTTCATCCGTGAAATGAAATAAATAATACTTGGACTGCTTACTTTACTAATTAACATAAATTATATAATTATATGTATTATATTATAATAATTATTATATATTACATTATATATCAATGTAAATTATATAATAAATATAAAAGGGGATAATGGGGCTAAACTTGAAAGTACTATATAAATTGAGCTATTATTATTACTACTATGAGTTATGTTCTTTGCAAATGCTATGTTTTAATGGATAGGGACTTAGGGAACATCAATCATACCCTTTTACACAAGACTCATTTTGGCAGAATGGAGAGGCATATGGGATGGTCTTATACCCTCCTGCCCTCTCTTAGTCTAATGTAATTGTTTATTACTTCAGGAAATTTGTGTTTTTATCAATGTGGGTGCTCTCTGTAATTATACAGATGGCAGCCCATCCACTCCCATAGATTTTTTGCCAGTGGCTTCTCTTAAATGCTCCAGAGCTGGTCTACCTGAAGCTGAGGCTTATCTATAGACCATTTAATGTTCTGTGGGTACAGGTGTGGTCCAAGGGTGTCCATCTGTTATTTCTCACTAGGTGTCTGCTCTTATTGCTTTTTCTGAGCAGTGACTTAAAGTTGAATTTGCTTTTTTTATTTTTTTAACTTTTACAATATCCCCTGGAAATAGTAAAACCAAGGTTAGTGATCACTGACTGAAGCATTAAGAAACTCAGTCCTTTTTGGGCAATTGCTGTTTTTATGTTCTTTTTTCCCATATTTTAAGGTGTTCTCCTTGATTACTCCAGACTAGGGTTCTTAACCCTTTTTTGTGTGTCATGCACCCTTTGCGCAGCCTGAAGAATCCTATGCGTGGCTCCCTTCTCAGAATAATATCTTTAATTCATGAAATATCATAAATATTCATTAAAATCATGAGATAAAAATTCATAAAGTACATTATATTGCAAAGGAAACCTAATATGTTGAAATACAATTGTAGTTCCCAGGACAGGTTAAAATTCCTTTCTCTAGTCACTGTACTATCAAGGCTATAAGTGTAGAGACTTAACTCCAGAAGCAACAAAATGGAAAGGAATATGATAGAGAATAGGAATTTGTTCAGGGCAAGAATAGCTTGGGAGTTAGGAGGTGGGAGAGAGAAGTGAAATGGGGGGGATAGAGCTATCATGCTCTTTTATCACCCATAATTATGTTAGGAGACAGAGGAAAAGCATTCATAAAATTGTTAGGAGTGCATAGATTTAGGATCTTAATGAAAATCAGACATCTAGTCAAATATCCTCATTATAGTGTTACTAGTATTACTACTACTTCAGCTACTACTACTCTGTTATTACTACTATTGCTGCTACTGCTGCTGTTGCTACTATTTACTACTATTACTATTCCACCAGTCCTTTTTCTTCTCCTCTACTTCTACTACTACTACTACTACTACTACTACTTTACTACTCTTCCTGATCCATTCTTCCTCCTCCTCTCTCTCTATTCCTCCTCCTCCAATGCTGTTACTCTTCCTTCTCCTCCTTTTCAGCTACTACCCTTATTTCTCCACTCTTCCTCTTCCTTCACTACTACTACTACTACTACTACTACTACTACTACTACTACTACTACTTTACTATCCATTACTACTGTACTATTCTTCCTTCCTTCTCCACTCCCCCTCCTCCTTCTCCACTTCTCCTTTTCCTCCTCCACTACTACTGCTACTACCAACTACTACTACTATGCAATTACTTCTACTACTATATTACTAGACTACCACTACCATTACTACTCTACTATTCTTCCTTCTCCATTCCCCCTCCTCCTCCTTCTTCACTTCTCCTCCTCCTCCTCTGCTACTCTTCCTTCTCTACTCTTCCTCTTTTTCCTCCATTACTACTATTGCTACTACCAGCTACTACTATTATTTTATTGCTACTTCTATTGTACTACCATTATTGTACTATTCTTCCTTCTCCTTTCCTCCTCCTCCTTTTCCACTCCTCCTCTTCCTCCTCCACTACTACTGCTACTACCAACTGTTACTATTATGCTATTACTACTACTACTATATTACTATACAACCACTATCATTACTATTCTATTTCTTTTCCTTCCCCATTCTTCCTACTCCTTCTCCACTCTTCCTCTTCCTCCTCTTCCTCCTCTTCCTCCTCCTCCTCTACTACTCTTCCTTCTCCACTCCTCCTCTTCCTTCTCCACCACCACCACTACTATCACCACCAACTACTTCTACTCCTCTATTACTACTGCTCTAGTACTGCTACTATTGCCATTTGTTAAGTATTGGTAAGTATTTTACAAATATTATCATATTTGATCCTTATAACAACCCTGAGAGGCAAGTACATTTGTTATTATCATTTTACAGATGAGGAAACTGAAGCAGATTGAGATTATGTGACTTGACCAGCGTCCCATAGTTAATAAGTGTCTGAGGCTAGATTTGAACTCAGTTTTGCATTGACTTTGGCCCAATGCTCTGTAGCATCAAGCTGCCTAAGTGGAAAAAAAAATGAGACTAAGGGAAAGGAAGATATTTGTTCAAAATTATGTAATAGCACATATTCATCAGACACTTACTAGCTGGGTGACCCTGGGCAAGTCACTTAAGCATGTTGCCTCAATTCCTCATCTGTAAAATGAACTGGAGAAGGCAATGGCAAATCATTCTAATATCTCTGCCAAGAAAACCCCAAATGGGTTAGACACAACTGAAATGACAGAATAGTAGCACATGTATCTAGGTACTGTGCTAAATAAACCCCGAGGATACAGAAAAAGGCAAAAGCCGATATTTCTCCCTTAGGAGTTCACAATCTAATGTCCCAATGCAATTTATCCACATACATAGTAAGTCAAAAGCTGGGAATTGATTCAAGTCTAATCTTCTTTCTGTTCTGCCTCTGCTACATGTGTTCTGACACCCATCCCTCTGTCCCTTGTCATTCATCAATTTGTATTTCTGTTCTACATGTCCCTGCTGTAGTAAGAATTAGGAAAGAGGTATCTATGTAGCTTTATAATTACTTTTTTGACCCTTAAAGGAGAAGATTACTCTTTTTGGAGATAGTTGTAATGATCCAGTTCTGTATTTGAGTAAAACACATTGATTTTGATAAGATGAAAAGCATAAGAAGAGAGCAATCAGTATGGTGATGATTTGGTAAACCCAATACCCACCTCCTTATCATATTTTTTAAATTAAAGCTTTTTATTTTTAAAACATATGCATGGTAATTTTTCAGCATTGATCCTGGTTAAACCTTGTGTTCCAAATTTATTCTTCCTTCCCTCCACCCCCTCCCCAAATGGCAAGTAATCCAATATGTGTTAAACATGTTAAAATATATGTTAAATCCAATATATGTATACAATTATCTTGCTGCGCAGTCTTCTCTGGGTGTAGATGGCTCTCTTTATCACAAGATCATTGGAGAACTAACCTGAATCATCTCATTGTTAGAAAGTCACATCCATTAGAATTGTTCGTCGTATAGTCTTGTTGTTGTGTGCAATACTGATCTCACTCAGCATCAGTTTATTTAGGTCTCTCCAGGACTTTCTGAAATCATCCTGTTGGTCATTTCTTACAGAACAATAATATTCCATAATATTCATATACCACAATTTATTCAGCCATTCTTCAATTGATGGGCATCCACTTCCAATTTCTTGCTTCTACAAACAGGGCTGCCACAAACATTTTGCACAAGTGGGTCTCTTTCCCTTCTTTAGTATCTCTTTGGGATATAAGCCCAGTAGAATCACTGCTGGATCAAAGAGTATGCACAGTTTGATAGCTTTTTGAGCATAGTTCCAATGGCTGGATCAGTTCACAATCCCACCAACAATGTATTAGAGTACCAGTTTTCCCACATCCCCTCCAATCTTCATTATTTTTTCCTGCCATCTTAGCCAATCTAGGAGGTATGTAGCAGTACTTCAGAAATGTCTTAATTTTCATTTCTCGGTTCAATAATGATTTAGAGCACCTTTTCATATTACTAGAAATGGTTTGGTTTTAATTTCTTCTTCTGAAATTTGTCTGTTCATATTCTTTGACTATTTATCAATTGGAGAATGGCTTGAATTCTTATTAATTTAAGGCAGTTCTCTATATATTTTAGAAATGTACCTCCTTATCATGTTGGCAACCAGTGGAGATGGGTAGAGTCCACTGTATGCTTTATCTGTTTATAAAATTTGCTTGTGCTAGAAGCCTACATCTCAGAGCATATCTAAGAAGCAGGTGTGTAGGCGGTTTGCTAGTTGCTTTTAGAACTATACATTTTTCAGTGAGAAGGTAAAAACAAGTATCTCATCACTGTGTTAGACCTGCATGTATAATTAAGGATCAATATTAACATAAGGATACCTGGAGTTTCCCAAATTCCAGATGATTCCAGTTTTTTTTTTAAATTGCCCATCTGTTTTCTCTGTCCCAGACCAACATGCACATTACAGCATCATAAAATTGAATTGAATTGAAAATTGAGTATGTAAAGCACATAGGTTTGAGACTGAATTTGGGCACTATGCAATTGCTCAGGAAAAGAATCATTTTAAATAATAATAATAATTCTTATTTATCTGGCATTTTATTGCTGACAGTATATTTGCCTTTCAACTCTTTGTAGAGATGTGGAATTAGCCTCTCTGAGACATAGCTTCCATGTTTATAAAATAAGTATAATTTCTTAGGGTGAAAAGATCACTGTTAGATTGATTAAGGTCCGAAAGCTGGAGAGTATTAGAGATGGCTTTACAACACAGAGATCTTCTGACAGAATCTAATATTCTTTCTACCATGTCATGCTCCTGAAGAATAGAAATTATTTTATTCCCAGCAACCTTTTTTGTGCTTTACTTTGGTCAGGTTCTAAAGTACATGGGAATAGCAATGAGTGGGAACAGCCACTCATTGCCAGTTTAATTGTACTGTCCTTTCAGTCATGTCTGACTCTCTGACTCCATCTTGGCAAAGATACTGAAACGATTTGCCGTTTCTTTCTCCATCTCATCTTACAGATGAGTCAACTAAGGCAAATAGAGTGAAGTGACTTGCCTAGGGCCACACCCTAGTAAGTGTCTGAGGCTGGATTTGAACTCATATCACCATGACTTCAGACTCATTGCTTTATCTGCCGCATCACCTAGCTGCCCATCGTCATATCTAGTCCAAAGAAATCAGTGTAAATTTCTCTTTTTAAAAAATCCAAAACGAAACAGATGTATGTTTGAGTATTCTTCATGTTAAAACCAAGAAGCTATCGTATGTAAAGTGCCAGGGTTTATAATTTATGATATGGGAGGATTAATTGCTAAAGGGCATTTTTAATCTTCTTGTATCAGGAGCATATACACTGTTTACTTCTGGAATTAGCATGAATGATTAAAGCCTTGCATAGAAAAGCCAAGGCAAATGTCTAAAAAAAAAAAAAAAATCAGTGATTGCTCGATGCCCTAAATAGTTCTATGTCAGCAATTAGCAGGAGCACTGTTTCATTAATCCATCAGATTTCTGATGCTGCACATTCCAAGACCGGGAGATAATAGAGAATCCTCAGGATTAGCCTCGGAGGCCTCCCACTACAGTATGTCATTAATAGCAGGGGTGGTGAGACCGCATACTAAAGCAAAAACACGATAGACTAATGATTCTCTGAAAGCAGCACGTTCTCCCTTTCTGAATTCTGCATATCCTTAGGCATATGTACAGAGCAATACATAGTTATTGGAATATTGACCCCTAACCAATCCTGTTTGTAGATATTTGGGAGGTTAAAAATAAAAGTAACTAATTCCAGGTGTCTTCTGAAAAGAAACAAGTTGATTTTTCCAACCAAAACCATTAATAGTATGTGGTAGCTTCTACTAAACAGGGCAGCTGGGTGGTACAGTAGGTGGCATGATGAACCTGAAGTCAGGAAGACTCAAATACTTACTAGCTTTGTGACCCTAGGCAAGGACTTTATCCTGTTTGCCTCAGTTTCCCCATCTGTGAAATGAGACAGAGAAGGAAATGGCAAACCACTCCACAATAATTGCTGAGAAAATCCCTCACAAAGACACAAGTAAAATAACTGCCCATCAACAAATACGTATTTGTTTCTATACCCATGGAGGCACGAGTCTGCCTCAGCCTTTATTCTTATTTGTTTTTCAGATCTATATACAGTCCCATCCTGTGAGATAACAATATAAAAAAAAACAAAATGCTTAATTACATTAAAGAATTTATTGATCTCATAGTGAATCCCCAAAGAAGTAAATAACTATCATTGTTAATGTTCCTATGGAGATACTTTTTAAAAATCTGTGTTTTTACAATTCTACAGAAAACTCACAAACTCTTATTTTTACATCATTAGGAACTTATTGTTCTATTGTCAATAAGTGATTTTCTTTGGAAATCCCTTTACATTTTGGTACAAATTTTCAGTTATAGTTTTGAAAATTGTATAGTAGGATAGATGAATTCATCACAAAAAGATAAAATTTAGAGTTTAGTAATTTTCTCTTATTTCCATTCTTCCATTTTCTCTGATTTTAAGTGTGAAAATAGTTTTAGATACAGATTACAAGCATCTTTTCTTATTCTACATCCACCATAAATAGGCTTCTTTAATGACTCATCTGAGAATTTATTCCCTTAGCTTCTTCATCTAGCACTAATTATCTATGATATGGACTGAACTTAGCACAGTTCCTGGTATATTATAGGAGCTTATATAAATGTTTATTCCTTCCCTATGACTATGCCATATTGCTTTTCTACACCACTTAAATGCCATTTGTATTATGCTCTTGTATTTTATGTTTCTCTTACTGGATTTAAAATCCTGAAAAGATTCTTACATATAAACATGTTTAATATATTAATTTTATATTTTAAAAATATATTTAATATATTAATGTTTAACATATTAATGAATGAATCAATTAAGTTGAGTAAATCTCCATTAAGAACTTAATATTTGTAAAATGCTCTATGTGATGTTAGCCATAAGGACCTCTATTTTGGGCACTAACTCTAAAATGAATATTAGCAATATTAGCTCTTTGTTCAGTCTTGTCTGACTCTTCATGACCCCATTTGGAGTTTTCTTGGCAAAGATACTGAATGATCTGCCATTTCCTTCTCCAGCTCATTTTACAGATGAGGAAACTGAGGTAAACAGAGTAAAGGGACTTGCCCATAATTACATAACTAGTAAGTGTCTGAGGTTAGATTTGAACTCAGGAAGAGAAATCTTCCCAACTTTAGACCTGGTGTTCTATTTACTGCATTACTTAGTTACTCTATCTAATAGAATCTGTTATACAATCTCATCTGTTTTGATTTAGAAAGATCAGAAATTTATTGCAGTTCCAGTATCAATTATATTGTAAAGGAACAGGAAATAGAGAAATCATTTAGCAAATTCAAAAAACTCTGAAATGATACCTTCTGAACTAAATCATGGTATCTTGATACTTAGTGACCTAGGCCAGACGTAAGGAAAATAAAAAGGAGTTAAAGATGAGAGAGGTCAAAGACTTTTAGCCTTCATAGAAACTTCATATCTATGTTTATCATGAATGTTTTCTTTGAGGAAAGAGTTGGGACATGGTGGACTAAATATGCATTTAATAACATTTCGAAAGATTATTTTTAAAAAGAGGCCATGTTTTAATAGACAAGAAGTAACTTTATTTTTGCTCATTTTAGGAGTTATTCCATAATCTGCCGTTTGTATACAGTGAGATCATTGCATGCTAGATGAAAGATCAAATTAATATTATCCTATGAGAAAGAAAAAATTATGAAAAAGCTAGATAATGCCTATTCCATTTATTTAAGCAAGCTGTTGATGCTGAAAAATGGAAAAAGAGATGGTGGATTGGATGTTTATTCTGATTTTACTGATATCTTTTTGCCATATTTCCTAAGCCAAAGATATGTTGTCTCTTTCTGTCTTTCTATCTGATTCTCCTTCCCTCTTCCCTTTCTACCTCTCCTTTTCCTCCTCCCTTTCCTTCTCTCTCTCCCCCACTTCCTCCCCCCCCCCCATCTCTGTCTCTGTTTCTCTCTCTCTCTCTCTCTCTCTCTCTCTCTCTCTCTCTCTCTCTCTCTCTCTCTCTCTCTCTCTCTCTCTCTCTCTCTCTCTCTCTCTCTCTCTCTCCCCATCTTTCTCTTTCCATTCTTCAATCTTTGCACATAAATATGTTTTAGTAGATAATGAGATGAAAATCCAAAAAGATAGGTTGTACTAAACCCTCTTTTTAAGGAAGTACTACTTCAACGAGATTTTTAATTTCTTTTGGCTTTGTATAATATATGGTAACTGTTGTATCTTATTAGTAAATATTTTGATGCATTCTTCAAAGTGAAACGGTGGGGAGGGAAATCTTGATTAAATTAGCTGATTCACAGAATAAAATAACTATTGTAGACAGTCTCCTTATGTTGTTTTCTAGTTTTAGAACTTTCAGCTTCTCTAGTTTTTCCAATAACACCCATCTAAAATATCTTTTGCATCTGTTCTTCCCTATGTCTCACTTCCTGTTTCAACACTGTCCTAGTGATACAATGCCATCTGCACATCTTAATTTCAATTGAGTTTCATTTTAAATCATTGCTTTTGTAAAATGGGGTGCTTGTTGATTTTTTAAAATTTGAAAACTAGAACACATCTTCAGTTACTTTTAGATGAAGTTTGACTTCTGTTCCTTAACTTAAAGCATATATCATAGACTAGAATCAGAAAGGATCTTTGGGGATGGTCTAACCTCACTTTTATTTTATCAGTGATGACATTCCAAGATCCAGAACTGTGACAAATCACCTCAGGTCATATAATTATTGGAAGACTAAATATCAGAATGTTCTTTTGTGGTCATACTGGTATTTTAGAAAATGTACCTTTTTATATTTCAATAAGTTTTTAAAGTACTAAGTTTGACAAAGTAAAATTTTCTAAAAAATTTAAAATGACCACTTTTTCTTTCTTTACCTGTTAATTTGGTCATCCTGGTGTGTATTATATTCTCAGACTAGAAATTTGTTCTGAATATGTCATTTACTTCTGTATATTAAAGCTTTATATTAAAACTGTACCAGAGGAAAAAAATGTGGTTAGATGTTGTGTTTCCTCATGATGATATATGAGTTAACTAAAATGAACAAGGAAATAGGTGTGTTTTTTGGTGGTAATGAATACAAAATCTAGTTTAGCTCATAGCATCACAAATCCACCAATTATATTTCTTTCACTGTAGTCACATAGGTCTTCTTGCCATCTGTTTGTTCATATCTGGTTCCTTCTTGCCTCCATATCTTTGTTCATATTATTTTTTCTATTTAGAATATCCTCCTAAATTTCTCCAGTTAGTCTGCATCTCTTTTAAGATTTATTTCTGTAAGCTTTCTTGACTAATCTTTTTTTTTTCTTGATTAATCTTAAGCCTCATGGACAGGGTGATTTGAGAATGACATCAGAAACAAGCCATTTCTGAGACTTTTTTTGCTTGTCATCGTTCAGACCTTGTTTTGTTCCTTTATATGTAGAGTCTTTCCAAGCTATCTCATCATAATGTTTTAGTGGCCTTTGAGTCTTGTAGACTTTGCCAACAGAATCTGAGTTCTAGCACTCTGACAGGTTTCACCAGGTTTCAAGTAAAGTCCATGAAAAAGACTTCACTTTCTGAAAAAGTCCAGCTTAATAATGACTTGCTGATTGCCAGTATACTAATGATGGCAAAAGAAAGGAATAAGCGTTAATTAAATGGCTACGATGTGGCAGACACTCTGTTAAGTACTTTACAAATATCATCTCACTTGATCTTCTCAACAGCTCTATGAGGTAGATGCTGTTAGGATCCCCATTTTACAACTAGGGAAACTGAGATAGATTTTAAGTGACTTGCCCAGGCCTTCTGCCACCCAACCCAAGAAACAAACAAAATGGACGTAGTCAATGGGATTCCTTTGTGAGTCAGAAGGGAAAAGAATTTTAAAAAGAAAGAGATCAAGGATGTAAAGATTCACAGTGTTTAATCATTCCATAAATATAAAGTTTTGATGTTTCAAATAAGAAAACCTTGGACAGTAAACAGTGAATAGACGTACTACTGGAAAAATTAAATTGTATCAATCTTACAATTTTTATTTTATTTAAGACTAGAAAACCAAAAGACATTGTAGCAGAATGGGAGGGAAAGAGAAGGAAAGAAGCATTTTATATAGTGCCCACCACGTGGCAGCCACTGTGTCAACAATTTCTTACAAATATTATCTCACGTGATCCCCACAATAGGTGATAAGCAGGTGCTGTTATTCTCATTTTGCTGTGAAAGAAAAATGAGGTAGGAAAAGGTTAAATGACTTGCCCAGGATCCTACAGATAATAAGTGTCTGAGGCTGCATTTGAACTTAGATCTTCTTGACTCCAGGGCTACAGCTCCATCAGCTGCTTCACAGACTTCCCTTGGAGAGACATATAAAAGAGTGGGTAGAGTTGGTTTTGTTGTGAATCAAGGACATCTCTGATGAAAGCTTGGAAAGAGAACAGGAAGCATCATTTTATGAGAAATTTGGTCATTTTGTTTTACAGTATTCATTAAGTGTTAGCAAAACAACTCCAGGGGAAATAATTTCATTTTCTGCTTCAACCTCTATTGCAGAAGATAGTAAGGTAGAGAAGTTTTTCTAATAACTCAATAAAGTCCTCTAAATATAATCAATATTGTACTTTGATACTTAGTGACCTCAATGAAGAGGTGGTCACAGGTAAGGATAGTGGAAAATATGGCTGAGGGAAAAATAAGAAAGACCAAAGAATTGTAGGCTACTGCCTTCTCCTTGTATTTGTCATAAATATTTTCTTTTAAAAAAGAATTAGAAGGTTTTATTTCTTCCAACAGTGAGCACCAAACAACCCAAAAAGAAATTGATTACATTAAAAATGTGGTTATGTTTTAACAGACAGGAAACAAACTTGCTGTTGATTCTGGGAACCATTCCTAAATAAGTTACCTATGTATAATTATATCATTGTTGTTTTTTTTTTTTTTGATCCAGAAAAAGAAAAAAAAAAACTAATGTAATCTTAGAGGAAAGAAAAAATTATGAAAAAAATGTTATATAATGAAAAAAAATACTAAATTAATTCATTTAAGGAAGTTGCTGATGCTAAAAATGGAAAAAGATGTGGAGGGTTGGATGTACTTATTATTCTAACTAATTTCTAAAGAACTGGGTTTACTGATATGAATCAATTGTGATATCAAGGAGAATAAAAAAGCAAAGAATATCTTAACCAACAAACACTTGACCAGGTTGAGAGAGATGGATTCTAGTGCAACACCATTTTAGAGTATAAACTCATTAGTAAAATCTTACATAAGGTAGAAGATGATGAGTAATAACAATTCATAAAACAATGAGAATGGGGGTAAAGGTTAAAAGCCTTAGTAGTTGATCTAAGTAAGGGAAGTAGATGTGAAGACATTTAAGGATGAAATCAAGAAGACCAAGAACAAAATTGCTTTAAAGATTTTTGGAATAAGCATTCTTTGCCACCCAGATCATAGGAGCTGCAATATTTGAACTCTCACATCATAACTGGAAGAATATTTGCACCTTTGCTTTTTTATATAGCTTTTTATTGGCAAAACATATGCATGGGTAATTTTTCAACATTGACCCTTGCCAAAACTTTTGTTCCAACTTTTCCCCTTCTTCCCCCCACCTCCTCCCCTAGATGGCAGGTAGTCCCATACATGTTAAATATATTAAAGTATATGTTAAATACAATAAATGTATACATATTTAGAGTTATCTTGCTACAGAAGAAAAATCAGATTTAGAAAGAAGGTAAAAATAACCTGGGAAGAAAAACAAAAATGTAAGCAAACAATAACAGAAAGTGCAAATGCTATGTTGTGGTCCAGACTCATTTCCCAGTTTTCTTTCACTGGGTGTAGCTGGTTCTGTTCATTAATGATCAACTGGAATTGATTTGGATCTTCTCATTGCTGAGGATGGCCACTTCCATCAGAATTGATCATCAGATAGTCTTGTTGTTGCTCAATCCAACCATGGTCCTTCTTTTACTTGATGACTCAGGAACTTTGGAATGGGAGTTGCATTTTATAAAATTTTTATTTTTATTTTATTTTATTATAAAATTTTCACTTCACTTAAAGTAATTGGAGTTTGTGATTCACAAATTGTGTTACATTTTTTTATTACATTTATTTTTTGTCTATTAGGAAAAATTGCTTTTGTCTCTTCCCTCTACTCCCCTTTCTCACTTCAATTGAGAAAGAAAGAAAAACAGAAACAAAACATGTATAGTTAAGCAAAACAAATTACTTTGTAGACTTTGTTAATTTTTTTTCATTCTATATTCTGAGATTCTCATCTTTATCAGGAGATGGGTGATATTTCATCATTAGCCTCTTGGAATCCTTGTTGGTCATTATGCTGATAAAAGATAAGTCTTTCAGAGTTGTTTAACTTTACAACTCTTATTTCTTGTAATACTTCCTTTTTTAATGAATAGACAAAAAATGTACTTATTATGCCCATACTGTGTGAACATTATAAACTCTTGAGTGAGAGGAGAGATCCTGACTATTTTTCTGTATCCTGAGTTTCTTGCCTCTAGAGTGCTATATGTACTATGAGCGCTTAATGATCACTGAAGGTATGAATTATAAAGTTCTTAGAAAGCAATTCAGAAAACATGCAAGGGATATTCTTATTGAAAATATCATTTAAATTTTTGCATTGAGCCCAAATGTTTAAGTACCATGGTTCACAATGCTTAATTAAAATTGGATTATGTAGAGTATAGAGTGCTTTTTGGTGCTTTCTTAACCTTGCCAGCTTTTTGCATTATTTTAACTGATAATTTAAGAGATAAATTACAGGAGCATTTGCAAATCTACCTTTACATTTCCATTAGCCTTCCCAACCTAATGAGGTTTTAGTAGTAATTCTGGGTGACATACTATCCTTCTGTGGCAAATTGGCTTTTGCAAAGAAAGCAGAAAAAAATGCTACTTTTTCTGTAAATCCTTAAAATTTTTTTTTCCATTTTTGAGAATGAGGAAAAAACACAACTTATGTTAAATGTTTTCATCAGTTCAAACCCAGCTAGATCTTGCTGAGATCTTCTGTGCATAACTCCCTCATTTCTAGAAATTAAATGTAGTTTTAATAATGTTGCAGATCTAGTGGGAAAAAATTAAGGGCATGGAGAATGAGAGTTTAATTTGGTCATGGGGTGGGGAATGGCACTGTGTCAGGAAGATAAAGCTTTGCTGAGGGAAAAACAAAAAGAACAAGACTTCATAGTGCATTTTTAAGTATTTTGAAGTAAAATGAACATTGTATCTTTTTGCATATTACTTGCAAATTAGTTCCTCAATTTTTTGGTCTACAGCTTAAACACTTTTAAAAAAAATAATAGAACTTTAGCCATCTGTAGTTCCTATTCAGGTTTCTTGGAATATCTCTGAGAGGCCTTCATTGAGTTGTAACAGCTTAAATATGTATGCAAACAATCTTTGAGTCCCTACATGATTTAATGTTTGGTCTCACTGGTTGAGAATTTTAATGACTTTTAAATCTTCTGAGACAAAGTTATATCTCTGATGCTTCATTTAGTTATTTAAATTAGTATTACAGTATTAATGCTTTCATTATTTGGGTTTTAGTCATCGGATTCTTTTGTTGATTTATATTTATTAATGGATATGCTCAATGCCCCCAATTAATAATTTCCTTTATTGACTCCATGTTATGCTGTTCTATTTCCCCCAATGCTTTTTAGACAACTATTTTGATGAGTTTTAATCACATGCCACAGGGCATATTCTATTCATAGGAGTATTTATTGTTAAGAAGCATTAAATTTATGCACAGCAAATATCCAGTGTCTCTGGCTTGCAGTGACCATGTTGATATTGTTAAATAACCTCCAAAATATGTTTCACTGGAACCCAAAGTTTCTGCTGGTTTCTTCCTAGTATTGCTTTGGAATCAGCTGATAGATTTAAATGAAGCATCTTGTTTACACATCCCTGTCTCTGATTTGATATGTCTGTAAAATTCCAAGTGTTCCATCAGTTGTATATATCCTGCCTGGAAAAACCACTATTTGTATGGTAGAACTGAATCCTTAAACTCTCAAAGAATAGTTTGAATACCCTATTGTTATACTCTCCCAGTTGTACCTTTTTGAATGAAAAAAACTTATACTAAGAATATTTTCTTGTTATACTGTTATTCCCCCAGTTGAACCTCTCTGAATTAAAGAAACATGTTTCTTGGTTCAGATTTGCCATTGATTCAGTTCCACTGTGGTGCTAAATATGAACTTGAGATGTCTAGGCAAGTGTCAAGTGTTCTGAATAAAATTTTACTGGGCCCTGCTTAGCCAGCTTTGAGACCATAGACAATTTAAAGAAAAAAAAATGACGTAGCTTTCTCCTATCAAAGTGAGTTTTGGGGTAAAATGGTTGAAAAACGAGAAAATGGCATTTTTAAAAATAGGGTACCTTATAATAAATATGGAGCCTTAATATTCAGGTAATTAAACGTAGATGAATATTGTAAGAAGTAAAAAAATTTTGGCTGCTTATATTTCTCTTCTGTACCAGTATTTGTAAGCATATGGACTCACTTTGTCAGAATAACTGTTTCTGGTACCCTAGAAATGGAGATGAAAGCAAACATTTCTGGTCATCTAAAGCAGAAATCTCTAAGTTAAGAAGTCTATCGATTTTTAAAAAAGTAAGCATTCACCCCCAATATATATGTATTATTTATTTATAAATGATAAATTTGTACATATGTATGTATATAAATATGTATATATATGGTATATATAATTTAAAGGATTATAAAGCTTACACTGAAAATGTACATTAGTAAGGATGATTCTTCTCTGGACATAAAGATAAAATAATATTTGATCTTAGAGTCAATAGGAAACTACTGGAGTTTGACATGATTAATCATAACGTACAATAAATATCCATTAACCATTAATGACCGTCTAGTGATCAGTCACTGCATGGGTCAACCACAGAGAATGTTTCCAATGGCCCTGATATAGCAGCTGTGGGTTTCTGGGTAGCACTTAGCTATTAACTCTTCAGAGAAGCCAGTGTTTGGCTGGACATTGTAATGTTGGCAATCTGTTCAGAAAAGCGAAGGGACCAATGGGGTTGAGGGATAATGATGTGTGGCAAACATACATAGAGAAAGCAGAATGTGACTTATAATATTGTTTTCTCATGTGCCTCCAGGGAAAGGTCATAATCTTGCGTCCCACTTTGGGGACTACTGATCTAAAACATAGAATATTACACAAACTTATTGATGTTTAAATCTGGAACCTCAGAGATAATATGATGTAATCCTTTTACTTTCACGTGGGGAAACTGAGGCTCAGAGAAGTTAAAGCCTGCTTAAGGTCACAAAGCTAGTTTATCAGCTTGCCTGGAAGAAGTCTTATATACGTGTTGGAAAAAGGGACCCAGTTATGATTCCCAGTCCAATCTTCTTTTATTCTATATCATGGCATCCCATAAGCATTCAGTAAATTGTTGAATTTTTTGAATTTTAAATTTTGAATTAATTATAGATAAATGGCTGGGTCTTGGATCAGATAGTCTCTTCATTTGAAAGTTTGAAATACTCAAGGCAAGAGCATCAATTTTGTGTGATATGGTGCTAAGATTGTTGTATATGGCTCCCAAATCTGAGTTCAAATCCTGCCCTTAGAGGTTATAACTTAATGATTTGGGGCATATCACTTGACATCTGGATTCTCAGTATCTTTTTTTTTCTGTAAAAGGATACTATTGGACTAGATTAAAGGTTTCAAACTCCTAACTCCCAACTCCTATTGCTGTGAGAATCAGATTAAAATGTAATGGAAAACATTTAACAAAATTAAAATATAATGCAATATAAATGATCCCTAAGGATCTATTTTTTATTTGAGTTTGACACTACTTGACTAGATACTATATAAAATCCCTTCACAGCCTAAATTCCATTGGCAATTAAAAAAAGTCTTGAAACAAGTTTTCACAACTTCATTTTTATACTGGTCATGAGCTATCCCAGATAATTCAGCCACAGGAATGCTTGATAAACATGACCTGAAGCAAAAAATGAACTTAGAAAAACTTAAAGCAACAACTATGGTCCTGGGAATGTTCCCCTCTTCCCCCAAAAAAGCCTATAGATTTTGGCTCTAGTCTATTGAGTATCATCACCTTTGCTAATTGATTTGTCCCAAATCAAATCCTCTTTTAGGAAGGATCATGTGCTGGATGCCATTTGGGGGGGGGTAGGAAGAAGAATATGTTTGATGGTTGTGTTTGACCATAACAATATATTTATTTATCCTTTGGTTTTGGAAAAGCTTGTAGCTAAAACTCTGAGAGTTCTCCAAGTGTACATCTCTTATCCTTCACGGTCTGGCATTCACAGGGATGAGAATCCCTGCCAAAGTAGTTTACCTTCTCCTGGGTTCCTACATCTCCCTTCTGTGGGTTTTTGTGGGACAGTAGTTCTTATAATTATGCTGTGTAATTAATACAGGCAACATAATTCTGTGCTGGGTATGTCATAAATGGGATAGCATCTTCTCCTGCATTCAATTATAAATTCTTTGAGGACAAAGATGGTATATTAAACTTGTATTACCTACATCCCCTACCACAAACTGGACACAGAACAGGTGTTGGATGTTTGATGGATAGTTGGCCAGATTGCATAGTGGGTAGAGCACTGGTCCTGGCCATGGAGTCAAAACAGTCTAATTTCCACTTTGGCCTCAGACACTTAACAACTGAGTGATCCTACACAATTAACTTAACCTTATTTACCTCAGTTTTCTCATCTATAAAATGAGCTGTAAAAGGAAATGCAAATCAATCCAGTATCTTTGTCAAGAATATCCCAGATAGCATCACAAAGAATCAAACATGACTGAAAAACAATTGAACACACACATTGCTAGTAAGATTATATAATTAATGCAATGAGAGAAATTGTGAATTTGTTTTCATTTGTTTTCAGTCACTTCTTACTTTTTGTGCCTCCATTTGGGGTGTTTTTGGCAGAGATATTGGGATAGTTGACTGTTTCCTTCTCTAGTTGATTTTATTGATGAGGAAATTTGCAAACAGGGTGAGGTGACTTGCCCAAAGTCACACAGCTAGAAAGTTTTTGAGGTCAGATTTGAATCCAGGAAGATGAGTCTTTCTAGCTACAGGTCTGGCTCCTTAACCATTGTGGGCTCCCTCCCCACATATCTCAATTTTTAATTACTTTTCTGTAGTTCATTCTCACAAAAGTTACTTTAAGCTTGCTTTCTCTCTATTTGCAATGTCACCAATGTCTATCTGTTAAGAACTTTGAACTCGTATTATATAACAGATGCAACTTGATTCATCACAAAAGAAATACCTGTATGCTATGGAAGACAATGTGATACAGTGGAAAGAGTTCCAGGTTTGGAGTCAGAAGCCTTGAATTCTAAATCTCATTCTGGTAATTATTGAATCAATAAACTTCTCTCAGGCTTCAATTGTCAGTTAGTCAACTAGCATTTTTCTAATCATTTACTCTGTGGCAGGAATTATGCTAAATTCTGGGGATAACCCCCTACACACTAATTTCTTCCTCTGAAATATGAGTTAGTGAGACTTGACCTAAGCTTCCATCCAGTAAATCTACAATTCTATGAGAACAGCATCATCTAGTATTTAACATATGTTGACTTTGGAAAAGCAATATTTAACAAACAAAGAAACAACGTTCCTGGTGGTACCTTATAGTGGTTGCCTATTTTGCTTACTCCAGGTTCTGGCTAAAGGTACATTTGGATGAATTATAAGGAAGAATTTACTTATTGAAGAGGTGAAATGTTTTCGTTCTGCAAATATTGAGGAAGATAATCGAAAATAATATGGTCATTAAATATTTATGTGTGTATGTGCATGAGATGTTTTCCTAGGTGATACATATAATACACGTAAGATATAATTTTTGATCTTGGAGAATTTAAAAGTCAGGGAAAGAAACAATGCACGAAAAATGTAGCTATAATAATGAAAAACATTAAAGAACAGCATCAAGGCAAAGATAAATGGGGCAGGACCAGATCTCAAGAATGTCTTCTGACAACTCTCAGTGGACCTAAAATTTATTCATGGCCCAAAGATGTTTTCATTTTCTTTTCTTTTTCAAAACAGTATCTACAAATCTGAAACACAAGGCTATGCAAGGGTCAGTGCTGTCAAATTATCTCTGAATATGTTTTGAAGATAAAGAGCTTTAAAAATTAAAAAAAAAATAAAAGTTCCTGTACATAAAAGTGTAGTAAAGTTTTTTAGATATGGCAACAAGAAGAAAAATTAAAAATAAAAAACAAACCTTTAAACCATTTAAATTGAAAAAACCTGTATGTTCACGTAATTTCATGCTTGTTTAAGCACTGTCTTGTATCATTTGCTTCAGATTTCATGTTTATTAGTCTTATATGCACAACTGTATTGCAAACTTCTTGAGGGTATCCACCAAATCTCCATTTGTCATCTCCCACAATGCCTGGGCAATGTTAGGCATATAATAGACATTCAGTGATAGTGTTGATTAATTGGTTTACTGAGATCATTTAGCAGTGACTTTGGATTAAATATAGGGGTCTTCCCCCCTCACCCAGGGGTATGAAGTTTCTTTATTTAAAGGCCCACAAAACAAAGTTGTTGTTTTTACTATAGTCTGGCCCTCCAACAGTCTGAGGGACAGTGAACTGGCCCCCTATTAAATTTGAGAACCCCTGGACTAAAGGAAGAAAACTAAAGAACATAAATAGGGGAAGAATTCCCCTATGATTCTTAGAATTAAGGGAAATATTTTCTATTTTTCTACCTTCCTAATTAATATCTTCCATATATGTCCATTCCCCTTTTCTGACATCTTGTTACTCTCTCTCTTATCAATTCATACTTACACTATTGCAGTAGATTGATCTCCCTGCTACAATGCATTCTCCTTCAAACCATCAAAAGTATTCTTCCTAAAGCACAAGTCTGATTATGTCACCTCTCCCCACCTTATTTAGTGGCTCCTTATCAACTCCCAGATCAAATATAGAATCCTCTGCTTGGCATTTAAAACCCTTCACAATCCCCTCCTCCCACCTTTCCAGTCTGCTTACATTTTACAACCCTTTCTCCCCCAATCCCAGATACTTTGTGATTGAGTAATATTGGCCACCTTACTATTCTTCAAAAAAGAAACCCCATCTTCTGATTCTCACTGTTTTCACTGGCTGTCCCACTTAGTTGGAATATTCTTCCTCCTCATTTTCATCTCCTGGCTTCCCTCACTTCCTTCAAGTACCACCTAACATTGTACCTTCTACAGGAAGCCTTTTCAGATCCCTCTTAATTTTGGTACTTTCCCTCTGTGATTATTTCCAATTTTTCCTTCTCATGTTTTGTTCAGCTATTTTTCAGAGCTAAAGTGTAAGCTCCTTGAGAGCAGGAACTAATTTTGCCTTTCTTTGCATCCCCAGTGCTTACCATATTGTCTAGCACATGGGAAATGTTTAATAAATGCTAGTTGACTTGACTTTCAAGGAAGATCAGAGCTCCTCTCAAAAGGATAAAGTGTTTCATTTGAACTCACTCAACTTTTGAAAAAGGTTTGGGGCAGGAAATTTTTCTATTTTTTTTCCTCAAGCTAATTCTCTCTAAGCCTGTCCTCTGGGAGAAGGAGAATGTGTGTTAACCTCCTTTCCAAAGAAGCATTTGCTGTCATGTAGAAATGACATTTGATCCTAAATGTTGGGCAGACTCTACTTCGAATTCTGCCACTGTTGTTACAGTTTCCTATACTAATCCTTATTCCCTTCAGAGGTTTTATTGCATTGGTTAGTGGCATTAGCTTGTCAACAGCAGAATGAGGCAGAAGTTAGCAAATGGACTTTTTTAAGGTCAAGAAAATCTAAAAGACCAAAAGAAAGCAATTTGTCAACCAAAGTCATCTTGGGAATTAAAGAAAAAAAATCCCCAATTCACAAAATATTTTATTTCTTCAAACTTTGACCAACGTTTACATTTTTTTCTTCATTATAGCAACCCTCCACTGTATTATCCAAAAAGCTGTGACAAGGTTTGCCCAGTCATTTGCACAGCTTGCTAGTTTAATGTGCACCATATGTCCTCTTGGGAGCTGTCACACTTTTGTCCTAATCACTCGTGGCAGCGCCTTGGCTTGCATGTGCAGAAAAGTTAAAAGGCTAGGAAAACTGGAAGCACAGGCAATGACTTTGTGGTTGTGCCCTTGCTCCCACTGTCACCCAATATTAATTTATGTTTATGTTTATCACTGACAGGAAAGAACCTTTTATAGCATTGGAGTGATAGAGCATTTTGTTGTAGATGGGTGCTGGACTTGGCATTGGGGAAGATTTGAGTTCAAGGCTCACATCAGAAACTTCCATAGCTGGAGTGTAAGAATTCCTCCCAAAGCTTCTAATTTAAGAAAGTTCCCAAGCCAGCCATCTCTTCATTTTTGACCTGGCTATACTTTTTTTTTTTAAATGTGTACTGCATCAGGCTCCCACATTGTGAACCTTCTCTCTTACCTCTTTTCTTTTTACCTCTGTGTATGTGAGTGTGTGTATTATCTTCCCCTATTAGATTGTAAGCTTCTTGAGAGAAGACTCTTTTTTTGTTTTTGTTTATGCTTGACACATAATAGATGCTTAATAAATGTGTATGGGGGTAGCGAGGTGGTACTATGGATAAAGTACCAGGTCTGGGAGACCTGAGTTCAAATGGGACCTCAGACACTTAAGTAGCTCTGTGGCTCTGGATACATCACTTCACCCTTTTTGCCTCAAGTTTCCTCATCTGTAAAATGAGCTTGAGAAGAAGATGGCAAACCACTCCACTATCTTTGCCAAAGAAAACCCTAGATGGGGTCGCAAAGAGTTGGACCCAACTGAGATGACTGGACAGACAAAATGTTTCTTGACTAATTGTGTGATCCTGGACAAATCCCTTAACTTTGCAACCTTAGTTTTTTCATGTAAAAATAACATTAACTAAAATTTGTATAGCTCTTATTTTGTGCCTGGCCTGTATTAAATAAAATGAGATTTAGACTCAGTTACATCTAAGGTACCTATCTCCTAATTCTAAATCTGTGATGCCATGAAGAATTCCATTTCATTCTTTTTCATCACTTCTGCATCGTTCATTGGGGATGGGATATAGCATACACCTTAAAAAGTATAAGATATTGGCTCTTTATTCTCTTCTATTCTTTAGAGAGGAACATAGAAATGGCTTTAAAAAATTGACAGGATGTAATGAAATTTCACCAACAAGCCTTTAGTCATTGCTTCTGAATAACTGGTGACTTTCAGCTTGAAAGAGCTATAGTGGTCCTTTAGACCTTCTTTGGAGATAGTGTTTTGAAGTGATTGACATAAATATAGGTGAATTATTATGTTACATGAACAAGCTCTATTGCATTTGACTACAAGGGAAAATACTTTTTGTTCAAAATACAACTTTAATGTTCACATTTTACTTTTGTAAAGCCTAAAAACATGAAATCAATCATTTTAGGAAAAAAAGTAGTATACTCATATGGAAACGATAAAATGCTACCCAGGAGATGATGCCCAATAAAGGTTTTCCTACTTGTCTGGATAAAATTTTCTAGGTGCCTATGATTTGTTGGCAAACCACTACATGATAGTTTATGTCTAGCACAATGTCTCATGAAATAAAGCTTAATTTAAAAATCCATTTCTTCAAGCATACTCTACAAGTTTAATTCTTATTTTGGATTAAACTTCACGATCTCTAAGGTTTCCTCTAGCACTAAAAATCTATGACTCTACTTTCCTGTCACTTTTTATTTATTAACATTGCACCAAATTAAGCACCTTATTTGAAAGTCTCTGTTCTTACACAAAGCTCATAGCTCTATATCTTAAAACTTCAAAGGAGCAGTCTGGTTTTCCCCCCATTATTTCATGTGGATTCTTAGATGCATTGCAAGATCAAATCCAATGACAATTTCTTTTAAATTGTAAAGCAAATGTACAATTTGAAATCACTTTAGCTCATTTTTTCATAGTTCAAAGCAAAGCTAATAATTTTCATTTAAATTATTGTTGTGGTTTTTTTTTTACTTGTGTGTGTAAAAGCATAGCTGTAAATTAATATTCTATTTTGGAATAAATTTCAAAGCAACATTCTTTTATAGAAATAAATCAATAGAAAAGAAATTAAAATGCTAAAAGAATCAGCTAAAATGGAACTCTGTGGTAACAGAGTTCTTTCGACACCATGTATTTAGACATTAAAAAATATTAACAATGACAAAACAAACAAACACCAATGAAAGTATCAAGGCCCTTTACTAAAAACAGTAAAGAATCGGTTGTTTAGTTTCATCACGTATTTGAAAAGGACAGTTAATGATGGCTTGGAAGTAAGAATTACAAAATATTTTTCTTACAATAACATTATACATTAATAAAATCTTACAGTAACATTATAGTACGTAGTGCAAAGCATTTTTATTCCTATTCTACAGATAATAAAACTGAGGTTATGAGCAATTGAATAATTTCCCAAGGCCACCTAGTAAGTTTTAGAGTTCAGTAATTCACTGAGAGAACTCTGCAGATTACAGAATTACTATTGTTTCTATTATATACGGTGCTGAAACACCATTTCAAGAGTGAAAGGAAAAGCCTTTATTAAATACTCACTACATGCACTGTACTAAGTATTAAGGATACTTAAGAGCCTAGTGGCTCTCTTAATGACATCTGTTTTCTCTTTTGCATAATTAACAGTTTAAGTAGGTTGAGCAGCTAAAATGTGAGATAATCTGTGCTCTTAAATTCTTTATATTTGAATTAAGAGAGATTGTTTTTGTTGTTATTTCCCATTTCTTCTAAAAGAAGACCAGGGACTTGAGGAAAGTGATGTTTTGACTTGCAAATCAATTGGATTTAAGTGAGGTTAAGCTTTGCAAAAGCATCTCTTTCTTCTCCAGACTCCAGTAGAAAACCATGGCTCAGGATAACTAGCCATTGCGGGGAGAGAATTTGGCTTTTTTAAGCTCAGTGTGTCTGAATCAACACCCCTTCTGCAGTTAATGGCTAGGAAAGAATTGAAGCAAAAGATGGTTTATTTTGCCTTCACAAAAGACTCAGTTTGGGAAAGGAAAACCCTCAGAGTTTCTATGGAGGACAGAAACAACTGCTATTTACACTCACACTAAGCCATTAGAACCATAAAAATGTGCAAATGAGGCTCTTGGGACCCATTATTGGCCAAACAATAAGAACCAGAATGATTTGGGTTTAAAGATATAGTCAAGTAGCTCCATTTGAATCCTTATGGGCTTTATCAAAGCTTAGTTTTTCAGAGATATATTTTAAGAAGTCATCAATGGTAACACATTGGAAGAGGAATCAGTTACAGATTGATTGGAAAGTTGTAGTAGCTTAGAGGTTTTAAACTGCAAGATTGATGGAAGGATCAGCACTAGTAAGGGGTTCTTAGGGCAAACCAGCAAGTCATATAGCAATGTCTGTAGAATCTGGATGGCACAATGACAGATAAGATTGTCATTACCCTCTGCCTGTATCTTCTATGTACCTAATTGTCTGCGTCAAAATTTCTCCATTGGATTATGAGCTCCTTGAGAATAGCAACTCTTATTTTAACTTTTTTGACTCTTTCTTTGTATCCCCAGTGTTTAACTGAATGTGGCACATAGTAGGTGCTCATAAATGTTTGCTAAATCGTTAACTTCTAAGAAATACATACTTATAAAAAAACATAACCATGTGGTTAATCTATTCTACTGACTGTTTGCAAGGGGAGGTAATCGTTTCCTCAATCAGATCAGTTTTTTGTTTCTCTTAATGAAGCCCAGATAGCATTTGAGCCAGCTTCTTGTATAACCATCTGAAAAATAATTTATTTTTTGAAAGTCTCAGGTGACACAGGGTATTAAGGGAGTAGTTCAGCAGTGGACTTATTTCATACATATGATTTAATCATGTTTCAATTCTACTTATGTAAACATTTCAACAATTCCAGGAAAAACTTCAGTGTTTGAAAATGAAATGGATTTCATCACCCAACTATTCCTTTAAAATGCTAAGCCTTCAGTTTCTTTTGTGGAGGGCCAGCTTTAATCATTGTTAAAACATTTTGATAAGGCACGTACACATAGTACCAAGGCACAAAAAATATTACTAAGTTTAAAAAATTGAGCTATCAGATTGTTCCAGACAAATGAAAGCATGCTTGCTAGGATGAAGCTGCTAAGTATTCTCAAAGGCAGCAGATTCATAGAATCTTAGATTTAGAGCAGGAAAGGACCTTAGAGGTCCTTTAGTCCATTTCTTTTTACAGATGAGTAAACTGAGGCACAGCAAGGTTAAATCACTTGTCAAGATTTACACAGCTGCTAAGTGTTTGAGGTGGAATTTGAATCTAGACTTTCCCGTTGTTTGATGTTTTGTGATATCACTTATGTTACTGTTTGATGTTGTTGACACGTCATATCATTAAATTCTTAACAATTTAGGTTTTTTTCCTTCATTAGTTCTTCAAGTTTAGATCTTGATTCATTAAACCATGCTGCTCTCAATTCTGGCTCCTTTGCCCCTAAACATTCATTTTCATTTTGCATGTTTCCTATTCATTATTTCAATTCCATCAAATTCATTATAATTAAAATAATCTGTATTGAATTCCTGCACCTAAACTTTGTCATTAGGTGGTCTTTCAAGGCTATGACAGAAAAACTCAAACATTGTCAGTTTCTATAGTGCTATTTCAGATCCCAGCATCAATAACCACAATTGAAGCAGCAGCAAGAAAAGCTCCAAAACTGTCAGATTTTACTGAGCTGTTGTTTACAACAGTATCAATATTAGCAGCAGCAACAAGAAGAAAAGCTCAAATATTGCCAATTTCTACTGAGATAAGAAAAGCTCATTTTTGTTGTTGTTGTTGTTCTAGAGATTCAAGAAATCTCAGAGTCCATCTAACCTAGACTTAGTTCTGATTTTATAAACAGAAAAATTGAGGCCCAAAAAGGTGCTTAATAACTGGTTCAAGATCACATTGGTAGCAAGTGTCAGAGCCAGAATTCTGAGAGGAGAGCTATCATTCTTTTTACTGTATCCTGTTGCCTTCATCCTAGGTCCAGGCTAGCTATGTTTGGATTCGTCACTGCATTTTGACTAGGGAATATCTACCCAAAGTTCACGAAAACTTCCCTAGAGGAATGAACAAATGAGAACAATTTGTTCCAATTGCCATGAAGGCATCTGATGCAAGCATTTGTGGAATTCTTAGAGTTTGGTCAGGTATTTAAGATGCCAGGGCCATCCAGTGCATCTGTGGCCATCACCAATCATCATGACTTTTGTCTTGTCATAAGAATTTATGACTCTCAGAGAATGAGGTTGATCACTTTGCACAACTCTGTCTCATTTAAATCCAGTTAACCACTCAGGTCAAGGCAATACTCTAGATGACATCATTTCTTTTTAAAAATGAAGAACAAATAACAAATGACCAGCACATGATTTTTTTTTCTGTTACAGCAATTTTGAAGACAGTCTAAAGTTGTTAAGGGAGTTAAGATCTGTATTGGATAGAGAGTAGTCTATGAAATCACAGATACTAAAAGGATGAAAGTAATGACTTTAGAACTGCCGTGTAGGTAAATGTCTCACAGCTATCTCTTCTTTTTTTATTTTATTTACAGCAGTCCTTTGCCCATATCTCTCTGATTAGGCAGTTGTTCAATGTTTTGTGTCATCTTTTATAATATTGTTTTAAGTTATTGACAATTTTCTTAATAATATAATGCTTAACAGTAACAATAACTTAACTTGTTTTTTCCCACCCTTTTTGTGTAAAACCCTTATGTTATATTTTTTGCTTTCAATTATGTCTTGCACAATAATTTACATATAGCAGAAGCTTAGATATTGAGAGATTGATGGAATAGAAACTTTGTGTCTGAAATTTTTAGATTTTAAGATATATTATCTTGTTATGTTTTGCCTTATTCACTTCACTCTTGTTTACCACTGGGCTTTATAAGAGCTCTTATAGAAATGACTATCTGTTCCTAGTCTGTTATTTGATTACTCATTCATTTTTAGAAATCCAGTGAGTGATATTTGGCTCATTCATTTTATTCATTTAGCAAATAGTTATGATTAAATGTCTCCTATGGACAGAACATTTATGCTAGAAAGTATATAATATAAAAAGATAAAAACTTACTTTACTTATGGCATCTGTATAATATATAAATGAATAAAAATGTGTTTTCTGTCTTAGTTAAGTAAGAAACAAAGATCTTGTGGTACCTTTCATATGTTAGGTGGCAAATAGTGAGAGGGCTGCTCCTGAAGTCAGGAACACTTGAACTCAAATCCTGTCTCTGACACTTACTAATCTCTAGTACTTAGTAGCTGTGTGACCCTGGACAAAGCATTCAACTTCTGTCTTCCTCAGTCTCCTCAACTGTAAAATAGAAACCAGAATACCATCTGTTTTATATGGTTGTTGGTCAAAGAGATAGCATTCGTAGACTGTTTAGTAAAGTTCCTCATATGTAGTAGACACTTAAAAAATGTTTATTCTTTTAGTCTTAAGGTGGTTGTGAAGGTAAAATGAAATATTTATAAAGCATTTTGCAAGCCTTAAAGCCTTGCGTCAATGTAGTTATTATTTGAACAAACCCTTCCTTTTTTACCCTGTTATCCCTAGAGCATCTTTAATTTTTCTGTAACTACATGTTTCCCAGTTTACATGGTAGGTTTCATAAGGACAGGGACTATTTTAGTCTTCATATTCACTACAGTGCTTTGCACTTAGAAGTATGTAATATGCATTGTTAGTGGAATGGTCATTTTACAGATCTAGACTGATCCAGTCATTTTGGAGAGCAATTTGGTACTATGCCCAAAGATCTATAAAATTGCGCATACCATTTGATCCATCAGTGTCTCTACTGGACCTATATCCCCCCAAAAAATCATAAAAAAGGGAAACAGACCACATGTGCAAAAATGTTTGTAGTAGCCCTTTTTGTAGTGGCAAGGAATTGGAAACTTAATACCCATCAATTGGGGAATGGCTTAATAAATTGCGGTATATGAATGTTATGGAATATTATTGTTCAGTAAGAAATGACCAGCAGGATGATTTCAGAAAGGCCTGGAGAGACTTACATGAACTGATGCTGAGTAAAATGGGTAGAACCAAGAAGATATTGTACAAGCAACATGATGATCAACTGTGATGGACTTGGCTCTTTTCAAAAATAAGATGATTCAAGGCAATTCCAGTAGACTTGTAATAAAGTCATCTGCATCCACAGAGAAGACTATGGGGACAAATGTGGATTACAATATGTTGTAATACTATGTTATTTTTCATCTTTATTGTTTGCTTGATTTTTTTTTTATTTTTTGCTTTTTCATCTGATTTTTCTTATGCAGCATGATAAATGTGGAGATATGCTTGGAAGAATTGCACATGTTTAGAGAAAAATTTGGAACACAGGGTCTCATGCTCTATTCTCTGTACTACTAAGCTACTGGCAAAATGGAATGTTTTAGAATTATATCTGTCTGCTTACCCCCAATATTTTTAGTCTGGAAATGTGATAGGTTCAGAATTAAAGTTGATTCTCTTTTTGTTCTCAAAAGAGAGGATAGCTTTTAGCTTAAGTTAGCCAGTATATTAGCCATAAAAATGTTGAGTTACATGATTGTAAAGTAGCAATCAGATTTTCTTATGTTCTATATAAAAGGACATGTTAATGTTATCTTTTGATAACAGCTCATCAAGATAAATTTTAGATTTTTTTCCACTTGAATGCAATAAAGTTATTATTAAATATAAAAATAATAAAATACTTTCTAATCCTGCAGACCTTTTGATAGGTTGCCTTGATATCCTAATGGACAAATCCTTATATTACCTATTTGGAACCTTACTAGAATGTAGCATAGAAATTCCAGGTTTCAAAACCAACCAGTTTCCTGTGACTGTGCAAAAGTTCCCCAACATTCCCTTCCTCCCCCTGCCAATAGGGAAAAAAAAAACTAAACAAACCAAAACAAAACATTTTACTAACTCAAATGACTAAGTGGAAATTTACCTAAGCTCCCCAGAAATATTTAAGCACGAAGTCTGGAAAAGTTTTATTTAAAAGATAATGACTCCTTTCCTCTTCCCCCCTGCCTCTTGCCAATATCTACCCCCACCTCCAGAATGGAATTTTTTATAATGCACCTGAAAACAGGCTAATTATAGATAGCATGGCCTCATCTGTAATTACTGTTTTCTTCTGCGTTAGTTTGCATAAGAACCAAATAGAATATAGTGTTCCATGTGCTCACTAGATTTCAGAAAACAAAGAGAGTCAAGGGATAGTACAATATATATCTGCCTACACTAAAACCAAGTTAGTACTGCTGGGCTAATTTTAGAGAGAATTCACACAAGATATATCTGCCTAAACTAAAACCAAGTTAGTACTGCTGGGCTAATTTTAGAGAGAATTCACACAATAGCCCTCTGAAATAGAAGGGATTTAGTTATCTCCTGGAAGTTAATTTTCCTCTGACTCCTTGACTGTGATTCATTCTGAACAGTAATATATTTTCCAAGGACCCAATCCTAACTCTCCCTTCCCTTCCTTCCCTTTAAACCCTCAGTTCAGCTATACTGGAAAGAGAAGAAAAGCCACAGCTTTAGCTTAAAAGATAAAATATTGAACTTGCATTACTCAGGGCCTGACCAGTTGCTATACAAAGTACCCTATCTCTTTCCCATAGAGATTAGTGGTCCTCTGTAGTAGAAAGATAGGAAAGAGGTAGAGCAGCTCATTGGAGGCAGATTCTGAAATAAAAGCAGTTTCCTGTTGGGGATATTCTGTACCAGGCCAGCAATCAAGTAATTTATGGGAAGTGTCTCCTTTTTGAGATGAATATTTCCTGTAGCATAAAGGATAGCTATGTACTGCCAAATATCTTCTCCATCACATCCCCCCAGCTTGATTGTTTGGTATCTAATTTGACTGCCATGCATCTGATACTGTTAACCCAAGGAGTGATTGCCAGGAAAGGTTGTTTGGTGAAAATTTCTGGACCACCACGACAGTTACCATTGGTGTGGATAATTCTTCAATCTTAACTGTAGTCATCCATGACCAGATGATTCTTTTTTTTTTTTTCCTTTTGGCTTAGGTAGAGAACACTTAACTTCTCCTTTCTCACTAGAAGAGATACAATAAGAATAAGAATGAAATATTTCATTTCTGATGGTCCATTGGTAAATTTTGGAGAAGTTATAGCATCACAAGCAACCTGTTGATAATAAGCTCTTTATATTCTCTTATATAGTTGGAAGTTCTTCTGTCTGTCTCATGTTAGGGCGATGCTTTTGGAATATTCCAGGAAGTTATCTCAGAGAGCCAAAGAGGGCTCCAACGGAACATTCCTGGTTTCTTGAAGAGACATATAGCCTCTGACAGTGGTGGATTATTTATAAATGTGTGCTGCCCTCTCCCTCAGACTTCATTGAAATGACATTCATCAGTCTTGCCAGAGAGTGCATCTGCCTTTAAGTGGCTGCCAGAGCCTTATGTGCCAATACCCACTTAAGATTCTGAACCCCATTCAAAAAATCTCTGCATCTCATTCAGCAGATCCAATCATGCTCGCATGGGCATATACTTTGTGGCAGCCTGGGTAGAGCAGGGGCTTTCCAGGGTTGTTTTTTTCCCTTGAGGGAAGCTAGATCCTTCAGAGCACACAGAAAAAAATTCTGGATTATCAATAGAGGACCTGGGTTCCAATACCCTACTTATCTCTTGAATGATGTTACATAACAAGGCATGTAACTTCTTTGGATCTTGTGACGTTATTGATCTATAAAAATGAGGGAATGGAGCTGAACAAGAAGATCACTAAGGTTTCTTCTGATTCTAAATCTATGATCTTATTATTCTCATTTTCTCAAAGCCTTGAGACCCTGGTAGACATTTCAGCAAAGTTCCTCTCTTTGAATGAAAGATGAATGATGTTTGTTTATAAAAGACATATATATATATATGTATATGTATGTATAAATTACGTAAATTTATAAATATGTGTGTTTGTGTGTGTGTGTATGTGTGTGTGTGTGTGTGAGAAGAGAGAGAAGGGAAGAGAATAAACATTTATATAGCACCAACTATGTCAGACACTATGCTAAGTATTTTACAATTATTATATCATTTGATCCTCCATTAGCCCCATTTTTTCCCAGGATGACATAGCTAGTAATTGTCTGAAAGGCAGATTTGCATTTACCTGAGTCCAGGTAAGGGTTTGATAACTTTCTCTCACTGAAGATTAGAGGAGGTAGCCCATTCTCCTGGTAGTTTTCTACTTCCTATTGATAATTCTGGCCAACTTGAAGAAGATGATGAGGAAATGGTATGTTGGTGGTCCTCTGAAGGACCCTAGTTAGGTCAGGCATTGATGTGTACTCGTATAATCTACTTGTGGAGATCCTATTGTATCAGTTGGAGACTGTTAGCAGAAGAGCATCTGATCCTTTGGTAGACACCATATTTTGGCATTTTTGCTGATTTATTTCACCCCACTTCGTGTGTATCATGCTTGACTTAAGCACATGCCCAACTGGGCTCTGGCACTCAGCGTTGCACCCAACTGGAAAGATTTAAGAGAGAAATAAACTGAAACATTTGGTGGAGGTCTTCTCTCACACCATTTCAAGCATTCAAAGTACATCTGATAGATAGAAAAAGGCCTCTAAAGAAACAGAAATTGAAAGGAAATTCCAGATGTGTGATGAGCTTGGGGTTAGAATCCAGATGAGTAAGCTTGAGGACAAAACAAAATAAATCAAGATTGCTTATTCCTTGAAGGTTACTCAGATCTTTTAAACTTTTATTGCTGTATACTTAACCTTTACCAAAGACAGACCCAATTGTTAAATAAAACTATGGGAGCACCTATCTGGATTGTATTCTTCATCTTAGCAAATACATGTACCCTGATGAGCACAGGCTACCAGTCAATAATGACTAATACTGTGATGGAAGGCATGTTTCTGTTTTTTGGACTACTAAGATCCCTTTTGGTAAATTAACTCTTTTTGTCCAATAAAGAACAGATATATTGAATACAGAGAGTTTGCACAAATAGTCTCTTTAGAAAGTTAACCATTTGCTTTTGCCTGATGTGATCATATCTCATATTTTGAAAAAGCAATCTATCTTTTGTAAATTGTTTTATTGCTTTCTTTTCCTTAAGCAGCACTAGTGATTCAGGTGGTAGTTTTTCAATCATTTCATTTAGATAGTACTTTAATCCCAGGGCTTAAAATGATTTGTAATGCTAAAATGGTAAATAGAATATAATAAATATAAAAGAAACTTTTATTGCTTTTAATTCTTCAAACTATGGAAGGATGAATAAACAAAAGGATCTGATCTTAACCTTACGGAATATTTCCATTCCTAGGCCAGTATGAGGAATCTCAAAATAAGACACTTCATTTTCTTTACCAGTCCAGTTTAGAACCATATTTTCCCTAACCAAACCTACATGCTAAGTTCCACATTATGGGCAGCTAATTATTTATGGCATTTGTCCATTTCTTTTAACTTGACTTTATACTGGGACAGAAAACTAAGGGAGGAAGCTAGAGAATGCTATTTAGGCTTCTCAGTTTTAAATTATCTAAAATCATCACATTGTCAACAGTGTTCATATGTGTCATTTAAAAAATAAAGCTTTTTAGAAATATATATATATATATGGCTACTGGATTGCTATTTTTGGGCTTTCCATTGACAGGAAGCAGATAGCAGTGAAGATTGTAAACTGACAGACTAGGGTAAGCCTGTTGTTGCCTTAGGCAATCAAAGATGTGGCCCACTCCAGCCTTCTAACTTAGGACATTCATCCCTCCTGAGGTTCCTTGTCCTTTCTGATGATGGATTGAGAAAGACAAGTGGCCCTTGGGTAGACAAACACTTCACCCAGGCATTTGGTGCCATTTAACAGTTCCTTCTTGCTCTTGACATTTTCATTTCCCTTCTTCACCTCACTCATCACTAACCATTTGCATCTTATTTTCTATATGCAGAAGTAATACAGAATGACAGAATACATATACAAGCTCCATTAATCATTTTATAAGCTATATTCTAGTCAAATTACACACTGAGTTTTATACTAACTGAGCCATGAAAGGAGTATTACACTTTTAATTGTACATTGGCCTCATACAAATACCATTCAAAATAGACTGAAATTTTAATGAAGCATAGCTTTTTCCCACCAAAAAAAAAATAGGTACAGGTATTTCATTTATAATAATTTCATTTCAGTTCTGCTCCAGCCATCTTTTATAACAAATCTTATTTTCTTGCAAAAAAAATTTAGAATTTCCAATACTGTTCCTTGAGGAAAGAATGCTGGATAGTCAACTTTTTCAAACTTTTAAAGTAATATTCAAAGGCTTCCCATGATTGTTATATCACAACAGCATCTTATTATTCTCTAGGTCCTTATATGACTCACAATATCCTAAAAAACCTAGTAATTTAATTTCTTTTAAGAATAAAATTACAGATTAACTGCTCAAATTTTAATTCAGATAGCCTAGTAATGTTATGAATAATCCAAATGAAAAAAATATTCAGCGGGGAAAGGAAACTGTTATAATAGTTGAATTAATACAACTACCTTATTTTCTATCTTGATTCACCTAAATATCATTTAATGGCTAAATGATTTCATTTGTTTAGAAGCATAAATAAGCTTCATACAATGTCTTGAATGCTTTTTTCTTTATAAAAATTAAAAAATTTTGCTTTGAATTTGTTTTCAAATCTTCATCAAGAAGATCAAGAAATCTTCATTTAAGCACTAAAAGAGTTAATAAAAAACATCAAACAAGGCACTGGGAATAAATCCTTATTGAGGGAAAATTTTAAAGTCTGAAAGATTGTACTACACTTAAAATGGAAAGACAGGTGTAGTAACAGTATATGTAGTTAAAATGCGTGCTGTAGTAACAATATGTGATATTGTCTTCAAACGTTCCAACTGCTCAATTAAAAATAAAAATTAATTTAAAAATTTCCCTTATTGAATGAACTAGTAGTAGGTAAGAGAAATAATTCTTTTGTAGATGGAAAGTTGATGTACACATGACAATACTTTTTTGGTGCTATTTGATGAAATTCTTTATTCCTCCAGAGCCATTTATAGAGTTATAGTTATAGAAGACAAAATAATTCCATTGATTGGCTCCGGGTAAAGTATTACAACTCCAGAGGCTGAAGCATGTCCATGATGCTTATCCATCAATTACTAATAAGATAGCAGTATTGAGCATGTGATGATCTTTTCAAGGACCATTTCAAGATTAGGACATATAAGGATTATTTCTGCCACTTCCATGTTCCAGGATTTTTTCAGGTTGTCTAATTGAAATGGCACAGTGGCTCTGAAAGTCATAGAAATGTCTCATTTACAAACTGAAGAACTAAAAATTAGGCTGGGAGTGTGGCAAAATTTGTCACCTGTGGCATCCTTGCAAAGACATATTTTGATATGGTGCTTGGGGATGGTTACTGACAAAGCTTGGGAACCTTAATTTATCTGGTTATTCCACTTTTCCCCCTTTAGACTCAGATCACATAAGTTATTCCACCCTACCCAAAAATGTAGATGAAGTTCATTATCCAGCAATAAACAATTGATGACTAATCTAGATTCATGGAATTCTGTAATAGAATTTATTTCCAACTTGATGTCTGGAACCCAAAATATTGGGAAGTCAAGTAAATAAATGAGGAATGAGTAATATCTAGGGGAGAAAGTAGGAGAAGTCTCTGTCACTAAGAAAAAAAAGACAATTTTTTATTGATTATCTTAGCTTGGTGTATGAGCATAGTATATGAAGTTAGAAACAACCTTAGAGTTAAAGTAATTGTCTGTTACTATAATAATGTGAAGCTTCCTCATTTTGCATATAGGGAAGGCAAGGAAAAAGGAAGTGATTTGCTTGTGTTCCTAGATGGTAATTTTTTAGCTTGGACTTGGACTTGAGTCATTGGATATAAGTCAAATGTGGTATTTTTTTCATTTACAAAAGGGTCACAGTAGAAGAGGATCGGAAGGGACTTTTAAGTCATTTATCATTTTCAAGTTTGTTTTCTGTGTCTCACATCAACCCCCTATTCCATTTCTCGGATTTCAAAAGGGGCTGAGGATTATTTTCTTGAGGGAATCTCTTGTATTTCCAACTTTTTAGATAGTTATGCCAGAAAGCTGCAAAGAAGGAAGGAAGCTAAGGAACATTAGGTCTTACATACAAAAGGGATAAATGCCTTTTTGAGGAGTAGGGAGGTTTAGAAGTTGAAACTTCTGCAGAATTTATTTGAAACATGGAGTAAGAGTCTTTCTTTCCATGGATCTCTTAAATAATACTCCTTACAATAATTGTGTGTGTGTGTGTGTGTGTGTGTGTGTGTGTGTGAGAGAGAGAGACAGAGAAAGAGACGAGAGAGGGAGAGACAAAGAGAGATAGAGACACACAGAGACAGAGACAAAGAGAAGAGAAACACACAAAAAGAAAAAAACATAGAGAGAGAGAGCAACATGAACCAGCTGGACAGAAAGAAAATCAGTACAAGAGTACAATTGGGACTGTTCTCCTTATGTATCTTCCTGAACCCTAGGAATATTGTAGTATATATTCTAAGATTCAAAACCAAATAATTATACTTTAACCATAAGCAAAGCCATGATGTTTTGCTACAGGGTTTATTCTTATTTATTTAAAAACTTTCTTTTCAAGAGAATTGTGACATTGAAGATATTCCATCAATTTTTTTTTTTTAGCAAATTTTGTGTTTTAACTGTCTACCATGATATTGATATAGCTCTTTGAGGAAAGGAATCTCATTCAGAGACAGACCAATAAAAGCCCCACATTCTCTAATTGGGCTGTTTTGTAGCATCATTTGCATCTATGAAGTAGTAAGAGTCTCAGAAAGTACTAATGCCAGTGAATTATTACTGCCATTATTATTGCTATTACTGCCATTATTACTGCCAATTATTACTGTCCTGGCTTTCAGTAGGTTCTCAGGAGGGAAAGGTTTCGGAGGCATCCTTGAGACGATAGTATCAGAGAATGTGCCAAGAAAGGAATACAAATTTTCTGCCTATTTTCAAGCCAGCTAGAAGAGAATTAAATGAATATTTGTACTAAAAGTATATCTTTCATCAGATCATTCATAAAATTAAATAGCAGAGAGAAAAAGTCTTTCTGATAGAGAAAATGTAGAGGCTCATAGGTAATAAAAAGCAGTGTCAAGATATGAGAAACTGTCTAGATTCTTAATGTTAGGTATTTTAGCAAGAGAATTTACAGCTTAAATTTGTAACCTACTTTATAATGACAATATACTTTATCTCATATGATATCTATGGCACTATAACATATATTACTATATTCATTTTACGTATGGGGAAATTGAGTCCCAGGAAGGTTAAATGTTTTACCTATTCCATCAGCAATCATGTATTATTAAGTACCTTCTATGTACTAGATACTGTGCTACCTTCTGGCAGTTCAGACAAAATGAAATGGTTCCTACAAGCTTACATATAACTAAATAGAGGATTACAGACAGAAAAAATAAAAGATACTACAAAGTGGGAGGAATCGGCCTCAACAGAGATTAGGAAAGGTGTTGAATGAGCCGAATTTTAGAGGCTGAAGATTCTGTGAGGCAAAAATGAGGAGCAGAACATTCCCAGAATTAGGGACCATCTGTAAAAGTTAGGGAGATAAGAGATGGAATGTGGAACTAAAAGGAGAGTAATTCAGCAGGAAATGGAGTAGGTGATGGGCAGACATGTGTAGTGACCCTGAATGGGGCCAGTTGGCGAAGGGCTTCAAAAGCCATAAACGATAGATAAATGGGAACAACTGGAGTTTATTGATTATATGTGGTCATATTTTTACATTAAGAATATAATTTTAGTGACTGTGTGGAAAATGAAGTGGGGGAGACCTGTATCTGAGATTTGACTCAGAAGGGTGTTGCAATAGTCTACGAGAGAAGTCATGGAAGCCAAAGTTATGTGGAACTAGGATTCAATTTGAGACCCCCCAGACTCCCAGATGCAATGGTTTTCCTATTCTAAATATATATATATATATATATATATATATATATAACATGTCAATGGTAGACAAAATAATATTAAGATGATTTTAAAATTAATAATAAATGAAAAAAATAGTGATTTGTAAACTTTAAAGCAGTATAGAAATGCCAGATACTATGATGATTATGATTATAATTATTATGAAATACATGTATGATGTGAAACAGAAACTAAAAATCAGGAGTGCTTGGAGGTGGTATTCATTAACAATAATATTCCACTAAATACATAGTACTTTCTCAAAATTATTAATTAGGAATAAGCTTATTGAGATGAGTTAGAAATTACAAAGCTATCAGAAGACTTAGGCTGATGATCTCTATGTGGTTTTTTTGTTCTTACTGAATACTCTCTAGGTTAATTACATTCTATGCATTATTCTTTTTAAATCATCATCTCCTCTAACTGATAAACTCAAGATTAAAATGACTTTCTCTTAGTTTAGTTCTTCATACCTATTTCTTCTCTTCTTAATACCCCCCCCCTAAATTGGAGACATTTGGTGAATCCCCACTAGTTGGTATTTTGAAAAAAATTCAACCCTTATTATTGACTAAAATGTCTGAAATTTTAATTTGTAAATTTTTAGGAGTTTATTTTCCAGATCCATTTGAAAAATCAAAGTTGCTTTTTTAAATCCAAGAGCTTAAGAAATCTCTTCAGTGTGCACTTAGTTTTTGATTTCAGGAATTATTAGATATCAAATTACTTTGGCTACTATGGTAGAACATTGTCCTGTTGTAAATTGTCATTTTTTATTAATCTCATTTTACTTATTCTTCTGCATTACTTTCAGTTTAATAAAGGTAATAACTGACATTTACTTAGATAGCACTTTAAAGTTTGCTTAAGTACTTTAAGTACATTACATTATCTCATTTGAGCCCAGCAACATTTCTTGTGAGGTGAGTACAGCAGGTATCATTATCTCCATTTTCTAGATGAGAGTTTATAATGTGAATTGTACTTCAATGTACTGAGACTTTACTTCTTTCAAAATATTCTACAGTTCAGAGTTTTTATTTAGTCTGAATTGACTCACCTCTGCACTCATATTTTTTTTTCCTGAATTGATGAGGTTTTATTGTATGAGGTAACATATTTCCTAGGAACCCTATTTAAGTTGAAACTCTGTAAACATAAATTTATGTATTAATAGTTCATATTTTATGGTATTAGACTATATTCTAGATGTGATTAATTTGTTTGCTTTGTATATTTTTCATTTGTGAAAAACACTTGGAGAAATAAGTTGACAGTCAATAGCCATTTTTAAAGCATATATATATTATATTAAGCTCTAGGGATATTAAAAAAAAAAGGCAAAAGAGCACTTCTGCCCTTAAGAAGCATATATGCTAATGGAGGAGAAAACAAATCGTAAAAATATGGGATAAACTAAAGACAATCAATAGTGGGAAGACACTGCTATAAAGGGGGATCAGAAGAGGTTTTCTGTATAAAGTAGGATTTAAGAAGGGACTTTAAGGAAGCCAGTAGTTGAGAGAGAGAGAGAGAGAGAGAGAGAGAGAGAGAGAGAAAGAGAGAGAGGGAGAGATAGAGAGAGAGAGAAACACCTTCCAAGTGTGGGAGATTGCCTGTGAATATGCCTGGAGTCGGTATGGAATGTCTTGTAGAAGAATAGCAAAGAGACCAGTGTTACTAGATCCATCCTACCATCCATCTCCAAAGGACTTAGGTCTTTAGTTCATAGCAGGAATCCAATGACTTTATAAGTTAAAATGTTATTTAATAAGTGATGAGTTTCATTGGATTAGAGTCACCAAATCATAGAATAAATTCAGAATTAGAAAAGACATTTTTTTTTAGTTCAAGCTCATTTTACAAATTAGGAAACTGAGACTCAAAAGAGGTTTTTGACTTGCTAGGAATGTCACAGGTAATTAGAGTTAGAGACCATAACCAAGTGTCCTAATTTCTCAATATACCTTCTTATCTGAGGAAATCAAATAATCAGTAAGATTATACCTAACTTTTCACATTTTGTATTAGATCAACTTAGAAAAGAATTATATCTTGTTACACATTAAGTTTTCATTCCATGGATGTGATCCCAAAGGAACACAACTAAAAGTGGAAAGCTCCAGATTATTCAGACCTTTTATTAGCTATTAGAAAGTACTATGTAGGTATGTCTTTATATAAGTCTTTATATTTTCCTTTCTATTAATTTACTTCTGCAAAGAATTGAGAAGGCTTTTTGCCCAATGGGGTTTTCTCACAGGATCACAACACCATCGATCTCGAACTAGAAGTTAGAGATTTTAACCTTTCCTTTTGCCTCTGCCTGGACCGATAAGGTTAAAGAAATACAGATAACCTTTTCTCTGGCTAAAATGATTAGTAATATATGTTTTTTCTCATATTACTGTAGCAGTAAATTTGAGAAGAATGTCAGTGTAAAGGTAAGGGAGTTACTAGTTACTTGGCACTGGAAGAAAATGAAATAGAAAACTTCAAAGGATTTTAAAGTGAAGATAATTATTCTTCATACATGTACATTTTGAATCAATGACAGTATTTAATAACTTTAATTTTAGGGAATGAGATTTTTCCTCTGCTAATTGTTTCTGTTATTTTCTGATTGGATATATGTTAATCATTCATGACTCATTTGGGGGATCAAACTATTATTGATTACCTTTATATAAGGCTTAAATGGCCAGGAAGAGAATTAAATAGGGGCAAAATGGCAGAATATACTTTGACCTAACAGAAAGAAAGTACATTACTATGATTAAATTATAATACTTAAATACTATAAAGTATTAAAGAGTTAAAATAGTGCAATCTACAATGATAAAAGCAGTCAAATAAAACAAACACATCCAAAAAGTCTTCTTAGAAAGCAAAATTGATAACAATTTATATGGATAATTTTTGGGTGGAGTGTGGAAGGACTCATTGTTTTAGTCAATTTAGTTACTTGCAACTG
The DNA here is from genome assembly GCF_902635505.1 of Sarcophilus harrisii. NCBI lineage: Eukaryota > Metazoa > Chordata > Mammalia > Dasyuromorphia > Dasyuridae > Sarcophilus > Sarcophilus harrisii. Next base: position 502,554,904 of record NC_045426.1, read on the forward strand.
TTAAACAGAGTTTTAAGTTGCAATCTGTCCTGCCTTTAGTCTGGATAATGTGTATTTATATGGATTGTGAAGTAAAATAGAAAACTTTAAAAAAATTCCCTGGTTAATGGTTCTGAAATTTATCATAAATATTTCCATCTGTACCCAATTCTTTTTTCTTATAAGGAAGAGAAATATTTGTAAATTTGTCATGAGGTAATATTTATGATGTTTATCACAGTATCTAGCACACAATTAAGACTTTATGCTTATTCCTTTTCTGCTTAACTCTGTCATTGTCTACCAAAAATAGCTCATTGGGTCAAGAGTCTATTCTGGTAAGAAATAGAGGATAGCAATTTTGTGACTGTAGAGAGAGAGACTCTTGCAGTCAGAAGAGTGTGAATCCAGCTTTGAATGCTTACTTCCATATGAACTTGAACAAATTATTTGGTGCGGTTTCCTTATTTGTGGGGCAGTGAGGTGGGACTAAAGTCAGGACAATTTCTCTTCCTCAGTTCAAATCTGACCTCAGAGACTTACTAGCTGTGTGATCCTGGGCAAGTCACTTCACCCCTTCTTTCTCAGTTTCTTTATTAGTAAAATGAACTGGGAAAGGATAAACTACTACATTATATGTCCCAAGAAAACCCCAAATGGGGTTAGACTGAACTTCCTCATCTTTAAAAAAAAGTGATAATAATAGCATCTATATCTTAGGATTGTGGTGAAGATCAAATAAGAAAATATAAACAGTGTTTTGAAAATTATAAAGTGAATTGTAATTATTAGTTTCCCCACCCATTTTGAAAGTATGCAAATGTTCAATTGACACTGGTCTAAGTTTGGTGGGGAGTAGAAGCCTAAAAGGTGCTATAACTCAGAGAAAAGTTGGGAGGAAAAAATGGTCCCTTGGCAGCTGCTTTCAGAATGTAGAGGATTAATCCCATTGTAGTAGAATGTAGTAGAAAGGGTTCTGGAGTCAGAAGCTCCAAGATCTCAGCAGTAAATAATACTTTTTAATCTCTAAGTCTGAAATTTTCCTCTTCTTTTGTGAACTGGGGCTATTAATAATTAGACTTCTCTCCCAGGGTTGTTATAGGGAAAAAGTACTTTTATAGACCTTAAAGAACTGTTAATGGCTGTGAACAGCTATTATAGAAGTTGTACTTCTATACACTAGCACAATCACACAAGAGAAGAACTAAATAAAAGAAAAGGGGAGGGAGGAAGATTCCCAAAGGGCAGATTGCAAGACAGAAAGGCATGATTCTCAGGGTATGTTCTCTGAATTAGAGAAAGTGTCTTCAGGCATTTGATTGTTAAAAGTTAAAAGATTGCCCTGGGACAGAATCTGAAGGAATAAGGCCAGGCCATCACCATTAAAACTGAAGGGATGTCTCTGCTTTACGTACATTCTTAAATTTGGAATTTACGAAGTCTAAATTAAAAACTACTAATAGATTATAGGTTAGCATTATAATTCATTATAGCTGAAAGATTCCTTAAAAGTTATATAATCTGATCTCTTTACATTCTGAGATCCAATGAGCAGTGGAAAGAAAAGAGTGAGATAAGGAGTCTAGATTCTAGTTCTGTGGATAATACAGTAGCTATATAATTATGTGCAAATTCCTTTACCTCTAACTATCCCTCAATTTTAACAAAGGATGATGATGACTTTAGTACCTCCCTCTCAAGATTGTCTTGAGGTCTGAAAATATCTAAAAACTTCTTAATATGTATCATGATAACTTCATCTTTCGAAAAAAGAAATTCTAGTTTGCATTTGATTGCCACTTACAGAGAAAAATTGGTTCCTAGAGTGGAATGGTGGAACATTGGAAGGAGTGACTGTATGAGAGTAGATGTTGGGGAGAGAAAAACTATGCATAGTCTAGCTTGCAGTCTAGATTTTGGTGGATTCAGAAGTAGGATAAGTCGGGTCTCATGGACTAAAAAGAGGGATAGGATGCTCAAAATTTTTTGAAGACAAAATTAATTGTAATGAGAAGAAAATGATGACAGTAACTAGAAGTAGCCAACATAAAGAGTTTACTGTGTTCCAAGCACTATACTAAACTCTTTACATTTATTATCTAATTTAATCTTCACAACAACCCTGGGAGATAGTTGATATTATTATCTCCATTTTATAGTTGAGGAAACTGAGGCAGACAGTGGTTGAATGTCTTGTCCAGTGTCATATGGGTAAGAAGTGTTTGAGGGTGGGGCAGCTAGGTGGAGCAGTGTATAGAGCACCAGCCCTGAAATAAGGACTTGGAGTTTCAAATCTGGTCTCAGACACTTAATTAACACTGTATGACTCTAAGCAAATTGCTTAACCCCAATTGCCTCAAAAAAAAAAAAAAGATACTGAACTTTGGACTCCAGACCAAGTGCTCTATATATTGTACCTAGCAGCCTCTGGTTCCAGAAAATGGGAAACTAACAAATTTTTCAAAGTATAGGCTAGTGAATTTGACTTTGAATCCTATGAAAATTTTGGAAAGAGATAGTTGGAAAACATCAAGAAAGGAATTCAGTTTTTAAAATAGGGACAGCTTCTAACTTAAAAATAATTTGGCTAGCCTAACCTCATTTTTTGGACAAGATTACTAAAGTAAATGAGAACATTATGGTAGTTTATGTTGATTTTAGCAAGACTTTTTGATAAAATATCTTTCTCTTGTGGAGAAAATTGAGGAATGTGAGTGAGTCAGTAATACAATAAAATTGATTAAGAACCGACTAAATGTTCAATGTTGAAATGGCAGTGAAATACTTAGGATTTGTCTTTGGCTTTATGCAGTTTAATATTTTCAATTAGTTACATGGGTAAAAATATGGATTTTCACTAGATTTCACTGAATTTACAGATGACATAAAGCTGGGAAGCATAGTTAACACATTCAATTAACAAGTCTAGATCCAAAATAGATAGTCTTGATGGACTAGATTGTTGGAGGGATAGTAAGCAGTAATATAACTATTCTCTTTCCCATTTCAGCATTGATAGAGGAGGCATGTTGCTTTTACGAAGGTATGTTTGGGGAAGAAATAGGCTGAGGTAAGTGAGGTGAATGAGAAGAACCCAAAACAGGATCATCAAAGGAGATTTTGCTCTCATTTACATAGAAATTATTACACTAAATGATTGAACTCCTCTTACCTTGCCTAGAATCCAGCTGCATGAAGAAGAAATAGGAAAGAAGTAGTAAGGAGCATTGGAAATGAGAAAGGAAAGAGAGACATTCTTATCTTTAAGTTTTGTCCATCTTTGGGGTAATTCAGATATTTCTTTAGGAATTCCTTTATCTTTCTTTGTCTACCTAGTTTTTACCATGTCTTCTTTCCTTGGATCTCAGAGCCTACATTAGCCTTCTTCCTTGTTGAAGCTAATTCCTTATTACTGTTCTGTAAGAAATGACCAACAGGATAATTTCAGAAAGGCCTGGAGAGACTTACACGAACTGATGCTGAGTGAAATGAGCAGGACCAGGATATCATTATATACTTCAACAACAATACTATATGATGACCAGTTCTGATGGACCAGGCCATCCTCAGCAAGGAGATCAACCAAATCATTTCTAATGGAGCAGTAATGAACTGAATCAGCTATGCCCAGAAAAAGAACTCTGGGAGATGACTAAAAACCATTACATTGAATTCCCAATCCCTATATTTATGCCCACCTGCATTTTTGATTTCCTTCACAAGCTAATTGTACAATATTTCAGAGTCTGATTCTTTTTGTACAGCAAAATAACGTTTTGGTCATGTATACTTATTGTGTATCTAATTTATATTTTAATATATTTAACATCTACTGGTCATCCTGCCATCTAGGGGAGGGGGTGGGGGGGGTAAGAGGTGAAAAATTGGAACAAGAGGTTTGGCAATTGTTAATGCTGTAAAGTTACCCATGCATATATCCTGTAAATAAAAGGCTATTAAATAAAAAAAAAAAAGGAGCTAATTCCTCTCCTACAACCTTGATCTTGTTCACATTCTTCTCCTAACCTTATTCTATTAATCATTTCTCTACCTGTCTCCTTGCCATCTCCCTACAAACATACTTAATATTTCCTTATCCTTAAAAAATCTTCCCTTAGTCCTTCCACTTCTCATGAAAGCATTCACTCTCCTTATTTTCTCTACTAAATTTCTATACATTGGCTCTATTTAATAAGTTTTTTCTCCCTTGGAAACTCTGTTTCAATTCTTAACAATCTTCATGGTCTCCAATGACTTAACAATAGGCAAATTTAATGAGTTTTTCTTAGAATTTACCTACCTGCATTATATATTCAGCATTATAAAGAAGGACCACTATCTCCTTGATCTTAATTCTTCCCTTGAATTCCATGACACTGATTTACCTTGGTTCTCCTCCTGTCTATTTAGCTACTGAATTTCTTTTTTTGTCTCCTTTGCTAATTGTAAAACAACTTCCTTCTAAATTTTGATATCTCCCAAGTGTATTTGTATTTTTTCTACATGCTCCCTGCTTTTGCAACCCCACACTTAATGTCCTAGCTTCAGTTCTCGTTCTCTGTAGATCACTTACATTTTGATAGCCCTGTTCTCTTCCCTGAATCACAGTTATAAAAATCAATTTGGTAGTTGAATAACTCCTGTTCTATCCTGTTCTATTCCACCTGGTTATCCCACTGGTCATCTTTACCCCTACTCCCATACATTGCCTATTTTTGTTGGATGGTAATTCCATGTTCTCTTTCATCAAAATAAGGCTCATTACTGTAACCATCTTTGATTTTTCAATAAGAATTTCTTCTTCTTTCTTTTTACATTTAGCCAAATGTGAAAGTATAAGCTAATTGAACAATAGCTTTCATATTTATCCCCTCCTGACCATTTATACTACCCTTAACCTAAGGGTAGATACTACTTTTCAACATAAATTATTATTATACTTCATTTAGTCACCTTGTTTCTAGTCTCTTCCTTCTCAAATCTATCCTTCACATTACTGACAAAAGTATCTTCCTAAGATATGGGAAGATATCACTCTTCAATTCCTTTGAGGAGATGGGGAAGGAAAGGAAATAAGCATTTATATAGTACCTTATAGGTGCTTTTGCTAAATTCTTTATAATTATCTCATTTGATTGTGACAATAGCCTGAAAGCTAGGTGTTATTGTTATCTCCATTGTATAGTTCAGTAATTTAGATAAATGGAGGTTAATTGACTTTTCCAATATCACATAGCTGATAAATGTCTGGAGCTGGATTTGAATTCATATTCCTAATTGTAGATCTAGCATTTGATCTACTGTGGCAGGTCATTGTCCATTGTGTGTAATCTCAGTTTTTTTTTTTTTTTTAATGTATTGATAAGTCCTGCTGATTTTTTTTTAACCTCTTTTGCTTTTTAAATTCTTTGTTATGAGGTATAGTTCTCTAGAAAGGGGATATGAAAACAAAAGCTATCAATAAAAATATGCCTGAGGCAGCTAGATAGTGCAGTAGATAGAGCACTAGTCCTGAAGTCAAAAGGACCTGAATTCAAATTCGAGTTCAACCATTTATACTTACTAGCTGTGAGACCCTAGACATGTCACTTAACCCTAGCTATCTCTTAAAAAAACAATAAAAATATGTCGTCCTTCATCTACATCTTTATTTGTTGAAATTTTTATTTTCTTTACAGGGTCATTTTATGTTTCATCTTCTCTAGAATGCCTTCTTTCATTCCCTTGGCTAAAAAAAGTATCTTCCTTCTCCATTTTTATTGCATTTTGGCTCTTATACATTCTAACTTGAATGGATTTGTATATGAGTCTTGCCCTCTCCATATAGATTAGAGGCTCCTTGAAGGAAGAACTGTTATTTTTGTTTTGTTGTAAATATTTGTATCTGCATTGCTGTGTACAGTTCTTTGAATAAAATAAGCACAATAAAATCTATTTAAATCAAATTGGTATAGAATGGCTCTAAAAAGAATATCTTTTTCACTATTAATAAAAGTAAATGAGTTAATTAAAAATGTGATTACACTCAACACATGAAATCCAATTCTGCTAGAAAGGTATGTGGGTAGCAATAGAAGCCATCTGCCAGGTATATTTTGAATGAATCTTTCTCAGATTATTTTTAGCTAGGAAAATTTGCACATAGAGGAAAAAAAAAGTAAAATATGTAAAATAAAAAAGCATAAACAAACATTAATAGAACTAATTCTCTTAGTTCTCACTTCACTGAATAATTATACCTCTGGGCTAGCATGAATAATTTATTAAGTAGCATGCAGTTTATATGTCAGGCTACAATTTTGCATTCATTAAACAATCACGTGAAATCATTTTAGGGCAAACTGTGGTTAGTAAGTGACTTCCATGTAAATGGCTTTCTCCTTCCAGCCCAAGGATAGTTTACTATGTGTCTCTTTGAGTTAACAAGAACTTATCCAGAAAAGTAAAGCATTTTTATTCCACTCTCCCATATAGTCTTTTAATAATTCATTGATGTGCTGAAATTCCTAACTTCCTTTCAGGTTTGGAAGCTACTGGCAATCTATTAATACATACTGCTGTTTAACCCAGTCAAACTTTTAAAAGAATTTAAAGCCACATTCTAGGTAAATGTAAAACCCATGTTTCAGCAAAAGTTGGAAAACTTGGCATAAAATTTAAATTATTGTGGAAGCTTCAGGGTCTTGATGAAATTCTAATACTTTAAAAATTGTTTGGTATTATTTCAAGGAGAGGAAATATGATAATTTTTCTGCTTTGTGCCAAAATAGATTATAACATTTATCTACTAAAAAAACCTTTTGAAAATAAATCTATCAATATATTCATGTGTGTGTGTGTGTGTGTGTGGATAGGGAAGAAAAGAGATAAGAGAGAGAGAGAGAGAGAGAGAGAGAGAGAGAGAGAGAGAGAGAGAGAGAGTCTCTCCTCCTAGTCTAGAATACTGTTTTTGTGGTCCCTGGAGGATCCGGGAGCATTCTGGGGGTGGTCATGGAAACGACAGTACAGAAGCAGAGTGTGAACTGGACATACAGTCACTTATAGCACTATCTCCCCTGGCTAGCTCTAAGCAAAAATCCTTAAGTAGATAAAAATATCTCTTTAACAAAAATAGTCAAAGTTGGTGGGAGGAGGTGGTGAGAATACAGATAAAACTAATACTCTCTTGGTGAAGCTATAAATTATTATTCTGTACAATCATTTGTAATTAGCAAGAAAAGTGCCTTCAATGATTTGTAACCTTACTTCCAGAAATTCTATTTCTGACTATATAAACCAAGGAGGTCAAAGTGGAAAGAAATATCCCAGAATATAAAAATATTCATAGCATAAGTTTTTGTATATATAAGAACAAACAACAATAATAAAAAAAATCTCAGCAACTAGAAACAGAGCAGATGTTCAGCAATTAGAGACCGGTTATACAAATTGTAATATATGAATGTAATGAAATATTACTAGGCCACAAGAAATGACAAAAAATGAGTTTAGAGATACATGGGAAGACTTAAAGGTATAGTGAAAAGAATTCCTGAATTAGGGTGAGAGGATCTTTGTCCCAATATCACTTTTTTCCACTTATATTTGTATTACCTGCAGCATACCACTTAACTTCCCAAAACCTCAGTTTCTTAATATGAAAAATGAATGATTGAACCACATAATGTCTCATATCCCTTCTAGTTGCAAATCTGTGATACAAAGAAAAAAAAAACAGGACAATAATATTCACACTGACTCCAATAATTTGTATGAAAACAACACTAAAATTCTTCTGATCTTAGAATAGCTGAGTAGTTAGGGTAGTCTAGCCACTAGAGTCAGGAGAAATATGAATTTGAATCCTATCTCAAAAACTTAATACCTTGTACAACCTTAGTCAAGTCACTTAAAACTTTTTGGCCTTACATTTTCCTTTTCAGTTGTATATTTATGCTCCCATAGTCCCGTGAGCTGCGTTGACCACTTTTTTTTCCCAGATAAGTTTTCAATGCTTTTAAGGTGCTATTCGATGTGTGAGGTCCTGCACATGGCTTATGGGCCATAATATTACTGAGAGTGACTCAGACTAGGTTAAAATATAATTGAGTAATATTTAACAAAATGAAAAAAAACATAAAACATAGATAATGTTAATATGTGGTTTTTTAAGTTACAATGTGCCCACAAGGATCCTTATGTTCCTTTTAATGCTTTCATTTCTGTTTGAGTTTGACAATACTAACGTATTGTCTTCAGAGACAGGAAGAACTTGAGATTCACAATGTTATATCTACTGTCAGAAAAGGTCATTTTGCATCTAATTTTGCAGAACTATTTTTCATTATTTCAAGAAAGGGCATATTGAGAAATGATTGTATTATTAAAAACTAAACTAAACTAAAGACAACCAAGAATTTTTTGTGTGAGTATTTAAAGTACTTCACTCAAAAATGGCAAATGAGAGACAGCAAGTCAACTCCTCATATTTCCCTCCAACAACTTTAAAATAATAATTTGAGTAGAATTTCAAAGCAGCAGAGTCAGCAAAATGCCAGGGTAAGAAACTTCTCTAGCCTAAGACAACTTAAAAGGTTAACAGGAGAGGTCTATGACATTATGGTGGAGGCTTGTCTAAAGTATTTGAAAAGGCAGCACCAGAAATGGACTTTGGAAGAATGTCATCAGCAGCAGCTTCTGGAGCTCTTATCCCAGAGACACTAAGGGAGTTAGACAACTGGTCAGAAAGCAGTTACGGGCCCCTTTGCTGGCTTTAGATACCCATGGTATTGGTTGTCTAATCTAATGCCCATGCACAGCTCTTAGTATGGGTTCTAGGACAGAGAGAAGTGCTTATGATCTGTCACAAGAGAGCAGGACTCCTCAACACACTTCAGAGGCAGAGAGGAGCTCTAGAGCATTTGGAGATACAGGGAAGCAGGGGCCTTTTATGAGTAAAGAACAGAGTGCAGATCAGTAGAGCAATGATCATACCTTTCCAGGAATAATAGCACCTTAAAAGCATTGAAAACTTGCCGATCCACAGCAGAAGAAAGAGAGAGAGAGAGAGAGAACGAAGGAAGGAAGGAAGAAAGGAAGAAAGGAAGGAAAGAAGGAAGGAAGGAAGGAAGGAAGGAAGGAAGGAAGGAAGGAAGGAAGGAAGGAAGGAAGGAAGGAAGGAGAGAAAAAAGTCTGAACCTTGGAGCAGCATCTCCCTATCACCAGATAAAAAGAGGATAAAGTACAAAAATGAAGAAATAAACTAGAAAAATGAAGAAATAATTACAAAAAAGAACTTGACTATAACAAGCTACTGTTATGGCAGAGAAGACAAAGACACAACTCAGAAGATAATATAAAAAGAGCTACAACCAATGTCTCAAAGAAACAGTATTAACTGGATACAAACCCAATAAGAATTCTTGGAAGAGTTAGAAATCAGTGATAAGAGAAAAAATTGGAAAATTGGAAAAAAAATTAGAGTGAACAAGAAAAGTATGGAAAGAGAATTAATATTTTGTTTAAAAATGAACAAAAATACTTCAAGAAAATAACATCTTAAGTACAGAATTGGTAAAATGGTAAATAAAAGGCACACAAATTCACTTAAGAAAATAACTTAAAAACAGAATAGATCAAATAGGAAAAAGAGGCAGAAAATCTCAAATTTGGGCAAGTGGAAGCTAATGACTTCATGAGTCTTTGAGAAACAATAAAAGAAAGTCAAAAGGAGGAAATAATAGAAATGTAAAAATATCTTAGTGGAAAAACAGCTAACCTAGAAAATAGATTAGTGAGAGATAATTTAAGAATTATTGGATTATCTAAAAGCCATAATAAAAAACAGCCTAAACATTATATTGCAAGAAATTATCAAAGGAAACTGCCTCGGTATTTTTATATGCAGGGGAAAAATAGCAATGGGAAGAATCCACCATTCATCTTCTGAAAGAGGTCCCAAAATGAAAACTCCCACAAATGTTATAACTAAATTCCAGAGCTCCCAGGCCAAGGGGAAAATGTTACAAACAGCCAGAATGAAATAATTTAAATATTATGGAGCCATAGTGAAGGTCATATAAGATTTAGCAGTTTACAAGAGTGGAGGGCTTGGAATATGGTATTCTGGAAGTTAAAGGAGTTAGGATTGCAACTAAGAATAACCTATCCAGCAAAACTAATTATAATCCTTTAGGGGAAAAATAAATGATATTTAATTAAAAAGGCAAATATTCCTCATGAAAAGACCAGAGCCCGATAGAATATTTGACACTCGAACATAAGACTGAAGAGGAACATACAAAATAAACATGGAAGAGAAATCATAAAGTTTAAATAAGTTTAAACTGTTTATATTCCCATATGTGAAGGTGGTACATGTATTTCTAAAAATTCATGACTTCCTAAACTTTATCATTATGAGGGAAGTTAAAAGGAGTTTACATAGAGGGGATGGGAAAAATAAAATGAGAGAAATTATTTTATAAATGAGGTGCACGAAGAAAAGTTTTTATATGAAGGAGAAAATGGGTGAAGGTTGAAGAAGGGCAATACTTTAACCTCACTTATTAGAATTAATTCAAGGAGATAAAATATACATACTGAGTTAGATGTAGAAATCTGTCTTAACTAACAAGGGAATTCCCCACAAGGAAATTGAATAAGAAAAGGATAAGAAAAAAAGGTAGGGTGATAAAAAGGAGGGAAGATTAAGGAATGCAGTGGTGTAAGCAAAACAAACTTTTGAGGAGGGACTGGGTAAAAAAAAGAGAGAGAGACAGAGAAGGAGGTAAGCAAATAACTGTAATGTTAATGGGATTAGCTCACCCATAAAATGGAAGCAGATAGCAAAAAATTACAAACCAGGATCAAACAATATGTTGTATGTAAGAGACAGACTTAAAACAGAAACATACACAAAATTAAAATAAAAGGCTAAAGCAGAATCTAATATGCTTCACCTGAAGTTAAAAAAAAGCAAGGGTAGCAATCATGATCTCAGACAAAGGAAAAGCCAAAAGAGACTTAAGTGAAAGAGATAATTAGGAGAACTGAATTTTGCCAAAAGTTACCATAGACAATGAAATGATATTAAAAATTTTCTCTGATAAAGGACTTATTTCTCAAATATATAGGGGACTGAGTCAATTTTATTAAAATAATATCATTCTCTAAGCAGTTTTCAAAAGAAGAAATCAAAGGTATCTATAAATTTAGGAAAAAAATGTCTAAATCACTACTAATTAGAGAAAGATAAATTAAAACAACTGTGAAAAACTATCTCACACCTATCAGAAAAGATAAATGATAGAAGGAATTAGGGGAAATGGGTAGATTAATGAATTGTTGATGATGCTATGAACTGATACAACTACCCTGGAAAACAATTTGATACTTTGCCTAAGGGGAAATAAAACTGTACATATGCTTTGACCCACAATCTCACTACTATATTTGTATCCCCCAATCAAAATAAAAATAATAGTATTGTTGTAATCTTATCAATTAAATAAAGGACTTAGTTACCCTCATCAATACAGAATTCAGAATACAATTCAGAACAATCCAAATTCTTATGATGAAAAATTCACTTCCAGAGAGAGAAGTGATGATCTCTGATTGCAAATTGAAGTATAGTTTTCTCACTTTATTTTTTGCTTGATTTTTGTAATATGGTTAATATAGAAATATGATTTTTAAAAATTTCTCATTTATAACTGATATATTACTTGATTTCTCAGTGGTATGGTAGGGAGAAATTTAGAAATTCTAAAAAAAGAAATAAGTATTTTTTAAAAGTATACTTAATGTTCAGTGTAAAAAAATTAAAAAATAAAATGCTGCCTTCTTTTTTGGTATTCTTTCATTCCCCTGTTAAAAAAGTTGATAGTGCCCTCATGCCCCCTTGACTGCTCGATATAGCAATATCCCATGAATCAGCATGATATAGGGACAAAGACAGCTAGTGATTCTTGACATCTCAACAAATGGGGTCAAACTCTGGTTATGATTCACTAGTTTTTGATTCTCCGGGCAGACCACATTATTTCTGAGCCTCAGTTTTCTTATCAGCATATAACATTAGGATAAAACAAACTTTAGAGCTATATCATGGGGTGATTGGAAGGAATGTGTCTTATAAACCTTAAAGTGAAAAATAAATATAAAATAATTTTTAGTGTTATTCTTGACTTTTTCCCTAGGAATAGCTACTGTTTATCTAAGGTATTTATCTAAAATTTATGAAATTATTTTTAACATAGTTTCTCTTAGAACACACACCATGTTCTTAAAATTGAGATGTTTTTGAAAGAAAAAATGTTCATGCTAGAAAATAGTTATTTAAATCAACATGTTATAATCTATTTGCTAATAAAATAGTTGTCCAGATTGTCAAAAATTATAAAGAGCTCAAGGGATATTGGCAGACTTTTAGTTTAAAGTGTAAAGTGTATCTAAGGAAAGCTCTACTATTAAAAAAAATCCAAAAACCCAAACAGTACCTGACTTAGGTCACAAAGACTTCCATTGAGGGGCTCTCATTATCTCTTCTAAGGTATTTTTGGACAGCTCTAATTGTTAAATTTTTTTTTTCCTGATATCAAACCTAACTTGTCCTCTTGGGGCCAAACAAAAATTGATCCTCTCTATGGCAACTCTTCAAATACTTGAAAATTGCTATCCCATCCCTGCTGACTTCTTCTCTCCAGGCCAAACTGATCTGATATGGCAGTCTCTAGTCCTTTCAATATCCTGCTTGACAGACAGTCTCCATTTTATCATCTTCCTTCTAGAAGGGTTGTCCTTCTAGAATGGAACACAGTACTCCATTTGAAATTTTATGAAGGCAGAAACAGAACATGCAGGCACAATTTCTTTCCTGTTACAAAAATTTATTCCCTTCTTAGAAGGGCCAGAATGTAAGAATAAAGCACCAACTTGTAATTGACAGTTCATTCAAAATAAAATTATCTGTAAGAGCAAAAAAAAAAAAAAAAAAAAAGGATATACGAGGCAAATTTTTATTACAACAATTATTACAATATTTTTTGATGTTATTGACAAATTTGGCCCTCCTAGGCTTAAGATAGCTCAAGATTGAATTGGATTTTTGGCCACCATATTATATTGATGGTTCATATAGATCTTTTATCAGAACTTCTGTCTAATTGTGCTTCCTCCATTTTACGCTTATAAAATTGATTTTTTGTATCCAACTTAAAAGTTATCTCCATTGAACTTCGACTTATTGGATTCAGAAGCAACTTGATGATGCAGTGGTGAATAGAGCATTGATCTTGGAATGAGGAACATTTGCATTCAAATCTGACCACAGACACTTACTGGCTATGTGGTCCTGCCCACGTCACTTTTTTTCTGCCCCAGTTTCCTCATTAGAAAAAATGTGAAAGATTATAAAAATCTTTAAGATTGTCAGTTCCTAAAGATCAAGGACTATCTTTGTCTTTTGTTTTTTGGGGGCTTTTGTTCTTCTCAGGCACAGTACCTGGCTCATATATGCTACCTATTATTATTTGTTAACTTATAAGCAAATGTTTATATATTAATAAGCATGCTTCAGAGTACTTTCAATTGAAATACATTCCTTTTAAATGCTACATAGCTTTTATAAGTTGCCTCAGAATAAATGTCCCATTCCTAAAATGAGATCACTTTGAAAGCAAAAAGTATTTATGCTGAAAAATAGTTACATAATTTCCATACTTAAATCTACTTACCAGAAAAGCTCTTTGTTTTCACCTTTCTTTTGCTTCAAATAAATATCTTATTCATTTTTAATCATCACTGCCCTCTGCAGCTTCATCATTTTTATTATTCTTTTTTTTGTCATTCTTTGCACAGTGTGTCATCTTCATTATCATCATTGCACAAAAAGGAAGCATTTTTTGAAGCTAGGGATGATAGAATCAGGAGATACTCTTTCCCCATCCTGTTACCATGCAGCCCTACAATTGATCTACTGACAGTATTTTAATATTTTCCCTTGGTGTGGAGAGCAAATACTCTTAAAAAACCAGTTAGTCTGTGTTTAGAATTAATTCTTGAATTGGGAATGAAGTCAGAATAAAGGGTAGGGGAATGGAGCCTATATTAGTAAAAATACGGTACTAAATTTGTTTTCTCCTGGTTAAAATTTTTTGTTAAGAAACATTTCGTGCAGGAGACTGAGGCTTTGGATATTTTGCATCTGTCATACATATTTTTCATTATGCATGTTATATAAAGAAGTCAGGGATAAGAAAGTCTGCTTTGACTACTTGAAGCCTTGGGTTCAAGTTGCTCTATTGATAAATATTAACTGCATGACCTTGAAGAAGTCCCATATAGTGTCCCAAGCAAATTTAAAATGGTTAGTTAGAAAGCACTTGCCAGTCTCCATTGGAATTGGCTGCTGCCATTCAGTGAAGAGCAGGTGGGTATCAGTGGGTATCCAGCCTAAAATTTACATCCTTAGGAGGCTGCACACCTGAACAGCAGAGTCATAGAGGTAATATTTCTTTGACTGAGAAAATTTCCCCAATAACTTGGGGAAAACAAACAAACAAGATTTTAAGAGATGTTTTGAAGATTTTCATTAAAACAACTGGTTGTGCTTGCCATATTTAATTTAGGTTTAGCCTAATTTATTTCTGCCCTATAGTCACATGCTGATTTTCATATCTGTTCTAGTGATCAGAGCTTTTGAAAAGACTGAAAATTGCCTTGTTCTATTTATCTACAGCTATACCTCCAGAGAGAGATGATTGGTTAGATTGTTGCTCACCCCAGAAATTTTATTAGCTGAAAACAACTAAGCATAAGAGAACCTTGGAACACTTTAAATATCAAGAATAAGGCCAAAAGTCTGGAAAGCCCATCTTGTATTTTTATAATCTCAGTGGGCTTGCTCATTGCATTCTCAAACTCTTCCCTCACAAAGCTCCCTTCTCCCACACACACCCTCATTCCCTTAGACCTTGCAAAGTATTTTATAGCTATCATCTTTAGGTTATGACTTAAAGCTAGTTGAATCATTATGTCTCAGTATCAAAAGTTAACTTCAAATTAGAAGCCATGATTAAATCACTATTTTAACTGTTAAAGCTACCTGTACTTATATCTTAATCAGAAATCAGGGGAGATCTAACTGGATGTAAATTTCATCTCTCACACTTAGACCTGAGTGATTTGGGTTTTGGTTGCTTATCTTTAAAGTGGAGACCTTGATACCCATTTACTATCCTATAACAGCAACTCCTATGCTTCCACCCCAGGAAAACCAGTGCCACCGAAGACTGGCAACTGTTTGCTAATTCCTCTCAACACTAAGTCCTTTACAGATATCTCCTATGAATCTTACAAAAATCCTGAAAAGTAGGTGATGCTATTGTCTCCATTTAACAGTTGAGAAAACAGAGGCAGACAGAACTATACAATTAATAAGTATCCAAGGCTGGAGGTGAACTCAGTTCTTCTTGATTTGAAGCCCAGTGTGCTAGCATTTGTGCCAAAATAACTTCATAAAGCTTATCATACCTTCTCCTGAAGTAAAGGTTATTGTTCTAAAGCTTCATTGTACAGTAGAAGTTTATTATATAAGGCAGATTTTTAAAAATTTTTATTTATTTATTTTTATTATTATTATTTTTTAATTTAATAGCCTTTTATTTACAGGTTATATGTACGGGTAACTTTACAGCATTGACAATTGCCAAACCACTTATTCCAATTTTTCCCCTCTTACCCCTCACCCCCTCCTCCAGATGGCAGGATGACCAGTAGAAGTTAAATACATTAAAATATAAATTAGATACACAATAAGTATACATGATCAAACCGTTATTTTGCTGTACAAAAAGAATCAGACTCTGAAATATTGTACAATTAGCTTGTGAAGGAAATTAAAAATGCAGGTGGGCAAAAATATAGGGATTAGGAATTCAATGTAATGGTTTTTAGTCATCTCCCAGAGTTCTTTTGCTGGGCGTAGCTGGTTCAGTTCATCACTGCTCCATTGGAAATGATTTGGTTGATCTCATTGCTGAGGATGGCCAGGTCCATCAGAACTGGTCATCATATAGTATTGTTGTTGAAGTATATAATGATCTCCTGGTCCTGCTCATTTCACTCGGCATCAGTTCATGTAAGTCTCTCCAGGCCTTTCTGAAATCATCCTGTTGGTCATTTCTTACAAAACAATAATATTCCATAAAATTCATACACCACAATTTATTCAGCCATTCTCCAACTGATGGGCATCCACTCAGTTTCCAGTTTCTAGCCACTACAAAGAGGGCTGATAAGGCAGATTTTTCCACATAAAGTAATTCTTGAACATACTACATTAATCTAGACTTAAAAGGTATCTTAAAGATCACATTTATCCCATACATAAATTTTTTTCAGATGAAGAAATCCAGGAGGTTAAGTGCCTGTCAAAAGTCACAAAAAATACAAGATTTGAAACCAAGTCTTCTGCCTCATATTTTGATGTGAAAGTCCAACACGCTCTTCACTGGACCTCCTTAGCACTCATGGTCTAAAGAAGTTTAGCACACACACAAAAAAATTTCTATATTAGCCACCCCATTGTATGTACCCTGAAGAGAATATTAGAGAGACAGTTTGTAATTAGATACCATTAAAAACACCTGGAACATTTAAACACTTTTGAAAAACACTTCAAAAATATACAGCAGAGTTGTCAAATTTATCATGAGTAAGACTGAGTAGTACCTATTGAAAATGGAGAAATTGGAATTAATTGTTATTTCATTACCTCTTGCATAAAAAAGAAGAGACCTCTTATTTTATATCAATTCTTGTATTTCATTTCATTTAGTTGGATGTAGTTGAAATATTTCATACTACTGACCACATTTCATTAAAAGAAATGTAATCCTACATGATTTTATTAAATTTATTTTTATTACTTATACTAATTATTATATAATTATATAATGTATAATTATTTATTAAATTTAAATTTTTCATCACATGGCAGCTTGTCATCACAAGGAAGAAGATGGAGTTGCTTTCCCCCCTTTCTTTCAAGCCTTATTAAATAGGGATGTGTTGTTGTGTGCTTTAAATGTGAAAGTGTACCATTTGAATCTTGAGTTAAATCCTATTTTTAAAAACTTTTCCTAGGTATTTTTCTCTTGCTGGTATCTCCTTTTACCCCACCAATTCAGTTTAACAAGTAACCTCATGCACACCAGCTAACTGTCTAATAAAATTTCTAGGCAAAGCTGAGATGACTTATGTGGAACTGACTTTAAAAATGTTTGATGGAACATTGCTTCAGTCTCCGAATACTTGTCAGATTGCATTTATTACAGCCACTTCCATTACTAAGATGTGCATTTTGGTCCAGAGAGATCTCTTTTTCTTGCTCCTTACCTCTCCCTCTTTTACTATTTGGTCCTAGCTTTTGAGGTGTCATAGTCTATCAATTATTCACTTTGACATTCTCACTCTGACCGAATATTGTAAGAACTGAAGTGCTGAAATTTCTATTTAGTTTAATTTTAAATAGTTTCGGAAAGGTGAAAGGCACATCAAGATTGGGGAATGATTCAAAATATATAAAAGAAGTTCATAGTAATGTCACATCTTTTAACCAAAAAGAAGAAGTCTTAGATTTACACACAGATACACACACACACAGAAAAGATGAATAAGATCTGGTTTCATTTCTATCATGTATTTGCATCAGTATTTGTACTAACTGATGATGGAAATAATTTATAATCATATGTTTTCATTTTGTTGTTTAATCATTTTCAGTTATGTATAACTTTTTGTCACCCCCTGTAGGGTTTTCTTGGCAGAGATGCTGAAATAGCTTGCCATTTCTTCCTCCAGATCATTTTCCAGATGAGGAAACTGAGATTAAACAGGGTTAAATGACTTATCCAAGGATATATAGCTAGTAAGTGTTTAATGTGAACTCAAGTCTTAATTCCAGGACTGATGTCTATCCACTGAGCCACTAGCAAGTTCAGCAGGGGAAAAAAGAGAACAGTTGAAGTAAAAAACTATTAAAAATATATGGTTGCATATTTTTCTACATTGACATTTAAATTATGTTTCTCAGTGTCAACAAGAATAATAGGAAGGGGAAAGAAAGAGAATAAGCATTTATAAAGCACCTACTATATGCCAAGTTCTGGACTAAGAATTTTTAAAAATATTATCTCATTTGATCCTTATTATAACTCTCTGTGGTGTAGGTACTGTTATTATCTCCATTTTACATTAAAATCATTGAGTTTGGAACTTGTATTTCACCTCTTCATTGGCTGCTGGCCCAAGGTTTATACATACATATGGCTGAGTTTTTAAAACCTTTTTTCACACTTGGCAGGGATGAGAGGGAGAGCCTAGTCAGCCTACAACAACCTTGTTAATCTTGTAATGTCATTTTTAGAGAAGAATTTCTTCCAAGCATTCAGTGACTGAGTTTATTGTTAAGTTTACATTTAGCTGAAGTATTTCATTTATCATTATGTAGGGAACACATTAGCTCTCACCAAATATGCTAACTTACAAATTTTTTGGTAATCCATCACATAATATTAACGAATTTTGGTATCTATAGATGACAACTTTCACTTATTTATAAAGGTATTATTGCTCCAGTGAAAATGTTTGTTTTTGATAGGATATTCTATAGTGAAATCTGATAGAGTTATACCTTGGGACCAATAAATGTGAAGCTTCCCTGGAAATTATTAAAATTAAAATTTATTAGAAGTATTTGTGTATAGTAGATAAATAATGTGCATTGGTGTCAGGAAGCCCTGAGTTTGACTACCGACACATACTGGGTATATGAAATAGCCAGGCCTCTTAACTCACAGTAACACAGCAACACTGAACAACAACAACAAAATACCCACAAAAATAAACATATTTATTAAATCCCTACAGCATTCTAATAATATATCCTTTATATGGCAGCTCCTCTCATGTTAAATAGAATGATGAAGTGCTTCATGTTCAACGTCTATATTCTACAGTTTTTTTATACTTCAATTAACTTTTTGCAAATATTTTGCTGTTTTATATTCTGTGTACTTTATCAGAAATTAAATATTTTGGTATTGATCTCTCCACTTCAAACTTTTTTTTTCCCAAAGGGGAAACAGTGAAATTGCTTGTTGATTCAAAATAACAGTTGACCTAATCAGCAGAGATCAAAAATCTTTTTACTTTATCCATAGCAAGGGTATATCAAATTGAAAATTAGAATTCAATTATCAGATAAAGATATCATTATGCCAATAAGCAATGATTTTTTTCTTTCTAAAAACTCAGCCAAAACTTTCAGACATTTGGTACAAAACTAGCAAACTATGAACTTACACATTTATATGCTGATGAATTCTATATCTATGCTCTAAGCTTTCTGAATAAAAAAAAGAGGAAAGAGAAACAGTTGTTCATTATGAGCAGATATTCTTGAAAGGAGTAGGGAAAGCTCTCTAAGTTTTCATAATGAAAATTCATCTAAGAAGAATGCTTATCATATTTTTGCTAATGAAAATTATTTGCATTATTTGGAATTATTGACCCTATTTAAGTATTATTAAGATTGATAGGATAAGTCTTTATGTTTAAATCAACTTGACACTGTAGTAATATTTGTGTTTACAGCTGACCAGCTATTTGATATACACAGAGTGGTTCATGTTATGATTTTTCACTGTTGGCATAAGCTCATTTTGATAATTGCAAAGGATTGTACTTTTCATATAGGTGAAAAAAATGAGCATTGTGACCATAGTATAAAGTGTGTTCTGGGAAACTATGTTTATATGCAAAAACGCCCTAAAATTAATTAAATTTAGTTGAATTTTAATTGATTTCATTGAACTAAAATTTAGTTGAAACCTAGGTTATGCCAAATTTTTTTTTTAAAGTTTTACTAATTTTTTATATTTAACATCTACTGGTCATCCTGCCATCTAGGGGAGGGGGTGGGGGGCGTAAGAGGTGAAAAATTGGAACAAGAGGTTTGGCAATTGTTAATGCTGTAAAGCTACCCATGCATATATCCTGTAAATAAAAGGCTATTAAATAAAAAAAAAAGTTTTACTAATTTTTTTTTTACCAATTATTTCTACTTTATTTCCCAAATTCTCCTGATACCCTACTTTCATCAAAAAGAAAATGTTTATGTAAAACCAAATACCAGTGTCTGCCAATAAATGTGACATCATGGAAATAGTAGAAAGCATTCAAATCTTAAGAGTCAAGAAGACTTAGATTTGAATCCATCATATTCAGTCCTTATTAAATGTGCAATGATGGGCATCTTCTCCAAACCTCAATTTCCTCCTCTCTAAAAAGGGAATGCTAAAATCGCTGTGCGCAGAGAATTATCTTTTGTTATTAGTTTTCTGTGACATTTATTGATCAATACAGTTAATCAATGTGGTTATCTTTAGTGTTGGTTTTTATTTGCATTTTGTATTTGTTGTGGATATTTTTTCCTGGTTCTGATGACGTTTTTATCTGCTCGTATAGTTTTTTCAATGTTTCTCTGAAAAAGTCATATTTGTCCTTTTTATGATATAGTTCTCCATTATAATATTCCTATACCACAGTTTGACCATTCTTCAATCTGTAGCTAACAATTTCATTTCTAGTTTTGTTACCACAATAGTACAGCTTTGAGTATATTTACATATATGGGAAGGAGTTTCTATATTAGTACTGATTTCTGAGTTAAGAAGTGCACATATGTTCCTACCCAGACTTTTAATCTAGAAAAATTTTCTTGGCAAAGAAAAAAAAATCTTTAGATTAGAAGTCCCCATGTTTTCTCTATTAATACTAATTTAAAAAAAAAAAAACAATCAGTATTGATTGATAGTTGCCCTATTCATCCACTTTAGCTAGACTCGTACTCCAGCTATAGTACACTTTAGTCTCCTGACCTCTGTATAACTACTCTTATATTCTCACCCCTTTCCTCATCTGAGTTCTAGAAACTTTCAAAGCATGGCACCATAATAAAATCAAATATGTAGTTTTTTTCCTGTGAAATCTGCTTCCCTGTGGCTTTTCTCATCATTTTAAATTTACAAATCAAAATATCCCTACACAGATCTAATGTGTATATTATATTTTCCTATTAGAATGAGAAAAGGGACTGACTTTGCTTTTCATTTATTCCCATCCCTCAACCCACTTTGGTGTACATAGTAAATCCTTAATAAATGTCTTTTTTTTTCTTCCCTCCCTCCCTCCTTCCCTCCCTCCCTCTCTCCCTTCCTTCCTTCCTTCCTTCCTTCCTTCCTTCCTTCCTTCCTTCCTTCCTTCCTTCCTTCCTTCCATACTTCCTTCCTCTTAGAGTGTTGTTATATAGCTGCAAAACAAGGTATACCGTAAACTCAGAAGAATCAAAAGCATTGGTGACCCAAAGAGCAATGCAAGTACTCACTATGTATAGGGTGCAACATATTGACAGCTAAATTTATGAACAATAAAGTTCTGTAAAATAGATTATGGGAAACACATGTGATAAAAATGAAGTGTATTAGTCATTAAATAAGCATGAGAGGTAATCAATAGCAACACTAAGCACTACATGTGTGAAATATTAAAAGAACCAAGGGAAAGTCTATAGCTCACCAGGTATATTCTCCATGAAGAATTTATTGAAATATATGGACAAGAAGCCACCAGGATAGAAATTTACTTTAGAGTTGGGACCCACACTAGTGGAAAAAGCAATTAGATCTAAATACATCCAAGAAATAATGCAATTTCAACTATAATACATATCACATATAACATAACATATGTATTTGCACATTCATATTTATGAATATTATATACATAAATATAATGTAGTTCTGTTTGGATCAAGCCTTAACTACAATATTAAGTGAGCTTCTCCCCTCTATATTATACTTGTATCTTTCTAATTATCTTTCATGGGAAAGCTTACTAAATTCAGCAAACAGCATTCATAAGCTCCTGCAATTCAAACTGAAAAATGAAGAGAAATCCATAAACTATTGGCTGTTTTCTGCATGAATAATCATCATCAGCATCATTTAAGCATTTTAGCCTTAAGGAGAATGTAGTCAGTCAGTCCATAAACATTATAAAGTGCCTACAAGGTGTCAGGCTCTGTGCTAGGTGCTGGGATGCAAGAAAAAAAAGACAAAAAAGAGCTCTCAGTGTAACAAAATCCATGAATAACATATATAGGATATATTATTATAGAATTAAGGGGGATCAGAAAAGGCTTCCTGTTAGGTAAGATTTTAGTTGGAATTGATAGAAGCCAGGAGATAAAGATAAAAAGGTAAATGTACAAGGTGAACATTGAAGGTAATATAAACCCAAGTTCTAAAAAGAAATCTGAAGGGTTCTAAATAATAGGTCAATCATGGCTCCTTAAAGGATATTTTCAAAACACCTTAAAAATCATCTTCCTATGACTATTCTAAAGAATAATAGACTCTTTACCTTAGTAACAAGATTTAGGCTGATGAGTGTGATGAATTCAGTATGTCCAGAAAATGTCAATTGAAACAGAATTAGTAAAAATGCCACTGTTAAATCTTGGGATTATATAAGTTATTTCTATGTTAACCCCTCTTGGTTTATCATTAATTTCACTGCCAAAACTTAAACAAGTGGGGAAAGGTAAAAGTCCTTAAGGGACTTATAAATGTCCCTCCAACAATTGAAAAAGTAATTCTAAAAATAATTTAATATCCCCAGGACTTGGAGGGAATGGCTCATCTTTACATTTTTAAGCAATTTTAAGTTTGAAGCATTCCAAACAGTAAAATTCTTATCCTCAGCTATATTTGGATTCTTAAAACTTCATTGTCTTTGAAGAAGGGACCCCAAAAGTCTTTCTCTTTCTCTCTCTCTCACTTTGGGAATGAGCCATGAGGTAAAGCACTTAAAACTCCTTGAAGGAGAAAATCTCCTTTAACTCTGTCTCAGTGAGAGACAGCCCCAGAGATTCAGATAAAGTGGTTTATTTAGGTGGGGTTGGTTCAGTCCTGAGCTAAAGAATTCCAACCCTATTGAATTAAAGAGATTCATTCAATTCTATTCAAATTCCAAGCCCAAACTCAGCTTGTAGATAAAAAGAGCCAACTTGGAACAACTCCTTGAAGAGGTCCTGCCATGCCATGCCATGCTATGCTATGCCATGCCATGCTGTGCCATGCTATACCAAGGAAACCTCTGCCCATTGGAATAATATTCTCTTCCAGTGCTACCCTCTCTTTATCCTCTCCTGTTTCCCTAATGAGACTTTATGCTTTTCTGTCAGGATTTCTCTACTAGAAACTTGACTTCCCAATGCCTATAATAAACCTCTTTTATCAATTTAGGTTTTTGGGTCTGTAAACTCCCTTACAGAGAATCTCTATGCTGCCAGAAGGAGATTCCCCCAAACTCCCTACCCTTGTGCTGAATCCCATGGGAGTGTAGGAGAACCTAACTTCTCCATTTGGTTCCCTGAACCCCCAAACCTGCCACTAGAACTTATCATTTAACTCCCTGACCACCAGGAACCCTAATCTCATTTTGGTTCCCTAAATCTAAACCTCTCCATTTGGTTCCCTGACAGAAGGGAACCCCAAAACCTAAACCTCATCATCTTCACTTACTATTCCTTTTCATCCCTTTAATGTGGACAAGGGTGATCTGGAATAATGGATAGCTTCCTTCAGTCAGTCTATAACAAGAAAATTATCCTGAATAGGATTCCTATTTGAAGACAAAAAAACATAAAGACCTATCCTATCAATCTTAATAATACTTAAATAGAGTCAATAATTATAATTAATATTATAATTGTTATTATTCAGGTTTAGAGTAATCCCCATAGTTTGTGTGTACATGCAAATGCACAGACACATAGCTATTCTTTATAGTTCAGGTGCAAGTATATGCATAATTATATATAGTAATAACTAATATTTCTATAACTCTTTAAACTTTATATATATATCCTTTATATAAAGAATCTATTTTAATCTTTGCAAGTGCAGTATTGGAAGTATTACTAATCTTCGAGTAAAAGAATTTGGGTTCAAATTCTTCTTTTTTTCACTTTTTTTTTCTTGGTGACCTTGAGCAAGTTTTTGATTTGCATATGTCATTTGGCTTCATTTTTATCATTTGACAATGAAGGAGTTGGATTCAGTGGCTTAGGGTTTTAAATCTATGATCTTAGAACAGCTCTAGGAGATAGGTATTATCCCTAATTATAGATGAGGCTTAAGGATGCTAAATAGTATATCTTGAATGTCATCTCTAGGGAGCATCAGAGGTGGGATCTCTACTCACGGCTTCTATTTAAGTTCATCTCTCTACCAATTAAAATAATCTCTTTTCTTAAACTGAATAAGAAGAAAAAGGAAGAAGATTAATAATGTTAGTACTAAAGTATCTAGAAATTAAATCATGATCCTCTACGATTCTAATTTTATCCTCCTACCTCCCCTTCTTATTAAATGACCATGCTTAAAGAAGCCTCTAATCTAGCCCATTTCTCTGTCTCTGGGAGTGTAAACCACAGACAGGGATAACTTTATTTTTCCCCTTGATGTCACCAATCCACAGTGAATTGTAATCTCTAGATGACCCACAATGTTCCAAGATTCCTACTTCCAGGGATAGATTAAAAAAGCAAACAAACATTCTTCATGTCTCTCCATTTCCCCTTTCCCCTTCACCCCCTCCTCTGGACAATTGAGCCTAAGCCTTTTTCTTCCCAGATAAACCATGCTGCTCTGATTAATTTCACTGGCTGGAATGCAGAGAAACAGGTTGAAAAGTATGGGATTAAGTGAAATGTATATCTAGAGAACCTCCTCAGAAAATATTTACTAAGAAATTAAGGGAAAATGCTAAATTCTGATGAAGTTTCTTTTATTTTTGCAACTTGAATTAAAAAAGAAAAGCAGACTTGACTCAGTTGCAATTCCAGAAATATCTTGATTTATCATCTCAGTGTAATTTCTGAGCAAACTTCTGCTTTCTCTAAATATGTAATGCTAATGGGCTCTTAAAGAGAATCTGCAAAGGATTCCAGTGTGCCAAAGCTATTTTCTGTGAGTGCTTGTGGGTACGTGTATGTACACTTTTAAGTTTGTGTGTCTTTGTGGGAAGTAGGACTGCACATGGCTGTGGGAGAGCTCCTACTCAGAATCCCCTTTTGCTGATGGAGAGGTGTAGCATCTCTATTGATTAGATATTTGTTTTGGAGGATTGAGAAGTAGTTTATTCAGGGACACACTGGTTGTAACTGATTAAAACTTGAACCTAGGTCTTCCTGATTCCCTCTTTTTACCACAATGCACTTGTCTTTTGCTCTAAGTACAAAAATGCTCAATAATGTTCAGTGCAATTTGATTTCTTTTTTATTTGATCTTATGCTCTCTTTGATACTCTCAATTGAAATGCATTTTTTTGTGGGATTCAATTGTGGTTAAGTGACTTGCTTAAGGTCACAGTGCTAGAAAGTGTCTGAGGCTGGATTTGAACTCAAGTCCTTCTAATTCTAGTACCTAGCTACCCCTAAAATGCAAAATTTGAAAAATACTAAAATATGGAGTAAACCAAAGGTATAAATATAATTTAGTCGTTATTTAATTCCTCTATCAGCACTGCTGGGGAAGATTTTAAAAAATAAAGAATACAAAGAAATTAAAATATTTTCATATGTGTAACTTTCAGAAAATGCAGCTCTTCTATCATGAGTGATTCAAATTATGTCTTTTCTAAATTGTTTAGACTGTTTTCTGTCCTTCACGAAATACATTAGAATAATTGCCCAAAAGTATATTTGTTTTGACATATTATCATGATTATTAATGTTAGTATTCTCTTTTTTATAAAGTAAGCTCCACAAAACTCCCTTAGCATGAAAATACCACATTATTAAATATAATAAGTTCTTTGGAGATGTCTATGGTAGTCTTTGTACTGCTATGATGAAGAATCATATTTATATAATATAATGAGTTCGTTATTTGAGTTACTTTATGGATAATCACAGAAGCAAATGACAAGGATAAGTCATTGTGAAAGTCTAAGTGAAACAAAGATACTTAAAAAAATAAAGGTGGTGAGGATGGAATGGCTGCCTTGTGAAGTAATGTAGAGGTTCTTTTCACTTTTCTATCAGACCTGCCCCCTTCTCTTTTTTCCTGTTTCAATATCTTATCGCCTCTCCCCTAGAACACTGCATTAGTTGATCTTTTTGGTCTTTCTTAATAATTTATAGTCAGATAGAAAAATGGTTTCTATTTAAGAAAATGGTTCACTTGAGATTAATGGTAAAATCCGATGAATGAGCATTCCTGTGTATGTACAGAATGTAGTGAGTTTACAGAGTCTGAGAAATTGAAAGGTTTGTGAATTTAAGGCACATCACTGTGAATATTGAAGTTTCCTATCATAAGACCAGGATTTGGGAAGGAAAGAAAGATAGGAATTCAGATGTTCTACTCCTTGTGAAAGGAAAGTTGTTATACAATAGTCACCATGATGTAGATTGATTTTCTTATCAGTAATGTTTATTTTCTTGAAGTCAACAATAACCTCCCTTCTGTACATGGTATGTTAACAGTACAGAGCCAAGGATCAAAATATCTGGATGCTTATTTTTATGTTGTCATGCACCAGAAAGCCAGTTTGAATCCCTTTCTTCACTTCATGCCATTTCTCTGATTCTTGTTTTTCAGCAACATAACTGTGGATAATTTAGAGAATTCATTTTGATAAATGTTGAGATAGTATTCAGCTACTCCTATTTGATTTCATTTTTAAAACCACAGAAAATTATGTTTGTTCAATTTGAAGTTGCATGAGAAAAGTGACTAAACTCATTTTTGGAAACTGTTGTATATTACTTATATATTCATTTTATTTATCTGTGTACCTGTATCAATACATCCCCCAGTGGAATATAAAGCAGTTAGGTAGTAGAGTGGGCAGAGTGCCAGACTTAACTTCCTTAGTTTAAACCTGACCTCAGACTGTTACTAATTGTATGATTCTGGGCAAGTCAATGAAGAATTGGACACAAATGAAAATGATGAAAAGTACACTATACATTCTTTGAAGACAGAAATTATTTCACTTTTGTTGTCATGTCCTCAGGACCTCACACAATACTTAATTGTTTATTAAATTGAACTGTCTTAGATTGAATTTAAGGAAGTGATTTTTTAGAATCATTTTTTAGAATTTTTAGATTTTTTTTTTAGAATATTTAGATAAAGGGTCTCTGTGTTTGTTTAAGGAATCTGGATCTGAAGTCAAGGGAGATTTAATTCAGTACATTAGAATAAGTAATGCCAGAATAATTTCTTTTCTTTTCTTCTTGTTTTTCTTCCTTCCTTCCTTCCTTCCTTCCTTCCTTCCTTCCTTCCTTCCTTCCTTCCTTCCTTCCTTCCTTCCTTCCTTCCTTCCTTTTCTTTCTGCAGAATTTTAGTCCATTAAATCAGAGGACTTTTGTGGATATAGTCTGTGGGTACTAGCATGTTACTGGGAGAATTTTCTTATTTCTCTATGGACAAAATGATGGAGAGATAAGAGGTTGAGACAATATATTTCATTGGGTTCAGATCTGTTTGATAGAATAGGTCTAAAAAGTATTTATTAATGGATTAGTATCAGTCTGAAGAAGGGTTTCTAATATTTGTGGCAAGTTTCTGTTTGTGTCCCTGTTTTGTTAAATGTGTAATAATGCTTGATTATGGCCTGTCTGATGGGAACTTCATTCTTTGAGTTCACTTGCTCACTCCAATGTGCTCTTTACACTGACAGGTTTTATTTCCCAGAGAAAGATCACTACCATATGGCTACACTTAAAACTCTATCAGGATCTTAAGGGTACCTTATTGTGGAGATATTGTCTCTATCTACTAATATAAATCTTGATTTCTCACTAGTACACTTTCATTTAGATAATCCCAACCACTCAAATCATCATTAAATCTTAAATTTGATCAATTACTTAACAATAAGCAAAAAACAATAATATCATTGATTCTCATAAGGCAAAATCAGGAATAATAAATACATTACAAACAACAAATAAACCTGGGTCATGCTCTTTGGTGAAAAGATTTAGTTTCTGGCAAGGAAACATGAGTAGTTCAAATCTAGCTTCAGAAACTTATCAGTGGTGTATGTCTGGATAAGTCACTTAATCATGTTTGCTTCAATTGCTGCATTTGCAATGTGCTGGGGGAGAAAATGGAAAACAACTCCAGGATCCAAAGCCTGGGAAAACACAAAACTATGAAACTGAAAATTTCAGGGCCTCATTCTGATGCAAGAATTGCCCATAAAAGTTTCTTCATGAACATGGTGAAAGTGTTGAACAAAGGTTTCCATGTCTAAACTGAGTTGGTCCACTGAGCGTGACACTTCAGTCTAAACAGATTATTAGCTAAGTAGCTCCTTTAATTCTTTGAATTAAAAGTATTCCTCTGCTTAGCTGGAATTACAATGTGATTTAATGTCCATCATTTTCAGTTTCATGTTTACTACTTGTTTTTAGCTAAAATAGAGTTATGCCCTTTTAAGAAAAGATGACCAAAATCTTAGGCAAAAATATAGTGGCAAAAGCTTCCACCACCTTGTGAATTTGTAGGATTCTTTTTTTTTTTTTTTTGGTGGGGAGGCTCCCAACACAAAAGGTAAAACTGTGGAAAAATTATCTCTATCTTTTCTGTCTTCTTTTCAAAAAAATATCAAAATACAAAAAAATATAATATTTTTTCAACTCCTTACTCTTCTCAATAAGAAATCGTCATAGAGATCATAACACATTATTTATTTTCCTTTTGCATATGAGGCAGCTAAGTGGTGTAGTGGTTGGAATTCCAGACTTGAAGTCAGGAAAACCTGAGTTCAAATCTAGCCTCAGACAATTACTAGCTGTGTGACCCTGGCAAGTCACTTAATCCCGTTTGTCTCACTTGCTCATATGTAAAGTGAAATGGAGAAGGAAATGGCAAACAACTCCAGAATCTTTGCCCCCCAAAACCTCAAATGTCATGAACAACTGAAATGACTAAACAACATTGGTTCTCAGTGATCAATGCTTTCTGTGTGCATCTCTGACTAAGATAGTGTCATGGTGTTTCTTTAAAACTTTTGGGAAATCTAACTTTTTCCCTCTATTTTTTTAGGTCACACTTTGGATCTTCTTTGTTAATAATGTTAATGTTAAATAATAATTTATGCATGGTAACCAAATTTTCATATTCTATTTATGACTGAGTAAATTACATTTGTTTTATAATCATAAAACCCTGTATCCTTATTTCTCTAGCGATTAACCTAAAATTTATTCATTTCTTTATATCCCTATATATATATATATATATATATATATATAGTCCATAGCTATATATAAATCTTATTAAAATATATTTTCTATTCACTCCAGTATCCTCTGGCTTATCATATTCAGATGAGCCACTACTGTCTTAGAACTTTGAGTAAGATGTGACTTCAGTAATTTTATCTCTTAGAATTCTGTGAATACCTACGTTCTCAACAAGAGAATTGTTGATGCAGATTTAGCAGACAAGTGAAATGACAGGGTTTTAAGAGTTTCACATAGAAGGATGAAAAATCTTGGATGACTCGTGGATCTGTATTGTTCCAGCATATTACTCATATATATGAGATCACAGATCCACTCAAATATAAAGTAAATCATGTAAAAGCTAGAATACATTTCTTATTTTTGTCTCTAGAAGGCAGGCTGAGAATGATTGGGTGTATAATGTATAGAGTATAGAGTACGAAGTCTAAAGTATAGAGAGCTATTTTGACCTGAACATTAAGGAAAACTTCATGAGGGATATAGAGTTTCCCATATTTATAGATCTTTGTCATCTGTAAAACGGAGATAGTCATAAGTATGGGGGACTTGTGAACAAATGCTTTGCAAATTGAAAAGCCTGAATAGAAATGGCCATTAATTCATGGAGTTTTAATGTTAAGGAGTTAACTACAATACTTTATGGTAACTGTGCAATTATTATTTCATCCGGAAGGCAATAATTTCCTCTGAAATTTGTAGCATGGGACAAAATTTGAGAACAATTTGCCAACATTCCAAAATCTTTCCTCATTTAGGAAGCTTTCATAGATAGTTTTGGGTGTGTAGCAGTTTCTTTCCTCAAAGTTATAAATGACAGAACAGCTATCTTATTTTCCCTGAAAATAATAAACTGGTTCAGAGTTTTAAAAAATTAATAATAGATTTTTATTATTAAAGTGTATGCAAAGATAGATTTCAACTTTCAAAACCTTTTGTTCTAAATCTTTCTCCCTCCCTTCCCTCCACCCCATTCCCAAACAACAAGTAATTCAGTATAGGTTAAATATGTGAAAATTCCACATTTATCATGCTGCACAAGAAAAATCTGATCAGAAAGAAAAAAATTAGAAAAAGCAAATAACAACAAAAAGGTGAAAATAGTGTGTTGTGATCCACATTCAGTCTCCACAGTTCTCTCTCTGGGTACAGATGGCTCTCTCCATAATAAGTCTATTGGAATTGACTTGAATCACCTCAATATTAAAAAGAGCCAAGTTTGATCATCACATAATCTTGTTGTCATGCACAGTGTTCTCTTGGTTCTACTCACTTCACTTAGCATGAATTCATGTAAGTCTCTCCAGGTCTTTCTGAAATCATCCTACTAATTGTTTCTTATAGAACAATAATGTTCCATAACATTCATATACCATAACTTATTCAGCCATTCCCCGACTAATGGACACCGATTATATTGTAATGGATAAAATGAAGATTAAAAAAGAAAACAACTTAACCATGAGATATTATGCTCATCTTCATGTGCATTGAATTTTATAATTCACTTTCAGTAGGAAACTCTCTGGGATAGCACGGTGTTGCTGTGGATAGAGTACTGTGTCTGGAGTCAGGAAAACTCATCTCCTTGAGTTCAAATATGATCTCAGACACTTGTTAACTGTGTGACTGTGGGTAAGTCAATTAACCCTGTTTGCCTCATTTCCTCCTATGTAAAATGAGCTGGAGAAAGAACTGGCAAACCATTATAGTATATTTGCCAGGAAAACCTCAAATGCGTTCATGAAGAGTCAGACATGATGGAAATGGCTGAACAACAACAAACAAACTCATATGACTGGGAACTTTTACATATCATCCTCCCCATTTTCTTAGCTATCTAAATATGAAATATAATAATTGAAGCTTATAGTTTATTAGGGGATTGTGACTTTGTAGGATATTATGAATCAATACAATTCATTCATTTATCTTGTAATTTAATAAATTGTGACTGGTGAACTTATTTGATAAGTTTATTAAAATATATCTCACTACAAAGTATTAACGATGCATTAACATTTTTGAAATCTCATTGAATCAAAATGTTTTGGAAAACGGAAACAAAAGATTCTGGGTCACAGAAGTGTTTGGAAGTATATGGTGATGAAAGCATCTTTTAAATGAAAGATATGTTTTATGCAGGAACTTGTTCAGTGGGGCATATCAGATTCAAGGTGGCAGGCTTGAGTCCCTAAAGATCTTAAACGTGTTGTGTTAACTTGGCTGATATATGCTACAAAATGTTGTAACACAGAATAAAAATATATTTGTGATGTGTATTGACAAGGAGGATTGTGTTACTGACCCATATTCTTTTGTGTGTAACAATCTCTAAAAAGCACAACATAAATTCTGGAAGATCTTAGAAACTCCAGATTTCTGTCTGGTATATGTATAGGTTTTTCACTCAGGCAAACAAGTTAGATTTTTGCATGTGGAAAAGATTTCTAGGTTGTGGCTGTATCAGTATCCTCACTGATAAAGAAGCCAGAAGCAGATCATAGACTTTTTTGCTTGGATAGGCATACTTAGTAAAACTCCACGTAGACATTTACTATCAAGGAGTTTACAGGAGAGTTTTAAGAATAATTAGCTGTACGTTTCTGTCTGGTCAGCAAAATATTCATCATATGAGGCTTAATTTAATAATTCTTGTTTTACCTTACAAATTACCCTCTAACTCGCTTCTCAAACCAATCCCTTTTCATTTGTAACTGTCTGTATTCTGCCTGTAGTCTGTGTCACTAGTTCAAAAACAAAAAAACAAAAACAAAATAATCTACCAGTGAGAAATTTATGTAACTACACAAATAGGAAACAGGAATGAGGAAAGGCAAGGCTATATAGCAGTTCATATGAAAAACATCTTGAGATTTTAATAGACTGAAAGTTCAAATATGTGCCAGTAGTATGGCATGGCATCTGGAAAAGCTAATAGCATTTTATTTTGCATGGAAAGATTTAAGATGATCACTACAACTAAGGAGATAATAATAGTGCTTTTATACTTTGTCTTGATAAGACCACATTTAGAGCAATGTGTTCAGTTCTAGGTGCCCTATTTTAGGAAGAACTTGATAAACTGCATAAATTGATAAATTGCAGCCATAATGATGAAGGTCCTTGAAATTATAGCACAATGGGCAGTTAGGTGGTACAATGGATAGATTATCAGCCCTGAAGTCAGGAGGAACTGATTTCTCAGATACTTGACACTTAATAATTGTGTGATTCTGGATAAGTCTCTTAACTCAGATTGCAAGGTGGGGGGGTGGAGTGTCACAAGAGTATTGTTTAGAGGAAATATGGTCTGAAGGACATGATAGATGCCTGTCATGTAGGAAAGGGTTAGACTGCTTCTGCTATATCCTAGAAGGTAGAATTAAGAGGTAATAGGTAGTAATTGCAAAGAAAAGAATAGAGGCTTAACATAGGAGATAATGTATAACAATTTGAGCTATCCAAAATGAAATAGAATGCTTCAGAACGTAGTAGAAGCAGTAGGTTTTCCCTCATTGGAGGTGTTCAGGCAAAGACTAAATTACAACTTGTTATATATGTTGTAGAAGCAATTTTGTTGGACCAGATGGTCCATTTCTGAAATACTGATTCTCTATAACTCCATAACTTTAAATGAACTTTTCCCAAGACTCTACATTGACAGTGTTTACTCTTTTTTGTTATTAGTTTGTTTTTGATCATGGAATATTGCTGTATGAAGATTCTGATGGTGTTGTTAAAAATAAAGAACATCCATATAATTAAGTATAGAAAAGCTATAGTGAAGGATAATGCTCTTTAGAGGTTTTTAAGCAGACTGGATGACCACTTATTGAACATGTTGTGTATGTATTGGAATAGAAGGCATCTGAATTGCTTTCCAGTTTTTTTTTTGAGATTCTAGTTTATCTTCCGTATCAAATAAGAGGCAGAAATTAATTTTCTTTTGTAATCATCTCTTACAAGGACATACAGGTATGGAATGGGATCCGTTAGTAGAAGGAGCAAAGGATTTAGCATCAGAGGATCTGTGCCCAAATCCCAGGTCTGTTTCATACATCCATGTGATCCCAGATAAGGCATTAAATTTTCTAGGCTTCAATTTCTTCATCTATGAAAATGAAAGAGTGCCATCTGATATGAACTACTTTAATAAGGCACGTGGTTCTGTGTACCTTTCTCTGGCTGAAGTTGGGAAGTTCTTTTGATTCCTTTGGTGGATACAGGTCTAGAGAATGAACAGTGTTTATCTTCTCCCTTTATGTTTCTCTTTCACACATACGGTTTGCAGATTAAAAATTTAAACATTTCACAATCACTATGCAATCTTGAATCTCAAAGATTATTTAGTCCAACTTTTATCTGAATTTAACCAACTTTTTATAAGGATCATCTAAGATGACTTTGAAAATTACTGCTTTTCATGATTGCCCCTTTCTACATTTGAACAGTTACAATATTAGGAAGATTTCCCCCCCCCCCCTTTCATCCATCACAAATCTGTCACTCTTCAGTATCTACTCTTTGCTCCTAGATTCACTTTCTATAATTTAGGGAAAAAATTCTAATCTCTTTCCCATATAGAAATTTTTAGAATACTTTAAGGCAGCTGTTTTTACCTTCACCCCTACTTTCCCTATAATTTCCCGCACTTTTCTTCTCAATGCTGAATATCTCCAGTTCCTTTCTTTGATATTACATGATTTTCAGTTCCCTCACTATCCTGGTTAACCCGTTCTGTACTTGCTCTACCTTTTTATTTAAAAAAATGAAAACTTATTTTAAAAATAAAATACTTTATATCACCCATAAATTCCCATTTGGCTCTATATCTGTGATCCTATAGTTGATGAGTAATCTATATCATCTTGATGAAATCTTAGCTTAGCAACCCCAATATCCTGAATAACATTTTTTACCTTTTTCTCATGAGTATCTAGCTTGCCCTAGACCTAATATCCTTGTACTAGAACAATAGGACTTTCCCTATGTATATCCTATCTAATAACAGGAATTGTTTCCATGTCTATCTTATCTGGGGTTATCCAAGCATATCTGAGATTGTCTAATTTCCCTGCTTTGCCTATTTCTACATTTTTTTCTTACTCTCCTTTCTATAAATAATCCCTTGCTTTACTCTGCTGGGGTTCCTATCTCTCTTAAGGAAACCCACAGGGTATATCACCTCTCACCCCAAGTAAAAACTCAAATAAATATCCTTGTTTGATTTGGAGTTGTTGAGCCTAAATTCTTTCAGAGATGACATTGTAACTAACTCCCCAGTACCCCAACATCTTTGGCATACCCCAACAATCTGATTTATCTTCTCATGTATCAAGGATGTTTAGTATTAGAGAAAATCATTACCTGGGGTCATTTCACTCATGATGATTTTTTTTTCCTCTTCTTTTTCTTCTTTCTGGACTTATTTTTCCTCAATATTTTCCTAATTTCTTGTAAAGATAATTTTGAGTATTCATTTTTGCTAAATTATTAGTTCCAATTTTTTTTCTCACTCCTCTTAACTCCTCCTTCCCCAAGACAGTAAGTAATATGATTTAGGTTATTCATGTACAGTCATTCCATATTAGTCATGTTATGAAAGAAAAATCAGAACAAAAGGGAAAAAAACCCAAGAAAGGAAAAACAAACAAACTAAAAAATTAGTATGCTTTGATTGGCATTATGTGTCAAAAGTTCTTTTTCTGGATGACAATGGCTTTTTCCATCCCAAATCTATTGGAGTTATCTTGCATGATCCAACTGTTTGATCTGCTTTCGTAAATGTCATGAACAGAACTGATCACAATACTCTAGGCATAATCTGACCAAGAGAAGTATAATGTGCCTGTCACTTTGCATTATTTTGGATGCTGTCCTCTATAAATAGCCTTAACTCACATAGACTATTTGGCTTTCATTCTCCACTTTCTTAATATTTAAATCTAGTATGAATGGATTGTAAGCCCCTTCCAGGTTGGAATTCCAAAGCATTTTCCTTTTATATCATTTGCAGTACCTTACATAGAGGACTTCCACTAACTATTTATTCATTAATTGACTGGGAAGATGATGAGGATTCAAAGTGTGAAGTATTTTTTACCACTTGTGTATCTTCCTTGGTGGCTGCCATAGAAGGTAATGGTTAAGTGGTTACCATGGAAACAGGTTGAAGAAGCATAACAATGGGAAATATTTATAATCATAGGGTTTCAGTTCTTTTACAGAGAAATCTAGTCCTTTTACAAAAAAGGAAACTGAGGCTGGGAGAGATTACATTTGGCATTTAAAGCTCTTCACAACTTATGTACCCTGATACTGTCTGCTTTTTAAAAGTCTTTAATTCCATTCACCCTTATCATCCAGATAAAATGGCTTTCCTTTGTTATTTTCACATATGATTTTTCATCTTCCAACTCTGTGAATTTTATTGGGACTTTTTCCCCTCCATCCCACCTGCCCCATGCCTGGAAAGCTCATCCTCCTCATCTTCACTTCCTGGCTTCCCTTGCTTTCTTCAAGATGCTATTTTAAATCTCATATTGGGTAGGAAACATTTTCTAGTCCCTTACCTGTAATCCAATGGATTACGTTCCATTTACAGTGTATAGATTTAAAAATGTTCATCAACAATAGTTATAATAGTTAAAACAATTATTATCTGTATGTTGTCTCCTCAGTTATAAATGTGAGCTCCCTGAAGTTGAGGATGCAATTTTGCCTTTATTTGCATCCTCAATGTTTTGCACAGTGCCTGATGCACAGTAAATTTTTAATACACAATAATTGACTGACTTAGTGTCTTGCCCAAGCAATAATGGGTAGCAGATGTACAATTTTAATCCAAATCTTAACTCCAAATCTAGTGTTCTTTGAATTATGTTTTGTTACCCTTTTTCTCGGAGGCTTATTGTAGAGAGACTTCATTTAAATATCCTGAAGCGCAGTCTTCCCAACTTATGAATATGGAATAAATGTTTTAATGAAGTCTTTTAAAGAACACATACACTATCCCTTAAGAATCTGGCACTTGGAATAGAACCAGGAGAACATTGTATACAACAACAACACAATTGTGTAATGATCAAATATTATGGACTTGTCTCTTTTCATCAGTGAGGTGTTTCTGACCAATTCCAATAGATCTGTGATGGAGAGAGCCATCTACATCCAGAGAGAGGTTTATGGGAACTGAATGTGGACCACCACAAAGTATTATTGCACCTTATTTATTGTTGTTTGCTTGCTTATTTTTTCTTTCTCATTTGCCCCTTTTGATCCATCATTTTTTTCTTGTGCAGCATGATGGATGTGTAAAATATATTTAGAAGAACTGAACATGTTTAACCTGTATTGGATTGCTTGCTGTCTAGGAGAGATGGGGAGGGGAGGGGGAGGAAGGAAGGTTTGGAGCACAGTGTTTTGCAAAAGTCAATGTTGAAGGCTATCTTTGCATGAGTTTTGAAGAATAGAAAGCGATTATTGTTTTTTTTTTTAAAGAATCTGATATTTGTACCCACAGGAACTAATTTATTCTGTTACAAAATGTTTACTAGTATAGGTTCCATTTCTTAATGATAAGTTGCCATGAAAATCCAATGAAATTAAAATGGGAAAGAGAATAACATATTAAACTGCTCTCAACCTCACTGCCACATTTCCATTAGGCTAAGCCTGATAATCTTTATGCTCTGATTTGAAAATGTTGAATATGAGTAAGTTGTAATCATTATTGTCTTCTTCTTCTTCTTCTTCTTCTTCTTCTTCTTCTTCTTCTTCTCCTCCTCCTCCTCCTCCTCCTCCTTACTTATCCTTCTTCTTCTCCTCCTCCTCCTCCTCCTCCTTTTCCTCCTCTTTCTTTCTCTTCCTCCTCTTTCCTGTTCCTCCTCCTCCTCCTCTTTCTCCTCTTCCTCATGTGTGCATTATTGCTATAGAATGTATTTAGACTACAATTTTTCCAGAAGATATATTTAAGCAGTTGTATTGATGAGTGTCTTGGTATCTTATGTATTTAAAAAGTAGTGTTTAAAGTCTTGGTATTTAAAGAAATATTACATTTTAGCCAAGATATCATTTTTCTTTTTTATTTTATTAAAACTTTTTATTTTCAAAACATATGCATGGATAATTTTTCAACACTGACCTTTGCAAAACTTTCCAAATTTGCCCTCCTTCCTCCAACCCTCTCTCCTAGATGGCAAGTAATAAAATATATGTTAAACATGTGCAATTATTTTATACATATTTCTACAATTATTGTGCTGCACAAGAAAATCAGTTCCAAAAAGGGAAAAATGAGTAAGAAAGCAAAATGCAAGCAAACAGCAACAAAAAGAGTGAAAATGCTATGTTGTGATTCACAGGCCTCTCTCTGGGTATAGATGACTCTCTTCACCATAAGATCATTGAAACTGGCCTAAATCACAAGATATCGTTTTTTAACATACTTTAGAAAGACATATTATTTTTGACATCCATTGTGTTCAAGGAACTCAAGGTCTTTTCATGTTCATAACAGGTTTTCATGATTTGAGACCAATTATCATCTCTAAGTCTCTGTCTCTCTGTCTCTGTCTCTCTGTCTCTGTCTGTCTGTCTTACTCCCTATCTCCCCTCCCCCCCTCCTTCCTTGTGTCCCCTTCTCCCTTTTCTCTCTGTCTCTGTCTCTCTCTGTCTTATTCCCTCTCTATCTCCCCTCCCTCTCCATCTCTCCCTCCTTTTTTGTGTCCCCTTCTCCCTTTTTTCTCTCTTTCTCTTTCTCTCTCTCTCTCTCTCTCTCTCTCTCTCTCTCTCTCTCTCTCTCTCTCTCTTTCTCTCTCTCTCTCTCTCTCTCTCTCTCTTTTTCTCTCGGCATGATTATACTTTCTTCCTTTATGTCTTAGGTATGGCAAGGACTATTAATATACTAACTACCAAACAGAATAAAGAATAAAAGATATGTGTGTATTTATCAATATATACACATCTATGTATGTATGTGTGTATACTCACACATACACAAACACAAACAATTTATTTCTAATTATCAACACACACAATAGAGAAACAACGGAAAAACCTTTTGGAGTGCCACACAAGCTCAAAAAATCATACTGCTGTCTTGGCATTATGAGAGATTGCAATCTGTGGGACCAGTGAATACAGACTGTAATATAGTCTGATTCCATTTTTATGATAATAGTTGTTTTTAAATGAACAGCATGTGTAGTTAACATACAAATTTCAATATATTTACAGTTTATGGGTAACTGATCATAGCATAATAGCATTGTAGTGAAAGCTGCTTTTCTTCATAAATCCTTGCATTTAATCCCCCAGACCAGCCAGAAAGCAACATGCTGTCCAGGGAATTAACTTGAGATTGAAGATAAAGAGGAGGCTAAAATTAATGACAGTAAGAGAAAGTATTGGAAAGATGTCATATAATTCCTGAAAGAGCCTGACAGTTTTGAAAAGCAAATGCTATAAGTTGTTATATAAAAGGTTTGTGTATGATAAAATTATTGTTTTTTGCTTATGCACAACGACTTTTTTCTGCTATATGACCATGATTAATGCTGTTATAACCATATTAAAAATCAAATTTTAATTTGCCACCTTGGGAATTGTATTGACCATTTTACTGTGTGGTAGTGGGGGGAGTTGATTTAAACTATAATAATGTATTTTGACAAAAAACAATTAATTACTTTTGGGAGAATAAAATTTTTAGCCTTGAAATGTGAGACTTTAATTTTCTGTGTATTAATTTTATTCTTTTATTTTGTTTGAGAGGTAATCTAAGACTTAATTGTATTCTAATAAGGTCATAAGAAATTGTTTCAAATATCAATAAAGAAATATAAAAAATAATGACATTTTCTGGCTAATGTTATGCATGTTATATAAAACAATATTGTGTGAGTAGACTCCTATTTATAGTGGAATCATTGTACAGTTTTATTCAATTATATTTTTATTTCCCCAAATCTATGTCACAGGCAAGTTCTTTTAGATTATTTAAAATTCACTGCAAACAATTGCTTTTAGAAAAACTTCCTAAAGCTAATAATATTACCTATAGTAATTTTATTTTTCATTTTTGAATACATATCTCTAATAAGTATTTCAACTCATATGAGTGTATGTAGATACAACCACTCACATGTGCACACACATATAGGCATTGGTAATATCTAGTGGTGGTTGAGACAGGCTAAAATAAATCCTCAGTTCAATAGACAAAATTGGAAGAAAAGCAGCAATCAATGAGAGACAACACAGATCCCTCCACAGCAGAGCTTGACTCATTAATCTCAGGATACCAGTGTGATAGAATAACCAAAAAAGCTGATGTGATTTTTGTCTTCCAAGCAGCTTGTGGTGCAGTGGGTAGAGTTTAGTGAAGTCAGGAAGACCTGAGTTCTAGACACTGACTAGTTGTGTGACCTTTATTCTGTGGGGATAATAATACCATCAACCCCACAAAGTTGTGAGCATCAGATGAGATCATATTTGTATAGCTCTTAATTCTGTTATTGGCACATAATGTTATATAAATGTTAGTCTTTAGTATTATTATGTATGATCATCAAGTTACATGAAGAGAAACAAAATATCTAGTTTAAATGACAATTTTTTTTGTTTATTTGCCTGCTTGTTTTTGTTTATGGATTATTTGTGTCCCCTTCAGTATGAACATAGTATTTTTGCTATGCCTTTGGGACAGACTATTTCAGAATGTCCCAAAGGTAGTTGATGATATGAGATTGGAGCTCAGGAGAAAGACTAGGACTGGATATTTCAATCTGGGAGTCATTTACTTGGAGATGGTTGCTGAACCTAAAGGAATTGATGTGACCACTAAGAGCAGAGACACTATGCTATGCCATGTAATGCATTTGGATATATGTGTGTAAGAATGTAGATTTAGAAAAGTCCATTGGTTTGGCAATTAAGAAACATTTGATAATTTTGGAAGGAGTAGTTGAGTAATGAATGGAAAAAAACAAAGAAAAAAACCCTAAGTTATAGAGGTAGACATGTGAAAAGAAATATTAATCAACCAGCCCATTCAGCCACTCTCAAAACCCACTAGTTTTGAAGATTTACTGATTCTCATTCATTTCACTTTGTAACCTTTTTCTTTCTTAGTAGTGCCTTCCCTTCCCTCCCTTCCTCTTTCCGCCCCTCCCCTCCCTTCCCTTCCTTCCTTCCTCTCTTATCTCAGTAGTGTCTTTCTTTTCTTTTCTTTCCTTTTCTTCCTCTCTCCTTCCTTTCCTCCCTCCCTCTCTTCCTTCCTTCTTTTTTCCTTTTTTTTCTCTCTCTCTGTGTCTGGAACTCCCAATGAAGAAACTAACTCTATCTGCAGAGACTGGTATTTGCTTTGCAATTTGTAGGCTTACAGAGCTGCTACTAAGAGATTAAATTACTTTTCTGGGATTAAACAGTCCATATTTGCCAGAATAGGACTCAAGTCTTTTTGACTGTGACTAGTTCAGTCTCTACCATGTTACATATCCTCATATGTCTTGCATATAATAGGTGCTTGACAAATATCTATTGGATTATATTTTGCCTCTGTTATATCATCATGTTTTAATAATTTAAATAATAGTTAAATAGTTTAAATAATTCTCAGTGTTAATTGTGTTAACTAACATTCAAAGTTAATTAACAAAAAACAGAAAGGAAAAAGTAAAGTCAACTAACTCAAAAAATGGACAGGGAAGGCATACAAGTTGAATGATGAAAATGACTTTTGGTAAGCATAATTTATGGGTATTAATGATTAGGTGTTGCCTTTTCAAGTGAGATAATTCATTTTTTGCTTCATGGAAGACCCTGTCTTAGCAGTGTGACACATCCTGAATTTCTTACTCTTTTTTTTGTGGAGATTTAGAAGGTATGTGATGAGGAAAGAGATAATTCACTTCTGAAATGGAGAAAATAATACTAGTCTTTCCCCATGACTATTTCTGATTCTTAACTTGTGTGATAAACTGGATCAACAACTTTTATACTGCAACCTGATGTGAATTTCTTTAGAACTGACTAGCACACAGGGAATTTTCTTAATAAATCTAAACATATAATCATGAAGGGTGTTTCATGCATTTTCTGTGTCTCAATTTTTATACCAGCTGGAGGGCCAGTTGGGTGATGAGCAAAATGTAAGCCCCACTGTGAGACGTGTTAATTCCATTTGCACAGTGCAGATGGTGAAAAGGTGACAAATGTTTCCAATAGCCACCTTGAAAAACTAGCAAAATCTATATTACATTGTCTTCCATGGTGATTTTTGTTGCTTTTTATTATACAGTGTTTCTTGTATAACTTTCAGGTGATATGGGAAATGTGCTATGGTCCAGTGAATCATTGTTATTATAGATTAGTAATTTATGTGCTGTGGATTTTTCACCTAATCAGGTTTACTTAAATCAGACCTAAATGGACCAGTGTATTATTAAATTAGCCCCAGTGTGCGTCAGCCTTTTAAAATTTTGCTGTGTAGAGTGAGTTCTGGAAGATTGTTGATGGGGAATTAATGAATCTTTGGGGGGTGGGAAATGTGGTGGATTGAGGAAAATAAGGAAATCATTTTTAAAGGGAAATGTTTATATTCATATCTTCTGTGAACTTTAATTACCACTAATCGATTTAGTATAACCTTATAATTCAAAGCTGCAATTATTCTTCTCTTTCTTTCAATCCTCATATAAATTCACTTGTTAATTCTTATAAGGTTTAATTCTACCTTTCTTGTATGCCTTAGGACCTTATCTCATACCATTCTCTTTAATGTATTTCAAGTTTCACCAAACTGGAAAGTGACTAAAGCATTTATATCATTTGTTTCAAAGAAAACATAGTCTCAGATGAGAATACACACATTCAACAATGCAACACACCCCATTCACCATGGATATTGAAGATTCAAAGAAAGGCACCATAGACATAGAACATATTTATATAGTAATGCTTTTTGTAGCTAAGAACAGACTTGATAAATATGGATTGGACAATGGCTAAACAAATTGTGGTATGTTATAATGATGATTTGTTACTATTGAATAAAAAAGATGAAAAAAATGAGACAAATTCTGTGAATTGATGTAGAGTGACATAAGTGGAACAAATATAATGATATATAATATGTTGTATTTATGATATATATGGTGACCATATAATAAAAAAAAAATCAAACTCTAAATTCCACAGAATTGAATGCTGAAACTTGAATGACCAAGAACATACACACACACACACACACACACACACACACACACACATATATGGTTTTGCAGATGTGGGGGACTATTCTTGTGGAACATTGAATATATTTTCTGACTTGGTTGATGTGTTGATTAAATTAACTGAACTATCTTTTTTTCCTTTCCTTTGAATTCTTGACTACAATGGATGGCACTCTGAGATATTTTGATTCCACATACAGGAATGTATGTGGAATCAAAATATCTCAGCAAATTGCTCTTAACCTGGATTCCTTGCCTTCTGACAAATGTATCATATTTTTTCTTCACTTTCTTTGAATCATGATAATTCTAATTCCTAAGATTTGGTTCTTTGTCTCTGACTTAATCTTTACTTATCACAATCCTCCCTGTCCTTCACAACTCAGCTATGTCACCTCTAAGAATCTTAGTTAATTCTTACTCCTCCACAATTCTTAGTTTATTGTGATTTATATTAGTTTATTTTGTATTGTATTCACTTTTTGGGGGGAGGTATGTATATCTCACTTCCTACATATTTTAAATTTCTTGGAGGGCAAGGACCATACTTTCTTTTGCTGTGCATCTTTCATTGCTTAATACTATGCTTTACACATAGTAGGCACAAAGTAAATATTTATTGGATGAATGACTGAGTTTGTGATAGGAATGCACTGTTCCCTGAATCACTCCATTGACCTTTATAATCATTGACCAGCTGATGTGGTATTCCAGATAAGATGACTGCAGGGGGAAGAACATTGTATTTGAAATCAGAGGACCTGTGTTTGAATTCTATTTAATATTACCCATGGGACCTTAAGTTACTTAATCCATCTCTACCTCTGACTCTTTTTTCCATGATTTTTTGATTAGGTCCCCATGTGGCCTTTTGACTTTATGTTCTTACCATCATTCTGTTGCTCATTTCCTCAGACCATTCCTTCTAATGTTCTTTGGTTGACTTATATTATCTACTAAATCTTTTGGTAATAAAAGTATTACACATGTGTTATTATGACTGTTAAATTGCAGGAGGGGAACTTTTTCTTTAATTCAGGTTGTATAATTATAGAAAAATTACTTGTAAAATACATTTCTGAAATGTTGAACTTAAGCTAATTTTCTTAATATTTTAAACACATTTTAAGTATTCAGGAAAGAGATTGCTATTTAAAGAAACTCTGTGATGAATTCATATTCAACACTGTCTTGTAGGGGAATTTGAGTAATTACCCCCTAATGGTTCTGTTTTGTGACTTTGATTTTTTGTATTTTTGGTTTTATTAAAACAGTTAAGTGACACACCTGTGCTTGCATGGAGGTTGACTAAATGGAGTCATGTGTATTATAGACACTCACACATTACAGAGATTTCACTGATTTGTATAAGGATAAATGAAATTAAATAATTGTATTTAATGAAAGCATTCAGAAAGTTGGATTTACTATCTATTCCTTTCCACAATGTTAGAAATTCTGCTTCCATTCATGTATATAAGGTTTGGTGTATCTTGTTTTTTAGTGGTTGGAGTTATACTTTGGGAGACAGTTATTTCAGCTGATGGGTCAGACTTTAAGGAGAAAGAGGAGGTACATATTGAACTGGGTGATACTGTAGCAAGAACAAAAAGAAAAAGCATTTAAGTATACTCTGTATATTAGACATAATACCAGAACTTAGGGATACCTAAAATTAAAAACAAAATAAAACAAAAACCCTTGTCTTTAAGGAGTTTTTATTATCCTTGGGAAAAAACCATTTGGACATAGAAAATGAAATATGTATATACAAAATAGGGATAGGTATTGGAACTCGATATGTGATTTTGTCAGTTTTTGGAAATCCCAGATGAGGAAGATTTTCTATAAAAGCAAGTTGGCAACCTATAAGTGTACATAGTGGCCAAAAGCATAGGAAACTAGCTATCAGAACCAGATTAAAAAAATAAACAAAAATGAAATAGAACATAGATTATGATAGTATGTGTTTTTCTAAATCAATAAGTAGTCCTTAGTGATTCTTAATCAGGTATGATTTGATAGCCTCTGTTTCCCTTTCATTGTGACACCACTGGAATAGAATGAGAGATTAAATGATGTCCACAGTCACATAGCACAATGAATATGTATTAAAAGTGGTACTTGTGCCTTGGTTTTTTTTATTTTATTTTTTTTTATTTCTGAGACTATCTCTATTCCCTATGGAATGCTGTCTTTCCCAGTATATAAGTGCTATTTTTCTGGGGGAAAGGTATTATCAACTTGCTGAATCAGAATAGGACATCTGTAATGAAGGTATATATTCCTTTGAGCTGAATCTTGAAAAGATATTAATGAAGTAATGATAAGGTTAATCCATCATTCCACAGAATTTCATTATATATGGAAGTGGTGGGGAACAAAGTGCTCAGGAA
Organism: Sarcophilus harrisii; assembly: GCF_902635505.1. Lineage (NCBI taxonomy): Eukaryota > Metazoa > Chordata > Mammalia > Dasyuromorphia > Dasyuridae > Sarcophilus > Sarcophilus harrisii. The sequence continues at coordinate 502,599,894 of NC_045426.1, forward strand.
CATGATCTAAAACTGCCTGAATTACTTACAGATATTTTTAAAGGCTATTCTGAAATTTCAGTTTTGGGAAAAACTTAAAGCTACTTATGAACAACTTGGGGCAATTTCCTAGACAGGAAAAAATAACTAATACTAGATTATGTAATGTTAGGCTTATCCTTCTGGTATCACCTATAAACAACTAGTTTTATCATCATTTCATCACAATTAATAAGTCTTTAGGAAAAGAGGATACTTTTGAATGTAATAAATTAAGTACAAGACTCGTTACACTCAAATTACATGGGACTCAAAAGACGTTACAACTTCCTTACAGAAATCCTACCCTGATTCATCCAGTTCGTAATGCCTTTCACCCAGAAAATAGCTCTTTTGTATTTTGAAAAGAAACATGGCATAGGGGATACAGTTGGTCTCATGTTCAGTGGTATTTTCTGTGAAAAATAGTTCTCAGGAAGACCCATGATCCTTCTTAAAATAATATTTTCCCTTTGCAATTGTATGACAAGAAGGCTCTGATTAATAGATTTCCTAATAATGTTCTCTATTTTTAGATAATCCAATTCTAGCATATGATAAAAGATAGACTGTGTTTTTTAATGGAATTTGGATTTTGTAATTGTTTTAATAAGCACTTATTACAAAAGTTTCGCCTGTGATTTGCTGTTAGTTTATTCTACTGTTGCATTGTCATGTTATTAAAGTGATGATTTTGTCAATTGCATATACTTGTTGGAGAACTTTCCCCTGATGTAGTAGAATTTAATAAGCCCACCAGGTGCAAATAATGCATTTTGATGCATACTTGAAATGATTACTATCATAGAAAAGAGGCCAGAAACTCTTTTCCTGGCATTTTTAGCATGGAAAGGAGATGTCCCGGATATGGTACTATGGGGATGGAAATAAGCTAGTCGGATTTAAAATAATTTTGTAATTATAGGAAATATTTTCTTACAAAAGCATTATGTTTCAAATGTTCCTTTTCAAGTCAGTCATTCACAACTCAGAGCATATTTTCTTATGAAAGGGAATATATATGGTAGTTTGAGACACCAGATCCCAAAAGATTTTTAAATCCATAGCAAAACAAGTATAATGAAGACAGCATTGTAGCACCTAACTTATTTGTGTAACAATATTTTTATAGGAAATCACATTGAACTGCTAATGACAAATATCCTTAGACACATTTGTTGAGTAGTGAGAACAGATTGCCCCAACTATATAGCTCTTTGGTAAATGAAGTAGCTATATGGATTGGAAGGATGAGGAGCTCTATAGGAAGAGCATAAGGAAGGAAATTCAGTGGAGGTAAAGAGAAGATAGAAGATAGGAAGATGAAGAAGACAACAGAATGGCTTCTGGAGTTTAATAATGAAGAGTGGTTAAATTGAATTTATCTTCTTTTCCTCTTTATTCCATTTCTTCTAATAATTTATTTTCATTGCCATCAATCATATGGCAGGGAGAAGCTAGGAGTGGGGTTCAGGAATAGTTGACCTTTCCTTCCTCCTTCTCTTCTATTCCTTCCCCCCAAAAGAACCCTACAATTCTGCACATTGCAGAAAAATATACTATTTATATCTTAGTTGGGGACTACTGCAGTAACACAGAATTTTAAAATTGGACTTTCCAAGTAGACTTAATTAGCTGTCATTGTCTTTGGGGTGGGGGAAAAGTTAAGTTCTTGTATTCCAAAGGAAATTGTATTGTTGATTTTCTTTATATGTTTTCTGATCAAGAGTAAAGAATGAATATTGAGCTTTAGGAAAAAAAGATCTGATTCAAGAAATCATTCTTTTTTTCTTATTAAAGATTATGATTATATCCCTTTGCCTTGTGTTTTCCCAAGGTTTAATGGAACTTGTGAAAGTGTTATTATAATGTTGATCAAAAGCCTAGTGCTGTCACATAGAGTACACACCTTCTCTCACTTATTGTGTGAAAATTCTCTAGATGCCACATCTAGATTGATTCAGTAATTTCAGAATGATTATAGTTCACTGAACATTGAAGTTCTACTTCTGAGGTATGTTGAAGTTCAGACCTCAAATATCAGAACAGCTCCTGTCCCAGAGGAAAATGCAAATGAAAGCCTTTTGTGCTCAGCAGTGCTACTATATGAAATATGTGGTTTCTGAAATCTTGGAGCTTGGCAATATAAAAAGTAAGAATTCTGTGAGTGGTGCTTAAAATAAGAAGTATCAATTCAAATATGCATTTATACTATAAGAGAGCATTATTATGAATGACTCCCGCTATGCAAATCAAAAGACATATGAAACTAGCAGACTGAAGGGGAAAAAAACAAAACAAAACATAAACTTACTTATGCCTCCTATGCAAGTGCCAGGAAGGCTCTGTACCTGCCAAAGGGCCATGTATACAGAAACTTAGAATTCACTCCCCTAGAGAAGCAGCGGGATGGGGGGGGGGGGAGACAACTAATTCAAGCCCTTCATTTATAGTAAAGATGAAATAACTTGCTCACAATCATCTGGGATATAGACTGCTTGGTACTGAATCTCCTGGCTCTCAGTGCAACTCATCAAATAAATACCTTTGACCAAGAGATAGATTAGCGAGGCTAGGAACTATCAAAATTAGATTTGTCTTTAATAAAACCAGAGTATACATGGTGAAAAATGTTATTCGTATCTGAAAAATGAATTGATGGAATCTGAATGTAGATCAAACCATACTATTTTCCAATATTTTTGTGTGTATATGTGTTTTCTTTTCATCTGTTTGTTTTTTAAAACATGACTAATATGGGAATATGGTTTATATGATTGCACATATATAATCTATATTAAATTGCTTACTTTTTTAGGGAGGATAGAGATGAGGAAGAAAATTTGTAATTCAAAAATTTTACATGAATGTTAAAATTTTTTCTTTACATGTAATTGGGAGAAATTTGAAAAATTCAGAATGTATGTAGGAATTGTGATATACAGCTAAAAGGCATCTCATCTCAAGGTTACAATTATCTGCAATTAGGATTTTGGAAAATGTATTATTTTAATTTTATTATAATAATAGAATATAACATATATAATTATATATTATCATATATTATTTTTATAATATAATATATAATATAACAATATATTATATATGTAATAAATAATGTAAATTATATAATATATAATATAAAATAAATTAATGTATATGTATAATAAATAATATAATTATTGTAATTTTAATTATAAATAAGTCAATAATCTCTTTTATTGTTCCATTTTCTGAAATACTGCATTAGTTCAACATGTCTGCCCATCCTCTGTTATTCTTATTCATTATATCCCATAATATTACCTTATGTTGAATACCCAGTATATAGGACATTCCCCTGCTTTTTTTTCTCCTGACTTCCCAGGGTAGCATGTGGACAGATCTTCCAATTATCCTTTGCTTGGGCTGCCTTACATTCCCATTTTGTATTAGTATAATTGGTATTAAATATTATTATACATTTCTTTGTCATCATATGCCCCCTTAACATATTTCTCATGATTAGTTTCTTTTTTGTTGCTGTTAAGATATGATGCCTGTCCGTATGGAGCTTACAGATCTATCAGGAAAGCTATTTAGGCAATTATGTAAGACCATGGTACAGGTTAATAATAACTCATTGTAGTTAATACTATAACATAACATCATATTGCATATTTGTGTAGATATATATCCCACCTTGGAATAATTCCACATGGATTAGAACAATGTCTTAATAAAGTTTCCATCTTCCCTAGTTCCAGAATAGAGCTTTGCATGTAGAAGTATGTGCCTGGCACATAATGAGTATTTAATAAATGCTTGTTAACTTGAAATGATTGAAAGGATGACTGCATTGATTCTATTGAACAGAATGTTTATTAAACAGCTGCTTGTCTAAGGGAGTTACAAAGTTTAGGTAAGAATCCATTCATGCTCTTCTAGAATTTTTGTTGTTATTAAGCTTTTTCAGTTGTGTCTGATTCTTAGAGACTCCCATTTGTGCACAAATAGTCCATACAAACATTTGGAGTGGGATGTCTCTAAATTCGTGTATCTCACATTTCTTTTGAGTTGCTCTGGTTCTGTTTCATTTAAGAGTTCAGTATGTTCTTTGAGATGCGCATTCCATACTGGGTGGTTCTTTGCCAGTGTCCCCAGTGTCATACAATTGAGTCCAGAGTTCTTCAGTGGGAGTTCTGACTGCTTTGTGAGCACTTACTTACCTTGCATGAGTTCTCCATGAATTAGACTTTTAGGCAAACATCTGTTTGGCATTTGAACAAGGTAGCCAACCTATCAGTTTGAATGTTTCAGCTTGAGAAAGATCTGTGTTCAGTACCATATCTTGCCAGGTGATCTTTAGAATCTTCCTAAGACAATTGGAAGTGATTCAGTTTCCTGGCGTGGCATTTGTAGACTGTACAAGTTTCACAGCATGCACCAATAAGATCAGCACAATGGTTCTGTAGATCTTGAGCTTGGCACTTACCCTTCTTTCCCACACTTTCTTGTGGAGTCACAAACACAGATAACTTTGACAATGAGTGTGTCAACGAGAGTGTCAACCTCATGTTCTATATGTACATCCCTAGAAATTACACTGTCAAGATAAATGAACTTATAGACAGTATTCAATATTTCTGCATTTGCTATAACCAATGGTTTTATGTATGGATTATCTGATGCTTGCTGATAGAGAACTTGTGTTTTGTGTGAGTGTGTGTGTGTGTGTGTGTGTGTGTGTGTGTATGTTAATTATTAGGCAAGAATTAGAATAAGGAATTGAGAGTGAATTCAAACTTTGTTGCATCTTGGACGCAGGATACATTGAGTACACAATTATCTTTGATACAGATTGTTATTATCTTCATTTTGTAGATGAGAGAATTGAGATTGAGAGAACTATGACTTGCTCCAGGATCACATAAAATAGTTACTGAGGGCAGGATTTGAAGCAGATAGTCTTTACTCTTAAGTCTTATACACTGTGCTACCTAGTGGACAAGATAAGTACACTATAGTGGTTAATACCATGCAGTGTAGTGTGGCAGTCCAGTTGGTATGGATATGAAATTTGCAGCAAATCTTCCCTTAGGATTAAATCATGACTTTATATCTTCAATGAAGCAAATTAATTTTGGCAGGATTATTGACATGACTCTCACGGTAGTTTAAAGATAAATAGGCAAAATGTTACTTAAATCTATTAATATAAAATTAGTTCCCACATAAATTCTTTTCTGCATGCCTCATGTGACATTGACAGCATTATTAATACCTTGGATATTATAATGTATGCAATCATTTTATATCAATTTAATCATTTTAATGGCTAATGTTGACATTTAGCACGATCATTTGAATACCCCAAGACACTTGGTTTTCTCATTTCTCATTGAGTACATTTTTTTCTGGTCAGGTTAAAAAATGCTGTGCTTAGTGCTATATTTTCAGATATATCTTTTCAAGGTTCTTCAATATAAAAATTAAATCACAACCTGTCCTGGAGCATTGAATTATGGAACTATTTTTAAAAATTTTAGCCCATTTTTTGTTAATAAGATTATCAATATATATTCTTGCAAAAGAGTACTTTTTATGTAAAATATCATTTAAATTTTTTTTATTTCTTCATTTATTGCAGCTTCTATTAAGAGCAGCTTGACATAGTAGATAGAGAGAGATCTACTTTTGAGGCCCAAAAGGTTTGGGTTCAAGTTTTTTTCTGACACATCTTGGTTGTGTTACCTTGGGCAAACTATTTAATTTATTTATACTATACCACTTATTTATACTATACCATTATATCAAACCACTGAGCCACTTGCTAAGATATGTTAGAGTTAAGGTATCTTATCTTTCATAGAAATTTTCTCACCTGGGAATATTCTTTATACTAATGAAATTACAGCTTTAGTTCCTATGTCTCTATTAAGAGCAGAAGACAATAAGTCAAGTTTTAATTTTTGCCAAAAAGAGGTTTTCAGGGATAAGGCTGTTTTTGTGCAGCATCCCTTTATATCTATAACATAGTGACTTAAATTGAATTTTTAGCTTTTAAGACATATTTTGTGATACATGGGGAAAAGTGACTATCTTATGAGCTTCATCCAGATATATTATATAAGGATCTTGTTTAAAAATTCACATGGAATACCATATTTTTGTAGTCACCAATTTATGCTGATCATCCTGTTGCCATCTTTTCATTCAGGCACATTTTTATTCTGAGCCCATTCACATGGTTGTCTTAACTCTGCAATCTTTATGTTTGCAGATGATCCATAGAAACACAAATAAGGAATTGTAGCGGCAGTATTTCATTACTAAAGCTGAGTGATGTCAGGCATAATTATGGAGACTAACATCTGGAGTGGTTTATTAAAGGGAAACCTGCCAGGATTGTTAGCGTATACCAAACAGCATTAACCATATGTGCAGTTTTATAACTATTGAAAGTTGGGGGGCTGTGGTCTGAAGATAGATGAATAAAATCAAGCAAAGGAACTTTATTAATGCATCTTCCTCACTGAGACCATTTTTAGTAGAGTTCTACAAAGCAGTTTATCAGGGATTTTCAAAGTAATGAACATCTCCCATCTGTAGAGATTTCTGATTACAAAGGTACCAGAAGGCTTGGGCTTGTCAAAGAGGCATAGTTTGCCCCCCTCCCTTTCAGACCTGATTTGAGTCTCCATAGAAAATAAATTAAGTGCTGAATCAGTTGTAACTAAATAAACATATATGCCCATAACTTTTTGTGTCCTTCTTAAGGTGTGTATTGCTGTTAGCCATATAAAGTAATATTAAACAGGTTCCTGCCCTTAAGATGCTTAGGACTTCCCATAATAGAGAGGTAAGAGTGAAAGGTGACCCTACTCTGTGGCTTAAAGACCTGTGAGAGGAGGTAAATTTGGGTTCTGCTCTCCATTTGGATTAATCTGAAATAGAACTGGATTCCTGGGCTCCTGTTGACTTACAAAACCACAAACAGATAATTACCATTATCTATATTGGATCATGTTTGATATACCTTGTTAAACTTCCCCAATTGTATTTTAATCTGGTTCCAGTCACACTTGGAGTGTGAGTTTGACACCTCCGTAGTGTTCTATACTAAGAGTTCTTTTGGAGAAAGCTCTGCTAGGTAAATATAGGCCCTTAAAACCAACCCCATGAGTCATGGAGTAAGTAAAACTTAGTTTTACTAAGTTTTACTAAAAGAGTAACTTACTTTTTTGTAAGGTTTTGAGCCACTTCCTAAGGTATGTTAGAGTTAAGGTATCTTATCTGTCGCAGAAATTTTCTCACCTGGAAATATTCCTTATACTAATGAAATTACAGCTCCCGTCTCTATGTCTCTATTAAGAGCAGAGGACAATAAGTTAAATATTAATTTTACATGAACATCTTCCATCTGTAGAGATGTTTTGTTTTACTCTAATGAAGCTATAGTAGAATGTCATTCAGAACCAAAGATTGTATTGATTTCCTTTAAATTTCATTTACCTGTAGGTATTTAAATAGTACATTGGCTCTTCAGATGATAAAAATAACTGGGTGGATTGTAGTGACCTTCTCCCTCCCTGCCAGTTTCCCTAACTTCTACTCTATGTTTCTTCTTCCTCTTGGTGCGTGGTTATGTTTTGCATTTTTGTGACTAGGAACAACAGAAAATTCCTATTTGATCATTATTTTATTGATCTGAAAGAAAGGATAATATCTGCATTTAGAAAATAGGTTCTAGAAAAGTGTCCCTTCTCCATCTTCACTAAAGTCCTACAGTAAAGCCTTATAGTGTAGGGGAAGTGATCCTGAGTCTTTTTGCAGACTGGACAGGAGTTCTACAAATCTTGCAAAGGTTTAAAAGACTTCTCTGGTATATATTTGACTGTCTTCTGAGACCCAACATAGCCAAGCACTGAGAGGCTCAGAATGGCAAGATTTGTCCCTGGGATATTAATGTTATAGATCACAGAAGCTAATTAAATTGCCCACTGAGGCATGAAGGGGATCAATCAGCCAGTCAATAAATGTTTATTAAGTGTTTACTATATTACAGGCCCTGTGCTAAGCATGAGGGATACAAAAAGAGGCAACACAGTCCCTGCCTTCAAGGAGCACAGTGTAATGGAGGAGACAAGAAGTTAACAATTATATAAGTAAGCTATATAGAAGATAAATTGGAAGAATCCAGAAGCTTCCTCTGGATGGGATTTTACTTGGAACTTAAAGAAAGGTAGTAGGAATACAGGAGAAGGGAGAACATTTCATGCACTGCAGAGAGCCAGAGAAAATGCCTGGAAATCAAGACATGACTTGTTTTGTCCATAGACTATCCAGAAACCCAGGATTACTGAATTGAAGAGTCCATGTTCAGTATTAAGGTGTAAAGACTGGAAAGGGCACAAGGGGGCTTGATTAGAATGGGCTTTGAATATCTAACAGAGCATTTTTTTTTTATTTGATCCTTGAGGTAATAGAGAACCAAAGGAGTTTTGGTTTGGTTGCTTTTTATAATTAAAAAAATTAATATTTTATTTTTGCAAATACGTGTAAAAGTATGTCATTTTTATAAAATTTATTCTAATTTTTTCTCTCTCCCTCCTTATTTCCCCTCTCCCCAAGACAACAAGCAATCTGAAATAGGTTAAATATGTGCAGTGCTTTTAAACATATTTCCTTATTGTTGTGCAAGAAAAATCAGACCAAAAAAGGACCCACATGTGCAAAAATATTTGTGGCAGCTTTCTTTTTGTAGTGACAAGGAATTAAAAATTGAATGGAAGCCTATCAGTTGAGGAATGGTTGAATAAGTCATGGTATATGAAGGTAATGTAATATTATTATTTTATAAAAAATGATGAGTAAGTTGATTTTACAAAGGGCTGCAAAGATTTATATGAATTGATGCTGAGTGAAACAAGCAGAACCAGCAATAATGTACACAGCAACAGCAGGAATGTGTGATGATCAACTAGGAAAGATTTGGTCCTTCTCAATTGTTCAGTGATCCAAGGAAGTCCCAATAAATTGTAGATAGAATACTCCATTTGCATCCAGAAAAAGAACTATGGAGATTGAATGTAAATCAACACATGCTATGTTCACTTCTCTTTTTGTTTTTCTTTTCTCTCCCATGGTCTTCCCCTTGTTCTTATTTTTTCTCCCCACCTCGTTCATAAAGAAATGTGTGTTTTGATTTTTTAAAATCAGACCAAAAGGGGAAAAAAACCATCAGAGGGAAAACAAACAAATAAAAAGATGAAAATAATATACTTTGAGCCACATTCAGTCACCATAGTTCTTTCTCTGGCTGTGGATAACATTTTCCCTCCCAAGTCTATTGGAATTTTCTTGAATCACTGCATTGTTGAAAAGAGCCATATACCCCACAGTTGATCACCACATAAACTTTTTATTACTGTGCATAATGTTCTCCTAATTCTGCTCGCTTCACTCAGAATCAGTTCATCTAAGTTCTTCCAGGCTTTTTTGAAATCAACCTCATCATTTCTAATAGAACAGTAATATTTCATTACATTCATATACCATAATTTATTCAGCCACTTCCCAACTGATGGGCTTCTATTCAGTTTCTAGTTCTTTGCCACTATTAAATAAAATGCTACGAACATTTTTGCACATGTGGGTCCTTTTCACTTTTTTATTATCTCTTTGGGATATAGACCCAGTAGTGAGACTGCTGGATAAATGAGTATGTACAACTTTATAGACCTTTGAGCTCTTTCCAAAATGATTGGGTCACTTCATAACTGCTCAAACACAATATATTAGAATTCCAGTTTTTTCACATCCCTTCCAACATTTATTATTATCTTTTCCTGTCATCTTAGCCAACCTGAGAAGTGTCAGGTGATAGCTCAGAGTTGTTTAAATGTTCCTTTCTCTAATCAATAGTGATTCAGAGCATTTTTTCATATTACCAGAAATGGCTTTAATTTCTTCATCTGAAAATTGTCTGTTCATATTCAGCCAAAGGAATTTTTTGAGTAGAGGGGTGATATGATCAGACATGCACTTTAGATATCTGTCTTCATAAATGAAAGTACCCAAAGGAGAAATCGTAGATCTTTGAAATACTTTGGAAATCCCATATTTAGCAGGACCTCATTCTAAATGCAACCTGGGTTCTGTTGTGTTTTAGCAAAATGTGCACACTATTGTATTTTCAAGTGACTTTTTAATGAGGATATATGTTACTAATGCCAATTAAACATAGAGCAAAGTAATGGGAATATTTGTACTCCCCACTCCATTCCCCCTCCTACAGCTCTAATTGTATAGTTAGCAGAATATCTTTCCAACAAATGCATTAGGGAAGTATGTTATAAGTAAGCACTAGAGAAACAAATTGGTCGTACTAAATGATGACTGCAGTGTTCTTAGATTTCACTTACCACTACAATTGAACCTTAGTCTGATCACAATCAGAATTAGTGTTTATAATTCTAAGGTTTTTTTTTTTAAACTCTCCTTTTATTCTTTGCCCTGTACAAGGTGACATAATTACATCAATTAATAAACATTAATAAACAATTAATAAAAATTATAATAAACAATAATTTAGGTATTCAATTACCTACCATGTGCCAAGCACTGTAATAAGCCCTGCAGATACAAAAAGAAGTAAAAGAGAGTCTCAAAGAGCTGCCCTCCAGGAGCTTACAGTCTAATGTCCCTGTATTGTGACTTCTGATTTTTAGAATGCATCCATTATGTACAATACCCTCCCCCTGTAATTTGTGTGTATGTGTGTGTGTATATATATATATATATATATATATATAAATGTATATATATATATTTTTTCATATAAAATAATTTTAGATATACTTTGTAATCCATGTTAATAAACAAATACAATTATATATTTTAATGCTTAGGAGCATTTAATATAAAACACATAAATATACCTGGGGAATGTTCACAACTGAATAAAAATGATGAAGTTGGCCCAGTGTCACTGGGTGGTAGCTAAAGTACGTAGATGTTAGTGACATATAGGAATCTCTTTAATTTCCTCATACCCATTCTTCTGATTTCCTTTCTTTTTCCCTTATTCTTTATCTGCCAACAGCACCCATGGACATTCTTTATTTTCTATGGATGAACCTTTGAGTCAAGGAACTCCTTGACCCCCAAATTAAGCAATAAAAGTACAATGATAGTTTTAAATATTTTATAGAAATTCAAGTTATTGCCTCTTTAGAACACTTCAATTGCATTTATGGCAAGGAAATAGTCACTTGGCACTTTGACCCTTTCTATCTGATTAATAAGAAATGAACAAGATCGAAGTTCTAACTGAATTTTTGCTCCCAGGAAAGAAAAGCAGGAGACTGTCATGTTCCATGTTAGATACGCACTATTGCTGTTTCCCATTGGGAGAAAAATCTGGGGAGGAAACGCATGTGTGCTGTTCTCAGCATAGTCTCATGCACAGTAGTACTATTAAGCAATTTTTCATGGTTTCAGTGGCTATGGTGTCTGTCAATATTGAATCCCCTTGTCAGTGGTGATTGATGTCTCTCCCCTCTTATTAGCTGACTATGGCAAAGAGTAATTCACTGTCACCTTGTCCCTCCAGGGACCTTATGAGGGGTGCTTTGTCCCCCTATTTATTTACCCTTCTGCAATCCTAATTATTTGTCTGTGGGCTAAAGGGGACCCTTGAAGTATCCCAAAATCTTGGGACTAGAAGCTCCAAGTGTTTAGTCAGTGTATCATATATGTTTTAATATTTTTAAAAAATAAAATTTTTCTTCATCTATTCTGCTATAGGTCACAACCTCTCTGCACTTTGTATAGATAATTTTGCAGAAATGCATCACATAACAAACAACTCTGGTGAAAAGACTCTGAACTTAGCTTTCCTGATGGTTTTTTTTTTCTGTAATTATTTAGTCATGTCTGACTCTTTATGTGACCCCATTTGGATCATTTGGGGTTTTCTTGGCAACTGTACTAGAATGGCTTACCATTTTTTTTCTCGCTTTATGGATGACAAAACTGATGCAAACACAGTTAAGTGATTTATCCAGGATCACACAGCCAACAGGTTTCTAAGGCTGGATTTGAACTCAGGAAGATGAGTCTCTATTCACTATTTTTAACGGTTTTTAAGCAACTTAAACACACACATTTCATTGATAGACTCACTGAAGCCTTTCTAGGTTGATACCAACTGATAGAACTTGTCCTATTGGGCCAGACTTTGAGAAGTAAGGGATCCCCTTCCATAAGGAGGCATCAGAGTAGAAAAAACTTCAGTGGCAAAAATCAAAACATTTCACAATAAAAACTACCCTTGAGTAAACAAATGATAAGAGAAACTTATCCTTTTGTTTTTCTTTTTATACCCCTTAAAGTTTATTTTATAGTTATAGATTATATATATTATATAATATACTATATATTATATATATCATATTATTATATTATATAATATTATTTATATATATATAAAGTTACACTTTTGGTCCTTTGATTTCATACCTTGTGTTCTGTATATTTTTATTTTTAATGTATTAGTAGTATCACACTTCTTATTATAATTATTTGTATATATTATATACTTTGGTTTTAAGGTCCAGGAGGGCAGTTCTCATCTGAATTCTCAATTCAGTCTACATGTAGTTATTCAGTCTTTTTTTTTTTTTTTTGGATATGTCCAGCTCTTCAGAACCCACTTTGGGTTTTCTTTTCAAAGATACTGGAGTGGTTTGCCATCTCCTTCTCCAGGACATTTTATAGATGAAGAAAAAGCAAACAAGGTTGAGTGACTTGCTCAGGTTCACACAAGTAGTGTGTGAGACATAGTTAATATTTTAAAATGTATATTGCATTTAATGAAATGCCAGTTTTTTCAGATATTTCTCTCCATCTAATGAACGTTTTCCTTTATATTTTTATTATAATAAATAATCAATCTATGAATATTCTGATAAGCATTTTTTTCTTTTGAAGTACATATTTTAATCAGTAGAGTACTTAGGTTGTCTTATGATTTATTTCTCATTACCAGATTGTTTCTAAAAATGATTATACCAATTTATAACTTGACTAGCAACCTGAGTATTCCTGTTTCCTTACAAACTCTTACAAGTATGTCACTTTTGATTACTTTTTAATTCAGTTATTTTAAAGTGATTTTAAATAGTTTTCACATGCCTTTCTATGAATATTAGAACATTTGGATAATTTTTCAGAACATTTATAATTTCTTCCTTCATATATATATATATTCATTCAAATGTAAGCTCCTTGAGGGAATATTTTTTTCCTTCTGTATTCTAAGTGTTTAACAAAGTACCTGGTATGTAGATTTTTAAGAAATGCTTCTTAGTCAATAGATTTTTTAATATACTTTAACACCATTTCATGTGTTGATCTTATAAGTTCCCTATAAAATCTGTAAACCAATAGATTTAACCTTGAAAATTTTTTTTATTATTTCAAAAGAATGATCTGAAATTTACCTTATTGTATTTGAAACCATGGATTAAACATTTAATCCCTCTTTTCCATGGCTGCCCATGGTATTTTTGAGGACAATGATTAATTCTTTCAGTGTTTTTTCTCCAGGGAAATTTCTTTTTTTTTTTTTTTTAATTTAATAGCCTTTATTTACAGGATATATACATGGGTAACTTTACAGCGTTAAAAGCCAAACCTTTTTCAATTTTTTCCCTCTTTCCCCCCCCCTCCCTAGATGGGGATGAAGTGATTTAACTATATTAAATATAACTTAGATACACAATAAGTATACATGACAAAACGTTATTTTGTGTACAAAAGAATGACTCTGAAATATTGTAAATTATTTGAAGGAAATCAAAATGCGGTTTTATAAATATAAGGATTGAATTCAATTGGTTTTATATCTAGGTTCTTTTTCTGGGCATAGTAGTTCAGTTATTACCTCCCCATTAGAAATATTTGGGATCTTTTGAGGATGGCCTGGTCCATCAGAACGAATATATATTGTTGAAGTATATAATGATCTCCTGGTCCTGCTTTTCACTCAGCATCAGTTCATTAAGTCTCCAGGCCTTTCTGAAATCATCCTGTTGGTCATTTCTTACAGAACAATTTTTCCAAATATTCATATACCACAATTTTTCAGCTATTCTCCAACTGATGGAATCCATTCAGTTTCAGTTTTAGCCACTACAAAAAGGGCTGCCACAAACATTTGCACATAAGGCCCTTTCCCTTCTTTATAATCTTTTGGATATAATCCCAAGTAAACCTCTGGATAAAGGGTATACGTTTGTCTTTTTGACATGTTCAAACTACTTCCAAAATGGTTGGATTTTCCAAACTCCACCAACAATCATCAATGTCCCAGTTTTCCCGATCCCCTCCAAAATCATCATTATTTTTTCCTGTCATTTGAATCTGACAGGTGTGTGTGTATCTTAGAGTTTCTTAATTTGCATTTTCTGATTAATAATGACTTGGGCATCTTTTCATATGACTAGAAATAGTTTCAATTTCTTCCTTAGAATTTTTTTCAACCGACCATTTTTCAATTGGAAATGGCGATTTTTATAAATTAGGTTAATTTATATATTTTAAATAGGTTTATAAAACCTTTGACTGTAAAAATATTTTCCCAGTTTATTGCTTCCCTTCTAATCTTGTCTGCATTAGTTTTGTTTGTACAAAAACTTTTCAGTTTGGTATAATTGAAATTTTGTATTTTGTGATCAGTAATGATCTCTAGTTCTGCTTTGGTCATAAAGACCTTCCTCCAGGGCAATTTCTTAAAGCCTATCTTAGATCTTAAGATTTCCAGTTCTATCACCATACTTACTGTGTTCCATCTAGATGCTCTTCAGTTTGTCAGTGTTCTCCTTAAAATGTATTGCACAGAACTGAATATTATTTCTCATAGGTGGTCCTAATAGCATAGAACACAATGAGATCGCCCTCATTTTTTGATACACTGCTTTAGCCAAAGTTCTAGTTGCTCCCTGAGGTTTCTATTCTCACTTTGACACACTATAGAATTTTGAATCAAGTACAACTTTTCTGTATCTTTAAGATATTACTGCTTTCTACACCTACTCTCCTTATGTATATGTGTATCACGTATTCATAATTAAATTTTTAACTGGAGTGCAGACATTTATATTTATCCCCATTAAAATTCACCTTGTCAAAGCTAGTTCATTGTTTAAAACTGTGAAGATCACTCTGGATCTTGATTTTGGGCTCCATTCTCTTAAGACTCCATCCTCACTATGGGTAAGCGTATTATCCATATTTATCCAAATCACTGAAAAAAAAATGTTGGAACATGATCAGATGAAGATAGTTATATATTATGGGGCAGAGTCAATAAGAAAATTGTATATTGACAGTTCATACCTTTTGTAAGTAAGCAGTTCATAATTTTTTAGTTATTATAGCTCTTTATTAATTTAGATATTTTAGATAAGGAAGAAGAAAGTGCTTATAATTGATTTTTCTTTTCCTACTTCTGAGAGTTCTTCTTTTATTATTTTGTGGCAATTATTGTCTTATAGTGAGGTACAAGTTATTTTTAACTGTGGGACAAACTGTATAAAGCCATTTATGTGGCACAGTAGATAGAACATTGGATCTGCATTCGGGAAGATCAGTATCCAAATTGCACCTCAGACACTTGATAGCTGTGTGACTGTAAATAGCTCATTTACAAACTCTGTCTTCTTCAGTTTCTTCAGCATGTAAAGTAACAATAATCATGGCACTCTGAGGGTATCTGGGAGGCAGAGTTACTAGAGCTCTGGACTTGGAATCAGGAAAACTCATCTTCATGAGTTTAAATCAAAGTTCAGACATTATGTGATCTGGGGCAAGTCACTTAACCCTGTTTGCCTCAGTTCCTCATTTATAAAATGAATTTGAGAAGGAATGAAAAAAAATATTTTTACCAAGAAAACTCAAAATGGAGTTACATAGAATCAGACATGACTGAACAATAGCAATAACTTAGGATTATTATGAATGAAATGAGTTAGTGTTTGTAAAGCACTTAGTATAATGACTCTCACATAGACACTATATAAATGTTAGCTAATATTATTATCATTTACTGTGGTTACTGCTACTCTCAATACTATATCCTATTAGCCATTGTTAGAATCTGGGAGGGAATAAACATTTATTAAGTACCGAGTATGTGTCAGGCAAAAAGCTAAATTTGTTTTCTTAGTTTAGGATCCTTTCATTTTTAAATGTCTTTGGGCTTTATGAATTTAAAATCATTTATCCATCTTTGGCATATAGCATATGACACAGCTGTTATAGTATGGAAAGAACATGAAACTAATGAACTTTCAAAAAAGGTGTATTCATGGATTCTCCTGTTATAAAGTACAAAAAATCCTAGTATTTTATATTTAGCTTCAGAGGCAATCCAGTACAACATCCTAGTTTTCAGACTAGGAAACTGAGGACTTAGGTTTGATAAAAAGATCTGTCCAAAGTTATACCGATAGTAAGTGTTAGATGAGATGTGAACCTAAATTTGCAGATTCCATAGGCAATATTCTTTGTAATACTTTCTAGTACTCCTGTAATTCCATGGTTTAATTTTAAGTCTCTTTTTATATTTAAAAACATCTTCAAAAGCTAAAGGGGAAAAATAAGTTTTTGCCAGGAAAATGGAATACAGAGATTCACACACATGTATGTACATATTATTAAATACAGTCTTCTTAATAATCCTGTTGTTAGCCTTTAATCCTGTAAGCCTTTATCCAGGGTTTTATGTACATGACCAGCATAACTCAGAGTCTATTTAGACCATCATTAGAGAATAGCAATCTCATGATCATCCATTGTAAACAAAAAGATCATTGAAGTGTTTTTTTTTTCTTTTTTAAAATGTTTTTTTCTTTCTTTCTTTCAAGTTTTTTTTTAGAAGAGGGAAGGGTGAAGTTATTTCAAGGGGATAAAGGGGATGAGGAAGATTAAAAAGTTGTATGATTCTAAAAATCAAAGGAAGATTTGCTGGCTTGAGGCATTAACTGGTTTATAGGAATCAAATGGAATTAGTAAATCAACTAGTGGACACCATGTAATGAAGGTCATATACTTAATTATGTTTCCTTTCTTCAATGTGAAAGTCTCATTACATCCCCCTCTTTCTCATACAAACATAATAAAAGGAGAATATATGGCATGATATTGAAGATATTCATAGTTTGGCAAACAGAGAAAAATATCATTAAAGAAAAAATTTAAATGTGCTAAGAAAATGTGGGTCCACATGACCTTTGACTTCTGACTTCCTAAATGACCAAAAGGTCAATTAAAACTGATCTTTTAACTTTGTCACAAAGATTTCATTTGGAGTATATTTTTTTGGGGGGGAAGGAATTGAAATATTTTAAGATTTTATGAAATTTTCATATTGTTAAAGTACATTTAAAGTCCTTTATTATTAAAGTGTATTTTAAGAGTAATTTTAATATTTACATTTTTAAAAATATCTCCCAGGGAAAGAGAATTTATATAGGTCCAATCATCATAATACATAGAGCATGTGTTAAATTCTCCTCTTCTAATCTACACCTAAATTGTTCAGGAGGGAGAAAATTTATAGTATCCTTGCATGTTTTGAGAGGGTCCAGATTACCCAAAACTTGGTTTATAAGGAGAAGAGTACTATTCTCTATTTCACAACTTGTCTTCTGATCTTTGTTTTAAAGAAGCAAAATATATTATAATATGCTTTCTAACAATCAGTAGCACACAGTATAATCAGTTTTATAAAGTATATCTCATCTATATACATCTTTCTCTGTCTCTCTCTCTATCTATATCTGTATCTATCTAATATAAAATTAGGACATGAGTCAAAATGACTGAACAGCATGTTGATTCCTTGACCAGTATGTAAATTCTGATCCTTTTGGCCTTGGTGTATGTATGCCATTTAAAACATATGGTAGTTTTCTCTGAACTTGATAACATAATACTGAGGACACTGAATTGTAAGCAATAGTATATCCTAGGTTATGTTTAATGGTATATAAGTGGACACAATTCATGAAAGGTATAACTAAAAGCAAAAAAAAAAATCCTTGTGAAAATGAATCAGCTTTTAACTTCATATTAAATTATTCTGTTCTAAAAGGCTGAAAACTATAATCAAGTTCTTTCTATGTAATTTACCATAGATTACTATTTTAAGAGAATAACATGCTTTGTTAAAAAGCTTTTATACTATTGGCTTAAGGTGTTCCTTCCTCCATTTGAATTAAACCTTTCAACCTGCTGTTAGATACTCTGAGCTTTTAACCTATACATTTTTACAATGAAATCATAATGAATGTTGAAACTGGTGTAGATTATTCAAAATAGGATTAAATGAGCTTTTTGTCGCTTGTCTTGCCCTCTAGAAAAAGAAAAGAAAGCATTTACTTATGTTCAAAGATGGATATTTTATCCAGTGTTTTATATTCTAGATTGTAGTGGTAGTCTCTCTTTGACATACATGGTTTTACATTTACATTATAGGTTAATTGCTGTTTTGATGGCAAAATATGGATGAATGAGCCAGAAATAACATTAATAGTAATATTTCTTATGCTATTATTTCTGATAAATAGTAATAGTTAGCATTTATGTACTGCTTTAAGTTTTTCAAAGTGTTTTATATGTATATGATTACTTTTGAAATTCATCTTGAAGTAGGATAAATCAAAGCATACTTATTAAGTGCCTACTATGTGCCAGCTGCTATGCTTAGCACTGAAAATACGAAGAAAGGAATTCACTGTCTAATGGAGATTGGTATTATAATTATCTATTTTACAGATGAGGAAATCAAGTCTGAGTGTCCACAGCAGGATTTGAATGCAGGTCTTTTTGTTTTCAAATACAGCTTTTATCTATTATACTACCTGTAAATAACTCAATAATCCTATTGTTACAGCCAAAATTGACTTTATCGTCTGTCCTTACAGACTATACCATTTTGATTAATATCCCATATTTTGTTTAACTCCCCAATAAAAGTAAATTAGGTATTTTGATTTCAGGGCTACAAAATTTTTTGATCTTAATAATATTCATCATCTTGTTTACTTTACAAAAGTAAAATCTTTGAGAATTGGTACTATGTGGAAATATGAAAAGAGCATCAAAATTTCCTAAATGTCATCCAGTTCATTTCTGGCCTCCTCTTTACGCTCAATTTTGGAGAATTTTTGTCCTGGTCAGATGTGTTCATGAATAAGCTCTGTAGATTGTCCATCCAAATAGATGGAGTCATGTGGACAAGAGTTGTCTTCTATTTGATCTTTCCAGTGTGTATGTTCATACTAAATTCTTTTAAGGGATAATATCTTCCAGGAGCTCTTTAGTATTTAGGGCGATTGGTATGCTGCTTAATGTCTTTTTTTAAAGAATGTAAGATCTTTATCTTTTAGTTTTTAATAGTATTTTGTTTTACCAAATACCTACAAAGATAGTTTTCAGTTTTTACTTTTGGAAAACCTTGTGTTCCAAATTTTTTCTTCCTGTCGCTCCCCCTTTCTCTTTCCCAGAAGCAAGTAATCCAATACAGGTTAACCATGTGCAATTCTTCTAAATATATTTCCATATTCATCATGCTATGTAAGAAAAATCAGATTAAAAGGGGTAAAAAAGAGAGGGAGAAAAAAGAAGCAAACAACAAAAAGTGAAAATTATACGTTTCAATCTACATTCATTCTCTGTAGTTCTCTCTCTCTTTCTGGATACAGATGGCACTTTCTGTAAGTTTACTGAAATTGCTTTGAATCATGTCATTGTTGAAAAGAGCCAGGTCCATCATGGCTGAATCACGTAATTGTGTCACTGTTGTCTACAATGTTTTCTTGATTCTACTTACTTCACTCAGTATCCGTTCATATAAGTCTTTTCAGGCTTTTCTGATATCAGCTTGCTCATCATTTCTTCTAGAACAATAATATTCCATTACATTCATATGCCGTAATGTATTCAGTCATTCTCCAACTGATGGGCTTCCATGTAATTTCTAGTTCCTTACCACTACAAAAATACTGCTAAAAATATCTTTGCACATGTGCGTCCTTTTTAAATTTTTTTACCTTTTTATTATATTTTTGGGGATACAAACCCAATAGTGAGACTGTTGGATAAAAGCATTTTTTCACATGATTAGAAAAGGCTTTAATTTCTGTATCTGAATATTATCTGTTCATATCCTTTCACCATTATTCAATTGGGGAATGGCTTATGTTCTTTTAAATTTGAATAAGTTCTTTATATATTTTAGAAATGAGTACTTTTATCAGAAATATTGGATGTAAATTTTTTTTTTACTAATTTTCTGTTTACCTTCTAATCTTGGCAGCATTGATTTTATTTGTACAAAATCTGTTTAATTTAATGTAATCAAAATTACGCATTTTGCATTTCATAATGTTCTCTACTTATTCTTTGGCTATAAATTCCTTCCTTCTCCACAGATCTGAGAGGTAAATTATGTCTTGTTCTCCTAATTTTTTTTTATACTTTCATCTTTTATGTTTAAATCATGAATCCATTTCAACCTTATCTTGGTATAAGGTGTTAGAAAAGCTTTGCTTTTAAAGCTATAATGAGATATGTTCTTCTATCACCACTCCATCAAGAAAAAAAAAATATAAGAATCCTGCCTTCAAGGAATTTATAGTAGGGGTCATGATAACAATGTGAACCAAATTAAGACAAGGATTAATGTTATATTATTTCATGAGAGTTTTCTTTTACTTTTGGAAATTCCATCTAGACACCTGCAAACAGCCTTTGGAGTTTCATACCGATCCCTGGTCCTTTGCCCTTACTTTTTTTTTTTTTTAGATTAACCATCCTATTGAGATCTCTAGTATTTTCACTCATCTCACTTGACACCTAGTCTAGAACCAGTTATTACCTTGGATAAACAGCACACAAAGGAAATCCTTTACCATCTGCAAAAAGCCTTCCCAATATCCCTTAATGTTAGTGCTTTTTGAGGTTATTTTTATAAATGATAGATGGAAAAAAATACATATCCACATATATCTTGCATGGTACAAATCATCATTTTTATTTGACAGTGAGCATATTGAGGACAGAGACTATTTTTGTCTTTTGTTGGGGGGTAGTATCCCACCATGTAGCCAAGTGCCTGGCAGATAATAAATATTTGTTTTTAGCTGATTATTATTAACTTGGGATTCCTGATATTTTTGGATCAATATTTTATGCACATAAACATAGGATGGGAATATAAACATATATATATATATATATATATATTTTTTACATATACGTATATCTTTGAGAACTGATACTCTATGGATGTACCTTTGTACAATATATGTATGTACCTTTGTACTATATATGTATATGTACAGACTAAATAAATATTATAATATAGTATTTTCACCTTTGTTGTTGTTTGCTTGTTTTTTCTTTGTCATTTTTTTTCATTTTGATCTGATTTTTCTTGTGCAATATGGTAAATATAAAAGCATGTTTAGAGGAATTATACATGTTTAACCTATATTGTATTACATGCTGTCTAGGGAGGATTGGTGGGGAGGGAGGGAGAAAAATTTGGAACACAAGGTTTTGTAAAGGGCAATGTTGAAAACTATCTTTGCTTGTATTTTGAAAAGTAAAAAGCTATTATTATAAAAAATAAATACAACAGAGTGCTTCACCCAGGGAATACAATATATCTTAGCAACCTCCTATAAGTCAGTCATTCTAAACCAGTTTTTTGTTTTGTTTTATTGTTAATTAGTCAAAATCTGTCTTCTTGTAACTTCCCTTTACTGGCCCAACTTCTGCCTCGTGGAGCAATACAGAATAAATCTGCTGCCTTTTCCAAACATGGTTCTATAATTACTTAAAGACTGATATTATGTGTTCATAAAATCTAATATATTAACATTTTAAGTACCCAACTTAAATTTATTTTTCAAAAGTCAAAGTTTTTAGGCCCCTGTATATCACTTACCTTTCCTTTAGATTCACATTACTTTGAATCTCTTAAAATAAGGCACATAGACCAAGAGCATTGCAGGGTTGTGGGTTAACCAGCACTAAGTGCATAGTGAGATTATCTAGCTTTATCTGGACACTATAAAGTTGTGAGTAAAATCTAAGGTTGTGCATTTTATCATCTAGTTCATACTGTTGGCTCATTTTAAACTATTAAATCCCATCTTGTTAGAACAGTGGGCCAAGAACAATAAAAAGAAATCCAAAAGAAAAATAATAAAATAATGACTTGATTCTAATCCAAAAGATATTTATTGCTTACTATGTGCAAATTGTGCTTGGTGTTAGGGATGTAAAACCAAAATAAAATATAGTCCCTGCTCTCCAGGAACATTTTACTGTGGGATGCAACATGTAAACAGATAAATAGAAGTGATTTCAGGAACTTGATTTTATTGTTTAACCCCCTTATTTTATAGAAAAATTTACATGAAAATTTGAGGAAGGAGAGTGTTGACAACTAGATCTTATAAATTTATTTGCTCAAATATGATATGAGGGAGATCTGACTTGACAGTAACTAGTAAAAAAAAATAGGGTTAAGTGGAGCACTTACTCATTGTGGGCCCCAAAGGCAATTGGCTCTCAAGAGAACTATGTAGCTAATACATTTCTAAAAAATATAGCTATTTAATGATACAGGGAACTGCCTTGATACAGTGAAGGCTTCCTTTCAAATGTTTAAGCACAGGCCATCTGTGCCTGGGGTCCCATGAAAAAAAAAATTCCTGAATTGGGAAATTATTCTTTTGCTTTCCTACCTTAAGTTTGTAGGATTCTTTGTAAGTACAAAGAAAAGCCTTGAAAACTTTTTTGAAGGAGAGGGTGAAGATATATTTTTGCACCATGGAGGTCTTACAGATCTGAAAGTCGACTGGCTTTTAGTTGCTTTTCTAAATTCCTTTGTTCTGTGAAAATCATAATTTGTCTTCAGCATTTTTTGTTCTATGGCTGTAAGAATGGGCTCAAATGAGACCACTGGGAATCTAATATGTCCACATAATGAAGATTATGTATGTGTGTGTTTATACGTGTGGTGATTTTTTTTAAAAGATCCACAGCTGTATTTTATAAAGTCTTTTTAGGCAAGTCCAAGAAACTGATCTTTATGGCAAGCTACTGACAACGCCAAGTTTGAAGTTACATTGGAAAGCTGTTTTGTACTTATTGAAGTTGTTATAAACAGTTTAATTGGCCTTTTTTTTCTTCTGAAGAGAAAGAAAGTTAGTGTGTGTGGCCCAACATTGTATAGTTTGGAGAAAGACTAAAAAAGATTTCTTCCGACCTTTTAAAACATGGCATCTTTGGACCAAAGCCAAGCATTGGGAGGGTTTATACTTAAAGAATATTCTGAACAATTGAAGTATATAAAGATTGTTGCTTTCAAATATATTTTGACAGCAATTCTGCTACCTCTTAATTGAAGAGTATGGATTTTGCACAAATATTTTCATATTTCAGGATATGTAGTGTATGACTTGTAGTTTCCATTTATGCCCATTAATTCTTTTAGACATAACCAGTCATGGTACTTTATTAGATTCATTATCTTGTGGAATATATAAATATCAAAATGCTAAAGTTTAGTGAAATGAATATTGACTTAAGAGTTAGAAGCTCCTGGATTAAATCTTGCTCCTATCACTTAAAACTATGTGATAATCTTGGGCAAAGTCCTTAACATCTCTGGATTTTATTTTCCACATGTGTAAAATGGGGGCCAGAGGAAGAAAGAGAATAGGTTCTTTGCTTTCTCATGTCCGTTTGATCTATAAATATGCTTTTTTTCCTAACTTTATCCTCCCTATTTGATGAACCCTAAACCAATTGATATATTTTCTCATTTAAAAAAAAATAAAATAAAAATCAGCTGCTGTTGACATTTTTTTGGTGGGGTAGGAAAGGAGAATATACTTGATTCTAATTTTGTCCCTCTGGTATGTCTAAAGAAATTGCTATTATATCTGAGAAATCTCAAAAGACTTCTTACTTAGATTGAAAGTTACACCTTTAATGAACATTTTAATCTTTTTTAAGGCATGGCTAAATGGCAGTTTGCAAGGATCTGGGGATTTTGAGTGGGCTGAACAATCAATATGTATAATAATCACCTTGGTTACCAAAGGAGTTGGTATGATGATAGGGTGTATAGATAGTATTCTCAAGAATGCTGGAGGCATTGATTTCTGTCCTAATCAGACCTCATCTTGAGTATTGTATTTATTTGATGCCATATTTTAGGAATATCATCATGCTAGTGAGTATCCAAGAAAATAAGATGATGATGGTGGGAGATCTGGACTCAGTTTAAGAACTTCAAAGATTTAACATAAAAAGGGATGGGGGAGCATGGTAATGATCTTCAAGTATTTGAATGCCTGTCATGTGGAAGAAAGATTAGGCTTAATTTTCTTGGCTGCAGCAAATATCACTGTGAGCAGTGGGTAAATGTAGCAAAAACAGATTTAAGGTAGATGTAAAGGGAAAAAACCCCAACAGTTAACAGTGTTTTCCAAGAATAGTCTGGGCTTTTCCATTTCTCTATTACAGGTTGTTGGGAATATTGAAGAGATTAATGATCAGAGAAAAATAGGATGCTAATAATAAGATCCCTTCCAAATCCAAGATTCTATAAATGTATTTTTAAAGTTATTTATTGGCACATTTATAGCACTTGAAATGGCAGTGATTTCTTAATTCTGGGATTTGGGAGCACTTGGTGAGTTAAAAAATAACCCTGTGCAGTTTATATTACAAATAACCTTTTAAGTTGGGACTTAGAATTTATGAAATCTTCTTTTACCATTTCTTTTTTTAATTCCTTAGAACTGATTCTGAGGGTTTATATAAAGATGATCTGTAAATTTCATATTTCTATACTATTTAAGAGTAAGATTCCTTTAATGGTGTAGCAGAAGATGACAAAAAAGAGAAACAGTTTTAAAGTAGCTATTCTTCGTAGATTTGTACCAGTAGGAAATTTTAAGAATCATTTGAGCAGAACAATTAAAAATGAACTTGAGTCTTAGTTCTTTTTGGCATTGTGTAATGGGCTGAGGTTTGAGCTGATGCACTGAGGTCCCAAGTACATGAGGCTAGATAGTAATTGGACTATACTGTATTAATATACATGATTGGATAAAGAATGGTCCCTGCCCACTCTCCATGCAAGTCCTGATGTGTTGTATAGGAAATGACGATTTTGGTGGGTGGAGGCAGAGAGAGAGACAGGAAGAGAAGCTGGGAGAGATTGGGCTGGGTTCGAGACTCCGAGCTGCTGGTTGTGTGGCTGCTGGTAGAGCTAGCTTCTTGACTCAGCTGCACACATTGCTATCGCCGATTCTCTTCCACCTCCGATCCTTCTTCACTGAGAATAAAGACTGACGATTTTCCCCTAACCTGAATTCCTGTCTCGTGGTGATCTTAAAATACACGATCTTCACAGCATTGTGCGGCATTCTAAATAGAATTCAAAGTTATTTTGTCTTACAGCTCCAAAAAATATGTATGATTTGATTATTCAGCTTGTCCTCAATAACAATTAAGATAATTTTTTTCCCCTGTAACTCTGAACAATACAAAACTAAACATAATCGGTCCTTAAAATTTAGACAGACTTCTCTTTTTAGTAAGAAAAACATTAGTTTAAACCAAATTTTGTTCTTACAAATGCTTGTATTGCTATGTTTTGTTTTCAAATTAACTTCATTTAAAAAACCTGTTCTCTTTTTATTCGATCAATACACATTATCCATTCCCTTTCTGTGAGCATATATGCCATGCCTCTGAAATGGGCTTTTTTCCCCTTTTTCTTGTATTTCTTTACCTTCTTTCCCAGCGATCCCCCCATTCACAAAGTTTTAAATTATATTTTCTATGCAGATGACTCCCAGATCTATATATTCATTTTAAATTTCCTGAGCTTCAGTTCTACATTGCTATCAATTTATTGTTTGTTTTTGTCTCATATTGAATATTCATTAAGTACCTCAGTCTTAACATGTCCAAATTATAATTCATTTCCTCAAACATTAATCCTTCTTTTCAACTTCCTAATTATTTTTTTCTTAAGGGTACTATTATCCTTCTACTGAACCAGATCCATGACCTTGGAGTTATTCTTGAATCTTCACTTACCTTCTCACTGCCCATCTCTGATTAGTTGCTAAGCATTGTCACTAATTCCACAGTATATCTTATATCTGTCTCTTTGCCCCCTTATCTCCACTACCCTTTCTTCCAGTTCAAGTATTAATTACCACCTTTGACTTGGATTTTTATAATGGACTCCTAATAGGGTTCCCTTCCCCAGTTTTCTCCCCTTTCCTATCCATTTTTTGTATAATTCTCAAAGTGATGCTCATTTCTTTTTTTTTTTTTATTTATTTAATAGCCTTTTATTTACAGGTTATATGCATGGGTAACTTTACAGCATTAACAATTGTCAAACCTCTTGTTCCAATTTTTCACCTCTTACCCCCCACCCCCTCCCCCAGATGGCAGGATGACCAGTAGATGTTAAATATATTAAAATATAAATTAGATACACAATAAGTATACATGACCAAACCGTTATTTTGCTGTACAAAAAGAATCAGACTCTGAAATATTGTACAACTAGCTTGTGAAGGAAATCAAAAATGCAGGTGGGCATAAATATAGGGATTGGGAGTTCAATGTAATGGTTTTTAGTCATCTCCCAGAGTTCTTTCTCTGGGCATAGGTGGTTCAGTTCATTACAGCTCCATTAGAAATGATTTGGTTGATCTTGTTGCTGAGGATGGCCAGGTCCATCAGAACTGGTCATCATATAGTATTGTTGTTGAAGTATATAATGATCTCCTGGTCCTGCTCATTTCACTCAGCATCAGTTCGTGTAAGTCTCTCCAGGCCTTTCTGAAATCATCCTGTTGGTCATTTCTTACAGAACAGTAATATTCCATAATATTCATATACCACAATTTATTCAGCCATTCTCCAACTTATGGGCATCCATTCAGTTTCCAGTTTCTAGCCACTACAAAAAGGGCTGCCACAAACATTCGTGCACATACAGGTCCCTTTCCCTTCTTTATAATCTCTTTGGGATATAATCCCAGTAGTAACACTGCTGGATCAAAGGGTATGCACAGTTTGATAACTTTTTGAGCATAGTTCCAAACTACTCTCCAGAATGGTTGGATTCGTGATGCTCATTTCTAAAGCATATGTCACTTCCTACATATTTTTTACTTTCCATATTATCATTCTTTATGTAATCTATTCTAGCCATTCTGAGCTCTTTTTGTTCCTAGTACATGACATTATGTCCCCCAGGTCTTTAAATGATAGAATGTATTCTCATCTCACCTGCATTATTTGTAATGTGCCTTTGCTTTAGTGTTACTTCTTTAGTTAATTAGCTTTTATAGGTCTTTCCTGAGTCCATCAGCTATTGCCCTTTCCTCCCTTCTTAATGCTTTGTATGGACATATGTATTCACCTTGTTTCCCCTGATAAAATAGCACCTTCTTGAGATCAAGGACTTTTATATTGTCTTTATTTCCCCAGTTTTATCATCAGGTGCATAATTAATACCTGTTTGTTGATGTTGGGACATAAACACATAATTTTTGCCTGCATATTTCTATTAGCCCATTAAACCATCTCTCTTTGGGGTCATTGCTGACTTCCTAATTGAGAAATCTTACTCCTTATTCTCTTTGACTTTTTTTATGCATTTGACTTTTTTTTAATCACATCTTTCTCCTTTATGTTCCTCACTCTTGAGTTTCTTGATATTGTACTACTTTGGCATTCCTCTGACTACTTTGACCATTCATTTTTCTATCTTCTTTCCTGACTTCTCTTTCTGTCCTCTGAGTCAAGATTTTATAACTTAGGCTCCATAAACTTGTTTAAAATTTGATAGTTGCTTTTAACATCAGCGATTCCCATGGAGGGATTGCAATCTCTGCTTCTTTTGCTTGCTTTCTGACCCCTTGTGAAGCCCAAAATTGTCAAGAGGAGGTCCAGTAAGTTCATTCTACACTAATTAGATATGTCAAGAGCAAGAGACACTGGTGTAAACCAAGAGACAATGACAACAATCATTGAAGATGATTCAATGGCCAGATCTTGATGACCAATATTGACTGCGAAAGAAATAAGAAGATAAATATTACCAGGTAGATTCATAAAGCTTTTGGTGCATGAGATTGAAGACTTAGAAGTGCTCTGGATGTGGAACAAATCTTACTGTACTGAGATTGTTCACAATGTTTCCTCTAAGAATTGGAAAATCATTGTTGAGAGAGAGCGCTAGCTATTAAGATCACCAATTTAAATGCTAGACTGAGGAGCAAAGAAAATGAGTAAAAAGCGTTGCATATTTTTATTGGTTTTAAATAAACAACCTACCAAGAAAAGTGATAATGGACTTCACTATAAGTGACCTTCTTTGTAGTCCTGTGTGTTTTCAGTGCATTTAAAAACATTATGTTGAGAAGAAGTCTTTAGATTTCACCAGATTGAAAAACATGTACATGAAACATAAAAAAGGTTAAAAACGTTTGCTCTAAATATAGATATTTTTCCCAAATTTTTATTTTCAACCTTCTTTTATTTATACTTTAATGATATCTGATCTCATCTTCTAACTCCTTCAGCTGCCATTTCTAGCTAGAAGATTCCCTAATATTTTCAGCCCTAATCACTTAGCTATGAACTTCAGACCCCTACTTCAGATGGTTGATATATGTTTATCCTTTGAATACTCTGTCACCACAAATCTGGCATATTTTTATCTGTCCCTCCAAGAAACTGCAGCATGCTCAGTGGCCACATCTAGAAAAATATCTTGGGAGATGGGCTGAACCAGGCTGGGAATAACTGATGGGCCTCAAACCTAGTAGTGAATTAGGGGATGTCTACCCCAACCATGTGAATACCTCTGCCAGTGAAATGGGTAGATGAGAACAATTTATTCCAATAGCTGTGAAGGCAGCTGAAGCAGACACTTGGAGAGCTTGGTCAGATATCAAAGGCACCAAGGTCATCCAATGCATCCTGGACCATCGCCAGTCTTTTTGATTTTTGTCTTGCCACTGGACTTTGATGATGTATGTTAATAATTCTTTGATTAGTGGTCATGTTTCCAGACCATCTGTCACGAGACATCAGTTAGTGTACATCCAGGAGAAACAAAGCCATTTCAATAGTTTCCTAAGTTAAATATAATTGAGAAGGTAAATCTGATGAAAAATACTTCACAAAGCAGCTTTGTTCTATAGCTCAATAAAAATGTCTTTTGAATTAGCAAACTGATCCAGATATCTTATATTACCATTCACCTAAATTAGGGGAGATATAATTAAGAGTTGATTATATGTGGCTAGTTTAAGATGTATAGAGCACAGTTGCATAAAAATTTGAAGAAATACTTCTAACCCTGTCTTTTAACATTTCCCTTCTCATAAGGCAAATAACAATGAAGTCAGAAACATTTATAGCATAAAAAAGTGTGCCTCTAGCTTACATAGGAGCCCTGTGTGATGCACATTTGTTTGAGAGAGTTTTAGTATGCTGACACTTTGATTACTCCTCACCTAGCATACAATATCAAGGGACTTATTCTGTAACGTTTTTGGCCTTCCCCTTTATCATAATTGTGGAGTGTCACATATTTCTGATGGAGATAGATTTAGAACAATTGTTGATTGGAAGCTCTTGACAAAAAAAAAACCAGGGAATTCGAACAACAGACTGTGCCTTGAAATTCAGCAATGTACATCACTCATCTATCATAATTTAACAAATGGAAAAGATCAAGACAAGCTGCCATCCATCATATCTATTTAACTGCACTCCAGAGTGAATTAGATTGTATTTAACAACTTTTATCTTGCACGATTTACAGACTTGTACAAAGAAAAGCACTTTTTCTCCATCAAGTTATTGGTTTCTGTTTATTGGTTTATGATTTTGAAACCTGTTCAAAAATGTTCTATTCCCAGTAAATATTCTTCAAAGTCTTTATTGTCTATTAATTCTCTCTCTCCTGATATAGTCTTTAATATTTAGAGCAGGTAGCTATATAACAATAAAAATAATACTTTATTAATCTATTGGGATATCATAAGAGTAGTGTATAAAATATTAGATATTTCCATTGAATATATAAATTTTCATATTTAAAATAAGCTTATTTTATTACAGATAATATTCAGCAGATCCTGGTAGATTATATTGTCAATTCTTTCCTGCAACAGCCACACATTAAAAGTGGTTTATAATGAAATATATGTATGTGTATATATGTGCATATGCATGGACATACTTTCACAAAATCATGGTGTGTTATAGTTGGAAGGTTACTTGGAGTTTAGCAAATTAACTTCTGCATTTTACACATAAAGAAATTAGATCTGAGAGAGATTAAATATTTCTCTTAAAAGTCTTGGCTAGTTTGTGATAGAGCAGGAACTGAGTCTAGGTTTTCATATTTCCAGAACCTTGTTCCTTCTAGTTTACCATGGTGTTTCCCCTATCTACAGTATAAAGAATGCCTTAAACTATTGATCCTAAATAGTTTTATTAGTATCACTAAATTTAAAGAAGAAAGGACCTTATTGATCACCTCATCTAATTGCTGCTTTTTTAGGAAGAAGAAAAAGAACAGAAAACTGAGGGCTAAAGAGATGAAGTGACATTAAAATACAGGTCTGACCTCATTCCAAATTTGATATAACAAACTTAGTCTCTTCATGATACCACATTTCTTTTACATTCAAATTACTTTCCTTTTCTCTTGAGAACTAGAGGATAAGGTGAAGGTCATCAAAACTGTACTGCAAATTTCTTCAGAGTAGGGACTTTCTTTTTATCACTTTTCTTTTTATCCCTAGCACTTAGTACAGAACTTATGCTATTTTCAGTGGTGTCTGACTCTTCATGACCCCATTTGGGATTTTTTTTTTGCATAGATATTGGAGTTTTTTGCCTCTTCCTTCTCCAGCTCATTTTACAGATGAGGAAGTTAAGGCAAACTTGCCCAGGGTCACAAGCTAGTAAATGTGTGAAGCCAGATTTGAACTCAGCAGAGCTTTCTGACACCAGATCTGAGAGAACTTGACATGTAGCAGGCTCTCAATAAATGCTAGATAATTGGCTGATCAAAATGAGGAATATTGTTTCTGATTATTCAAGTTGTCCATTTTTTCTTAGTACCAAATTTGCAAAGAGAAGAAGACTTAAGACTATATATTACTTTTTTCTTTATAAATTTGCCTACATATGTATTTCATACCAACTCATTTGTGGCTGCTCAGTTACTGAAAATTTATATATTTTGTCTTTTAGAGTTGATGTGCATGATTATCTTGGATAACTGGATGAAGTACTGGGCTTAGAAGGAAAAAAAGCAAGATAAATGATTATAGATTACCTACAAAAGGAAAGATAATAATCATGTGTATATTCCATTTTCCCTTATTGATGACTTAAAATTGCAGTTTCCATGATAACAGTTCTCAAGTTAGGAAAAGGAATTCAAATTTGTCTTCAGAGACCTTACTAGCTGTGTGACTCTGGCCAGGTAACTTAACCTTTTTCTCAGTTTTCTGATCTACAAAATGGGGTTAGTAATAGCACTTATGTCCCAGAGTTGTTAGGAATATCAAGTAAGATAACTTTAAATCTCTTACCCCCCCCCAAAAAAACCCCAAAACGAAAACAACCAAAAAAACCAAACAAAATAACTCTTAGCCCAATACCTGAATGGAATGAGAGCTATATAAATATCATCATTCTCTTCACAATGATAATAATTAAGCATATATGAATGTTAATCATTATCATTGTGAAAATGATGATGATAATGATGGTGATGCTGGCACAGATATCAAGCAATGGGATTCAAAACCTGTATTTTTATATTAATAATGTAGGATGGATAAACATATACCTCACACTGGAACCAGCTTCAGCAAACTTCGTACCAGAGGTGTTAAATGATAGGGGAAAAGACTAAATTAAGTTTCCTTCCAATTCCTTATCTTGGCCAGCTCTCAGAAGCCCCAACATGGAAAGGCAGAGAGTAAGTAAAGGAAGTAAACCAATGGAGCAATGACAAGTAAACATGGTTTTTACTATATTTTTTAGATCATCAAAAGAGTTAAACTTATTTTAGAGAGTCAGTGGATAGAGTAGAAGTCTTGAAGTCAGCAAGACTCATGCTCATAAATTCAAAATTGAGCAAGTCACTTCCCCCCTTTGCCTCAATTTCCTCATCTGTAAAATGATCTAGAGAAGGAAATAGTAAACCATTCTAGTATTTTGCCAAAAAGCACTAAATGGACTCACTTAAAGTTATACTCAACTAATCAACTAAACAGTGAGTAGCATCAGAAGAAGCAGGTTTGAATCCTACCTTAACATTTGTTAACTGCTTGTGTGAACCTGGGCAAATCATTTAATTTTTCTGGATCTTGGGTCCCTTGTTTATCTCATAAACAGAATAATGTTTATTCACCTGGAAAGCTGAGCTAGATGTATCTAAGACTTTGACACTTGTGAACAATGCAATAATTCCAGTGACTCTGGTATAGAAATACTTCAGATTCTATCTTTACATAAAATATTTGTGTTGGGGGAAAAAAGCACCAACAAACAGCAAAAAAATGGGCCTTTATTTCTTAGTGAATTACTTAGTATCATTTTGCAATTATCATTCAAAGTGACAACTTCTCTTGACAACTAAATTGGTAAGTTATAAAAAATAATTTGAATTTCACAAATACACTAATTCATTAAAGTATTGCAGAAGAATTAGATTAAAAATATGCTCAGAAGATCTAGAATGTGTATTTTACTACATAGTCCTTTTAATCTTTATTTGGGTTAATGACAAGATATCTATTTTTTTAGACTCTCTTCTCCCTCCCCCCCAAGATGTTAACTTTTCTCTGGGTCGCTTTGGTCTGACCTCTTTCTATGTCTTTGTGCAATCCGTATTTCTTAATATTAGGTCACCCCAGCCTTTTCTTGACTATTCTTACTGATGTCAGTATGTGTGAGAGAGGGAACAAGAGACCAGGTGCCAAGTATTATACTTACTTAGGATGTAGAAAAACTGGAGGATAAAGAGCACAAATAAATCATTTCATCTGTAAAATAGAATGTTTTATCTTCCTAAAGATAGGGAGCTTGGCAGGACCTACTGGAAACCTAATAAATATGTTTTAAAACCTTACTAAGACCTTACATTCCTTTATTACCTCATCACACATAAAACTTTGTGAAAAGTGTACAACTAGACCATAAAGATATATATTCCATTCCCACAAAACAAACCTCAGTCATAAAGGTTAAATCTTTGAGCTAGTAAGTGATGGAATGGGGACTGAATCTAGGTCTCCTGATGTCAGCCTTAGTGTTTGACCTATCAAATGAATCTGAAAAAGCTCTGCATCTTAATAGAAGGAACTCCAAGAATAACATTATGACTTGGACAAAATTTGGTAGGTATCTTCTGTTCCACAGGATCATACTAGATATTGAAGAGATAGAGATTTTAGATAAGACATTATCTTTGTCCTCATGGAATTTGCAATTTAATAGGAGAATATGACAGATAAAAGTAAAACAAAGTACAGA
This sequence comes from Sarcophilus harrisii, assembly GCF_902635505.1. Classification (NCBI taxonomy): domain Eukaryota; kingdom Metazoa; phylum Chordata; class Mammalia; order Dasyuromorphia; family Dasyuridae; genus Sarcophilus; species Sarcophilus harrisii. Next base: position 502,633,593 of record NC_045426.1, read on the forward strand.
AAATACATGAGATGTTAATAAAAGGCTATGTTTAATCATATGGCTGAGAGTAGAATAACATTTCATAGAGGGGGCAATATTTAATATTAGTTTTAAAAGATTTCAATTGAAATGGGGGCAAATCCATATTTCAAATACAGAGCAAAGGAAAACAATGGGATTAAAATTGGAAAGTATAAGATATAAATAGACAGTTTAGAATGATACCATTTTGCTAGAGCATGAAGTATTACTTTCCTTCATGGTACAAATGTAAGAGGAATTTGGGAATATGTCTGTAGCATCAGATAGTGAAGAGTTTTAATCTGAACTTTACTTGGGAATAATTAAAAACTTTTGAAAGGTTTTGAAAAGAAGAGTTCCATGATCAGATCTGGTCATAAGGAAGTAGAATTTGTTAGCAATATGAAAAAAATGGGATTGTTCTTGGTGAAGGAGTGGTTGGAAGGGAAGGAATTGAAAGGAAAAATCTAATAAGCATTATAATATTTCAAATATATGAATAATCCAAAGCAAGAACATTCTTTTTCTTTCTAAATAGAATTTAAAAAAGGGAGTGGGACATGTAGATTTAAATTATGCAGCTAGGTGATAAGGATGTTAAATATTTTCATTATAATATGGGAGGAAATTATATACATTTAGTTTTATTGCTTCTTGATAAAATTTTCCCCCTTTATGTTGATATTCATACAGTGGGTGGGGGAGGGAGAGCAATAAGGAGATACTACCATGACATTGTCAGTTTCTTTTGAAAATAAAATCTGAAGTAACATCAGAAAAAAAAAAAGTGTCTTCTTTAAAGGTTGAATCTTTCAAAACTAATTAGAATAAACTGGAAAGTTTAAATCACTGTACTAACTTGTATTTGGTGTTCATCTGTAAATTTTGTATTCATCTGTCTATAGTATTATTATTTCACTCTGTTTGACAAGTCCCCTGTCCTGTGCCTATCTGACAGATCAGGTTTGCACATCAATTTTTACGCAGATTTCTTGACATTACTTTGCCAAAGTACCTTATCCATGATCTAGAATGATCCATTTGTTGGGTGGGATTGTTGTCCTAGTGGACTTTACTCTGTGATCACTATTTCAACAGTAACAACAAAAACAGGAAGACAAGGACCTGATTGGCAATATTTTTTTTCCACGTCCATATCTATTTTCACCTGACTTTTCATAAGCAACCAGATACACGATCTATGATGTGGGGTGATCAAAAAATGATGGCAGACACCAAAAAGTTGGGGTTCAGTCATGTCAAGAGTTCACAATGGTATTTGGAAAAAAACAATGGAAAAAGGTAGATTTATTTGGGAAATAGGTTATAGACAAAATGAAGGGATGTAATAGACAACAGGAATGGTAAATATAAAATAGAGTTGGGAGAGCATATGAAAGACAGTGGAACTCTCAATTACCCAGTAGAAAGGGAGCACCCTATGAGGTTGGAGCTTGTCCTTAGCTGATAGTTTAAATCCTGAAAGGGACTTAGCATCCTAAAAGAGTTAGGTGTAAAGAGGAGAAGTGGGGTTAGGAAGCAGGGTGGAGTTAGGGGAGATACTACACGGCATGGAGGAGGGGGAAGGGAAAAGCAGAGTGCTGTGGCTGACTAACCAAAAGAAGGTAGCCAACTTTCTCTCTTTTTATTCCTCACCTTCCATTGCTGTATCATCAGCGTCATCTGGCCGGTTTTTATTCTGTCCACTGAATACCTAAATAACATTCCTACCATTTTGCCTTTACTAATGTGTCCCATTGTCTGGACTGTTTTCCCTTCTGCCTGTTAAAATTCTAGCTATTCTTTAAGTCTCAGGTTGACTTGTACTTTATCCTTTTAGGACTCTCAATTCTCATATCCCTTTTTCTTTCTGTTCCATACCCTTAGATAAGGAACATTTATTTCTGTTATTGATAACAAAGAACAATAATTTTAAATTTTGTTTCTTATTATGCTTTTTAGTTTTATATCATATTTATGTAGAGATATCAATCCCTTTGTCTGTTTCCCTTATAACATTCCCTTATAACAAGGATTTGTAAAGAAATAAGAAGAACAGCAATTCAAATAAACTAATCTATCAATTCTCTCTGATGGAACATTCATTATTCCTTACTAGTGGTTTGTTACCTCTGCAGCAAAATAAGGGAAATCCATTGTTAGTTCTTCTTGAAGACCATATTTGGTTATCAGTAACTACAAGAACATGCAATTTCACCTTGGAGTAGTGGTTTACTTGTTTTCAGTCATGTCTGATTCATCTAACTCTTTGTAACCTAGTTTGGTGTTTTGGGTGTTTTTGTTTTTTTTTTTTTTTTTTGGCAAAGATACTAGAGTGATTTACCAATTTCTTCTCTAGCTCATCTTATAGATGAGGAAACTGAGGCAAACAGACTGAAGTGGTTTGTCCAGGAACATTCATGTAGTTAAATGTCTGAGGCTGTATTTGAACTCAGGCTGAATTTGAATCTTCCAGATTTCAGATCCAGAACTGTACCCATTGCGCCACTTCTTAATGTATTTATTTTCATGGGCTCTCTGTAATCTACGATAATCCCTTATATTTGTAAAATATATTTTTATTAATTGAAACCTTGTGAAAGCAATTCTACCAGTTCTACACAATACTATATATATATGACCATTTATCACATTATAATGAAAAATAATTAAATACTTTATATAATTAATATATTTAATGTAATTTGTAATTTATGTAATTATATATTCATGTTAATTATATGTTATATATAATGCTAATTTTAACTCCAAAGCATTTTAATAATAATAATCATTATTATTATTATAATTATTAGCATGAGTTAAAATATAGAACTTCAAAGTTTTCAAAACATCTTGCTAGCATTATCTCATTTGATTTTCACAGAATATCCCTGTGAGATAGGTGCTATCATTATCACCATCTTACAGATGAGGAAACTGAGTCTGAGAGAAGTGAATAACTCTGACTTGCACAGGTTTATAAAGCTAGTCAGTGTCTGAAATAGGATTTGAACTCAGGTCTTCTTAACTCCATCTAGAACTTTATTCACTGCGCCTTTAAGATTAAGATCTGAAATCTTAAGAAAAAATCTATGCTCAATAAATAGCATCTCTTCTGATTGAGAAAATTATGCAGTTTCATCTTACAGAGCATTTGGTTCTGAAAGGAAATATGAATTCTTTTTAGTACAAATAAGGGAGCCTCACTAGCACCACCTGAACACATTCAGAGGAAATCAGTTTCTTTGTCTTGGAATTGCTTTCATTACTTTGGCAAGGTGGAAAACTTATTACAAGTCCCAGTGGAAGAAGGTCTCAAAAAGGGAAATTCCTGCCTGCTTGAATGTTTGCCTTGCTGGTTATTTATATTTTTCAAGTGCCATTGTTATGCTGATATACTATTGTCTGCTATATCCCAGTTTTAGAAATGACATATTCTATTTCGAAGGAATCCTCTGATGATCATTTCATTAAAAATCATTTGCAGGGTTTGCTAGATAATGAAAGAAAAATTGCTTCTGGAGTTTCGAGGTTGGGGGAAGGAGTTGTCTGAAAATACATAAAATGAAATAAATGTGGACCACAATGGAGCATAAGTCCTGGGAATAAAAGGATATTGTACAATGAGTGTATGTAAACAAAATGCAGCATTCATGAAGCATGAGGGTTAAGCATTCCTGACTGGGCTATCTGAGAATGTTTCTAGGATAGAGAGGTAGTATGTGGAAAGGAATCTCATTTGTGGTTTACATTTATACTAATCTACTACAAGTTACTGTGCAAACTAAAGGAAAGACTTTCTTCTCAGTTACGGTGAAAGAAAAATATTATGTACAAAAAAGTATGATAAAATTATCAGATGGGTCATCAGTTACATTTTTAGTATTGGCTAACTAGTATTTTGGGCCTAGTAATATTTTCTTCTGAAAGCTTGAAAGTCATTACATTACTTTTCATTCACATATCTTTTGTGAAGGTCTGCTTATGTTTTCATTCTATTAATCCTTAATAAGAATATTAATTTTACTCTCTGCAGCAAAATTGCTTCTGGACACTGTGCAGGAATTCAATGGATGCTTACCATCCCCTGCCTTTGAAGAGCCTACTGGCTAGCCATAACACTTTCATAGTCCCCAAAACATTAAATGATCATTTCTGAAATTGCTTCTTTCTTTTTTCTTCCTAGCCAGGAGCACATAGTCTTGACATGGAAAGTAGCTAAATACAATAGGACCCCCTCCCACACACACACACTTATATCCTAAAGTAAAAAAATAGCAGTAAACTAAAGTAATAATGGTATTTATTATTATTTACACCCAGCTTAAAGGCATGCTGGACTGAACAGGTTTAACTAGCCAAAGAAGTATTCAAACTCAATTACCAAATATTGTCTTTCTTGACCTATTTTCTCATCTGGTGGATAACAATAATTCACATTTATATAGTATTTTACAATTTAAAAATCACTAACTTCTTTGAAACATAATTATTATCTATGTTATATAGATGAAGAAACAGAAGCTTGAATTATCTATGTTATATAGATGAAGAAACAGAAGCTTGAAGAATCACTTGCCCAAGGTCACTTTTAAGTATTGGAGATTGGATTTGAATTCAAGTCTTCTGCTTTTCAAGTTTTATATGTTTTGTCCTACCAATGATTATTTTTTATCATCTTAATTTTTTGATGTCTTTTATTTATGTATCACATTTGTTTCTGAACACATCCCATCCTTCCGTCCTAATAAGGAATTATTTCAAAGATTTTAAAAAAGGGAAAAAATTTCATTAAAATCAACCTGCACATTGACTCTGTGACAGCATATACAACACTTCATACCTATTTCCTCCCAACTCTTGCCATGCAAGCAAAAAAAGAGAGAGAGAGAGAGAGATGTTAATTTCTTAATTTTTTCCTGAGGCTTTTGTTGTAATTCATTCCTTTGAGTCCAATCCCATTCTGTTATCTAATTAGTTACTTAGACAAAGATACTAGAGTGGTTTGTCATGTCCTTCTCCAACTCATCTTCCAGCTTGTGGAAACTGAAGTAAATAGGGTGAAGTGACTACCCCAAGGTCACACAACTAGTCAGCATCTAAGGCTGGATTCAAAGTTATGAAGATGTCGTCCTAATTATAAGCCTAGTGGTCTACCTCCTATCACCCAGCTGTTTCCCAGGTGTCCCAGTTCAGTATCAGGAAAAAAACAAGTTATAGACTAACTGCTTCAGTATCAGAACGGAGGAGATGTAATGATATTTAGCACTGATATTTCTTTGCTTCCACACTAAATTAGTTACTAAAAAGTAACTAATTTGATTTATTTTTAAAATCTGAAGAGTTAGAGGAGTCAGGCATGTATTAAATATATTTTAGTACCAGGTCCCATTTATCCTAACACTTTAAAAAGTGTTTAAAAAGTCTTGAAGTAACCCAGGGCTCTTGAAGAGCTCTGATGTATGGGTTTAACAGTGGACTATGTTGCATGAAGACAAGATCAGTGGTTAGGTTTATCGCTTAGGAAAGTCATTTGATTTGGGTTTTAAGATTGAAGTATACTTTTTGTTTTAGTTTATTATTCTTGATTTTGGGGGGTCTCTGTGTTCTTTCATATGATTCATATGGAAATGTTTTGCATGACTACATGTGTATAATCTATATCTAATTGCTTGCCTTCTCAGAGAGGGGAGAGTGAGGGAAGGAGAAAATTTGGACTTAATTTTTTTTAAAGTTAAAGTTAAAAAATTTTGTTTTTATGTAATTGAGAAAAAAATAAATGAAAAAGAAAATGTCTCAGGAAAAAGTGCAAATTAAAATGTCTTACCAATTTGAGCCACTCAAAATTGGAACAGGTTACCTTGGGAATGCCTTTGACTATCCCACTCCCTAATTGAAGATCTTCAAATTAAGGCTAGATGACCATTTATCCTCCAAAGGATTTTTTTAAATTAAAGTATGGCTTGAAATAAATGGCCACTGTGATTCTTTCAATTGTGAAAGTGTGATTTTTGTGATCAAATATAAAACCTTAAGTACTGTTAAGCCTTAATAGGAAATTGGAGAGTTATAATTAGGATTTCATCATATGAATTAGGCATACAGAAGCTATAGAAAGAAGCAGACATTTCTTTGATTCCCAATGTAATTGCTGTTTCATATATTTGACTTTTGGGGTAGACTATAACTTTCTATTAATTTTGGTGTTCAATAGTAATAAATAGTAATTAAAATTAACTATGTGTAGACTAGAACTTAAACATCTTTTTGTAAAAAAAAGAAATAGAACCTGTGAGTAGTGTTATGAAAGAAACCTCAAATATGATCCTTATTAATCCTAGTCAACAAATGATTGTGCAGACTAGATAAGGACTGAACAAAAGAGGATTTCAATGTACCATCAGCCTAACAGCACCTGCATGACTGGAACCACATATTATTGAAGTATTAAAAAAGATAGACTTAAAAAAGTAATGGGATCGAGACAATGTGCACACTTTCTCATTACACAACAAATTGTTCCTGGCCCATTTAAGTAGTGTTCTACAGATTGCAAAATAAAGGATGTCAGTGCCCTATTCTCTTTCAAATGGTTTTTGACATTACACAAATAAGCTAAGGACATATAGTCATTCATGTACCCATTAGGTATATGTGCTTTCATTTAAAACTGTAAACTGCTCTATACAGAATTGTTTACTATTCTCTGGAAAAACAGATGAAGAGAGCCCTTGGAGGCCAACAAAATACTGCTTTTGTTGTTTACTTACAACAAGGAATGCATTCTAAATATCAGGAGTTCTCATCCCAGCTTTTAATGTGTTCTTATCTGTTAGGCTGTGTGAGTATTCAGTAACAACTGCAAAACTCATCAAACAAATGGAAAAGATTACCCATGAAATCAAGCTCCCAACTTCTATTTTCTCACAATCAATGGGAAAACATCACACTTGTCTTTATAATGATATTGAGATTGACTGCTTAAATCCTTTTTAAAGCCCGAAGCCTAAAACAGGCTCTATGTGTAAGCAGCCCTTAGTGAAGCTTCTAAGAAGAGGCCAGTGATTAAATAACTGGAAGCAGCCTTGATGAAAATGGCCTACTAGGAACATATGGGTATAAAAGGAACATTTGTAGCTCAGAAAGACTGTAGGAGGAAGAGACATGTGATGTAGAATGTAAATTGATTGAAATTATTGTGTATATTTGGTCTCTTGAAAGTCAAAAAGACATGGATGTTTAAAATGAGAAACATTGAAAATGAAGATTATTTTTGTTCAGCACATTTTTTTTTTTACCGTGATGAATTTCAAAGCAAATTGTACATTGATTTTCAAAAAATGAAAAAGATTAGAGCTTGCAAATTATAGACCAGTGGGCTTGACTTAAATTCCTAGGAAAATTCTGGAATGGACAATTAAAGGTAGGATCAGTGAACTCCTAGAAAAGGAAGGAGTGATTACAAAGGGCTAGGGTGTCTTCCTTAAGAACAAGCCATACCAAACTAGGTTTCTTTTTTCAAGGTTATTATAGTTGAAAGATATCCTGGGGATATCATAATCTAGTTTGCCTAGCTTTTAGAAAAACAATTTTTGGAAGTGCTTTATATTACTCTGATAGAAAAGATGGAAAGAAGTAGAATATAACAATAGAGTTAGATGGACACAAACTATTTGAATTTGATGTCTAGTTGATTAGTTGCATCTGACTCTTCATGACCCCATTTGGGGTTTTCTTGGCAAAGATACTGCAAGGGTTTAAGATTTTCTTTTTACATCTCATATTATAGATGAGGAAACAGAGGTAGACAGGGTTAGGGTGACATACTCTGAAGTCTGAGCATCTGAGACCAAATCAGGTCCTCCTATTTCCAAGGTTGGTTCTCTATCCACTGAACCACCCAGCTGCACAGAAGTATTGGAATGGCCAGGCTCAAAGTGCATTTGTTAATATTTCAATGTCATATTGAATGTCACATCCCAGTGGAACACCCCAGTGATCACCGCTTAGTCTTCTCAGACTTAACATTTTAATCAGTGACTTAGATAAATGCACGTATGACACACTTCTGAAATTTTCAAATTATACAAAGTTATACGATGGGAAGGGATAGTGATACATTGTATGATACTTAAGAATATTATATAAGCTATTGAGTTGAATCTGATGAGATGAAATTCAGTTGCATTCAGTTCTGCCACAATTTCAGCAGAACACTTATGAGCTGGAGAGTGTCAGGAAGATGACAACTGGTATGGTGAAGGGCTTTGAATCTATGTCATATAAGGGCTGATGGAAATTATTGGGCATGTATAGCCTGAAGGAAAGAAGACTCAGCAAGGGGTCCTTTGAAGGATTCCCATGTTGAAAAAGAATTTAGATTTATTCTGTTTGGCCCCAGAGGGCAGAATGAGGAAAACTAATTGGATGTTGCAAAGAAGCCAATTTAGGCTTGATATTAGGGAACATTTTTGTAAAGTGTGGAGTTTACCCAAAGAAGTGTAGACTGTCTTGGAAGCCATTGGATTTGCCCACATTGGAGGTTTTAAAGCAAAAGCTAAAAGCCACGAATTGGGCATGTTATAGAGGGAATTCCTTTTTCAATTAAGATGAATTATATGGTTGTTGAGGTTGTTGAGGTTGAACTCTAAAATTCTATAATACCTTTACATCTTACTTTCATTCATTTCAATTTAACATATATTTATTAAGAATCTGCTAAATGTTGGATTAACCATTCAATGTATATGCTATTTATTAAGGAACTATGTTGTTATTAAGAATAGGAGAAAATAATGAGATAATAATGCAAAACAATAAATAATAATACACACATAGACACATTTAGATATATCCATAGTATTATTAACAATGAGACTTTTTCTGGTGATTTTATAGTACTTACAATATCTTATTTCTGTTCTTTCCTTAATTAAATATTTTAGTTTTTTGACATTGTTTTTTTCTTAGTTCTCTTCCTATATTTTCCTGGCAGTACCTTCCAAGTATCCTGTTTTCCTTGTGGGCAATATGTATTTCATTCTATCTTTATATCTCCAGTGCTTAGTATATATTATATTGATGCATTAAATATAGATAGATATAAATATAGATTCAATTGAATTACTAGTCAATAGGCAAAAGACTTGTAGTTGCCTATTTAGCATATGTGTGGTTCAACTCCCTAATGCTGTCCAGAACAAAGTGCATAAGAATCAATCTTTTGATATTAGGAGTAAACTCTCAAGAGTTGAATCACAAGATTCAAAAGTGGAGGGACATTTAGAGAGGATCTGGTCCATCTCCCTCATTTTATAAATGAATTGAGAGAAAGTCAGATAATGAGCAGCATTTGTAGCTTTATGTTTGAAAAGTTGTTGTTCAGTCATGTGTTACTCTTTGTGACCCCATTTAGGGTTTTCTTGGCAGAAATACTAGAGTGATTTGGGAAGAGTTTTCACTTAATAGTGGTAACTGATTTGAAATGTTGTGTTTCAACTTATAAAACCTGAATTAAGAAATAAAAGTGTTCTTTTGGTAGTAGACTCCAAATATTCAGTGGAATAACTGCTGTTTAAAAATAAATAAAAATTAATATACTGAACAGTGTAGAATTAACAACACTATAATCGTTGCTAGCTAAATTTCTAGGAGGAAATAGTCCCTCTCTATGCCTACCTCCATTTCAGAACCAAATTAGCTAATGACGGTATTACCGCCCACTGTTTTTTGGCAGGGTTGCTGCAAGAGTATTAGGATGTTAACATCATTCCCTTTCCCTTTTTTCCCCCCATGCTATTTTGACAGGAGGTTGGCTTTTTAGATAGTAATTGGTCATTAATCCCCCTCTGTAATTGTGAGCCTGATCTTCTAGTATACTTTAGGATACCCAAAGATGTGAGCTAATAACACTTTTATTTTAACTGAGATCATCCTTTTTTATTTTCCTGTGGCCATGTGGAAAATGCCTGCCTTGACTGTTGTAAGGCTCAAATGCACATTTAAGTATAATTATAGCCTGACCCCATTTGCTTGGAATAGTTGCAACCCTTGTAATGAATGATGAACAAATTATTCTATAGTATGTCAAGATCAAGGAGACACAGCTTTCTTGCGGATTAATTTAGTATGGTAATTGTGTTTAAAAAGAGATATCTCTGTAAAATTTCTATATAGCAACAATTGTGTTTAAAGTAAAATGGCCTGTCTGCCTGAAATCTGACATCTCTCTTGTCTAGTAAAAGCATTTCAAAATGCTTTTGTACCTGATATAATGAAGATATCTAACACTTATGCTTTCAAATACATCATCTAGTTAAAAATTCTGAAAGCTACTGTTTAGGGGTATTCTAAGATGACTCTTATGCCATTATAAGTATAATTAGTGTTAAAATATGGCTTTTTTGACTTATTAAGATATTTATTTACTAAAAGTATTAAGGACCAGTACTCTTAATAATAGAGTTGTGTCATAAAATCTTCATGTACTCAGTATTTCTTTTTCTTTTTCATTCAGCTCGGTAAACTAGAATGACTAGTTTTTTATCTATCAGGTAAACAATTTAACCACCTGTTTTTTTCCACTATAAGACCCTTAGGTTTGTCCCTTTCTTCTTATTTCTAATAGAACCATTTCTTTGGTTAGAGGTTCTGTGATCTACATGGAGGAGTAAATGAAGAACAACAATTCAATTCTATAAACATTTTTAGTTTTATAACCCATCATTAACTTTTGCGGAAGTAACACTTCTAGAAAAGGTTGCAAAAGTGAAAAAAATTAATTTTGATTCATTGAATCTATGGGAAATAGAGGGTTAGGTTTCCATAATCACCAAAAACTGATCTTTCATTAGGAATTGCTAAAAATACACTTTTCTGCATATTTTTAACAAAATATTATACTGACAATGACTTCTTCTAACACAGTGACCACGAAATAATCCACAAAATGTGATACATAATTTAAAATGGGTAACATGCAAAACACTTTTTCTTGCTAGCAATTCCTTAGAAATCAATGCCTTTTTCTCCTGACATCTCACTTTAAAAAATTGATTTCAGATCATATTCACTTTCATAATACATGAAATCTGTACTACCACAAAGACTTTCTTCCTTTTTGTGGATATAATAAATCATCAATTCATCTGCACCAAAATCAAGGGCTGACAGTGGCAGAAAATATTTTCCAGATCCAAATTTATCTGGCTCCTTTACTTTCTCCCTTCATTGTATCATTGACTTTGTAAGCTTGGGCTTACAGCCCAAGTACTTGCACTGGGCTTTGGGGGCATAATTGTAACACAGAATTTGAATTTTAAAATCAGTGAAAATATGTAAGGAATACACTGAGACCTTATAGAGTAATAGAGGAAACAAGATCAGAAAGGGTCTAATAGGATACTAGCATTCTAAGCTCATATTTGCCTCATCAGCCACAGTGACTCTAACATGGAGATAACATTTTGGTCCTCTTCAAGAATGAAAGATACCAACCAACCAATCAACCAAGTGACTTTGATGTGCTTGGTACTGCATTAGCTGTTGGTATTATTGAGAGAAAAATTAAAAGGTTCCTTCTTTTAAGGATAGGAATTAGACCTTTAAGATCACTGGTATAGGGAATTCCATGATTAGCAAATATCCTCTATGCAATTTAGTATCATCTCTGTATCATACAGACGTAGATTATTGATGGAGACATTGAGAGTTCGTGAATAACCCTGATCAAACTGCCAGGATGTATTAGACTTGGATCTTGAAGTGTTTCAGGCTCCAAGGCAAGCTCCATTCTCATATTGACGTCCTGCCTCCCACTGAACTTAACATTTTTGGTGGGTAACACATATATGCAGATAAGTGACTCCCAAAATATAAAAAGTAGACATAAAGTAATTTTAGGGGGGCCCTAGAAACCGAGATGAGAAAAAGGAATCAGCTCTTGAGCTGAGGTTTGTAGAAAGGTAAGAATGCTAAGAGGTAAAGGTAAGGAGGAAAACACATTCTAAAGCCTTATGTGCAGACAGGAGATGGATTTCATATGTAGAGAACAGCAATCTGTCTGGTTTGTTTGACGATAGAATACCCAATAAAGAGAAATGATTACTAAACGTGGGAAGAGAGTTTGGAGCACCATTGTGAAGGACTTTATATGCCAAAGAGAGGAGTTTATATTTTATTTCTTCTTGGTGCATCATAATGAGGGTTTAAAGTGAGTGAGATCTGAGAGTCATTATTTTTGATAATAGGATATCTATTTGATAAATAGAACTTTACCTGTCCCAAGAGGAAGAGTCTAGTATTTTTAACTATATTGTCTGAAAGTTATCAGGTGAATTATATCTACAGTAAATTTTTTATAAACTTCCAAATTTTAGTGATAGCCAGTATTTCCTTTATATTTTTCCCATACTTATCCGTGTCAAAAGTATGGAGTATCCAGTCCAAAAACCTGTCAGAGTTTTTATTACTATTAATTTTTTTCTAACAGTCTAATTTATGATTTCTTCCCAGTTTTGATGCAGAGAGTTCTAGCTCTTACTGTACAAATGCCTATTTTGACTCATCATAAGGTAGTGTTATATCAGGTTATCATGGGAATTTGGCTAAATATCAATAATCATAACAATAGCACCAATAATAATAATAATGATACATATCATACATTACCAAATTATTCAAACACAGCTTTCTTCATTTTAAAGTTCTATTTAAATACAAACAATAATTTCAATTCTTCTGCATTACCTATAGAGTAACTCTAAACAACATGGTCCATCATTTTAAGGGTGGCCACAATCTAGCCTCAAACTATCTTTTCTATATCATCATCACTAGGACTTCAAAATTGCTTTTAAGTTTGTAAAGCTCTTTATTGTTACTTCATTTGATTCTCATAATAATTCCATGATATTGGTGCAGTTATTAATCTTCATTTTACAGATGAGGAAATTGAGGCTGAGAGAGGTTAAATTGAATTAAGATCTTCCTGACTTCAAGTCCCAGCCTGAAATCCACTATTCAGATCTACCTGTTTGAATATGTAATACTCATTCTTTTATTTTGCTACCCTTTACCATAGCTGCGCTAGCCCCAGCAAATTACTTTCACTTTGATCTTATCATGTAACTATTTTGTATTTATTTATATATTTATTTTACTTCTCCCAATAAAATATATGCACCTCGAGGAACTGATTTTATTTATCCCCTCTGTATATACATATATATAAATTTTGTAATAGAATGTAATATTATATACTGTAATAGAATCTTTTTAGGGACTCAAAAGGTCATCAGTCCTTAGAACTTGAGGTTGGGGTCAGATAATACCAGTAAAAAGTCCATTGAGAGGGAAGGAAATAGTCATTTTATTAAGCTGAGTAGATATCAAGATGCAGAACATCTACAATGGGCCAGACATGAGAGCTGTTTTATATATTAGGGCAGCATTCATGAGTTAAACATTATTCAGAGTAATTCAGTGTGAAACAAAGAGAGGAAAAAGAGGGCTATTCATTAAACACAGGTGGTTATAAAAATGTGATATATTTGTAAGAGAAAATTGTGTATTATTAGTTATAAGAACTGGATAGGTATTATCTTCTGAATTTAGCTGGTCACACGAAATCAAAGAAATCTGTCTTTGGGACAGAGAGGGAGAAGAATTTTCCCAGAACTCTGGAATTCTCCATCTTCAGCAGCAAGTTTTGCTTTGTTTTTTGGGTTTTTTTTTTTTGATACTTATAAGAGAAAAAAGGAAACACTGAAGGACATTAGCTTCTGCTGCTAGTCTTGCGGTTCACAAGGGTCATTTACAGCAAAATGGTTGATAGACAGATGGCATCATTATAATTTGAAGTGGGGCTCTTTCTAAGGAGAGAGGATCTGTGTTTTGCAAAAACATGTAAGGGAAATTCATGTTCCAGTACCAGAGTATTGGTAGGGGATATTAGGGAAAGTATGTCAGGAAGCTCACTGGAAGCTGCCAGCCTAAGGACACTTATTTGAAGTCAATTTGAGGGCCCATCTGGGAAGGGAAATTTTGTTCACTTTTCCTATAATATACATTACATATATACACACAGGTTTACATACATTTTTTTTCTCTTTGGAGACAAATTTCAGAGATTAGCTTGTTTTCTTGTGTTTTCCTTCTTCAAAAAGAGTTTCCTCATGTCCCTGTTAGAAAGGCAGTAATAGCCAGGTCTGACTTATACATTTTTAGGGAAAGAATGCTTTTTCTGTATTTAGTAGATCATTTGATGAATGTTATTGGGTTCAGAATCTGTTTCTAGATAAGTAATCTCATTTTTCTACCTCCTTCTTAAGTAAATAATACAACTTGGGAAATTAATCACTTCAGGAATACACTAAATGATTAGGAGATAACCCAAGGGTGCTTCTTATTCCTTTCTTGTTATTTGTAATGCAGTGTTGAAGTAGGATGCAATCCCTTTTATTGCTTTGTATACCTAATTGAACTTTCTTAAGGAAATAACTGGTTACTACACAATACATTCTTTGCAAGGAAGCCAAACAAAAGCTACTTCTTGTAAAACTTTGGCAGGGGTGGAGAGGGGGGAAGACTTGAGAAAGCACAAGAAACCCTCTTTTCTTTGGTAACTTGCTCTTTAATTTATATATAGATCCACCTTTTGTTTGTTTTACCTTAAGAATGAGTAGTCCAAGGCAATGGTTTCCTCCTTTTCCGCTTGAGTTTAAAAACCTAAATTAAGAGTTTATAATAGTAGAGTGATTCATGTTAGATTTTTGTTTGTATCATGTAAACCATGACAATTATCTAAAAACAGACTGGCAGAATGGAAGTTGTAATAAAAACATTTTCATATTATTTCATGCGGATGCTAACATTTTTGTGATATGAAATTGCAAGATGGAATTTTGGAAGATCATTTCCTGGGAATATTTGAGAATGAGTGATAAAAATTATGCAGTGAAGCTTATTGTTTACCTTAAGGTAGGTCGTTCCTCTCAATAGTCATTGCCAATAGAAATGTGTCTTAGGAACCCAGTAGTAAATTTTAACAGAGGTTCAAACTGCTATAAAATTTGTTTGAGGTGGGAATGGAAAGTAGGTCTGTATTTGAGTATGAGTGTATGTATGTGTAGGTGGATAGGATGTTCGTTATGAGTAAAACATGCTCAAAGGGATTGTATTCAATAAAAGCCAAGTTCCTTGTATTGGTATTCCTACTATCTCAATTCCTAAAACTTAGTAGTTGCCCACTGAATGCTTGTTGAATTGAATTGAATTAAATCAAAGGCCTTATGGATTGCCAAATCTCTGCCTAGCTGAGAGCTCAGCTTCAGCCAAGGCTAGATCCAATCTTAACAAATGACTAGAAAGTATGCTTCAGGCATATTGACCCCAGGAGAAAGAGAAATGGATAAAACAGGCATTTTCTGAGCAATATCCATAAAGACATTCAGGGAATTTTAATAAAGGTGCCCACAATGCGAATAAGGGATCTTATGGAAGTCCTGAGGGAGAAAATTTTGTGTCCAGATAGTGAATGTGTTCTACAGTCATGGTTCCTAACCTAGTAGTAAAGGCAAAGGGTGCTTCACTGTGCTTTTAGTCAAGTTACCCTATAGCTAGACTATAATTATTTTACACCAAGATTTGTGTCATATGAACTTGTTCTAGATGATCTTTTCTTCCTGCTTTGTTCTGTGTTGGCTCTGGGAGAATGTTAGCACAATGCCTTACACATTATTAAACTGGTGCTTAATAAATATTTATTAAATAGAATCAAATTGAATTAGCAGATAATATGTAATAGTAAAACTGGTAGAGGTTGGAGGAGAAAGCCAGAGGTGGGAAGAAGGGCACCAAGGAAGGGAAAAGAATAAGATTTTATTGGTTTGCCCTTCTCTTGCACGGGGGAGGTTGTATGATACCAGGATTTAGAGCTGAAAAAGACTTTAAAAGCCTTCTAAAAGCCCACACTTTGCAGAGGAAAGTAAAACTAAGAGTTTAATGAATGTGTCGCATGGTACAGGTAGTAAGTAGTAGAGTCAAAGTCTGAACCCTGGCTCCATGATTCAAGTGCCAAATACCATTCTGTATTCCCATCCAAAAAAATGGAAAAGTATCAGCATTGAATCGTTTTCCTGTGGAGCTGGGGAAAAAAAGGAGAAATGACAGTAAGTTGGCTAGAGAGGGGGAAACCTACCTCCACCTCCAGCAGGAAGAAATGACAAACTTTTCCACCTGATCACATTCTTTTATTTCAAGTATTAATGACTTTGGATTCGTATATATCTTTGAATGAATGCTTTTTTATTCATTTAAGGTTTCCTGTTTTGTTTCCTTTGGTTTTAAAGTAAAATTATTCTGTAAAAATGTGATTGGTGGAGAATGTTTCATTGTATTTGTGGTATCTTGCATCCATTTTCCATCTTTCTAAGGAGGATATTTATAAAGTAAGAGAAATGAGGAAAACACAGAAAGTGCTCCAAGCTTTATGGGAGTTTTACAAAAAGGTTACAGGCAACATTTGTATTTTGTTTTATTCTTCCTTTCTCTTAATTTCTTTATAAAATTCCCTTTGAAAAACATTATCTTTGACTGAATTAAGGGAAGAAAAGATACAGAAGGAATAACATGGTCAGTAAAGAATAGAAAAGAAGCTCAGAGGCCAGAGGAAGTAGTAATGATTCTAGGTCCTAGGACAGAGCTCAGGTATTGGGTTTAATGGGAAGAAATGAAAACCATAGGTAAGGTGATCCGGGATTTGGATCTGATTGTTCATTCTTTCCTGCTGGCTATTCTTTCATAGAAATTTATATGTAATATAAACTGATTAAAAAAACAACACAGTGAATTAGCATGCAAGCATCCCATTCAGGCTAGGCCTATCAGATTACTTTTGATAGGTTTTGAATAATCAATTTTTTTCTCTTAAAAATTCTCTTTTTTATCTTTGAAAATATCAGTCAGTATTGGCTATCCATGCTAATATTTTTGGTGAAATCATATGGTTTTTGTTAGCTTCATTTGCAATTCTCTTTTCCCTTTGGCTACATGAATATCATTTCATTTGTGGTCCATTTGTACTGTGGGACTTGGGCTTTGTTCACATTTTTTTCAGCCTTTACTTGTCTCATTTTGTTACATTTTGGCATTACTAACATAACTGTTGGCTCATGTACTATGTCTTCCCCATCATCTTTAATGGTGCAGTGTTACTTTTTATTATTTTTATTTTTCAAAAAGACAAGCTTAACATTTCAAGAATATGAGAATGTTTGAAAAATCTCTTGTTGAGTATATGTTAGCTGAAGTTTTATATTTTAACCACAACTTTAAAGTTGAATCTTTGCTGTCTGCTATAGTCATGAGTTTCATTAGCTGCACTCAAGGATGCACAGTACAAGGTCGTGCTCTATGCTAACCAGAGTAGAAAGACCCCAGATTTCATTCATTAGATAATTATCTACTCTATGAAAACCATTGTTAGGCATTGTGGAGAACAACAAAAACAAGACATATTCATTGAATTCAAAAAACTTATAGTGTCATAGAGAAAATACCCTGCACACTAAGAATTGGTATTGTAGGTAGAGTTGGAAAGTGCACTTTGAAAGATATATAGTGTTCTACTGATTCAAGAGGCCAAATTATATCAAAAGCACTCAAGTTACTCGATCAATAGACTAAAAAAAATGCAAGAGAAGCTGAAATTTTAGGAGAACATTTGAGTCCCCTAATATTCTTTTGGACAAAGTGGAAAGATGTAAGCTGGATGACAGTACAATTAGGAGATTGGGACCTCTTTGAATGAAAGTATTGATGGGATCGAGAGAGGTCTTTTGTAAAGCATCTCAGGGTTTGCTTTTGCTTTTTTATTATTGAATTTTTTTTGGTGACTTGTTCAGTTATTTCAATCATGTCAGATTCTTCATGGTCCCTTTTGGAGTTTTCTTGGGAAAGATACTGGGAATTTCCCATTTCCTTCTCCAGATTAATTTATAGATAAGAAAACTGGGCCTTATAGGGTTAAGGGACTTGACCAAGTTCACATAACTAATAAGGATCTGAGGCTGGATTAAAATTCATGAACAGTCTTCTCAGTTCCAAAGCCAATGCTCTATTCAGTGTGTTACTTATCTGTACATCAATGACTTGGATGAAAGCATATATCAAGTTCCAAATATATGCCAGATGTTGTGCGAGGTACCAATATAATAAAGACAAAAATAAAACAATCGTCATTTTCCAGGATACTAGATGGCATATGCTTGCCAAATTCTTGATACAATATTATATGTTGGATAATATATATGTTGACTATAAGTTAAATTCCAAAAAGTTCTCAACTGTTTTAAACTTCGGGTTAAAACTAATAAGATGAAATTTAGTAATTGGTAATAATAATAACAATGACACTTAATATTTATATAGCCTTTTCTATGTATCAGGTATTGTGTTAAACATTTTACAATTATTATTTCATTTAATAACCCTTGGTAATAGGTGCTATTATTATTCCCATTTTGTAGCTGAGGAAACGGAAACAGAATATAAATACACAGCTAATAATTGGCTGAAGCTGAAGTTGATCTTCCTTATTCTATCTACAACACTCCCCATCCTGCCTCCTTTACCTTCTGAAATATTATATTCCAAACTTACTGCTTCTTTAACATGGAAGCAGTTAAATCTTGTATGATCCTGACAATGCCTCTATAGTATTCTAATTGTATCTTTCTGATTGCTTGTAATATTTTCTCCTTTAACCTGGGAGCTCTGGAATTGAGCTATAATATTCCTGGGAATTTTCATTTGAGGATCTCTTTTAGAAGGTTATTGGTGGATTTTTTCAATTTTACACAGGAATTGTAAAAGACTTGACTGCTCTGGTTAGTACAATGATCCAAGACAATGCCAAAGGACTCACAATAAAAAGTTCTCATCTCCAAAGAGAGAACTGATGAATTCTGAGTGCAAATTGAGATATAATTTTCTTGTTTCACTTTTTTTTGTTTTGTTTTGTGATATGGCTAGTATGGAAAATGTCTTTTGCATGATTTCCATGTATAATTGATATGTTATTTAGCTTCTCAGTAGGTGGAGGAATTAAAAGGAGATCAAGAATCTGGAAATCAAAATTTTAAAAGATTTTATAAATATATACATATAAGAAAAAATGATAATGATTCCTCTAGCAATGGCAGAGTCTATATAGTGTTTCAATTGTTTCAAACATGAGGTTTTCTGGAGAGAGAAAAATGCAAGACCAGTGGGGGAAAACATTTGAAATACAGAAAACAAGAGGGTAGATATATAGAAAGACAGGCAAAGGGAGGAACATAGCCTTGGTTCAGCTGAGGCAGGTGTGAAGACTTGTGTATACAGGGATTAGGTTAGCTAAGGTCATTGTGTTTTGCTTGTAAAGGAACTCAAAAAAGAGGAAAGAAGCAAGTTAGTGGTGTGGTAGAGACAAACCACATGATCAAATTCATAGAACAGATAAGCAGAATAATTAAAGAGTAGTTGCGGGGAGGAAACCAGAGGGAAGAAAATTAAAATAATGCAACTGGGATATGATTAACAACTGGGGTTATATCCAAATGGGAGAATATTGGTATTTATGTGAAACAAAAAGAATAATTAGAATGCTTTAGCAACTGAATCAATATAATGACTGAAGAAAAGGGAAAGTTAACTATATACCTTTGTGAATTGAGACTAATATAAAAATAAATCTGGTGGATTTCCTCAGTTCCTAATTATGGATTTTGATTGGACAATCCAAATACCACTCTAAGTATTTAGGTTGTCCAATCAAAGGGTTTGGATAAGAAAATTTATTTAGTTATCTAATAACTAATTATTCTCTGAGAGTCAGAGTAATGTCACTACTTTGTAATATATAAGAAAGGAAAAACTGAGCTGTGAGGGATTCGTAATTATAAAGCCCTAGTGCTATGCCTATCTTTTGTTTATGAACTTTTTTTGACTTATAAATACCCAAATTAAACACAGAATACAAGTGATAGAAGAGGCTATCTCCACCCAGAGAAAAAAACTGATAAATAGAAGTATAAATAGAATTATTTTACACACATATATATGCATGCATACATATACATATATAGAGAATGATTTTACAAATACATGTGTGTATATATATATGTATGTGTGTGTATGTGTAGATATATACACATATATGTACGTATTTCTTCTCCCCCTCTAAAATGAGGGAGAAGAAACAAAAGGAAAAAGTAGATGGTAATTTTATAATATTTTTAAAAGGAATAGCAAGTTGTAGACATTAGTTTGCAGTTTCTTGTACAATCATCTTTTTATTATTATACTATTATGGAAATGCTTGTTTTCTTCCATAAATTAAGAATAAAATACATTAAAAAAAGAAAACATCCATCAATCCACATGTGATAAGAGGCAAAAATTTAGAGAAAACTTGAATGTTAAAATAACTAAATCCCAAAAAAGTTAGTGATCCTCTGTAGATGGACTATTGTGGTGATAGCCTTTCCAAGGCTTGTTCTCCCTCTAGTGTTTCTCTTGTGCAGACATAATTGGCACTATTTAGAACTACTAGGGATTCTTTGAAGGATTTTCCCTATGTCCTCATGTTCCTATTTGCTTAATTTCTTGGTGCTCGGTAGCCAGAGTTCTGGTAATTTGACATTCCTCCGGTCCTCATCATCCTCTGCTTTTTGCAGTATATTTTGCTACAGAACATTATGTAATGTTACCCTGCTCAGTGGAAAGGTAGACCCTGTACCTAGCTCTCTGCTTTGATATTCATTCCCTTTGTAGTAAAACAGTTAGTGGCAGCAGCAGGCTGGTACTGGGTGTCACTTCTGAAGAAAGGTTCTGAGCTTTGATCACAGGTTGCCTTGGAGGGATTTTTTCCTAGTGGTTCATTGTGATTACTTTAGGTGTCTAAGCCCCATCCAGACTCATGAAGTCATCAGTTCATTCAATAACATCACTTTGCTGTCTCTGTAAAAAGTGCCTTCTGTCATGTGTTACACACAGTGGCTATTTGAAAAGTGCTATTGACTGAGTAGCTATAGCTGTAGGGAGATTGAGCTTTTGGCAGGAGAAATCATTGGAGGCTGAATCTAAGGCTGTATTTTCCTCTGCTGTCTTCCATTTAGGAAATAATTCTCACCTCATTGCCTACCATTGCTATTACAATTACTTGTATTAATCTTTAGTCCATTAGAAATCCAAGAAGTAGTTTTAAGAGGTGGTGTTAATGGTTGCTGTTCAGTTGAAGCATAAAATATCCAGGAAACTTCTCAACATAGTTTCTGTCTCTGTCTCTTCCTAATTCTCTGTTTCTGTCTTTGTCTCTGTCTCTCATTCTATGATCAAGTAATTTCAACATTTTTCTATCATAGACATCTTTTTCAGTCTAGTTAAGAGGCCCTTCCTCATAATAATGTTTTTAAATGCATAAAATGAATGTACTTATAAAGGAAAACCTGCTTTTAAAAATATATCTATCCATCTATCTATCATCTACTCCAAAAGAAGTTCATGGATCCAAAGTTAATGTAATACCTAATATAATAAAAACCATATATGTGTATATTATATATAAAATACATTTTACTTTACTATATAAATGGGTGTATATTCCTATAAAGACAGACAGGCAGGGTGTAGTGCAAAGAGGCAGGAGACCCAGATTTTACTTTGCCAGTTAATTTGCCGTGTGAATTTGGACAAAGTAATTATTAAGTTCTTTAAACTTTAGTTTCTTCTTTTGTGAAATAAAACTAGAGAAGTGTTTCCTATATGTGGAACCTTGGTATTCCAGGTAAGCTGAATAGGGTTTTGATGAGAAGTTTATTAGTTATCTCCCTCTGAGAGTCAATATGCTATTGTTCCTAGATTGTAATGTATAAGAAATCTAAAGGGAGTAAAGAAATCCTGCATTCCAGATGCCTCTGGTAGTTCTGTGATTGAGGACAAAGTTCAAAGTACTTGATCTTGAAGATCACAAACTGTGGATCAGTTGATAATGTTCATTTAATATGGGATTCTTACTATGAAGGCAAATTGGGATATGAAAATATATTTAAATCACCAATTTTGCATTAAAAATTCTACCCTTGTTCCCCTATCCATTTTATATTAGTGGAATTCCATATCTCTAGGCTTCTAGAGATCATCATTTAAGAGTTTAACTAATTTTCAAACCCAAATTATTCTCTGACTATATTAGATAAGGAAATAATAGATCATATATCTAAGGTCTTATCCTAAGATGTTAAAATTCTAAAAAGTATTTAAATTCAATATGATTGTTGGAATTCTGTTAAAAATTGTTTTAAGGGAAATTTGTATTATTGATTACATTATACTTTTTTATTATGCAACAAAGAAATGAGCACAAAACCTACATGAAACAAATGTTAATTAACTGATAACAGTTGCTCTCAAATAATGGTAATATCCTTATTTTGGAGAAAAAAAATCAAAAAGATAGGTAAAAATAGCATTATAAATAATGGCCACACTCTTGCATCATGTGGTACAGGCACTGATACCATTGTGATTACCAATAAGTCACTTTGCTTTACCTGAGACAGCTTCTCCACCCACTATGATCAGGAATTCTAGTGTGGAATACGTTCGTAAAGTATGAAAATATAACTACCCAATTTGTTTTGTGAATCAGAACTTTTTAATATTTTATAATGTGTGGGAGAATGAGAGGGGTGTCTTACAGAAAGTATTTCTTTGAAGAATTAAGATTTTGCTGTATTATTGGTTAATGTAAAACTTTTCAAGGCAACTTTTTCCTCTGGCCTAATTAAATGCTCGATTTTCCCTGGAGTTCCAGATCCCAGTGACAGTGATACATAAAAATATAATGAGTGTCTTTATTGAGAGTTATTAATAACAGTCCCACATCTTGCCCTTCTCCTGTTAAGGTCATGTCATCAATTCTATGATAAACACCTTTCTGAGATTTATAGCACATCTAGGAAGAAGATGATATTGACTGAAACTTGGGTTACTCCCAAGGCAAGAATTTTCACATCAATTTTGGAGAGTTTAAACATAGCGATTGAAAAATTGCTTGTGCTTCCTTCTAAACTAGAGTTTAATGACTATTATACCTCATTTACTCATATATTGGTTGGAGTTTTTAATGCTTCTTTTGTCAGCCCCTAAATAGTGGTCTGGCCATAGTGGGTGGGAAAGCTGTCTCCGGTGAAGCAAAGTGACTTATTGGTAACCACAGTGTCAACAGTCCCTGTTCCGCATGATGTAAAAGGGTGGCCATTTTTAGATCGAGGAGTTGTTTTTACCTATCTATTTCAATTGTTTTCTCTGTTTTCTCCAAAATAAAGGTGTTATCATTACTTGAGAATCACTATTATCAGTTAATCAATATTTTTTTTTTCATGTAGATTTTGTGCTCATTTCTTTGTTGCATGGTAGCTATATGACAAAAATATCTTGGTTTATAGCTTCCATTTGTCCATGTACAGTTGATGGTAAATGAGGCACGACTAGGTAAAATTGTAAAGTCTTCAAAGTCAGTCTTCTGTTCTAGCATTCCTTTCTGTGTCCCATCCTTCTCAACTCCCTACTTCTCAACTCCCTACTTGGGACCTAATGCTATTTTACTATTTTCACTTAATTCCTCTCCCAAACAGAAAACTAGTAATCCACAGTGATTAATTTAGTCATCTTTGACTAAAACTTGTACAAAAAAGTTACCTCAACCTGAAGTATGCGTTTTTTCTTTTATTGTAGTAGAAAATAGGTTTTTTTTTCTTTTTCTTTGAAGGTATTTCAGACTTTTGCAACAAGTAAAAAACTGATGGTGAATGATTGTGGTAATCATTGAAGGGGAAAGAATGGGAGGGGTGTTCTCCCCAGCGATAATGATACTAAGCCAAATGATCTTCCCTCAATCATGACAATAAACTCAAGTTAGTTCTTTTAAAACTTGCCACATATAGAAAGGCTTGGGGTGTGGAAAGGATAGTCTATGTTCTCTTTACCAAGATGGTCCCTTGGTTGAGGCTTCTGAAAGCCCAGACCTTGGAAGGTATCTGTCCTGTGGGAGGCTTCAGCCTTTTTTATCCAGCATCCCTCTCTTGCCTGACTGCTTGTCAGCCCTTGCCATAATCTTCTTTAACTTTAAGAAAGTTCCTGCTTTGCATTCTCTTCCTCTCTCCTTTGGCGCCTCCCTATGCCCCAAGTGTCCTAGATAATACTTCATTTTTCTCCACTTGCACAACTCTGGTTCAAGATTTTAATATGGACTTTCCAAATGGGTCTTCCAGTTTTAAGTACCCCTTTTCTCTAAACCATACTTTACACAGGTACAAAACTTTACAGGTGTGAAGTCTGGATGTGTTACTTCCTTGATTAAAGTTTCAGTGGTTCCCTATTGCTTCTAAGTTAAAATAAGTATTTTTGGTTGGTCATTTAAAGGCATATGTAATCTGCTCCCAACATACTAGGATTGTTGCATGTTACTCTCCTCACATTTTGTGTTCCATCCAGATTAGTGATTATATGTGATATTCCATCTTCCCCATTCTTCCTTTGTGTGGGCTACTTCTACTGTGAGAATTCCCTCCATCTTAAAATCTCCTTCAAAGAGAATTTCTTTCAAGGTCTTATCTCATGTTCCTTCTCCTACTTAAGAAATTGTGAACAGATCCATTGGGACATTGGATTCCAACTCTTTCCAAAAACTAGATCAGTATTGATTGGATTAGTTTCCAGAACAAGAGGTGAAGAGGACAGTTTTGAGATGTTCATAGAAGCCTTGGTTACCTGGTAGATGACTCTGAAGCAGGATTTGAAACATAGTCAGGGTCGGTCCATTTAGATACAATGAACTACATGGGGTCTCTGGCTCTCCTTAGAGAGTCACTGTAATCAGATGGTAAGGAGATTGGACAGTGAGAAGGAAGGATGGTACAGTGTTTGGGTAGGTCTTCCAAGGCAATGGAATTTGAACTTTACTCAGGAGGAAGTAGAGAGCTGCTAAAAATGTTTTATTTTGTAGAGAGAGGTGACCAGATCTTTATATAAGCAAAATTATTCTGGCAACAGTATAAAGAATGCACTAGGAGGAGTAACAAGTTGAGATAGGAAGCTCCTATTTGGAGATTTGCAGTAATTCAGGGAGTCCGTAATGACAGCTGAACTAGGATGGTGGCAGTGTAAGTAGAGAGCAATGGACATTATTCAAGAGATTTTAAAGAGATGGAATTGATAGGACTTGGTAATTGATTGACATTTACAGTTGAAGGGAGTAAAAAATCAAAGTCAGATTTTTGAAATCTTGATAAAATTAGGTGTCCAGTAGTACCACTGACAAAGAAATCAGGAGGAGGAACAGCCTCTTGGAAAAAGGAAATAACTTTATTTCTGATTGCATGGACCAGGGGGATGCTAGGGGCATTTAAGGGACTTGGAATGTCCAGCTGAAGAGGTCCTTTAAGCAGTTGGGCATGTGGGTCTAGAGTTCAAAAAAGAGCCCAAAAGTAAAGATGGATAAATTTAGAAATCACAGAATGATGAAACTTGAATGTTGGGAGGAACTTCAGTGGCCGTCTGTAGACTCTTGTTTGTACATTGTTCTCTCTCTCTCTTTTTTTTTTTTATTTAATAGCCTTTTATTTACAGGTTATATGCATGGGTAACTTTACAGCGTTAACAATTGCCAAACCTCTTGCTCCAATTTTTCACCTCTTACCCCCCACCCCCTCCCCTAGATGGCAGGATGACCAGTAGATGTTAAATATATTAAAATATAAATTAGATACACAATAAGTATGCATGACCAAACCGTTATTTTGCTGTATAAAAAGAATCAGACTCTGAAATATTGTACAATTAGCTTGTGAAGGAAATCAAAAATGCAGGTGGGCATAAATATAGGGATTGGGAATTCAATGTAATGGTTTTTAGTCATCTCCCAGAGTTCTTTCTCTGGGCGTAGCTGGTTCAGTTCATTACTGCTCCATTGGAAATGATTTGGTTGATCTCATTGCTGAGGATGGCCAAGTCCATCAGAACTGGTCATCATATAGTATTGTTGTTGAAGTATATAATGATCTCCTGGTCCTACTCATTTCACTCAGCATCAGTTCGTGTAAGTCTCTCCAGGCCTTTCTGAAATCATCCTGTTGGTCATTTCTTACAGAACAGTAATATTCCATAATATTCATATACCACAATTTATTCAGCCATTCTCCAACTGATGGACATCCATTCAGTTTCCAGTTTCTAGCCACTACAAAAAGGGCTGCCACAAACATTCGTGCACATACAAGTCCCTTTCCCTTCTTTATAATCTCTTTGGGATATAAGCCCAGTAGTAACACTGCTGGATCAAAGGGTATGCACAGTTTGATAACTTTTTGAACATAATTCCAAACTACTCTCCAAAATGGTTGGATTTGTTCACAACTCCACCAACAATGCATCACTTTCCCAGTTTTCCCACATCCCCTCCAACAATCATCATTATTTTTTCCTGTCATCTTAGCCAATCTGACAGGTGTGTAGTGGTATCTTAGAGTTGTCTTAATTTGCATTTCTCATTAATAATGACTTGGAGTATCTTTTCATATGACTAGAAATAGTTTCAATTTCTTCATCTGAGAATTGTCTGTTCATATCCTTTGACCATTTTTCAATTGGAGAATGAATTAAATTTTTATAAATTATAGTTAATTCTCTCTATATTTTGGAAATGAGGCCTTTATCAGAACCTTTGACTGTAAAAAAATTTTCCCAGATAATTGCTTCCCTTCTAATCTTGTCTGCATTAGTTTTGTTTGTACAAAAACTTTTCAGTTTGGTATAATCGAAATTTTCTATTTTGTGATCAGTAATGATCTCTAGTTCTGCTTTGGTCATAAAGTCCTTCCCCTTCCACAGGTCTGAGAGGTAAACTATCCTGTGTTCCTCTAATTTATTAATAATTTCATTTTTTATGCCTAGGTCATGAACCCATTTTGACCTTATCTTGGTTGTACATTGTTCTCAAAAATGACCAGGACATTAGGGAAGTGATACCATGACATACAAGTGAATTGGATTCAAGTGAGGGTAAGCTGAGCAGAATCACCAGCCTCACTGTCTCTACTGGAGTCATTTGGGTCCAGTGGCAAGATATAAATCAGGATGACTGGAAATGACCTTGATGTGTAGTAGGAGATCTTGACTTTTTAAAACTAAGGTCTTTAACAGGTCTTAGATTGATGAAGAAAGCCTATTTAGTGATTAAAAGTAGGTAAGAAAGAAATGAGGCAAAAAATAGCCTTTTTTGGCCTAAAGGCTCTCATTATAACATATAGGAGAATCAGTTGTTCAGTCTCTGCACTGAAAGTTATAGGGTACCCCAGAGACCCAAGAAGTCTGTATTGTTAATGAAACTGGAATAGATCGACCTTTATCATTAGTGGGAGATGATAAAACTAATTTATTGAAGTATTTAATTCCTGTTTTGAGTTGAAGAATAGATCATATATGAAGTTAAAGGTTTTTTTAAGGAGGCTAAGACAATTATAATATTGTGACTTAATTGATTTTGGCTTCAACTAGCCTAATTTTTGCAGATTTTGTGATCTCATACAATGTCTAAGTCTTATAGTTTAGTATGTTAGAGCATCAACTTCTAATGTAGTTGATATGTTTAATGAACACCGATGACAATTTCAAGGAGAAAAATCTCTTCTGTGAACCAAAAAATGTAGCCATAACTCTAGACATGCTTCTTGCAAATTAATGCTGTTAGTAATAAGAGAAAAAAGGTAATGCTACCATGGAACAGTATGGAGAGGAACAGAAGACAGAAGGAAGTTTTCTATTCATATCTATGAAAAAAAGTTTTCATTAGCTAGATAAGAAGATACAGTTCTAAACCTATGATCCTATAATCTTTGGCCATTTTTTCCAGTTCTGAGATTCTATGATTATAAATTATCACTGCCATTTATTTGGTTAATAGCTGCATCTTTGCATAAGAGCATGATTACATTTATGACTCAATGCATAGAAGTCTTTAATCCCCAAGGTTTTTAATTCATTCATTAATTTATGAAGATTGGGTTTCCCTGTCTCAGGGTGGAAGTTCATTGGACGGATATTCATGGGGTCAGTTCCATTGCTGATTAACTCAGAAGATTTTGTCTGGTTTGTTTGAGCTAGGACATGACCTGCTTTGGCAGCCTTGTTCTTTCTTTCAATTTTTCACTCTCTCAATCTTGGAAGTTGCCATATTGGTGATCAACAGTGCAAATACTTGATTGGCTACCTCAGAACTCATAATCCACTAAGAACTCATGTAATCCACCCATCTCAGCCTTCCCAGTATCAGGATTACACATATGTCCCCAACATTCCTGACTCCCAAGATTTTTTTTAAGTATTTGAGTGTAGATCTTGGTAGATTTATAATATTTGAGGAGTAGAAGGATGACCAATTATTTTTTCCTAAAAATAAATAAAGATTATAAGATCAAGAAAAAAGAAGACATTATTTGGATGCTATTCATTTCTTTTTCCCCCTTCTTTTTAATTTGGAGTTAGTGAATTGCTATGGAATGAAGCATGACGTATATGCACAATAAGGAATAGAAACTCTGAGAAAAAGGCAACCGATTTTCTTTAATTTATATGAAATATATCCTTCTGCAAATACCACTTTTTAAATAGAACATAGCTTCAGACATTTTAATTAATGTCTGTGTAATGTGTGAAAACTGCTTTGCTAGATTAAATTACGTATAAGAGGATTTCAATAATGCTCAGTGTCTGATTCACTAAACATCACTGAAGTATTGAGAGTTTAACAGGCATTATATACTTTTATTGTTGTGGTAAGCAATTAAATGTATATGTCACTTTGATTTAGAAAATAAAGGCAGTAGCTATGTTGAGGAGGATTTCTTTGGACAGTTCAAACAATTTCCTCTTTCTTTTAGGTTTCTTTTGAAGCTTCCTTTGAATTACTAAGTTGATAACCAGTCTGCATACACAATTTAAAGTTGTCACAAATGAAGAGTCCCTAAACTTCATATATTTTAAGAAAGTGGAACATGTGCCACTAATTCTTGGGGGGGGGTTTCAGTACTATTTCTTGATCTTGCTTTATATAAAAAATGACCCATTTAATCCCCTATTGCATTTGGTGAAGATTGTCTTAAATGAGGTCACTTCGTATATAGAGCAGATAAAAAAAAATTCCAGAAAAGCCTCATAGGCAGTGATGTATTTTATTTTTACAAAATTACTTTAAAAAGTCTCTGCCTGTAACAAAGAAGTAGGACTGATAGCACACACAAGTTAGTTAAAACTGCAAAAAGCTGAAGGAAGTCACTATATCTCCTTGGGCTCATTTCCTCTTCTGTAAAATGAGGGAGTAGACTAGAAGGCTTTATACCAGGGGTCCTCAAACTTTTTAAATAGGGGGACTGTTCACTGTCCCTCAGACTGTTGGAGGGTCGGACTATAGTAAAAACAAAAACTTTGTTTTGTGGGCCTTTAAATAAAGAAACTTCATAGCCCTGGGAGAGGGGGATAAATGTCCTCAGCTGCTGCATCTGGCCTGCGGGTTTGAGGACCCCTGCTTTATACAATCTTGAGATAAGACAAATAGAGTTCTCACTATATGATTTGCTGCATAATTATTTTCCAGTCAGTCAATAAACATTTATTAAGCAACTATGCAGCTTTCTCAATGGTTAGAATGCTGGGCTTAGAATTAGAAAGACAACTTCATGAGTTCAGATTCAGACATGATTGAACAAAAATATGTCAGATACTAGGCTAAGTATTGAGGGTGTAAAATGAGGCAAAACATAGAGTCTTATTCTTAAGGAACTCATAGTGTAATAAGGGAAAACAACAAGCAAACCAATCTGTACAAACAAGACATATATAGGATAAATAAAGCATCACTAACAGAAGGAAGGCATGTGAATTTAAGAGGGGTTGGGGAAGTTTTCCTGTAAAAAGATGGGATTTTAGTTGGAACTTAAATGAAGGTAAGGGATGAAATAGATGAAGATGAGGAGGGATTACATTCCCTTATGAAGGATAGACAGAGTAAATGCTTGGAACTAAGAAGAGAAGCATCTTCTTTGTGGAACAGCAAGGAAGTCAACATCATTGGATTGGAGATTATGTGATGGGGAGTAATGTGTAAAGAGACTGAAAAGGTATACAAAGGGAAGAACTTTGAATACTAAATAGGAGATTTTATATTTAGTCCTGGAGGCAATTGGGAGCCACAAGAGATTATTTTTAAAAGGGTGACAATGTTTGGACCAATACTTTAGGAAAATCACTTTGGTTGGCTGAATGCTGGATCGATTGCAGCAAGGAGATTAGAGAGAGGACAAGCATGAGATGATGATGTTCTGCATCAGAGTGTTGACAGTGCCAGAGTAGAGGAGGAGAGCTATTTGAGAGATGTTGGAAAAGTGAAATCAGTAGATTTTTCTTGATATAAGATTGAACATGGGGAGTAAGAGACTGTGAGTAGTCTAGAATGACTCTTGGGTTGGGAGCCTGAAGGACTGGGAGGATGGTATTACTCAACCCAAATAGAAAGTTAGGACATAGGGGGAGAGGGTAAGAATTCAGGTGGAAAGATAGTGAGTTTGGTTTTGGACAAAGGAAGTTTAAGATGTCTATTAGACATCCACTTCAAGATGTCTAAAAAACAATTGGAGATGTGAGACTGGAGTTCAGCAGATAGACCGGGGCAGGATAGGCAGATTTGATAATCATTAACATAGATACGAAAATTAAATCTATGGAAGCATTGGTCCACCAGTCAATAGAAGTTTATTATGTAGCTTCTATGTGCCTAGCACTGAATGTACAAATGCCCAAAAATTGAACATTCCCTGCTTACAGGAGGCGTGTTGTCTAGTAAGAGGGACAAGAAGTACAAATGAAATATATACAACATAAATATTAAGTTCATAAATATATACACACAAAGTAATTAACTTTAAAGCAATTTAGTATGGGGAGGGCACTGGCAGTTGAAAGGAAGGGCAAAAAGTCTTCTTATGAAAAATGATGGATCAACTTCATGTTAATGGAAGAGAGAATTTATGAGAGGTGACAGGTCAGTTCATTCTAGGATTGGGGGATAGTTATGTAAAGGCCCAGAAATAGGAAATGGAAAGCCATGAATGCAGAAAAAAGGGCCAATTTGACTAGATGATAGAAATTGAGAAAAGGAATAATTTCCAGTGAGGTGAGTAAAATGGGTTGGGATCCGACATTATAAGGCATGAAAAGCAAAAAAGGGGAGTTTATATTTACTCTTAGAGGTTTCAGCAAGCCATTGGAGTGGGTTGAATTGAAATAATATAGTTTGAACTGCATTTAAGAAAAGAATTGGGTATCATAGATATTGTAGAGACAAAAAATATTCTGACAATGGATTGGGTTAAGGGAGAGAGAAGACTGGAAGATAATGCTGAGATCATAAAAAGGACTGAAAAGATAGTGGTGCTTTCAAAAGAAATTTGGAAAATTTTAGGGGAGGAAAGAATGAATTTGGCTTTAATCATGTTGAGTTTTAGATATCTCTAGAACATCCACTTTGAAATGTCCACTAAGCAATTGATGATCTAAGATTGAAGCTTAAAAGAAAGACTAGACCTTAATATGAAATTCTGAGAATCATCTGAATAGAGCTGAAAGTTAAATTCAGAAAAGCTGATGAAATTTCTGAGAGAGGGAAAAGATGGGAACTCAGAACAGAACATTGGGGAGCAATAAAATTAGGGAGAATGATATGTGCATGTTGAACCAGCAAAGGAGACTAAGAAGGAAAGGTTTGATACTTTTTAAACTTTCTATTTTTTCTTAAGGTTTTTTTTTCATCAGGGGTTAGAGGAGACCTATGTTTTCTTTCACATTATGATTTTGATGGAAATGTTTTGCACAACTTCACATATGCCTTCTCATAGGGAGATGTGGGGAGAAAGAGGAAGAATCTGAAGTCAAAATAAAAAAAAAATCCAAATATAAAAATATATTGTTTTACATGAAAGTAGGAAAAATAAAAATATTTTAAATAATTAAATAAAAATAAAATAAAATAAAAAGAGTAGCATCATGAAAACCCAGAGAAGAGAAAATAACCAGTAGGAGAGGGTAGACAGTAGTGTCAAGAGCAGCAGATAGGCCTCTCTTCCAAATAGATGAAAGCTAACCTTAAAGAAGAAGGTACTGGCCACAGAGATTGTTAGGAAAGGCTTCCTAAAGGAATGGCAGAGGCCTGAAGAAAGCCTAAAAGTTTAAGAAATATAGATAAGGAGGAAAAGAATTCTATGTATTACAGTGCAAAGGCATAGAGATGAGAAATTCTGTGCTGTGTGTAACTAATGGTAAGAAAACTGATTTGGTTGGACCATAGATTATGTTGAGGGAAACAATGTGTAAAAAGACTTAGATAAAACTGAATTTTGCTTTGCACAAGAACTGTTATTTTCCCCCACTCTCTAAACAATTATGTTAATAGTTCTCTTCCTAATTTTTGGCAGCATTTTGTATAATATTGTCTGCATCTTGGTTAAATATATCTTGATAAAATAACATCATACTCAAATAGAAGCAATGCTCTGTTATCAATGAATTTTATTTCTGGTTTTAAAGAAGTATTTTCTATAGTACATTGGGTGAGCAGGTAGTAAGAAAAAGATTTAAGCAAAACCCTGTTCCGTTCGTTGCTCGATCCTATCCATGCATACTATCTCATTAAGCTAATGCAATAAATAATAATGAAAGAAATAATGTACAAGAATCTGTGCCTTATGAATGATCCATTTTAATGTTTCATCATGTTTTTGCTTGTCACCCAGATTCTCCTTGCATTATGCAGTATTTGCTGGAAGAACCTACTTATTCATCATATTTTCTCTTGGGATACACTCTCTTGAACATTTTAGCATCATCATTCACACAGATCCTTAATTCAGGGGTTCTTTAATGGGATCAATAAAATTAAAATACAAAAATTAAAAATCTTCATTGAAAATGAAAACTTTAAAAAATTTGGATAATTTTATTTCAATATATTTGACTTTCTTATCCTATTTATTTTAAATATTAAAAAGCATTATTTTGAAAAGGGGATCTACATGTAGATATCAATATAGATATCTATATCTATCTGTCTATATACATATCTATATCTATATCTATATCTATCTATCTATACACACACACACACACACACACACACACACATATATATATATATATATATATATATATATATATATATTCTTATTTGGCTATTTCAGTGCTATAAAGACTTTAATAGTTACCTCGTAATTTTTTTTTCTTGAAGTACTAAGTCATCTTTTGGTTTCTTACCCATTCCTGATCTGTTAGTTGAAGGCAACTAGGAGAAATAGTCTGTACAGGGAGGAAAATATCCTAGAGCAATATGAAATTCATAGATTCTTCCTTTTTTCCAGCAACTTTGTAGTCAGACTTGAGTCTGGAAAGAATCATTTTATGCTTTTTATGTTCCTTTTCAAGTGATAAAATCACCTTTGTGTAATGGGAGAATTGTACAGTTTCACTTGAACTTCCTTAGTCTTTCTGAGTTCCCTGTCAACCCATGCATGCTACTGCATTTTTATTTTTGCATATCTTTGTCAGCAGCAGTTATTTTGTAAATCAAGTCTTTAGCAACCCTCAAGTTCATCTCTGCTTCCCTGTGACTTTTTCTTGCACTAAGGGAATTCTATGAAAGTGATATCTGCTTCCATCATAGAAGTCCTTCCTGCCCTATGAAAATGGGAATAATATCCTTGTTGAACATTCTGAGTGAACCACTTCTATTTTGGCTTGTACCTGAAACAGTAAAGATGCTTTCTTCCTAGAAATCATATTATGCAAACACTAGAACTAGTGTTTTTTTAGTCAATGTTTTGATAGCTTTTCTAACATGCTCACCAGTAATAAATGGAAAAAGGTTGAATTTTATCTGCTGTAAACAAACTTAGCATCTTTACTTGTTAGACTTTGAGTGAGAGGGAGAAATAAATTGCCTCAGGTTGTCAGGGTGAAATATTGAATTTAGTGGTATATCTTCTTTAATGAGTTTTCAGTTCCCAGTGGGATGTTTAATTGAGAATAGTACTATTGAAAGTGTAACAGACAACTAGTGTCCAGTGGTATTAATTTCATTGACATGCCTTGAGCTAATGAAAAAGACAAAGCTGCCAAGTTATGGAACACAATTTAAAACAGTATGAAATTGCTTGCCTTTGTCCCAGTTAACATTTTTGTCAAAGATTCAGAAAACAAAGGCGAGCTTATCAGATCTGTGTATGGCACAAAGTTGGGAAGTATGCGGAACTATAATGAGGATTCTGAAAGATTTTTATAAACCAGAAAGATGAAACAGTTCAGATTTTTAGTTGACCATATGTTCATTATGGACTTGATGTGTCATACAATTGTTAAAAAAAAAAGGTAAAGCAACTTCAGAGTGCATTAAAAGTTGTAGAACAGGGACAGCTAGATGACCCAATATTATCCCTGAAGTCAAGAGGATCTGAGTTTAAATCTAGCCTTAGACAATTAACATTTGCCAGCTTTGTGATCCTGGGCAAGTCACTTAAACCCAACTGTCTCATGCTCTTCTCCCCAAAAAGAATTGTAGAATAGAGATCGATGGCAATTAAGAAGCTCATGGGATAAATCTAAAGCAGAAAGGCTTTCTCTGAGTTGATTCTTTCATTTTATAGATTAGGCCTAGGTAATTTAAGTGATTTGTCTAATGTAGTAACCATTAGAAATCAAATTTGAACTCACAGCCTCTTACTTGAGAGCCTATTTGCTTCTTTTTCTGGCAAACTTTTGCTTCTTTTTGTCTGACTATACTGTGCTCTGAACACATGCTTTCTGAAATAGTTCATTTTGCTTTGGGTGCCATGTGTTAATAGTTCCATTCAAAAATTAGAGAGTACCTACATACAGGAGTGAAACAGGCTTGGTGAGACTCCATAAGAGGAAGAAGGAATGTGTAGCTTGAAACAGAATTCATAGATTGATACAGTTATTTTTAATTGACTATAATTTTACAGCTATATTTTTATTTTTCTTGGAAGTTTGTTATTTGAAAGAAGTCAACTTATATAATATATTTCCAACAGGTAGAATGGGATCTGAGAGTAGAATTTTAAAAGGAAGATTTTGATCTACTCTAGAAGTAGGGAGAGAATTGCTTACAGTTGCAGGTGTATAACATTGGAATAGATTGTTTCATAAAATAGTGACCTCCCCATCCCTAAAAATATTCAAGCAGAGGTTGAATAACATTCTGGTTGGGATATTATAGCGGCAACAGGGAAGGCCTACATCAACAAGGAAGTAGATAATTATAAGTTTCTTCCAACTCTAAGATCCCACAATCCTGTTTATAGCTTTTTTGTTTAAAAAAAAAAAAAGATTTTATTTTTAATTTATGGACTAAAGCAAGCATTTTCATGAAATAGTATATTTAAAAAGATGATTACACATGCAACCGTTATTCTGTTAGGGACAACTTGAGGTTCCTTTTAAATATATAATAAAGTTTTTTTTTTCCCTTTTTTTTCTTTTTTTCCTTCCACTCCCCTGCCCTAACTCTAGAGATGGCTATCATTAGATAGAAATATGTGTGTATGTATGTGTGTGCATATACTATATATATATATATGTATGAATGTATGTGTGTATATAAAATCATTCTATGCATATTTCTATTTTTCAGTTCTTTATCTGGATACAGATAGTGTCTTCCTTCATATATCTTTTGTTGTTAATGTGGGTATTTATAATAAATAAAATGACATTCACTGTTGTTCTTAAAACAGTATTGCTGTTAAGATAAAGCTATTCATGTGATATTTGAAACTTGAAAAAATTTAAGCTAGTATTTTATTTTATGACCAGATCATTAAAGGAGCCAAACACAACAGGTAATACAGAGATGTACATGTTATGTGGGTAGTGTTCCCATTGTGGTCATTTAGGCTTAGTTCACTGCATCTTTAATAATCCTAAATAGATAGAACACATGAAAGGCAACACAATATAGTGGATAATATGTTGTTCTTAGAATATTACTGAATTGCTTAATGGTACTAAGTAGGACTATTTAGAATAATACTGTTTTCCACATTAAAAAAAAAACCTAAGTTTCAACATAATTTATCACTTTATTGTCAGGATTATAAGATCATAATTCTAGACCTTGGACACACTTTAGAAATTATGTAGCATAACCTTCTCATTTTGCAGATAAGGAAATAGGTATATAGACAATAACTGACCTGCCTATTAATCAAACAAATAGTAAGGGTCAGAGGTCAGATTAGAATTTAGTCTTTCGACTCCATATTCCATTCTCTTTCCACTACACCATACTATCACCTCGGGTTAGAAAGGCCTT
The DNA here is from genome assembly GCF_902635505.1 of Sarcophilus harrisii. Classification (NCBI taxonomy): domain Eukaryota; kingdom Metazoa; phylum Chordata; class Mammalia; order Dasyuromorphia; family Dasyuridae; genus Sarcophilus; species Sarcophilus harrisii. The sequence goes on from NC_045426.1 coordinate 502,670,071, forward strand.
GTTTCAAGTAATACCCATTTCTTAGTTGTGAGATCATGGCCAATTGCTTAATTTCCATGAATCTACTATATAACACTGTTAGTCATAGACCAAACCTTCTTAATAGGAATTCCATAAATATGTTGTAAAATATTTTTAACCATTTCAGTATAATTGGTTTCCTTTGTAATTTCATGTATTTTATTTTATGCAATTAAATCATTACTCTAAGGAGGCATCCACAGACTATACTAGATTGCCAGAAAGATTCATGACACAGAAAGGGTTAAGAATCTCTATTAAAGACAGATGGTAATCTGCCTTGTAAGTGTGAGTTTGTCTTTCCCCAAAAAATTATAGGTCCTATTCATATTAGCATAGATATGAATGTAGTTAAGAAGATAGGAAAATCAAAGATTGGACTTCATAAATGTGAACAGTTTTAGGGAAGCTGAACTATCTGAGCTGTATATGCACTAGTGTTTTTTAAAAATTCTCCTTGCCTTTTAGATATAGTCATATATTCAGAGCTAGACTTAAGCACATTTTTACCTTATTTTTACTCTTCCTCATAAAATGACTTCCACCTATAGTATATTAAGTGGTTGTATTTATAAGTTTACAATAATTTATTATTGTAATATCAGGTCCTTGGATATTTGATTTGGAAGTTGTTTCAGTAACAGATTGAGGATCATTTCTAGAAGATGTTTCTCAGAATACAAATATGGGCCAATTTGTTGCAATGAACCAACATATTACCTTACATTATTGCTCTACACTTCCCGTGACATACCTGCTGCTATCATTTTCCCAAGTTATTTAATTTGGTTTGGACAAGCTGCAATCATTTTCTTACGTTTAAACATCTTAGAAAATTTATGGGAACAATGTCAGTTTATAAATTCAACATCATGGTTGTTTCCCAGTTCTGTAAACCTGGGGAAATGCCAGTTTTACATCTGCTTAAAAAGGTCTTAATTGCAATTGGCACATTCCCATACAATCTTCTCTTCATGAAGAAACATTTTAAGGGGATAGGAGCAAAAATTTACAGCTAATTTTTTTATCACAGGTGTAAAAGTGTTGAAGCCCATAATTTGTGACCAGAGACCAAAGCAAATTCAGCTTAGTATCAGATTGGTGATTTAGGAACCCATAATTCCCTCTCTTTATTTTGGGCAGAGTCTGTCTTCTATCTTTTAATGTTTTTTTATTTTTAATTTTCAGGTGGTTGCTCATTTGATGAGCCATTTACCACATGTGGATACAGCCAGGGTAAGGAAGACGACTTTGATTGGGAATGGGTGAACACCTTGACTAAACCATCTGATCCTTGGATGCCATCAGGTTTGTTATAAATTATGGGGTTTCTATTTTTTAATAAGATGGGTAGATTTAAATTTCTGTTCAATATGTATTTAATATAGATATTTGTTGAATGAATGATAGTTTGGGGAAATAGATGAGAGATATGGATGTAGAGGATTGGTCAGCTGATGAAAACGAATCAGAGCATAGTTCCTTTTTATAACATTGGATTTATTATAATTTAATATCTCTTATCCTTCCTAGTTGAGTATTAATCCCATTATCTTTGAAGTAGCACTTCTTGTAGGAAAGAGACTAGTTGGCAAAGGCACAACAGTACCTATAGGAGCGATGTTGATATCAGTTTCAATAAGAGTAGATAGCATACTGAATGGAGTGGCAAGAAATATAGTACTTTATGGATATGGTTTAAATTTTCTTTCTTGTGTTTGTGAAATGGGGATGTTAGTCATGAGGATATTCTGAAGAAAAATAAGATGTCTTTGCAAAGCACGACAAAGGTAAAGGATAATAGGTAAATTTGGCTGTCAGTGTCATTCTTTTTTTGGTAGTGACTCTTTTTTCAATTTTGGTTTTTATTCTTTTTTGAAACATTAATTGATTTTTATTTTTCTCTTATTTTGAGCATTGAAACATGATCTGAACTGTAGAAAAGGAATATGATAGTAATACAGAGGGTAAATTTGAGAATAAAAGAATATTGGTGGGACAGGATACTTGTTAGGAGGCTATTTCAGTAATCCAAAGATAGGTGGTAATGTAAGCTTGGGGGAAGGCAGTGATAGTGAGGGGAAACATTTGGAGGACTTGGATAAGAGAGATTGTAGAGATAAAAAGGAGTTACATATGAGAGGTGAGGGAAAGAGGAGGAAGAAACAAAGTATGAGTAATTAGATTGGTACTATTGTTAGAAATAAGGAAACTAGAACAAGGAACAAGTTTGAGATAGATATGAAAATCTGATTTTTTTATAGTATTGTTGCTGCAATTTTTGCAGTATTGTTAAAATATCTAAGAGGAAATGTTCTGTAAATACTTAAAACATAGATTGCAGCTTATGAGAAAAGATAGAAAAGGAAATACAGATTTGGGAATCACTTACATGGAGATGATTATTGAAATATTTGGAGTAAATCCTATTGAAATGGGAAATAGAAGAGAAAAAGCTAATGACAGAATCTTTGGAATTGCCTATTTTAAAAAGTCAATTCAACAATCACTGAACTAAAGAACTTATTTATAATACAAAGGAAAGAAATCTTTAGACTTATAATTTTGATACAGTGGCAAGTAAAATAAAGGAGAAGAGAGGTCCTGGCTAAGCTCTATGGGTCATATGGCATGGAAGACATCATTTTGGCTTTAGGAATCAGGAAAGGAGGTACCATATGAATTGGATCATGGAAAAGGAACGGAACTTTAAAAGACTTAAATGAAGGGAAAGAACCTTTCCAAACATGGATGAATTAGAAATAAATGAGATGAAATAGAGCAGGATGAGACTAGGAGACAGAGAATAGTACAGTTTGACTAGGACATGGAGTATATGAAAGAGGGTATTGTGAAAGAAGATTGAAAGTATGTTGGAATCAAGTTTTAGAAAGCCAGGATCAGGAATTTATTTTTCGAATAGAGAGTTGGTATCTAATAATGGCTTTGAATAGAGCAGTAGCATCAAAGCAATGCTATTGAACAATTACTTTCTCAAACGTGTTGTCCATTCTTAATCTTTGAAGAGGACCAATGACATCATGAAATGGTATCTTGACTTGTGCATGAATTGAAGTGAGGTAGAATTGCACAAGGTGATCAACTTTACTTTCTCTTCCAGTCATCAAAGTCTAGTGATTAGAAAAACAGTCAGGACAACTTGTGATGGCTTGTGTTACATGACCTTGTGAAAAATGGATTAGAGAGGGAAGAGAGATAATGGAAAAACTATAGTCTAGACTTGAAGATATGTTGTGTCCTGCTTTCTAGAGCCCCCAAGTTGGGATGATTAAATATACCTTCCTAGTGGAGAAGTGATGAGGTGGGACTTCAAAGGATGGTGGGAAAATGGAGTCCATTTATTTCAAGGCCTTTTCCCTTTTTATAATGTAACAAAAACAACACTGAGCACATGGGACCACATAAACAACTTGTCTTTGTATGTAGTTTGCCATCTGGTATCACTCTTTTCCACCTAGTATCACTCTACTTCAGTCTCCATACAGGTTGTCACCACCCCCTGACTTATTAGGAAGGCTGAGAGTCCTTAGGGGAGATAGAGAGCCGAACCAGACATTGTTAGCAGGTTCCCTCTGGGCTGAAGGGTCTTATTCCTCACCCAGAGTTTCCCCACTAACTGTGAATCTCTACAAAAATATGAGAGCTTGGACTAATGTTATAATGTAAATGGAAAGGACTGGGAGTGATGCGGGATATTGTAGAGCTATTAGTAGGATGTGGCCACTGATTAAGAGCATATGATGAAAGAAATTCCAAGTCAGAAAGCAATTCTTGAGGTCATGACTTAGAGAAATATGTGGAGATGTCTAAGAAGCAGTTGGAAATTCATGATTGGAACTCTTAATAAATGAAGTGGAGATATAAATTTGACTCAACTATGTAGAGATAATAAGTGAAGTTATGGAGGTTAGTGAGGTTATAAAGGAGGGCATAATCTGAAAACTATATATATATATATATATACACATATATATACAGAGAGAGACACACACATACATGTATACACATATGTTTGTATACACATATAGACACACACATGTATATATGCATGTATATCTCTCAGTATGTATATATATATATATTTGCAGTATAACATGCTACAGAGTATCAAAGGTCAATACATGCTAAACAAAAGACTATTGGACTTACCAATAAGAATTATGGGAAGGGCTATTTTCAATAAAGTGGTAGAGACTGAAGTCAGATTGTAATTTAATTTCATATACTGATTTTTTAAAGTTTGATGGTGAAGGGATTAAGGTAAGATTTTTGTTTTGTTTTTTTATGATATTGAAAATTGGGGATATTTCAGTATGTTTGTAGACAGAAGGGAAGGGATGTGAAGAGGGGGAGATCAAAGATGTTTCTATAAAAGAAGAAGTAATTATTTAGAGAAGATTTGAAGAGATGGGATTTAGGACCCCAGGTGAATGCATTTTTGATTGAGCAAGGGAGGATATTTCTCTTGAAATCTCAAAAGGGAAGAAGGAGATGACTAAATATACTAAAACCTTTAGACGAGTAAAATCTAGAATTTACTTGCATTAGATGGACCTCATTTTCTTGGTAAAATGAGAGCTGGGATTTCCTATGGAAAGTAAATGGCAGACTGGTAGACTTGGCAGGAAAGAAAAAGAACTCCTTTTATGGAAAAATGATGGTCAATCACAGATGTATGAAATCATTACTGTGCAGCAGCTAAAGCCTGCTTGAAGTTCCATGGTACTTACACTTATTAGCCCAAGGAATCTTACGTAGATCATTAAATTTCTTCTCAACATCTGTAAAATGGGAATGTTTGCACAGCATGACCTCATAAAATTCTTATGAAGATAGAGCCTTATATCCTTCATAGCATTAAATAAATGTGAGAAGTTGTCATTATTGCTATAAATGTCTAATAGAACTGGTCAATACTATTTTATGTTTGCCTTTAGAAGTCTTTGGCTGCTGTGCATTAGGAATTTAGGTTTCCTCTAGTATAAAAACTTGAATTGAGAACACTTGACATATTATCCAATTCTACCTTAAGTAGAGATGTGACTTAAAATTTTTGTGTTAAAATTTAAAGGTAAGCTATAAACTATTCCTTAAGTCATTCTTATTTTTACTATTTCTTTGGGAAGTGACATTGGTTCCTTCTACAGTCTCAAAAAATGCCCCTTAGAAAAGAAGAGTTTAGTTGGGAGAAAAAAACTGTCCCACAGAGTTCTTTCTCTGGGAGTTGAAAAACTGCCATCTCTTGTTTCATATCAAAAATTTGAGGCACCGCTGAGTAATTATCTATTATGTTTATTTGTGTGACAAGATACATTTAAACATCAAAGCAGTAAGTGTAATTTAAGTTTTAATTTTTAGCTTCTCAACTTATTTTAAATTTTTGTAATAACAGCATTTTAATGGGTAGGATATTTTTTTCTCTGTCTGCATTAGCAAAGCTATTTTTAACTGCACTTTTAAAAAGTTAAATACAGTCTGGAGCTATGTGCAAGCTGACTTGATAACTATTGTGAAGCTGTTACGTTATGTTCTGGAAATACATATTTAGGGTTGCATAAATACTACATGCCATTTAAAAAATCCTATTTTAAACCTCTATTTATGCTATTGGTAGATTTTTTTTTTCTCAGCTAGTCCTGTGAACAGTAACTTTTCAGTTAATGGAAATGTGCCAAAGCTGATTATTCATTCCCTTTATAAGTGGGTAGCCTGTTGAAGTGGATTGCTAGTAGCTTTTTCTCTTGCCTCAGGGAAAATTTCCCTACTTTATACTCTAAGAATGAGAATGCTCACTAGGAGTACAATTCCTTGATGATGAATTCTGGGGATAACATTACACTTACAGCTACTGCTGTAGTCTAATGCTTCCTGTGTCTAATAGCACACTACCTCATGTTTAATCTTCATTACAATGAATTAAAAATTTTAATCTAAAATAAGTAGATCCATAGGATTGGACAAAATATATTATTATATCACTAACTTCCCACGTTTTAGTCTTTTTTTAGTTTAACTATTCCAGTTTTGAAAATATCATATATTTACTTAAGATATTGTTCAATGAAAATCCTATCCAAAATGTAAGAAATAAATGATTTTGTTTTGTACTGAAGGAGAAATTATGCAAGGAAAATCCATAACATGTCAAATTTAGCTCTAGTGTGAACAATATACTTAGTAGTTGATGGGTATAGCCATTTACCTCTCATAAAACTGACATTTTATCTTCCTCTTTCAAGTTGCACTGTTTCTAAGTGATTGTAATATAGGGATGGATGGAGGTATTGTAGGGAAATAAGAAATGTTGGTGATTGCATCATGAAAATCTAATTCTGTTAGTGGATCTAAAAGATAGATTTAAAAAAACTGTTTTATAATATATGTCACTTTCTACTTTTATTTCCTTTATGTGTCCTGGGAATAACAATAGTTGTAGTAAATGGTTACTAGGCTTGGAAAATCTATTGTCTCTTATAAAAAGACCATCTTTGGGTAGTGGCTGCAACTTACTTAGGGCCAAGAGAATGGGACATGGGGATAGAATGGACATTTGCATGTTTATTTTGATGGCCTGCAAATATAGAAAAATGACAAAACATATTTGGTGCAAGTTTCATGTTTGGAAAAGATGATGGATTAATAGCTAAGATAATTAAAGTTCTTTCATCAGGTACATGCATCAATATGTTAATGCTTTTCCCACATTAAGAAGACTCTAATATTTACATTCTGGTTTATGGTGATTTTTAGGAGGCAGTGGGATGTGAGTTCATCTCCCAGCCTAACCCTTTGGCTGAGTATAATTAGTATTTCAAAACAGAATTGTTTGCATAGTTGACCCTGAATGACATCTAAGAGGTCATTTATAGAAATGGTTTGCTGCAACATCATTTTACTGATTCTTGACTTTTTTCAGCATTAGAGTATGCAAAATAGAGATTTTATTTTCCTTACTTGCCTCATCTGTCTCGTCCCTAAGGAGATTGGTACTTGACATCCAGATGTAACATAAACACTTAACATACTTTTTACCCATTTCATTCATTCTCAAACTACCTTCATGAGGATGTTAATTAGTTTCTAGTTAGCTTTAAACAGTGAATTATGAGATACATTTAAAAAAAAATTAGTCTAAAGTTGTAGACCATCAGCAGTTTCTAAGCTACAAATTTTAGAAAAACAACTTAAGATAATGATGAAGAAAACATTTCACATCAGTGGTTTGTGGAAGGAATTCTTGACTTTAACCTGAAAGTGCTAAATGTGGCAACATTTTAATGTGAGACTAAAACAAGTATTTTGAGTTTAATAGAAAAATTTTAACGTATGTAGTATTCCTAATTTCAGCCAGTGTTCATCAGTGAATGACTTAATAGAAAAATAAAATCATAATATGTATTTTGATCCACAATAGCTATCAAAGTTCAAGGCAGTCATATCTGTGTATGTTGATTCTTAATACTTAGCCACAAGTAAGAAGAAGAATGTAAGCTCCTATGTTATATATCTTCTAGTTTGAATAGCTTATTCTAAGTAATAAACAGATGTTTTATGATGAATTTGTTTGCCATTGCAGTTCAAGTTGATTGGAAACTGAAAGTATAACAAAGTAGTATAATCCAGCTGTTCACTATTTGGATAGCGAACATCATTTCTTTACTGTATACTAAAGAATATACAAAATGAATTTTAGAGAATGATTTCATAGATTGCATCATATGAAAGTACATTTCTCTGTATGGTTTTCAAATTAAAAGATAGGTGAAAAGGAAGCCATATATCTTGAAGAGAAGCCAAACAGAAGAGTAAGTCATTAGATAGAATAAATCATAGAAAATTTTGTGAAGCATAAGAATTCTGAGTGTTCAGGCAACTAAGTGATATAGTAGAGTGCTGTACCACTCTCAGATAAGAAAGGTGTGAGTTAAAATTTGATTTCAGATACTAGCTCTGTGAACCCAGACCGGTAATATAATCTTTGCCTCAGTTTCCTCTATAGTAAAATGAAAAAAAATAATAGCTCTACTTCCAAAGGTTATTGTGAGGTTCAAATGAGAACAAATAACAAGTATTTATAAAAAGACTGCAACGAAAATGATCACCAAAAGAGGTTACTGAGAATAAAGAGGTTTTTAAAAATTATATGGAGAACTTTGCAAGACTTTATTTCATTTCATGTCTTCAGTCCTGCATGAAATGAATTTGTTTCCTTTTTATTGGTCTTCAGTGCATTTTGTTTATCTTCAGTTTATCTTCTGTTTCCCATAGTTCTGGTAAATTTGTCTGTATTGTTTACTAAAACATGGTACTTGACCTTTTTTGTTTCTTCAAATTTTCTTGAAAGTCTGGTATAACCTGAGATTATCTCCACATATTCCAACATGTCTACTACTTGATTACTTTTTCAAACCGTCTTCCCCTCATGGTGTTTTTTAATTTTTTGTTTCCTTTTTTATTCTTTTTCTTTTATTATAATTACATTTTTAATAAATTCTTCCATTTTCTTTTGAATGTTGTTCAACTTTCCAAATTAACCTTTTGCTTCTTATTTACTGGTTTTAATTTCATCTATATAAATGTCATTATTCTTTTATTTATTCTATTGCTCTTATTCCTCACTCTGAAAGTACTTGAGGTACTTCTATTTTTGTTTCTGGGACATTTTCCTTCTGATGTTCAATATTTGAGTTTTTTTTTTATTCCATTGCATTCCCCCCCACATTTTCCTGAAATGGTTTTTATATTATTTTTAAATTAATGTTTTCCTTCCCCATAAAGCAAATTTTCTTATGACTATTTTTGCCTTGAATTTAGTGTATTTTTTACAATTTGTTTTATTTTGTATGTTGCTACATTGTTATTCTTCCTATTTTTGAGATGACATTAAGGGAATGGGTCTAAAAATGAGAATTATACCTTCTCTCTCTTTATCCACTCTGCTTCCAAAGTAGGGGAGAGAGATTTGAATAATTTATTAAACACCTGTTATGCCACAGCCTTTGTGTTTAATGGTGTTTAGTGTATTGGGAAGTGATTTGGTTTAGTAAATAAAGTACTAGATTTAAGACATGGACTTAAGCTCTGTTTCAGACCCTTGGTAGCCTTGTGACTATATTCATGTCATTCAACCTATCTCAGCCTCAGTTTTCTCAGCTGTATATTGGGAATTATAATAGCACTCTATATCTCTAGTCTATTACCTTTCTGCCAAGAGGTGAATGACATATTTCAATGATAGTCTTTTGAAAATCATGATTGGTCACTGAAGTGATATATTAATAGTCTTTCAAAGTTGCTTTCTTTTACATTATTGAAATGTTATATACATTAGTATTCTGGTGTTCTCATTTTAATCAATGTAATTTCATCCAGGTCTTCCCAGTTTTCTTAGAATTCACCATAATCATTTTCACAATATAATCACTTTGTTACGTTTGTATACATCTATGTATTCAAATGCATTTGACCTTTATCTAATTAATAATTCTCTGCTACAGCAAATAAGTTCTACTCAAAGTATTGTCCACATGAGTTCTTTCCCTTTGTCTTTTGTAACTGCGATATATATTCCTAGATGCAATGTTACTGGGTCAAAGAATGTTCAGGGGACTTTTGTAGCTTTTTGGTAATAATTACAGATTGCTTTCCAGATAGGCAAATTCTTAACTTTACCAACAGTGTTTTAATATGCCTATATTCTCTTCTTCTGAGTTATAACTGTTTATTTTCTAATTTTGTCATATTTGCTAATTTGATGGATATAAAATAGAATTTCAGAATTATTTGTTTTCATTTTTCTTATAAGTAATGTGGAAAAACTTTTCATGTGCTGTTTATTTTTCTAGAAAGCATTTTGGAGTTATATTTAAATAAATCTTGAATATATCTTCCTAGAATGACTCCAGATTATTTTATACATTTGTAATTATCTGGAAGTGAGGTTCCCTTTTTATTATTTCCTTGTGGTTTTTGTTGTTACTTTGTATAAATAAAGATTTTGGAGGGGGTTATTTTGCATACTGTTACATTAGCAAAACTATCAATTTTATTATTTCATTGATTATCTAGGATTCTTTTTTGTTTATTAAATGTTCTTATAAATTTATTGATATTTTTTCTTTATGTCACCAAAAAGGATCTCAGAAAGCTAACTGTCAATATTTTTTGAAGAGAACAAAAGGAAAAAAACAGTAAAACCAAACAGTACATTGAAAAAAAACTAAAAATGTATGCATTGTGCCCAAGGGTCTGCTGGTAAATATGTAACAGATCAGCTAGGGATGGGAAATAATGGGTAGGGGAGGATATGCATACAAGTTATGAATTGATGGTTAATCTGCATTATTCAGATTTTCTTCATTACTTTCTTAAATCTAGACAATCAAAGGAACAAACAAACAATAAATTAAGCCTTGATTTGTACAGCATAGGATTATTTCTCAGGAATTAATGGGTATACTGAAAATTAAATGTTTGCTTCCATACCCATGTATCTTGCTGTTCAGTCAGTTTTCATTCTTGTCTGACTCATCATGGCATCATTAAGGGTTTTCTTGACAAAGATACTGGAATGGTTGACATTTCCTTTTCTAGCTCATTTTACAGGGGAGAAAATATGGCATACTAGGCTACGCGACTTGTTCAGGGTCAGAAAGCTAATAAGTCAAGGGCTAGATGTGAACTCAGTAAGATGGGTCTTCCTGACTTCAGACCCAGCACTCTATGTACCTTCCATCTTTGTAAAAGAATGGGGTTGGATTGTTTTCACATGTATCTTCTTTGGAACAATGCTTGTTCTTTGTAGTTTTTTTTCCTCAACCTTCATTTTTAATTTTTTGGGAGGCAGTTCTTTCCATCAACATTGTTATAGTTGGACAAATTATTTCCTTGCCTCTGCTTATTTCACCCCACATCAAATTGAATAAATCCCTGTATTCACTCTTTTAATCTATTTTAGAATACAGTAGTATTCCATTACATTCCTTTATTCCAATTGGAAATGAAAGGGGCTTTAGAAACCATCTACTGTAGCTTTCTTATATTTCAGATCACAAGGTTGTGGCAGCATCATTGGTGAGGGATTATCCCGTGAGGCTAAACTTCATTTCAGAAAGACTAAGACTTTGAGGACCAAAGTTCATAGAATTGAGCCATGATAAGAAGGATAGTGAACTATTGAAGAACTATTGAGTTCCACAAATTACTTTCAGGCCTAAGGACTTATGAGTTTTTATGTAGTAGTCACACAGGTAGACAACTCCCATGGAAGCTCAAGTCTTATATGAGAAATTATTTTGGCTTTTCAGATTTTTTTCCTGGTTTAGAATCAATAGCCTCGTTCTCCTCCTTCATCTTTCCCTATTTTATTTGTCACTATCAAGACATGTATGAAATAGTATTTAAAATCCTGAATTATTCTCTTTTTTGTAGTAAGAAAGAAGAAATATTGAAAAATAAAGAAAAGTTTCTGTAATGATATGAGAAGGGGTTACTTGTAATGGCAAATTAATCTCTTTACTCTTTGTATAAGTGGGCATCTAAGGGGTAGGGATGAAGATAAAAGATTTGGATAAATTAGGCAAGTTGAAAACAGTAAGGTAATTGACATAGTAATATAGTTGTCCTCAATTATTTGAGAATTTTAAAATTATACTAAATAACATTAATATGATTTTGGGCAAAATGCTTTATTTCTAGATTTTTCTACTTATTATTAAACATGTTTTCACTGAAAAATAGAAATGAGATGTAAACATTGATCCTTTTCACCCCTTTTAAAGCATGCTCTAAGGGAATTCTTGCTCTTTGCTATAAAGGTTAAGTGTGGCTAATAAAAAAAGTATCTTTGAATGTGCACTGAATGAATGATTAATGATAAGAAATTTTAGGAATCTTTCAAAATTGGTCATAAATCACATTTTCTCAAGTTTTTATTTTGTATTTAGGAGATATTCCAAGTATACAAAGCCATGAACTTTTGGATAGATTCCATAGAAGTCAAATATAGAAGTATGTTCTACTCAGAAAAAAAGATACACATGGAATTATTAAATTGAGTTTTTGGATTTTCATTTATATCATGCCCATGGTATGATGTTAAATATATAAAATTTTCATAAAATTTATAAGAAAACTCATAGAATATTTGTGCAAATGATTATTTTAAGTAAATGGCCCTTTAATATACAGTTAACTGATATTCTGTTCCAAGAAATTGTGGTAAATTATATTATAAAGTGATGTTTAAGAGCTTAAGTGGCTGCGAGAGAAGTAAATATGGTTATTTTAATTAATTTTCTACAGGACAGTCATCTTATCTCCATCTGGAGAATGGACAAATCAAATCCAATTGAAATCAACTTATTAGGGTAATAGTAAGCATTTGAAAACACCAATAAAGCTTAATAGCAAGCTAATTGGGTGTTGGTTTTGTCATGATTTATCACTAGATATCCCTGATTTTTTTTTTTCAAATGGCAAGTCAGTATTTGTAAGCTTTCATTTCTGAATTCTTGTGTTTTCTTTTACTGTGTTGCATAGGAAATTTGAAATACCTCTCATTTAAATTGTATTTTCTTTTTCTTAGGAAATGCTAGTATGGTCGAAGCTTTTATAGAATGTTGCTGTTTGATGTAGCTCACTTCATAAAATAAGCAAGACCTGACCCCAATCAGTCAAGGATTTATCTAATGCTTATTATATGTGTTCAGTTTTGTCAGGCTTTTATTGCCTAATAGGTTATGTTTTGGGGGAAGTGGTCTTATCTGTGGTATATCTAAATCTGTATGATAGCAGTAACAAATTGAGTAATAATGGGATTCTTCTGGCTAAACATCAATGCTTGAAATTTTTGTTATATTTAAATAGAATAGTTCCCTCTTGTTTGTTTGTTTTTTCTTGAAGAGGAAAAATAACTAAGAGGCAGGTATAATATACTAGTTAATATACGAGAAGACTAGAAATTGTTTATGGGCTAAAGATAACATAATAATCAAGGGGCATTTTCACAGTAGAATACAGAACTGCATTTGGAGTTAGAAGATCTGAGTTCAATTCCAACTCAGATGCTTGTTATCTTTGTCATCTTAAGCAAGTAAGCTTAATTTCCTCATCTGTTAAATAGAAACTGCACTACATGGCTTCTGAGATTCCTTTCAGTTTTAGATCTGTGATCCTGTGATCTCTAAAAACTATTTTACCCTAAATCTGTTATCCTATTATTTAATGAATAGAGAAGAAATAAATACAAATAAAGTTTAGGCAAGTTAAGGTAGTATAGTGTTCAGAGTGTCTAATTTGGAGTTAAGGAACATGAGTTTGAATGTTCTCATAATCTTATGATAGTGCTGATATCCTGTAAGCTCCCAGTGGATTTTTTTTGTTTTAAAAGTGATAATAATAATAATAATACCACTTATCTCAAGGTGTGGTTATAAAGAAAGTGCTCAGTAAATCTCAAAGTCCTCTATTAATGTGAATTATAATCTTAACCCATATCTTTGGCAAATTGGCAATAAGTAAGATGCTATAAAGAGTAGATAGGTGGTTGTAGTGGTTAGAGTATCAAACTTGAAGTCAGGAAGACTCATCTTTGTAAATTCAAATATGGCCTCAGACACTAGTTGTATAATCCTGGGCAAGGTTACTTTATCTTGTTAGCTTTAGTTTTCTCATCTGTAAAATGAGCTGGAGAATGATCAGACCCAGTACCTTTGCCAAGAAAACCCCAAGTTGGACACAGCTGAAAATGACTGAGCAATACAAGATATTATGAAGAAAATTTACCAAATCTCCTAAACTGGAAGGCTCTGAAAATGGGATAAATATTTCACCATCTGTAATGGTTTGGATGTAGTTTTGCTAAAGGCAGAGAAAGCTGAACAAATGATGCCTCAAATAATCCCATAGTTTTATTATGAGTGAATTTATGAGATTCACGATTGGTTATAGCAATGAGTGATGCCTTGCTAAAGTTCTTAATGAAAAGTTGACAAGTATCATGTAGAGTTAAGAGATTTAATATTCTACTTAATAGATAGTGGATGGAAATATGATAGAAGAAAAATAAATGCAACATTCTTTCAGGGGGTCTTTCAGAATGGTCATGACAGCAAATGTTGATGAGGACCAAATCCCTGAAGGCAGCTTGTTTAGTCAAATGTTAAATGTAATGGGATAAGAGGTAATTAAGACAGAAATGGACTGGGGCTTTCCTTCTACTCATTCTTAGTTGAATCGGTCAGGAGAATAACTGTAGTAATATAAGGAATATTTAAGTTCATACATAATACATATAGAAAGAGTTCTGGAGTATAATAATTATTTAACAATGAAACACTCTACAGGCTTCTATGTGAATATTTACAATGGTTAGACTATTAACATCACAAATGAGATAGATTTTAGATGTACATGCTTTCTACTTGGCTTGTCCATGAATGACCTCTTGAAACTTTTGTAATTCTTTGATTCTTGGATTGCATTAAACAAAGAAAATCAAAGCACACTTTTTGGGGAAGATAAAATTGGCTCATTGGATTTTTTAGAATAGAATTGGATTTAGTTTAACCATAGCTAGTATTTACATAATAATATTTAAAAAGGACTTTACATATATTAACACATTTGATCTTGAAAACAAACCTATCAGGTAGATGCTATTAATTTCTCTACTTTGCAATAAGAAGACTGAGGAACATAAATGCTAAATGATTTCTCCAGGGTCGCACAGAGCTAGTACGTGTCTAAGGGAAGGTTAGAACTCTGCTTGCTATTCCTGACTTCAAGTATCATATTTTTCCCCTGTGCCATCTATCTGTCTATTTAGCTAAACTGTGTTGTGATAGAATCTGTCTTTAGTGCTTAAATGTATTTCTTATCTCATCAATATGAATGTTCCTTCTAATAAACTGTTGTGCCACCTATTCATGCCGTACAACCTACATGAAATCCATGCCCAACGTTTTTCCCTAAGTAGGCACGAGGGCAGTCAACTTGTATGCTAGGGACGTTCTTTCCTCTTGACATTGCATAGATATTTGTGGAGCATACTTTTCTTGACTAGAGTATATCTTAACAAAATAGTTTTAGGTATTTCTTCAACTCTATCCTAAGGATCAAATTATAAATGGCCCATACTTTCCACTTCCATCTTTTAAAAAAATTTCAAGATTATTTTCCTTTACATAGTTTCTCAAGTACATTACAAACCAAGAAATGCATTTCCTCTTGGGTAATTCCTTGTATTTCCCAGTAGATGGAGACAATATGTAAATTTTATTCTGCTCTTGGTTGCATGCCCACACAGGTGATCTCTCTTTTTTTTTTTTCCAGGTGACCTTCTTGTTAGGTCACAGATTCCTATCCTTTTCACCAGTCATTCTTGTACTGTTCAACTTTTTTGAATTCATCTCTCTTTTGGCCAGTTTAGAACCTTTATTATTTATTCCCATTCCTCATAAGGTCTTTGTCAATCATGACCTTCACGAGCAGAGCCAAGGACCATGAAAGGATTTTTAAATCCTGTGTAATCAATTCACAGGCAAAAATCACTAGTTTATACTTCTTGTATTTTGATTCAGAGTAAGTCCCTGAGGTAGGATCATCTTTCTGTTATACAGGATAGTTTAGTCACAGACTTTTGATGCTGGCTAAGAGAATGAAATGAGACTATGCTTGGCTCACTTCATTATTTTCCTAACAACAACAATAAAAAAGAAACTTTGAAACTTTTAAAATAATCTTTCTTATGAAATAGCAAATCTGTAAATTCAAGCCAGGTGCATGTCTACTTTGACAGATTTTTTTTTCTTACCCTTTTTGTCTTCATAACATTTAGTCCTATAAATTCAAGGGGAGTTTATCTAAGACTTCAACTTGGGAACATTTTAGAAAGATTTTTAGAAAATAATTATTAAAAAGTTTTTTTTAAGTAGTGCCATTGAGTATGTTTGCCCATTTCTTCTAGATTGTGAATCATGAGTTAATTGGGACTGTTTTCCCATTTAAATCTTTTCTCACTAAATTATAACTCTTTTTTCACAAACTAAAAGCTTTTCATGAACTGGAAACAATTTTCCTCCCCTCTGCCCTTGGGTTAAACATGCTACCCAGATACAAAGCAAATATCCCAAATTAATTGATGAGCTGAATCCTTCCACTCTTCTCCTACTGCACCCACTCTAAAGGTATGAAACTGAAATTATATATATTTTTTCCCTCTATAGAGATCTAGTCAGCAAGAGATACAGTACCAGTCTATTAGCATTGCAAAATTTATTGAAAGAATGAAAGGCTTATTCTTGGTACCAGAAGATTTATCCTATTAGATAAAATGATTTTCTTCATCTCCTTCGGTGCCGTTGGCCATCTAACACTACTCTAAAGATTTTTTTAAGATGCTAAAAAAGCATTTGGAATAATAGTATATGATTCTGATCACAGATCTGATATCAAAAGAACACTTGAATTGAGAGCCAAGTGTTCATTATCCATTTAAGTATAAATTATATACATATTGAGGTTGCTTTTTCTTCTTTAACCCAATAGTTCCATACCCCAAGATTATAGCTCATAATAAATTTCAAATGTTTTGGGACTTTTAAAGATTGTAGAGGTTAGAGTGTGACCTGCATTTAAACTGCCTATGTCATTTTGAGTTATTCAGAAAGAGAAATACTTTTAGGAAATTCATTGAATAATAGACTTTGATTTAGATAGGACCTTAGTTACTCTTTAATCTAGGGCTTCTTAACTTGGTCCCCATGAACTGGTTTTAAAAAATATTTTGATAATTATATGTAGCCATATAATTGCTTTCTTTTATCCTCAATGTTTAATTTTATAAATTTAAAAGCTTTACACTGAGAAAAAAATCTATAGGTTTCATCAGACATTTGAAAAGGTCTGTGACTCCTATACTAGTTCCATTCATATCTGATTATTAATACATTCTATAACAATTCTTAACAAGTCCTCTGCTTTTACTTGAAGCATACAGTGATGAGTAACTTAACTACTCTCATCCTAGTTGTTCTGCCCTCCCCTTTAAGTCCCACCTCTGCTTTTGAGCAATTTTGGTGGTAAGAAAAATGATCCTATATGAAACTCAAATGTGTTCATACAACTTTTTTATTTTAACGGGATGTAAATCCCTCTGTAAAATCTAGAGATTGTTCTCCACGGTGCATAATGAAGTGAAACTGAAAATGGATTACTATCTACTTATTTATAATTTTTGTAGGGTTGAGAACAGTATATTTGTATATAGATAGATATGCCTGTCCATCACACCCTTCATCCTAGGGTCTCAAAACCTTTCCTAAACATTGTATTAATTCCCAATATCTTTTAAAGAGATATTTGCTTACCTTAGCTAGCGCCCTTGACATATCAAAGAACTAGGAAAATGAAAATATAGAATTAATTACTACCAATGATTGAAATAAAATGTCAATTTTAAAAATTAAAATTTATATAATATCTCTCTAAATAATCCATTTTTTTCCAAAATAAAATCTATAGTAACCATTAAACAAGCTTGGCATATTATTTTCAAAGCATCCTGATAGTAAACTAGATGATGTTGTGGATTTTAGCTAAATATGTCTGGCATTTCTGTCTGTATATATGCATATATACATATTATGTGTATATAATATATATGTATGTGTATATATATGTATATATGTATGTGTTTATATATATGTATGTATTTATATCAGTGAAAGTTCTCAGAGGACTTGATAACAATTTTTATAGTTTTATCTTGATGATAGTCTTGAAAAATATGTTGTTTCAATTCTTTTTTGGTAACTAAATAGTATGTTACAAAAGCATGTCAGTACCACATACTTTTCTCCATAGAACTCTCTCAAAAGTGGTGATCAGTAGAATTAGGGAGTAATGATAAATCTTTCAGTAAATTGTTTTTCAGTCATGTCTAACTCTTTATGGCCCCATTTGAGGTTATCTTGATAAAGATAGTGGAGTGGTTTGCCATTTCCTTCTCCAGCTCATTTTACAGATGAGGAAACTGAGGCAATCAAGGTTAAGTGGCTTGCTCAGGATTACATAACTAATAAGTGTCTGAGGCTAAATTTGAACGCAGAAAGATGAGTATTCCTAACTCTAAACAGGGCAGTACTCCATCCACTGTGCCACTTGACTGCCAGCTTTTTAAAGGAACATTGGCTGTTCTTATTATAAATAAATATACTCTTTAATTTTTTTGTCGTAGTCAATGTTTTCACAATTTCACAATTCCACAATTCACAGATGGCTAGATATTCTATAATACATACTTTCTCTCTCTTTGTAATGTTGTAATGAGTTGGGTGGAAAACAAGCAGTGCCCACTTTGTAGATTTTCTGCAATTTGTCATCAACATTTCTTAAGACTTGATGATTTTTCTTGGTTCATATTGCTCAGATATGACACACATGCAAAAATAGACATCTATTCTTGTTTTTGCTTTCTCCAGACAAGACTATGTTTAACTAGAGAGGGAAATCCCTAAAAGGTGGGAAGAAAATACAATATGTCACAAGGAAGATATTGAAAAAAAAATCTTTTTTAGAAGAAGGTAAAATTCTTTTGTGGTATGGTAGGAAAAACATTAATATTAAAATCAGACAATCTGTTTCTTTGTTTGCATCTCTTGTCACTTAACTAATGATGTAATTCTTGGTAAACTGCTTTATAAACTCTGACTAGTAACTTTTAATTAGGAGAACTAGGAAGATCTCAGTTCTCCCTTTTGATATCTGTAAGCTGCTGTTGAGCAACATAGGAAAATTCAATAATTCTGTGATTAAATACAGTTTATTAAACATTTAAAATGTCTTATGTATATAAAAAGAAGGAAGTTGCATAAGATAATCTCTAAGATCTCTTCTAGATCTAAAAATCTTAACTTGATACCTACTTACTAGAAAGGGAAAACAGAGGTATAGAAAAGTTAAGTGATTTCTCCCAAATCTCAAAAAAAAAAAAAAAAAAAAGACACTCTCATTTAAGTGTCATTGAACCATGCTTCCAAAAGATCAGGTTTATATTTGACCCAAGGGAATTTAGTTTAGCTTACAATTGAAGTAATTTCACATTTAGCATTACTGATTTAACTAATGTGATGAATGACTGAATTTCCTTGAACCATGCTTTGCCTGTTTTTAGCATGAAAAAAATCAATTAAGAGACTTTAAAGAATACTATGGATTGTATCAGGGCTTCCATTCTGGTATTTTGCATTAAGTGGCTAAGTTCTACCTCCCATTTCTCCGCCTTTGCTAACAATAGCAAAAATGATAGGTACCTCATCTAGAAATCATTTAATCTTCAGTCATTTGCATTGTAAAACCATAAAGGAAAAAAGAATAATCTAGACCTCAGTCAAAATGTGACTTAATTATTGGTGAGCAGGTACTAACATTCATATATTATATTTAGGGATATTTCAAATTCTAACAGTTGTGATAACTAATTTTACAAAACACTTCACAGTGTATACAAAGAGTAAATCCATTTTGGGCTGGTTGTAACACTGAGAGATATCTCTTTCACATCCATCATTATTTCTACTCATGTCACTTCAATTGCTTAATAAGCCAGATTCTCCATTGGAAAAGGTACATTCTTTGGTAGTTAAATAATGTATTCAAGATTGCATATAAAATTTTAGTCTTCTGAGGCATTGTGCATAAGTATATAACCAAGGAATGGTTTTAGTCCTCCAGAAAACAGTGTTTTTTGAATTAATTTATTATAGTTTTGCCATTGTTCCTCCATGTTAGATTTTTATAAATCAAACTGAATATCTCTGACCCACAATTAGTGATGATGCTTGACCTTCACGTTGTGAAGGAATAGCTAAAATTAATGTATTTCTAGAGATTCATGTTAACAACATTGTTTTCTTATCTTTACTGAGTAGAATGCTGACCTTATGAAATAGAGTTAGAGGGGAATTCATCCCATCCCTTTGTAGGAGAGACACCTGAGATTGTCAAATATGATATGGTGTGAGCCCAGAACTTTTGATTCCAAATTCAGTGTTTCTTACATTGTGCTATGCTGTTGTTGAGCAATATAAAATTAAAAGTAAAAAAGCCAAACAAGTTAAGATTGAACAAGATTTAGGTTGTAAATTAGGTTCATGTTTCTCTTGTATCAATAATAAATACTTTAATTGATACAATCAACTCGTTTTAATAGTTATTACAGTAAACTGGAAGCAGCATGCTTTCCCCAACACAAAGCCTTGTGTCTGCCAATGAATTTTGGGTAATTTGCCAATGTTAATTTTGACAGTTGATCAATTACTGGTAAGCATTTGCAGAACAAATTATATTTTACAAAGAACTTCATAACCAATCTGATCATTTTTCCTGTTAATGTGGCAAGATAAGTAAATGTTTTTATCTCATTGAGGCTCAATTACTCACACAAAGAGAAAAATAAAAGTTACCCCACCGGAGTCTAATTGTTGATCTGCATGGATTCATATAAGAATGAAATTCATTTTATCCAAGCTTTTAGTGAGGAGACATGATTAAAGTTGATTAATCAATATGTCTAGAGGCATCTAGATGGTCCAGTGGATAGAGCACCCGGCTGAAAATTAGAAAGACTCATCTTCATGAGTTGAAATCTTGCCTCAAATACTGACTGGTTGTGTGACTCTGGGCAAGTCCCCTGTTTGCCTCAGTATCCTCATTTGTAAAATGAAGAAGGAAATGGAAACTATTCTAACATCTTTACCGAGAAAACCTCAAATGGGGTCACAAAGAATCGGACATAATTGAAATTACTGAAAAGCCGAACAACCTGTCTTCTGTGAGTCTCCATTAAAAAACAAACAAACAAACAAACAAAAAACAGATCTTCATGCCTAGATTTTGAGAACCACCCCACTAATACCTAGTTGGTCAAGGAAAAAAGGGTTTTCTTTATATTCTACTTCTTCTTTTCTATATCATGTGCTTGTGTAAATAGGGTCTCACTGGTCACCTCTGAATAAGAATAAACTTATAAGATAATGTCAGATGAATTTTACCAATGCAATATAACAGCATACTTTTATCTGAATATTTTTCCTTCTGAGCAAACAAAACTGATGACAATGGGAAACAGCTACAGTTTACACAAGTATCTATTTCATAAGGTTGACATTCATTCACTCTGGCATCTCTTATTTTATTTAATTTGTCACCTGCTGTTTTCTTGCTTCCCCAATTAGATTTTTAGGTCTTTGAGACAAGTATTCTATTTTGCTATTTTATTTTCTCAAGCATCTACATAGGTAGGCACATAAAAGTATGGTGAATGATTGCAAAAAGAGTCAGGAAAAGTTAAATGACTCATTCACAGCACTTAAGGAGAATTGTCCAGAGGCACTCAGTGAACACAAGAGGAAACTGAGACAAGATTCTTAATCAAAAATACTTGGACAAAAATGTTTGAACTATATTTTCTAGGTACATTAGGTAAAAGTAGAATAGACAGTGTAAGATTGAGGCTCTAAATGAAGAAAATCTTGGAAATGGGTGTTGTGTATATGGATAATAATCACTTTGCCATGTATTTGTTTCTTGGCACAGTTTTGTGATTAACTTCATATTCTATTGATTCCATCACTGTTTCTTGGCAATTAGTATAAGACTTGATGATATTTTTAATGCTCAAGTCAAAGATTTCAATATCCTGCTAATGAATTTCTTTTTAGATAGAACTTGATTACTCGGATAAACTTGTAAAGTAGAAATATTACAAGTATTCAATACTTGTAATACATTAGTATTGAGCTACCATATAAATTCTTACATAATGCAGCCATGGCAAAATTGAGCTTTACATTTTTAAATGTTTGAGGAACAAATAGATCATCTCAATTACTTCACTTTCCTTAATTTGCATTGTGGACACCTGCTATAATTTATCACGTGTATAGACCACAGATGATTTTAATAAGGATTTTATTTTTTAAATAAAACTTTGTGATAGCCACTAAAGTGCTGTGCTAAAACTGATGTAGTAAAATCTATTGATTCTTTTGGAATCACTATTCATGGAATGTGTATATGATCTTTAATATCATTGGGAAAATATTGGGTTGGAGAAATTGAACTACATAACATTTAAGTTCCTATTGACTCTTCTAGAGTAGATGGAAGATGGTATTTGGTTCTAAGGAATGGAAAAGTTACTGTATTTATGCAGATTTAACATAATACAGAGCCATAGGCAATTTTGTAGGAGTTTCTGCTATTTTTATTTGGGGAGAAGTGGAGAACAAGTGATCTTTGAGATAATTTAGATACTAGGGTTCGTTGTTACTGGACTATTATAGGATTTCTTTCTATTCCAGAAAGATAAATCATCCAGCTATACTTACTGATGGAAAAGTATTAAATGTCCTGTAAAACAGTGACTTAAGTTTTTTTTTTCTTTTCATACTTGGAAAGATGTAGAAAGAAAAGAAAAGCACCAGCTTAGCTATAATAATCCATTTAAAGTCATCCACTCAGAACTTCATAGAGGGGAGAGAGAGAAGAGATGAAAGAACTTAATGTGGAGTAGATAACCCTCTTGGTATAAAGCTCACATTTATATATCTTTACTATTTACAAAGTCCCTTCTTCACATTAATTCTTTGAGGTAGATGGTAGAAATTATATTAATCCCCATTTTACAATTTAAGCAACTCTGAAATTCAAGGAGGATTGCTTAGGTTCAAATGACAAGAAACACGCAGAGAGCTAGACTTGAAATCCAAATCTTCTGCTTCTAAAGTTTTGTTCTTTTTTACTAAAAGACACATTAATTTGCTGTTACTTTCCTGTAGGTATGGAGGGTAAGGAAGAATTTAGAGTCAGAGTCAAAAATGAGTCCCACAGTTGTAGTAGATGATTATAGAGTAATAAAACATTTATTGGTTCTAGATTTTATCATCCCAAATGCTCAAGAATGGAGGTATAATACTGTCTGAAATAGCATTTTCACAGAAAATATAAGTAAAAATTCTAGTAAATGAGTGTGTATAGTAGCAACAAATTATTTTTTAATTATTTGATTTAATAAATGAGTCATTTCTATTTTACTACACATTCTCCCTGATCACCCATATTTGTTGATCACATTTTTTTACAAGTGATATTTTGATAAATCCTCCACTATCAAATTCACTTATGGAAGATGAAAATTTATTATTCTTGAGAAAACTGTTGTTGTTATTTTTATATAGTTTCTAAAGGTCATAAAGATATTCAAAAATGTTCTGAGTACTGGTAGAATTGCACCTTATATGAAAAAGGGCATAGATACCCAAAGGGGCGACTTTGAAGAGTTACTTTCAACCGAATATATAAATTCTACTAAATTTGTTTAAAATGATCAATGCTATTGCTTTGTAACTCTGTACTTTATCTCTGCTTCTTCCTTTATCTATCCCCCTGTCTTCTCTTTGCCTCTTTCCTTTGATAAACCAATGTAATCTAGTATGCAGGTTTTATAATACCTCTTTTGCAGTATACTTGAGCATGAATCTAATTTGTGAATATTAGTCTCTTTATGTATGGATCAGGCAATTTTGTTCCTCAACCTGTTTTCAATATTATTTAAGATGTGGGGGAAGATTTTTTTTCATGAACTCATGAATACATGATACCATTTGAAAAGAGAAAATAATATGAGCATGGATATAATTAGTAATAATAATCATAATCATAAGGAGAGACATTTACATGATATTTCATGAAATCTATAAGATGCTTTACATATAGTATTTCATTTAATACTTGGGATAGCCCTGGTAAGTCTAGTCTTATAGGCATTATTTATACTACGTGTATTTTTAAGACAACTCTATTATATTAAATGGCTTTTTTCCATGATTATAGAGCCACATTAAGTGTAAGATGCAGATTTTAAAATAAAGGTTTCCATGGGTTATACCTTGAGTACTCTATCCACATGAAAGTGTCTCTAAAGAGTTGTTTTCAAAGCATACTCAGGAATTTTAACTATTAGGTCATGATGCTATATTTAAAGATCATGCTCTAAAGAATCAGTAAAACAGGAAAAAAATGAGTTCATAAGTATCAAATATTCCACATGTTGTTTCAAACCTTTGGTTCTTTTTAAATAACAAGTGATATTTTGTCAAATAACCAACATTACTAATTTGTTCAGGAACCTCAAAAAAAGTGTCATGGTATAATACACAATGTTAGAAAGAACCTTAGAGATTTACTAATCTAGCTCCCCATTTTACAGCTGAAGAAACTGAGACCTAGAGAATTTAAGTTAATTTATTCAGGATTACACAGTCAGTTAGAAAGCCATGGAATCTTTGCTCTCAGTGCAGAGTTTAAAAAATGGGTGATTTTAGACATGTAACTCAGTTCCTACTCCATAGATTTTCCTTGTATTGAGTGAGGATGATCCACTTTAATTGCTATGATTTGTTTAGAATTCCAGTAGATATGTTTTATACTAAAAGTATCATGTTATTAAAGAACGATTGCTAGATAAGGGTTGAGGAAACCTATCTGCTCATCTTGTATCAGCCAAAAGATAGCTGTCATGACCCTGAATTAGTTGCCTAGCTGCCTTTCACCTCCAGAATCTGATGTAAAACTCTTTTGGTATTTAGAGTGTTCATTATTTTTAATTTTTAAAATTTTAGTATTTTATTTTCCCCCAATTACATGTAATTTTTTTTCTTTTTTTCCCCACAAGCCAATTTATCTTTCTTGTGACTTGCTCAGGGTCTCATAGCTAGCAAAGGTGACACATCTAAGGCCTAATTTGAACTAAGGTCCTCCTGATTTCAGGACTGGTGCTCTCTCACTATGCCATTTAGTGCCCCACAAAATTATTTTTAACCATTTAAAAAATTTTCACGTTCTCCTCACATACTTTCACACATACTCCTCCCCTTGCACCTCATTTAAAGGCAAGAAATCTGACAAAGGTTATATATTTATAGTCATATTCCTAAATATCAGAAACAGGCTTCTTAATTATCTTAATATTCTTATCCTCTAGACTTTCTGGCTTCCTCTAAATCCTAGCCACAATTCCCTTTTCTGCAAGAATCTTTTTCTGATACTGTTGTCTTTCTTATATTGATTATCTACAGTTTGTCTTATAGCCTATTTGTACGTAGTTATTTTCCTGGAGCCTCCTCAATAAGATTGTGAGATTCTTAAGACCAGAGAATGGCTTTTGCCTTTCTTGATATCCCTAGTGCTTAGCAAAATACCTGCCATTCAGGGGGTGTTTAATAAATGTTTTTTTTTTTTTTTTAACTTTCTGACCTAGCTCTAGCACTTATTATCCATGCGATCTCACTGGCAAAATGAGGAGACTAAGTTTTCTCCAAGTTCTCTTTTAGCCATAAATTTATATAATTCCTAGCAAATACTTAAACTCTATGGCTCTTTTTCCTCATGTGTAAAAATACAAATTACTTGGACTAGATGATTTTGACAATAAATGGGATTTTTGACTCTCCTAATTTCTACTCTTAGAAATAAACAATGATAAAGATCCTTGGAGATGAGGAAGAAATCCTTCTAGTGTCCATCTCCAATTTCTTTTGGACAAGTGACTCAATATAAATAATTGCAAATTTGAGTTTATGGGCCTTGTGGTGTTTTGTTGATCATTCCTATCTAGGAGTACACTTTGAAGCATTTTTTTAAATCAACTTTAGAGATTAGCAGTGCCCTCTTTTGAACAGAATGCTCAATTAAGCCTCATGACACTTGGGACTCTGCTGATGGTGATCTGTTGATTAATTAACAAGCCTTTTTGAAAGGACTTACTTTGTACGGGGCCTTATATTACATGCCTAAGGACAAAAATTAAACAGCACCTGCCCTTAAATTTATATTTATTGTGAGGAATACAATGTATGAATGTATACTTACATATATATATGTATGTATACCACATATTCATATGCATGAATATATGCATATGCATGTATAGCCACAATAATAATACTAGCGATAAAAATAGTACCTGCCAATTATATAGTACCTACAATGTGGAAAGCATTGTGCTAAGCCCTTTACACATATTATTTCATCTTATCCTCAGAACAACCCTGGCAGATAGGTGCTATTAATATCATATAGACACATACATTTTCACATACATATGTAAATGCAATGTACAAAGGTACATGTACATGTGTATGCACGTATACATACATATACACCAAATATGTGTATTACATATACACATATACATGCATGCAAATATACAATGAGACTGAGAAACATATATAAATGCATAATATAAATACAGATATATATATATATATACATCATATATGCATATAGAGTACATAGCTTTCAAAGAGAGATCAGAAAGACTTCATATGGAAGATAATGCTTGAGCTGAATTTTAGTGTACTGTAAACAACATGATTTATAACTGGGAGAAGATGACTCCTGCTGTTTGTATCACAGTGACATTTGTGAGGATTAATTATGTAACTCAGTAAAATATTTGAGATTTTTGAAGTAAGGCTTGGTATTAATTAATATAACCACAGGCTACTTCTGTGCTATAAACACCTATGGTCTGAGTTCCATGCTATATCTTCAGCCTATTTACATTGTATATTTAATTTAAAATCAATTAATTTTAATTTTCCTATAATTGTGGGGAGGATACAGTTGAGTCAGCGGTTACTTTTTTGTAATTGATTTAATTACTTAGTATGGTTATTGGCAGCTTCCTTTGTTTATGTGGGGAGGGAAACTGACAATCATTCCATTATTTGGTTTGGAGGAGCCAGCCTGACTTAAGTCCATCTGAGAGGAATCTTCAGATATTTTGTTAGGTATGAGTGCTTGTTTCTTGCACTCCTCTGCTATACTCTACCACAGAGGAGGAGCCAAGCTCGCTGGTTGCCCGCTTCTTGGCCGACCTATTTGCTAACCCTCCTTCTTTCTTTTTCCCATTTCCCATTTTCTTCCTCTCCAAGTCTCTGCTAACTGGCCCCTGAGTACATCCAGTAACCTCGGCCTAGGCTAACCTGTCCATTTCTTTCCAGCTTCTATTTCATTTCTCATCTTTACATCATCCTAAGATCCTCCTTCCTGACCACAAAGACCTCAAAGAGAGTGAAATGACAGGTTTATTTTGGCTTTTTCTGTTTTGTTCTGTTTTGTTTTTTCCTCTCAGTCAGGTACTGCCCTTGAAGTGAATCCCAGAAAATACCTGCCTGATGGAATTTAGGAGTCAGAGGTTGTGTGTAGATGTTACCTGATTGTGAGGAGGGAGGATGCCCCTCTGAAGACCTCTGTTGATGTTGGGCTGATTGAGAGAAAATGAACCTTAGAGGGAAAAAATGTATCTCTAAGTGCCAGAGGGAAAGTGCTATGTAAATTTTATGTAAATATGTCTTTAAATATTATTTTAAACCTTAGCATTTTCTTTTTTCTGTTTGTTATTTAATGAACTAGGAACTTTGGAAGATAGAAAGGAGAATAACATTTACTTCTTGCCCTCACAGAACTTAAAATCCAATAAAGTGGTATTATAATTTGAGAGAGAGATAATTTTAGTAGATTATCTAGTTATAGGGATTGGATCAGATCTGTGATTTCATTGATTTAAGGAACTCTCCCAAGGTGATGAAAGAGCACCTTTTTCTCTTTTCAATTTATGCAGTGTATTTGCAACTTATGTAGTGTTGCCTAAAGCACTGAAATGTCACACAACCAATATATGCTAAAAGCTAGGCTTGTAGTGAGTTCTTTTGGGCTTTGAGACCAGCTGTATATTCTCTATGCTATGTGTGTTTTGAGAGAGGATTACAGGCTGAATCTGGCCCTATTGATTTTGTGGGAAAACAGGTGCTGAGAGGTTATGATTGCCTAATTAATGAGTAATTAGCAGGAATTCAAACTCAGATCCTTTACCTCCAAATTCAGTATTCTTTCCACTATTCCATAACTGCTAATATGGAATTAGCTGGGTAATTATGTGAATTTGGAGGTTATATTCTCTAAAGGAAAATAACAGCCACAAGGCTGTTGTAACATTCTTTGCTGATTCTTCTCTTTGAGCTACTAGATGGCACCAGTCTGGGAATCTGGAAGAGGGATCTTGAATTCAAATGTGACCTCAGATACTTAACTAGTTGTGTGAATCTCAGCAAGTCACTTAATCTGTCTTTCTCTGTTTCCTCATCTATAAAATGAATTGGAGAAGAAAATGGCAAACCACAGCAGTTTCTTTGAAAGAAAATCCCACATAGAATCATGAATATGTGGATTGTCCCATATTCCTGTATGGTGTCAGGACTGAGCCTTTGCCCCTTACTGTGCCTCGCACAGGATAAACACCCAAAGAATATTTATTAAATGAACAGACCCAACCACCTCTTTCTGTAAAATGTGGAATAACATAAAAAACTCTGTTCATTTGATTTACTTCTATCTTGTTTATTTTGTGATTACATTTATGTAATTCTGAGAAATGAAAGTTGAAGTCCCCCTTTAATATTGTAATGCTTTCTATTTCTTCACTACAACCTATTAAACTTCTCCTTTAGACATTCGGATGCTATGCCATTAATGGATATATGTTTAATATTGATATTATTTCATTGTATGTAATATCCTTTAGCAATATGCAGTTTCCTTTGTCATCTCTTTAAATTTGATCTGTTTTTGCTTTTGCTTTATCTAAGATCATAATTACTATTCTTTCTATTTTTACCTTAACTAAAGCATAATCAATTCTTTTTCAGCCATTCTTTTTTTAAACTTTTTATATCTGTAATTTTAAAATGTTTTTGTAAACAACATATCCTTGAATTCTAATCTGAATGCTATTCG
This sequence comes from Sarcophilus harrisii, assembly GCF_902635505.1. NCBI lineage: Eukaryota > Metazoa > Chordata > Mammalia > Dasyuromorphia > Dasyuridae > Sarcophilus > Sarcophilus harrisii. The sequence goes on from NC_045426.1 coordinate 502,698,973, forward strand.
TTTTCATTTTATTGGTGAATTCATTCCATTCATATTTAACTTTATAATTACTAGTTGTGTATTTCCCTCAATCTTATTTTTCCTCTTTATTTTTTTCTTCTCACTTTCTGTCTTTACCCTTTCACTTTTAATCCTATCCCTATCTTACTTCTACCACTAGTTCCTTAATCTATACCTTTTAAAAGAATTTCTCCTTTATCCTCTCACCCCGCTCCTCCTAATTCTTGATCTACACAGTTTTCTAAAAGTCTGTCCCTTATTCTGTCTTCTAAACCTCTTATTTCTTTAAAATTTTGGATAACTTTTATACCCTTTGAAATATGTTGTTCTTCTTTAACCCAATTCTGATGAGAATAAGATTTCAGCATTACCAATCCTGATTCCAATGTACCAATTCTTATATTCATTCCTTGTTTGTATAATTGTTCCATTTTACCTCTCCCTACCTAATTTTATTTTTTTTGAAACATCCCATCATACTCAATTCAAACTCAAGCCTTTAATCTACGTACATTCTTTCAAACTACCAAAACAATGATAACATTCTTAAGACTATGGACAACATTTTCCCATATAAGAAGTAAACAGTTATTGAACACCTTAGTGTTTATCTTTTGTTTCTCCTGTAACTTATAGATTAAAATTTCCAATGAATTCTGATCTTTTTTTGTCACAAATAACTGAAATACCCATTTTTCCCCATTCAGGATTATGCTCAGCTTTTCTGAGTAATTTATTCCTGTTGTGAACCCAGTTCCTTTGCTTTTCAAAATATAATGTTCCAAGACATTCAGTATTTTAATGTAGGAACCAGGGACTCCATTTTCCTTAGCCAGCAGAGTCCCTGGTCCTCTGTTCCCACACTCACCAGGGATGTGCTCATTCCTTCTCATCCACAACCACAACCCAGGACTGGGCTGGCACAACTGACCTGATATTCCTCAACATCAAAGGGTCCTTTAATCTTCCCTTACTCAGCTGTCCTTCCTCAATGTTGACCACGAGGTGAAAGTTGATGAAGGTGAAGCTACTGACTCAGATGCCTTTACAGTTTGTTTGGTGATTCAATAAAGTCTGCCTGTTTAATCCAGCCAAACTTCCCCTCTGGGAGATCAGGTCTTTCCTAAGGTCTTCACAGTTATTTTAGGAGAACAACAGCTTTATCCTGACTTTTAATCATTTCTACTACTACAAGTTAACTTTGAGGTGATATTTTATGTTTGTGGAACAAATTTGGAGAGTTTGGTATCTTCTGTTTATTTCACCTTCTTCCCAGAATTTTATTCTATGTTTACTTTTTAAAACTTTTTAAAAGTACTTTTTCACCTCCATATCACGTAAGCCTCATAACAAGCCTATGAGGTTACTTGAATTTTACAGAAATTAAATACCTTGGACAACTTTTTATATAATTAATAGAAGAGCAAAAACTAGAATTATAAAGTCTTGGTTTTAACTAATTTTTCTTAAAACTGGATTATACCTACTTTTATCGCAAGTAATTTTAAAATAATAAAGTAAGAACAGACAAGAAATTTATTTGAAAAAAAAAGAAAACTATTTGAGATTTAGGCACTTGCAGCAAGATAAATTTTTAGTTAAAATTTCATCTATACATTATCCAATATATTCCTTTACTCATCAGTTGTACAGTTCTATTTCTTAAAAAAGTTTTTTTAGTTTTCCTTCTTGGAGCAAACTACCTTTGATTCTTTCATATAGAAATTTGATGCCACATGGTTTTGTGCACATAATAATGAATTTGTGTTGTGTGGTCAAATATTTTGAAAATATATATGGATCTATGATTATCTTAATACAGGTCTTCCCTTCCCATCATCAGATAAGGTACTACTTCATAATTAGATATAATGAGGAATGTACTGAAGAAGAGAATCTTATTGGCCAATCCCCTTTTGTATATTTATTTGTATATTATTTGTATATTGTATATACACATATTTGTGTATACATTTGAAGATGGAAAAATGCAATGAGAAATAGAAAGTGAATGGTCCCACAGGAGGAAGAAATAACTTCAGGTTAGTTAAATCAGGGAAGAATTCTTGAGAAAAAACATTTTAATTGGTCATAAAAATGGATAATAATAATAATAATAGCTGAAAATGGATAATAATAGCTGCTAATCCAGCCCTTTTTAGTTTTGAAAAGTACTTTGAACATATTATCTCGCTTGGTCCCCACAATAGCCCCATTCATGAAGCAAATGTTTTTATGCCCATTTTACCAAAGAGGAACCTGTCCTCTTGACTTAAAGTCCAATGAATGAACTGGTAGTGTTCCTGGGTGTGTGAAGTAATGAGGAGAAAGTAATTTCAAGTTGAGAGACACCAATATTTAGCCAAGATATTGTCATGAAAATGTTTGAGGTAGGTTAATGGAAAGGCAGACATTGCAATTTTATAGAATGAAGAATGTATGAAGGAGAGTAGAGTTGTTAAAAGACAAGGTCATGGAATATTATTCTATAAGAAATAATGAACAAGCTGATTTTAGAAAAGCATAGAAAGGTTTACATGAACTGATGCTGATGAAACAAGCAGAACCAGGAATAACATTTTAAACAATAACTGCAAGAATGTGTGATGACTAACTAAGAAGGACTTGGTTCTTCTCAGAGGTTCAGTGATTCAAGTCAATGTCAATAGACTTTGGACAGAAAATGCCATCTTTATCCAGAAAAAGAACTATGGAGATTGAATGTAAATCAGCATGTGCTATGTTCACTTCTTTTTTTGTTTTTTTTTTCCCTCTCCCATAGTTTTTCTTTTTCATTCTGATTTTTCTCTCCCAATATGATTCATAAAGCAATGCATATTAAAAATAAAAAAATAAGACAAGAATAAAAAACTACATTGAAGCCAAGCACGGGAAGCAATTTAGATACTAATATTATAACAGTACTATTTTTTCTAATTTTGTTGGAAATGTTCAGCCACATTAGGAACTAAATAATTTCTTATGATTCTCTTGAAAACATAAGTACCATTTATATTTGCATATAATTTGTATATATATATATATATATATATATCATAGACATGTATGTATATACAGATACACATATATACATATATATTTATATATACTATATATTATATTTTTGTCAGGGAATGTATTCTGAATTATGGATAAACTTTTGGAAATTCATTTGCAGGTCTTCCTGGAGGAGGAATGTTTCCCCATAGGAATGTCATAAAAGTTATGACATTCATTTATATTTTGAAAGTTCTTTTTTGGTTCCCACAAACCGAATTCATGACTACTGTATTAACTATGTATGTTGAGAAAAATGACTTGTTGGATTATCAAAGTTGAACTTGAAATAGAAAGATGAGAAGGCAGAGAGAATCAAATGCTACTCTATTCCATTGTATCACCTGACAATATGTGATGCATTAGCATCGCAAGGATTGATGTTTGTATTTAGTTTTATATTTAGTTACATATTTGTATTATAATTAAAACAATACCTATATATTGTGCTACCTCTAAGTTTCTTGTCACATAGCACAATTTCTTATTTCCAATTTGTATTGTTTAATAACAAGTTTAATGCCCAATCTATATGATTGCCTTGATAAAGTTGCTGACCATGACTTAGTATGCCTAATTTGTCTAATTTTGAGCCTTTGAAATGTCTATATCTTTCCTACACAATAGTAATTTAAATCTAGTATAACTCTTTCTCATAACTGACATAATTTGCCTGACTTTGAAAATGAAAATATTTAATTAAATGGTATATAAAAATGAAATGAAATAAAACTTTGCTTTTATTTCAGATCATTTGTCTCCCTTAAGCAAGAGTCTTTGTCTCTTTCATTCTTTGTCAGCAGATTTAAATCTCAGTTCCAATAAATTCTTTTCAGTCACATTATCTTCATTTAAATACAGATGTGCTTTAGGATAATTCTGTGTTCTTTATATATTGAAAATTTAATGACATCCTGCTCCCAGCATACTGTCATTTGTGCTTTAACATTTGTAAATGGGGCTGATCTTTCTTAAGAGCACTGTTTCAGAATGAGTGAATAGAATACATATTAGTCAAGTTGTTTCTCTAATTGATCTTATTTGTGTTAAAAGTGACAGAAATGCTTGAAATCACTGTCTATCTTTATTACGATATACTCTGAAGTATTATGTTCCCTACCCTGCTTCTTATATCATATCTATGTGGATAACTCCTGGGTATACAATTTATGTACCCCCAGTCCTCACTGCTCTACTGATTTCTAGTTTTCCATTTGTAGTTAATTCATAGAAATTCCCCTTTGTATGTCTACCATCACCCTCGAATCAATTTGGTTTGGGATCTCAATAGAAACACACTAGAAATTTCATTCTGTGGGGTTTACTGATCACATTTATGGACATTTAGGAATCATTCCACTTTCATTTTGCTTAGCCTCATCATCCCCCTCTCATGAGATCCTATAATCTGCTCCTGGGACCCCAGGTTCTGATATGTGAGCATTACTTGTACTTGTTCTGCACCATGACATCTGAACCCCAGCCATCTTCCTTATGAGACCTTGGACTCTGTCTTTGGACATCCACTCCTCCCACTCTTCTACTTCTTGTAGTAATGCTTTATGTATTGTTTTGTTTTGTTTCCATCAAAAGCTAATTTGCGTGAATATATGGACTACTTTCTTTGCTTATATTTGTGATCCCAGCATTTAATATAGTGCTTAGCAATATATATATATATATATATATATAAAATGTTTATTAAATCTTTCCTTCTTTTCCACCATCCCTCCCCTTGCTAGCAGTATACATACACAAAAATGATAGATAAAAACAATTGCCAATCATCTTCTCCAGGTGATCCATATCATTTTGTTCAATGAGGGGTGGATGAAATCCACCCCTTCTCAGAACTGCAGGCTGAATGTAAATGGGTCCAGAAATTAAGACCAGCATAGTTTTTATATTCAGGAACACCAATGAATCCAAAGTTTTTTGTCAAATGCACCTATCTCGGGTCTTATAGTCCAGGCACCTTTTATTTGCCCTTTGTTCTCAAAAAGAACCATGATATCACAGAGGTGATGCCATGACATTAAAATGAATTGGATTTAAGTGAGGAAGGGATGTGCAAAGTCAGCAGCCTCCTTCTTTCCTCCAGAGTCATTTGGTTTCAGGGGCAAGATAGAGATGACTGAAGATGACCCTGAATACAGTGGGAGACCTAGATCTTTTTAAATTAAGGTCTTTCTGGCCTGGAGAGACTTGCATAAACTTATGGATGAACTAAATGAAATAAACAGAACCAAGAAAATATTGTCCACAGCAACAACGAGATTATGAGATGGTCAATTCTTAGGTGATTCTTTTCAATTATGAGATGATTCGGGCTATATAATAGCCTTGTGATGGAGAGAGTCTTTTGCATCCCAAAAGAGAACTATGGGGACTGAATATGGATCACAAGCTTTTGTTGTTGTTGTTGTTTGCTTGCTTGTTTTTTTTTTCTTTCTCGTTTTTTCCCCTTTTGATCTAGTTTTTCTTGTGCAGCACGATAGATGTAAAAATATGTTTAAAAGAACTGCACATGTTTAATATATATTGGATTACTTGCTGATAGGGGAAGGAAGTGAGAGAGAGAGCTAGGAAAAATGGATCACAAAGTTTTGCAAGGGTCAATGTTGAAAACTATCTTTGCATGTATTTTGAAAAATAAAAATCTATTATAAAAAATTAAGACCTTTCCATGATCTTGAGTCTTCATACTCCAAGTATCTTTTGAATATACTAATCAATATTAATTCATTGAGGATTTAAAAAAAAAGAAATGGAATTCCTTCATCTCTTTATACTTTCTTCTTGCAAAACATTCTCCAGGCTACCTAATTTCCTTTACTGATGACAGTGTTCTCCAGTCACTTAGGTTTTAAACCTTGGAATTATTATTTTTTCTCTTCTTTGACCCTCCACCCCAAATCCAATCAGTTACCATATTCTGCCTTTTATTTATTTCATAAAGTCTTTCAAGGATCATTCTTTCTCTCTGTTACCAATCTAATTTAGGACCTAATCACCTTGTAATGAAATCTTCCAGGCCCTTCCAATCCACCTGACATACTACTATCAAAATTATGTTTTCTGAAACACTAGTTCAGCATGGCACCCATGCTCACAAATCTAAAGTGATATTGTTCAGTTATTTATTTAGTATGTGCTCTAAATATTAAGTTTATGAAACAAAGAAAAACCACTTTCAGTTGATGCTCAATAAACTTCAGCTACCTCCATTCAAAACTCAAGATTCTGGCCAATATCTTATTTTTTATCCTTATGTCTTACTATTCAATTATGTATATATTTGAACAAAGGTAAACAGGTCTCTTCCAAACACTGAATTACTCCTTAGAATTTCTGCTTTTCTGCTTATGGTCATTTTATTATCACAGCAAAAATGCTCTCTTTTTTTCACTTTTTTCTTCCTATATATACAAAATCCCTACCCACAGTCTCGGCTCTAGTTCTTAAAATTAACATGATCAGCTTAGGCAAAAGTGATCTTTTCTTCTTTTTAAATTCCTCCTATAATACACTTTTTGTTTATAACATTCACTTGGTATTTATTATATATTTCCTTTTATTATAATTGTATTTTCTACTTCACAGGATTATTGTAAAGAACAAATGAGAGGACATATATACAGCTCTTTATAAAACCTTAACATACTTTAAAAATGCTGGCTCTTAGAACCCTGAAAAGGGTGAGAGGCAGGGTGAAATCACTTAAACTTGTTTGTATCCCTACAGAGAAACACATTCTTAATTATAAAGAGCAAACTTTATTTGGGTTTCTGTACTGGTGTGGGGTGTTGCCAAACAACAAGAATAAACAGGAGGAAATAAACTATGCAGTAATTAATTAAAAGTTAAGGGTGAGCTGTCATATATTGTAATCCCCTTTAATGCCGTCTTGGGTCTTCTTTTTTATCTTTTTTTTGGTATTCATTTATTTTTTTCTATACATAAAAGCTCAAAAGCTATGCACTGCTCTTGCCTCATGTAGACCTGCTAATGCCATGAATAGTTACTGAGCATCTTTTTTGGTGTAAGACATGAGGTAGACACTGGGAAGTGTATGCTTGTTACTTTTTCTATCTTTCTACCTTTCATCCTCTAAAATACAGTAAACCCATTACCAATCAGTTGAGGATTTTCTTTTTATTACTTTCCTCACCAAAGTCTGACAGTATTCTATCATGAGAGAAGAAAAGGATGTGCAGATGATAGTTTTAGTACATAACTAATATGATCCTGAGTTATAATGTCGATAAAAAATCTAAAAATACTCCCATGATAGAGGAGAAAATGTGTATGTGGAATGAGTTTTTTTCTCTGGAGAGCAGAACAACTTTAAGGACTGTTTTTTTTTTTTTTTCTCAGTGCTTGCGAAATTGGGTCTCTAGCAGAGATTTATTTACATTAAAGACACTTGAAGAAAGAGATAGACAAAACCTTAGGAACTGTTCACAACTCTTTGCCTTTCTCTACTTGAAAGGCCTCTCAATAACTGCTTATAAAGTCAAGGTCTCTTACCAGTCCTTCTTCCTGGCCTTCTGGGAACTTTTTGATAAATTGGTGGGTCCATATAAAAAAGCAACAGATACTCAAACAAAAACCAACCTTATTTTTTTTCTCTTTTCTACTTTCCCTCCTTTCCCTCTAATATTCCCTAACCTAAATTTACCATGATCGTATGCAAATTCCTTTAGGCAAAGTAAAATGAATTTAAAGACAGAAACAGTAGACCTCACAAATTTTTTAATGTTCAAAATATATTAAATATGTACTATATTCTTTTTTTGCTGTGATTTCTTATTTTTCGTGGGTTGACTTTGAGCTCACAAGATTTTGACACATATCTCTATGAAACCTCACTATCACACTGGCTATTTGTGAGGAAGTTGCTGGTAAGGTCCCAAGAAAGAACCTAAGTGCTTTGAGCATCAGAAGTCAGACAATTTATTTCTCACAAGCATGCAGATTTTGTGCTCCCCAGGCCCCATACTTCCACAGGGTACCAGCTATGCCTTAGGTATTCTGTGGGATATAAGTAATTATTGATGCATATCCTGATTGAGATCCCAGATCTCTGGGTCTCTCTACTCTTGTATATGATTGTTGTTGCTGGAAGATTCACTGGGATGGAGTCAGCACGATTTGGGGGATGGTCAAATGGTGAATTAAAACTTTCTTTATTGACCACAATAGATTAATAGAATTTGTTCACCTTGCATACATACAGATGAAAGGTATTAAGTTGATTATAATTGGGGAAATTTTAATTTCCTTTTCTGAATGAAGTCCTAATATACAGACAGATCAATTAGTAATCAAACTTCTGTCATGTAGGATGTAGAATTAGGTCAATTCTCCATACTAAATGTACCTTTGATGAATAGCTCATTTTTTCCCAAATCTTACTTATACCCGTAGGTTTTCAATGGAATTAAAATCATGTTAATTCCCAGGTCATTTGAACATAATTTATTTGGGTCATTTCTTCATTTTTCTTTTGTTATGTGTGGTAGGACATAAAGTCATGTTGTATTATTCTATCTTCATTGGGAAATTTCCATAATTTTGAGATAAATTTGCAAGATAACTATGTCATTATCTTTATCAGATTTTGTCATTCCATTCATGGAATAAGACTTTTAGGACCATTGAGAATTATTTTTTAAAATCTCCTAAACAGTTTTGGGTGAGATAGATAGCTTATAGTCTGATGAAGTTTTTACAGGCTCACCTGTTCTTATAAAAACAGTTTTGGTATAATTGTGAATGAATAAATGAGTTCTAAAATTTACTTCCCACTCTCATTCTTTAATACTCTGATCTTTGTATTTTCTTGTTTGTGGTAAGTTTTTCCTTCATAAAGAGTTAGCAGCTCATCTTCTCCCCATTTTTTTTTCGTTCATTCCTTCCTTCCTTCTATCTGTGTTCTAGAAGAATATATAACAACCCTACGACTGTCAGGTTTCTATGCAATTTTTTGCATATTTTCTGATGATGAATAAGACTGTTTTGAATCAGTCTCTTGGTGATATTTTTGTTTGTTTTAGATCACATTTCTTCTTTATGTTTAGATGTGACTGATTCTGTTAAAATGTAAGTTTGAATGATCCTTACTAGACTAGGCTTACCATGTGGTAAGAACTATTCAATATTTATAATATTCAGTGAAGTATGCTCTTTAAAAAGAGTTCTTTTAAAAAGAACTTGAATTAAGCTGATAATGTAATGAATAGAGAGAAGTGGTTTAATTTAGTAAAGGTTGGAAATAGTAAGATTTGACCATTTATTGGTTATAGGGTGAAAATAAGGCATTGAGGAAAGTGAAAAGTTGAAGTTAATGCTCAGTTTATAAACGTAAGAAACTGTGGTGTGTTTTTTAACAGAAATGGGAAAGTTTGGAAAAGGAGACAGAGGGAGGAAAGATAATGAATTCTGTTTGGGGTATGTTGAAGGTGAGATATATCTGCACCATAGAGTTGAGATGATCTTGTAGGCATTGGGAGTTGCAAGATTAAAGCTCAAGATAATAAATGTTGAAATATGTTCGGAGGAATTGCACATGTTTGACCTATATTAGATTGCTTGCTGTCTGGGAAGGGAGGGAGAAAAATTTGGAACACAAGGTTTTGCAGGAATGAATGTTGAAAAACTATATTTGCATGTATTTTGAAAAATAAAAAGCTATTATTGTAAAAAAAAAGATTGCAGCTCAAGAGACAGAAGCTAAATGTGCCTACCCCCCACACACAAAATTAGTTAAATCTATGAAAGATATAACATTAACAAGAGAAATAATGGAAAGAAGAAGAAAGCCTCTGATCAAATCTTTGGTTACACCCATAAGTTAGAATAATATTGTTGTCACTGTATATATTGTTCTCTTGGTTCTACTCACTTTTCTTCATTTCATGCTAATCTTTTCAAGGCTTTTGAAGATCAGTGAGCTCATCATTTCAAATCATTTTGAATATTATAAATGTATAAATTAAAAATAAAGAATACATCAGGTAAAGAACAATATGAAATATTGTCTGTGTTCAGAGAAAGATCTGATAACTAGAAATATATGTAGAATAAATATATTAGACATAAATATATACACACATATATACACATACATATATTTATTAGTGTCTAATGATAGCAATCTCTGTGATGGGGGAGGAGAGAAAAAAAGGGGAAAAAGTAATTTACATGATAACTCTGGTTTAAATTTGGAAGGAATAGCAAGTTGTATAGGGTAAATTTACAATTTTTTGTGCAATCATCTTTTTATTGTATTGTCATGAGAATGTTTGTTTTGTTCCTTGAATTAAAAATAAAATATAATGCTTATTTTCAGAATAAAAGTTATAGGATATGACTGATAATGAGCCAAGTAAAGGAGTGGTCAGGTAGGGAGGAGGACTAGCAGAGGAGATGAAAACTCAGAGAGAAGAGAATACTAGGAGGAGAGGGTTGTCTTCAGTGTCAGATGCCACAGTCGAAGTGGTATATTTCTGAAGATACTATCAGATTTGACAATTAAGAGAAGGTCAGTAATATTGGAAAGAGCAGTTTCAGTTGTATGCGGTCAGACAGCAAAGAGCTGAAGAGTGAGGGAGAGGAGAGAAAATGTGGCAACTTTTTCAAGGAGTTTTGCTGTAAAAGGAAAGATAAAAGGGAGCTGGAGAGAATGCTACAATCTAATGACAGCTTTCATTTTAAACAAAATGGGAGGGTTTGAAGGTAGCACAGAGACTGGCCTCTGCTATTTATCAGGCTTGAATTAAATTTCTTAATTCTTGTTAGATTCTACATCTTAGTTTGTTTCATTGGAAAATGAAGGTGTTGAACTAAATGATCTAGATCTCTAATCCTTTAGACTCTACATACTATGATCCAATGACCTTTGGGACTGAATTATAAACATATACTTAATTATTGATATTTAATAAGTGTGACACAAGGAATGCATATACTTATTCAAGTATCCATTCATTAATTCTTGAGACACTTTGCATGTGTAGAACATTGTATCAAGCTCCATGAGAGTCACAAACTTTAGTTAGAAAGTTTTCTTTATTTCATGTAGTTTCGTTGGATCCCAGACACAACACATAAAATCATGAGATGAATAATTACAACAGGGTTGTCTGAATTTAGAGGAAGAAGCTCATTACTAACAGGGAATCCAGGAAGTAGAATTTGAGGGTTGAAATTTAAAAATAGGTAGGAATTCAATTAGTGAAGGGTGGAAAAAATTGGACAGAGGACATTCCAACCCCAGAAAGTAGCATGAGCAAAGGCACAGATGGAGTGTTGATAGGTAGTTTTGGGAGTAAGAACAACTGGGGTTATCTTGACAGTGACATAGAGGATAGATTTGGAAACAGAAAGAGTGAAAGTAGAAAGACCAGTAAGGGGCTACTGCAGTAGTTTAGAACTCAGGGGTCCTCAAACTACCGCCTGCAGGCCAGATGAGGCAGCTGAAGACGATTATCCCCCTTACCCAGGGCTATGAAGGTTCTTTATTTAAAGGCCCACAGAACAAAGGTTTTGTTTTTACTGTAGTCCAGCCCTCCCACAGTCTGAAGGACAGTGAACTGGCCCCCTATTTAAAAAGTTTGAGAACCCCTGGTTTAGGTGACGATGATGAAGACCTGAGCCAAGGTGGTAGCAGTGGAAATAAATAGTGAGAGATGGAAAAGAGGTAAAAAGAGTTGAAGTACTTGCCTGCTATAGTGAAAGAGAAGAATAAAAATTAACTTCCAGATATCAGAATGGGTTAATGGTTTCCGAGGCAGAAATAATGAAATCAGAAGGAAGAAGCTGCTATATAAAGATAATTGTACATGATAATAGTAATAATACTAAAAATAATAGCTAGCATTTATATAGTTTACATGTTATTGCAGTTGATCCTTAAGCAGCAACTGTATGAGGTAGGTCTTTCTGACTGTATTTACCTTATTATTTAGCTGTCTAATTGTGAAAGAAAATACAATTTATGGGATATAATACAACATATATGTATGTACATGTTTGAAACCATATATTCACGATAAACCCTACTGTTCTTGGTATTCTACATTATTATAATCATTTTCCTTGAATATAGTTTGACTGTAATATCTATATAAATGACAGATATTTTTGAATTTGTTTTCTCTTTTCCCTCATCCATACCCTTATTCTCAAATCAATCCAAGTTAATAAGCATTTTTCCTAAATACTGAAAATACAAAAAAAAAAAGACAGATAAAAAAAAAGAAGAAGAAAACAGTCCCTGCCCTCATAGAGTTCACAATTTAAAGAGGGAGACAATATAAAAACAAAACAACTATTTACAACAAAGCTATAAATAAGATATAGTAAAGATAATTTCAGAGGAAAATTCAGGGAAATGGGAAAACCCTTGTAGAATGTGAGATTTTTTTAGCTGAGACTTGGAGAAAGCCAGGAGGCTGAGATGAGAAGGCATGCTGGGACAACTTTTGAAAATGTTCCATCTGGGGATAGGGTGTAGTGTGTAAGGAGGTAAATGTCCATTGGATCATAGAGTACATATAAGGGGTAGGAAAATTGGTAGGAAAGGATTAGATAATGAAGGCTTTTAAAAGCCCAACTGAGGGTATTATGTTTGATCCTGGAAGTAATAATGGCCCACTGGAGTGTATTGATTATGTGGGTTACCTTTGCTTTTCAAAGATCTTTCTTCTTCCTCCTGCTATTCTTATTGTTGTCATAATTTTGCTGTGTTCATTGTCATTAGAATGGAATACTTTCTATTACACCTAAAATATATTTCCTCTAATAATTTTTCTCTTGCAAATTTACAGTGTAGCCAATTCAATTATTTATTGTAATAGAGTTTATGAAGAGCTTGAATAAATATCAGATTTTGGTAATTATGATATATTTTATTTAGGCTAATATCTATCTCAGCTTCCAACTCTGAAGAACTTTAAAAATGATATGTTACCTAAAATAAAATTTATAGAGTTGAATTTTATTTTATTTTCTTACTTCTACTTATAAGTGCATTCTTTTGCAGGTTTTGATTTAAGTGAAATGCTCAATCAATGATTAAAAAAAGAGAGAAGCAGCACGCATTTAGGGTTCATTATGAATTTATAGATAGAATAATACTATTGGAAAGAAATGGTAATTCTTGAGATTTTGATATTTTTAATATAAAATTTGGTTTATCTTGCTTTCACTTTTCAATTTAATAAAAAAATTAGAAAGTATAACCAGCTTTCGATAAGGGAATCTTGCATATAAATTACCTAATAAATGAAAAAGTATTTATGTGCTTATTTCTTACTATGTGCAAAATACTGTGCTAAGCAGTGGGAATACAAATAGATAAGCAAGACAGTTCATGTTCTCAAGGAATTCAAATTATGTAGTAGGAGAACATAGCACATAGAAGAGGTTTTAGGTATATACTATATTGAAAGTCTCCATGGTCCCTAAGGTAGAAAACCTAATGGTATTGCAGTTTCTTTGACATCATTTCTGAATATAAAATCATATCACTTTCTGGTATTTGACAGTGAGTCATGGTAGTGATAATTGTCTTTTTCTAGACTTTAGTAGTTGTGGTTACTGAGGAGTTGGGGACTGCATCCCCTGCAGAGGAAGTAGTTAGATTACATCTCTACAAAAATTGATTCTTTGTATGATATCTGCCAGAGCCACTCAAGAATCAGGATAAGAGGTATATTTATGTTTCTGTCAGGTAAAACTCAACTTCAATTAATCTTAAATGAAATGGACTGCTTTGGGAGGTCTTGGTTTCTCTAACAGCAGAGATCTTTAAATAAAATGTGGATGACACTTAGCAGGTAGATTATAGAGTAGATTATTTCTTTGTATATGAGTATAGTCTTGGAAGTGCTTACCAGCTTTGAGATTCTGTGAAGAAGTGGTTCTATTTTGTGCATTTCTAGATTGATCAGGCAGTAAGGAATGATCTTGAATTTTGTCAGTCATTGATTTTAGACTTATTTTTATAATGTTCAGTCTTTCTGCCTAACAAAAGAATTGTACTTTCAGTTGAGGATTTAAAAGTTTAGAGAATTTTCCAGCAATTCTTGAATAAAATTTAGTGAGTCCGATCTGAAATTAAACTCTCAATGTGGGTAATATGGAGTTCTTTGAATATTGAACATTGTTTTTAATTAGTGTTATTTTAGTTATGAATTAAATTTAGGTTTATCGGGTTTCCTTCAAATGACATTCCACTGTACCCCTACTTGGCTGGATTGACTGTAAATATTCTGAATTGAGCTGAAAGTAAGATGATATATGTAAATTTTATGGTACTCTCAACTTAGGCTGTTGTAATCTAACACAATGTAGTAGAAAGAGCTCTTGGTCAGAAATTGGGAGCTTGGTTGCAAAGAAACTTGGTTTTGTGACTAACTTAGATACCTTTGAACAGCTCACCTCTGTGGACTTGTTTTTTCATCTATGAAATGGGGATGCTTGTGTTTTCCATGTCTATATATCAAGATTATTAGGAAGATCAATTAAGTGAAAATGGTTCACATCATAAAAAGTGTATTTTTATATACCCCTGTTTTAATGTTTACATACATGATATTATGTTTAAATTGTAAGAATTATTAGATTGTAAGAAATATTTGCTTTCTATCAGGCCTTAGTAACATAATATGGTCAGTAGCAAGTATTTAAAGTACAAAGGACTAAGGGGTCATAATTTGAAAGCTAGAAGTGACGTTAGAGGAAATCTAATCCAATCTCTTTGTTGGGGTTTAGGAGTTCCCGAAATATTGGTATTCTGGACTGGGGACAAAGGTGTCCCAAAAGAATGTGAAGGTTTAGATAATCTTCTAGTCAAGAGGCAAAGTTTTATTATAATTGTAACACTAATTAAAGTGGGCTAAATTCCAAGAGAAAAAAGGTAGCCAAGAGCAAGGAGCAAGCAGGTTAAATTTATAGAAATTTGGGAAATACAGAACAAAGAACAGAACAGAGTCAACGACATCATGGAATTGGGATTCACATGATTGGTGAGAGGTTTGGTAATAAAGGCTGACCATGATCCCTTTTTTTAAACTAAGAAGCACTCCTCTTTTGAGACTAGGTGCAAGACAGCAGCCTGACTTTTGGATGACAAACCAGATGTCCTTGAAGGATTGCTTGGTGAACTGAAGATACAGTGCCCAAATTCCTTTCTTTCGCACACATTCTCCAAGGCTATGCTATGTTACTCCCAATAGCTACATTCCTAAGGTGATTACATCATTCCCAAGGCTGGGTTGCCTGGCATTTCTTGAAAAGTCCTGGGGTCTCCCAGGGTTTCTATTGGGGTTTCTAAGGTATCATTCATAAGAGCTGCACAATGTCACCCTCATTTCACAAGAATAAAATGAGAACTGGAGAGATCAGGAGACTTTCATAAGATCATAAAGTAGTAGCATTGAGCTTTGATTTCATACCCTTTAGATTCTAAATCCAATACTTTTTTCCACTTGCCACATTGCCTTCAGTTAGTCAAAATTTTTTTACTAAGTTATTTTCCTATTTCTATTTAGCAAATGTTTGTGATAGTTGCTAAAACTATCTGTGTGACTGTTTGGGAGGAATACTTATTTTAAGTGTTGCTGATTTTTACCTCTTAAGTACATAACTTTGTAAAATATACTGTAATTACTGCTTTCTAAGCCTACTTAGTATGAAATGTTCAATTATAGAGGGTTTTTCCCTGTATATTTTTAATAGAAATATATAGATCTCTCCTTTATGTACATAATAATTCATTACCTCTAATTCTTCCTATTTGTCTAGAGGAAAGTGATTTCTAATGAAATCCAGTCTTATCAGACTCATTTTAAATCAATTTAATAAACTTAATATTGTTAAGGAAGTGATTGAGGTACTTCATGTCCAAGGGAGGGTAAACAAGGTGGTCGAAGGGTGCCAAACCATGCCTTATGAAGATCTTTGATGCTTAATACAGCTTTGTTGAACTGAATTGAATTTTAAGTTCTTCATAAACAATATTGTATTATATGTTCAGGGTTCTGTTCTGGTTATATTTATTTTACTATGAATCAGTTCATGCCTTTCCAGATTTTTCTGAAATCATCTTGTTTGTCATTTCTTACATCACAAGAATATTCAGAACAATCATAAAGCATGACTTGTTTAGCCATTTCTCAATTGATAGACATCCCTTTGATTTCCAATTCTTTGTCACCACCAAAGAGTTGCTATAAATATTTTTGTACAGGTAAGTCCCTCTTCTCCCTTTTAATGGATGTTTTTGGGTTATAGATGTGGCAATTTCTTAAAATAAGACACTAATGAAATTGATCTCCTGGACTGACTCTTCTTTTCACTTAAATGTTTTGAGACAATTATTGGACTGGCTTAATTTCAATATTTTTTTATCTCAGATCTGAGGAAAGGAATGGGGTGGGGGTGGAGAAAAAAGGAGGGGGAATAACTAATAGGTAGAGCAGTTAGAATACATGTAACATTATCGATTGAATTTGCTATTTTATATGTTTGGTCCTTGGCACTCCAAAACAATTACATAATAACATCAAAAATCACAGATAAACATAACAGAAAAATATAATGAAAAAGTTTGAAGTATTATAAAAATTATCAAAATGTAATAGAGATACCATGTGAGTACATGGTATTAGAAAGATAGTGTCAATAGATTTTTTGAATACAGAATTGCCACAAACTTTCAATTTGTAGGAAAAAAACCCCGTGATATTTGCAAAGCATAAAAAAGTCAGGAATGCCTATGTATATTTATAATTATTTGAGTATAAATTATCCTAGATTATGTTACATTTATGTGATGTTCTTTTTTTCCTCTTGCTCCTGCATCTTATGCAGAAGAATATGTATCATATTCCTAGGGTATAGTGGATAGAGTGACAGGCTTGGAGTCAAGACAACTCATCTTTGAGAGTTCAAATTTGACCTTAGATACTCACTATCTGTGTAACCCTGGACAAGACACTTTACTCTGTTTGCGGCAAAATGAACTGAAGAAGGAAATGTCAAACCACTTCAGTATCTTTGCTAAGAAAACCCCCAGTGCTCTCATGAAGAGTTGGACATGACTGAAACAACAGAAAACAACAAACTCTTTGCTATTCAAGAATCCAAGATCATGGAGAAGCATCAGAATCAGAATCTGAACCCACATGCTTCTGATTGCAGACTTGGTGCTCTATCTATTGTACTACACTGCCTCCCTGATTTTAGGAACTTTGACTGCTAATGCAGCACTCTTTCTGTGATACTACACTGTCTCTCAGGGTACTATGCTGAGTAGCGGAGAAGATAAGATAAAGACATACTCTTTGGTCTCTAGAACTTTAGATAATCCATTTATATAATATACTATAGAGGTCATATAACCAGAACATTCATTTAATTGCACCATGCCATTGCCTAATCGTTATGGATAAATTAGAGTTTACTCTGCCATTTAACCATCTTTGAGATCACATTGATTTCTTCCTACTTTTATTTAACCTATGTTATTGCTTTATTTCAGGAGAGTGATTTTTTTTTCATTTTGGAAGTTTAAATTGTTAATTTAATATGACTTGGCCATAAATTCTCATAGCTTATATTATCTATCTGAGATGCCCCTTTTTTCTTCTGTTCCCTTTTTTTTATGCAGGAGAATATTTATTATAAACTTCTTCCTCCCCTTCTTTATTCCAGAACCCTACAGGGATGCCCATTAAATCTCACCTGAACCCAGGATGATTGATACTACTTAGTTAGAGTGAGTCTTTTACATCTTAACCTCCATGGATGTAATACATCAGGGACCCGACTTGCTTCAGGAATCTTTTGCAGCTACTTTTAAGAAGGTGGACTCTTCCTCTTCCCTGTGGCAATAGAGAACAAAGGGGAAGGTGATTGATTTGTGGTGATTCAAAATGAAAATAAAACTCTACAAAGCAGCAGCCCTGCAAAGCTGTAGAATCGATCTGGAATTAAAAATCCACAGGAGCCAACCTTATCCCTCGATGTTGAAAATAGGTAACCTGGAAAGCTTTACGGCTCTGCTTATCCAAACAGTGCTTACTTAGGAATGAGACACAACAAGAAAAGGGAAAAAGCATTCATTAAGCTTCTACTATTCTACTAAGTTTCTACTGTGGATAGAGTACTAGGCCTACAATCACAAAGATTCACCTTCCTGAATTTAAATCTCGCCTCAGATACTTCCAATTTGGGTCAAGAAGTTCAGGACATGACTGAAAAAACTCAATAGTAACAATGGTCTGTTAGGCACTTTACTGAGCTGAGCATTTTACAAATGTTATCTCATTTGATTTTCACAGCAAACCTGTAAAATAGATATTATTCGTGTCTTCCTGTTTCCAGGCCAGCACTCTATCCAGTGCACCATCTATTTCCCAGTACTAAATGCAAAATACAAAACTGGCTCTATATGGTACAGTTATTTGTGGAATGAATACTAAGTGTGTGTGAAATGGTAATCTGGAACAACTAGATAACAGAGGTGCCAGATAAATTAGGAAGGTGATTTTTGCCCATTTTTGTTTGGACCAAGGCAAAAATTAGGATCAAAAATATTATAATACATGGAGTTGTTTACCTCTGTATTCCTTTTGAATAATACATCTTACAAAGCTACAGTTGCTTGATTTATAGTGGGAATGATGGTATTACCTTAGAATTTCTCATTCATTGAGATATATCCATACTTTGGATTATCTATAGAATTAGTTGTTTCATTCAGTTAGGTATTATCTTCCAGCTCAAATGAGACATTACCACCAGATAATATTTCCTTGTTTTTCCCCCCCATAAAGCTTTTCTTTCTTTCTGGCTCCTTCCAAAACAAACCCTTCCATTGAAACAAAAAAAGAAAGTCCAAAAAACTTCTAAAGAACAGAAGACTCTGCAGGGGTGTGTTAAAGGGTTTGATGTTGGTTCAGAAACCTTGCTGTGGAGATTAGGTATGCATACTAATAATGCTTTTAAGCGACAGTAGGCCATTCTGAAAATATAGTCCACTAAAATCCTACAGGTTGTCTTGGAACTGGTATTTGTTCATTCTGTTTATTCATTCACTATACTTACTGAATTCCTACTGGGTACATTGACCTGCTGTAGGAATATGAGAGAAAAAAAAATTACAACATACTTCTATTATTAATTTTTGCAAATTAGTTATGAAAACAAGTCCTAATTGTAAAAAATTAAATACCAAAAATGAGGTTTTGGTGAAATACAGAGAAGCAATTCTAGATGGAAATAAGAATATAAAAAGCTTTTCTTAGAGGATCCTGAAATTTGGAGAGCAGTAACAGGATTTATATATATACATATTTTTTAACCAGTAGAAACAACTGATCTTAGCACCTGTTTAGAGAAGTTTTTAACCTTGAAAGGGGTCTGTGACTTCAACTTTTAATGGTGTAAAAGTGAGCCTTCAATGAAAACCTTCTACTAGTATAGCTTGATGCCTTCTCCGTAGCTTGGAGACTTACAGAGTTGTTTTTTGATATTGGGAAGTTAAGTAATTTGTCAAAAGTTAGTATTGAACCACAAATTTTCCTGATTAAAACCAATTCTATGTTTTCTACTCCATTAGGTTCCCAGTAAGAAAATATAACTAACCTTCCTTCCTCCCACCCTCCTCTCCACATTAATATATAATCGTAGGTTGTAATCACAGATGATGAAGTGTTAATATGTTAATACACTTTTATCCCTTTCCAAAGTACAATCATGTCTTCCTACAAATGATGTTTAACTAACCTAAAATTCATCACTCAGCAAGGGAAGAGTGTTCTAAGATCACATAAGGGAAGTTTAACTGAGCCAAAGTCAATCAGCCAGCCAAATGTTACAGCATGCAGGGAATACTCTGCCCTGAGAAGCACGTATTGTTTTACAGACAAGGGAGGAAAGCTCCAGGGCCAAACCCTGACCTATGGCCACTTATTATGAAACTTTTGAAAAATATGCACTGCATAAAGCAAAGCATACCTGTTCATAGATTTAGGTCAAATCAATAAATATTTAATAAGTTCCAACTATGTGGAAGGAACTGTGGTGAGTGATAGAGATTCAATAATAAAAACAAAAACAGAACCAATTCTGTCCATCAAATACTGTGTGCTCTGCAAGGGGGGATTGGTGGCTGTATGTGCCAAAATGTTTGTGGCAGCCCTGTTTGTAGTAGCTAGAAACTGGAAAATGAATGGATGCCCATCAATTGGAGAATGGTTGGGTAAATTGTGGTATATGAATGTTATGGAATATTATTGTTCTGTAAGAAATGACCAGCAGGATGATTTCAGACAGGCTTGGAGAGACTTACATGAACTGATGCTGAGTGAATTGAGCAGAACCAATTATACGTCACCATTATATACGTCAACAATGTTATTGTATGAAGATGTAATCTGATAGAAGTGGATTTCTTTGACAAAGAGACCTAATTCAGTTTCAATTGATCAATGATGGACAGAAGCAGCTACACCCAAAGAAAAAACACTGGAAAATGAATGTAAACTGTTTGCATTTTTGTTTTTCTTCCCGGGTTATTTTTACTTTCTGAATCCAATTCTCCCTGTGCAACAAGAAAACTGTTTGGTTCTGCACACATATATTGTATCTAGGATATATTATGACATATTCAACATATATAGGACTGCTTGCCATCTAGGGGAGGGGGTGGAGGGTGGGAGGGAAAAATCGGAACAGAAGTGAGTGCAAGGGATAATGTTGTAAAAAAATTATCCTGGCATGGGTTCTGTTAATAAAAAGTTATAATAATAATAATAATAATAAAGGGGGGGATTGGTGGGCAGAAACATGAAGCAGGCCAGTAATCCCATTAAAAAGCATATAAAAATATCATATGCCTTTTAGAAAGTTAAGTAAGATTCAGATTATTGAGGACTTTAAATGCCATCCAAAGAATATTCTATTTCCTAGATGGATGTGGAATTAGGAAGGAAGGATATTGTGTATATGTATGCAAACAATAATGGTAAATGATTCATAATAATTATTAATATTATGACAGTTCATTTT
This sequence comes from Sarcophilus harrisii, assembly GCF_902635505.1. Taxonomy (NCBI): domain Eukaryota; kingdom Metazoa; phylum Chordata; class Mammalia; order Dasyuromorphia; family Dasyuridae; genus Sarcophilus; species Sarcophilus harrisii. The sequence goes on from NC_045426.1 coordinate 502,720,114, forward strand.
TATATACTTACTCTGTTCTAGACACTGTATTTAAATATTTTACCATCATTATTTCACTTGGCCCTCACAACAACCCTAGGAGGTAGTTGCTATTATTTATCCCCATTTTACAAATGAGAACACTGGTTTTTGAACAAGGGAATAGCAGTCAGCCTTTTGCCTTAGGAAAGATTGTGGAAGATGTGTGGAGGATGGATTGTAGAGGGAAGGGAGAAGAATTTCTATAATGTCTGTTATTTGCCAGATATTTGTTAAGTGCTTTTTCCTTTCCTTTTCTTTATTTCTTTCTTTTTCTTTCTTTTCATTTTCACAAATATTATATCATCTATGGGATTAAAAAATTTGAACAAGGAATTCTAAAATTTTTGTAGTCATGAAAGTTAGAGAAGTGATTAATAACCAAAGTGATTAATAACCAACAATTTGGGTAGGTCCAAAGTTTTCCCTTTTCCTAAAGTCCTGATTTTTAAAAAATTCAGTCTCTTGAAGAATATTGCCATTAATGAGATTAGACTAACTTTCTTGTTCAGGTTCCACTCAAGTGTGGTAGCCACTGGTTTTGTGCTCAGGCTTGGGTGGGTATAAATCTTTGATTAGATTCCCCAAGACTGGAGGTGATCTGGATATAGTCTCTCTGTCTATGATGTCACTCTCAGTCCCTCATCCTAATATTCTTTCTCTCATTAATTGTTAACCTGAGTTGATTGCTACCTCTCTCTCTCTTCTAGTCTATGAGACTAGAACCCACTATATGATTTTCTTTGGTCTAAGAGAGACAGACAGATGACCTTTTATTAATATGCTGGCCTTATTAATAAAATTATTAAATTACCCAGAACTATGTCTCTCAAACCTTTTTATTTGTTACACAAGCCTAAACAACCCTAGGCTTAGACTGGGAATAGGGCTTGTGTGAATACAGACAAAATAAGCAATGTTTAGATGAGGAGTTTGCTTAAAAATAATGATAATGTGTTTCCATGCTTGGACATATTAATTGAGATATCTACAGGAAAGCCAGATGTCCAAAAGACAGCCTATAGTGACGGTCTGGAGTTCATGATTAGGTTAGAAATGAATAGGTAGATTTAAGAATCATCTGCATAGAATTCATAGTTGAATCTATAAAAATCAATTAATTTAAAGATAGAAGGCATATAGACAATACCCAAATAGATCCCCATAGGGCATCCATTTTAAAGTGGCAGAAGATGGATAATTATTCAATAAGGGGGAATGAGAAAAGGATATCAGATAGAGAACATAGATGCATTGTGGTAAATTTCATGTACCAAATAGACAGATATAACTTTGCTTTTGTGGAGCAGTAAGGGGCAAGATGTGAAAAAACACTTGTGATTTTCCGGGATCATATGATTCCTCAGAAGTCTTATTTTGGCCATAGATCCAAGGGCAGGCATAATATCAGCCATGTGAATTCAGAGTTTCTCACGAATCCCTCTTCTAGTCCTAAATGTTGGGCTTTGTTTAGTTTTAGAATAAATCAGCAGTAAAGTGAGGCAATGACAAAGGCAACTTCTGTGTCTGAATTTTAGAATGAAAAAATTTCATAAAAATTAAATAGGGTAGATGATGCACTGAGTATGATCTTTAACTCATGGTTGCCGGGGAGTACTGCAAGTGTTAGAAAGTATCTTACAAACATCTGTCTGGTCTCCTTTCCAGAGTTAAATTGGTTTTGTTTTTACTTGGTTCAATTCGTTCAGTTAGAAAGAAGTTTAACTGACTGGACTAGGCAGTGTAACAATTTAAATTCTAAGGCATAATCCTTTTTGAAAGAATTCGATGTTCCTTCTGACCTTTGGTTACATGTTGAAGGTTTAGAGTGACAGTGATGGAGGGAGGATGAATTCATCTTTTCAACCTGACTTGAAATTTAATGCCTTTTTTTTGCAAATTTTAAATTCACCAGAGATATATCTGACTAACCATGTATGATGGGTAAAAATGGTGATATTTTATTTGTTATAGTACTTTAGAATTTGCAGCGTGATTTCTTGTATCCACACCTCTTTAGTATATGGATGAGTTCCTGGATGGGATACCATTGGCTGGTCTATTTGTTGTGTAAATTTCTAATTTCTGACACCTAATTGGTTCCAATAGTCACTTTATTATAAAAGCTTTCTAGGTCAAATATTCCAAATCAAAGTACTTGTCTTGCAGTAACAATTCATCAGTAACATCCTTTTCTTTGCCAGAAAGGAGGGTTGCCACTTCATGGAATCCTGGGGAAAAGGAAATGGCTTAATCTCTTATGAAACCCTTTGAAATAATGCCCCTCCAATTAGTCATTTCTGTCCATTTCTGGAAGCTGTGCTGAGTGGTAGCAGGAAGCTCTCTGCCCTATTAACAACTCTCTTCGGGAGCCTTAGAAGCAGGTGGTGAATCTCCAAAATTGTCATTCTTTTTCCTGCATGGTAACTCATAACACTGTGGAACTCTTCTTTGTGTTGCCAGGAGACCTTGGTAGCTCAGTACCTTCATAGAGGGCAAATTAAGTGACTAGATTTAAGCTGCCCCACCTCATGCCAGTCACTCTCTCTCCTCAGTAAGAGTTTTGACCTAACACATAAGCTATTATTCCAGAATGAAATCTCCATGCTGCTTCAGACCAGCAAGTTAAAAGTCTTTTCATCTTATACTGTCAAACTTCCTTTTGCTGTTATCTTTCATCTGGTTGCTCAGGAAATACTCTTACGATTTACCTGGAAAAGAGGCTAGTTTTAAAATGTATTTGGATTTTAATCTCTTGGTTTGAAGATTTGGTAATCTTGTCAGTGTGAAAGGTTAATTTGTCAGTGTGAGCACAAGTGTTCTTACCTATAAATAAGATTTAGATTTGGGTATAAAGAATGTTTGATGACAACTATCATTTTAAAGTATCTGTTTTCATTTCTGACCACCCTCCCCTTTGCATATATGTACCTATATCTATTTTCTGTATCTATATTTAGACATACTTTTTTCTCTCTGATATTTTAATATCTTTTTTTCTTCTCTTTATGTTTTCTTCTAGTCTCTATCTCTTCCCTTTTTCCAAGTTCTTATGCATTTTCTTCTTTTTTTATCTCCCTTAGCTTATTTCTTACAGACATAAATAATTTTGCCCATTATTTCCCACTTTCATTGGAAGGATTAGAAAAATACAAACACATTCCTTTTATTGGCACACTTGTATGTAGAAGTCATGTTTTGATGATGTGGTTTAAACCTACATCCTATATTCTACATACAACTGTTTGCCAACCTAATGTGGGGTTCAAATCTTATGAGGACATATCAGTGGTTTAGTTGGGTGAGATTTATACCTCTCTTTTAATGGAACATGCTTTGGTGAACCACTAAAGCAGCATTACAAAAATATACTCTATTAAAGTTTGGTACATTTTCACTAAATCCTGGAATTGAGATTCCTGGAATCCTGGATTGAAATCCTGGAGTGAATTGACATAAATGAGATGCTATTGGTACCACATAAACAGCCTTTATATTATAATAAAGAAAAGAGATATATTTTGTGTTAGTTTTATTAACTAAAGAAAATAAGAAATATAACTTTTTATATTTATAACTAGTCATCCCAGAATGTTGCCATTACTTTATATAGAGTATGTTTGACTTTGTTCATGGAGGACTTTCCAGGATTTTTTTTTGTTCTGATTTTTTTCCTGCTCATCATTTTCCAGAGATAGCATTCCATCAGAGAAACTTGCTTCGAAAATTGTTTTACAACTACTATTGTTAGTTGTATTTCCCCCCATTTATTTTCTCTCTCTTTTCTTCCTATTTCTCCTCAGAAGTGTTTTGCTACTATTACTTCCTCTCCCAATATTCTCTCTCTCTTTTGTCATCCTCCCTCACTTCTCATATCCCATTTCCCTCATATTTTCCTATATACTCCTATTATATATGGTATTTCCTATTTGAGCCAGTTCTGATAAGATTAAGGTTTGTTCGCTCATCCTCTCTTCCCCCTCTTCCCCTCCACTGTAAATTTTTTTTCTTGCCTCTTTTTTATGGCAGGTAATTTGCACCAGTCTACTTCTCCCTTTCCTTTTCTCCCAGTACATTCCTCTCACACCCCTTAATTTCATTATATTTTTTAAAAAAGATATCATACCTTCATATTCAACTCATATCCTTTCCTCTATTTATATATACTCCTTCTAACTGGGAATGTTCTAATGGGTTACAACTATCAGCCTTCTATGTAATAAATGGATAAACCTTATTAAGTCCCTTATTATTTTCCTGATGATCTCCTTATGCTTCTCTAGACTCCTGTATTTGAAAACTAAATTTTCCAATCAGCTCTGGTCTTTTTATCATTAATGCTTGAAAATCCTCTGTTTCATTGAATGAGCATCTTTTCCTATGAAGGTTTATACAGTTTTGCTGAGTATATGATTCTTAATTGTAATCCTAGCTCCATTATTCTCTGGAATATCATATTCCAAATCCTCTGGTCCTTTAATGTAGAAACTACTAACTCTTGTGTTATTCTGACTAGGTCTCCACTGTACTTGAATTGTTTCTGGGTGCTTTTAGTATTTTCTCCTTGATTATCAGGATTGTTTTCTTTGATAATTTCTTGAAAGATGATATATGGCTCCTTTTTTGATCATGACTTTAAGGTAGACCAATAATTTTTAAATTGTCTCTCCTGAATCTATTTTCCAAATCAGTTTTTTTCCATTGATATTTCACATTTTTTCTATTTTTTTTCACTTTTTGGATTTGCTTTATTGTATCTTGATTTCTCATAGCTATTAGCTTCCATTTGCTCATTTCTATTTTTTTAAGGAATTATTTTCCTCAGTGAGTTTTTGTACCTGCTTTCCCAGTTGGCCAATTTTGCTTTTTAAAGTTTTTCCTCTTCTCTTTAGTTTTTTGTATTTCCTTTTTGTACCTCTCTCAATTTTCTCTAATTTTTCTCTATCTCTCTTACTTGACTTTTAAAGTCTCTTTTGAGCTCTTCATATCCTGAACCTGATTCTTATTTTTTCTTGGAAGCTGTAGATGTAGGAGCTTTGACTTTATCATCATCTTCTGAGTGTATGTTTGATCTTCTTTGTCATCATAATAACTTTGAATGAGCAGAAACTTTTTTTTTTGCTTTTCCACTCATTTTCCCAGTTTTTAAATGTTTGTTACAGTAGGGTTCTATTTCCAGGGTGGAGGGTACACTGTCCCAAGCTTCAGGGATTTTGTACAGCTGTTTTCAGAAATCCTTCTAGGAATCTGACCACAAGCACTCTTTTATGCCCTGGAGCTGTTAGAAGTATCTCCACCCCACTGTAGGTATAACATCTACAATGCTGGCAGGGGATTGGGAGTCCCGTTCTGTAGCCACAGACCCTCTCCCCTGACCTGCTGAGTGTCTTTGGTGGTGTCTTTGGGCAGTAGCCTCCAGCACTGTTGCTGATTCAGAGATCTCGCCTTGCTGATACAGGAGTCTGGGCTGGAGTTGGGGCCAGGTCAAGGCTGGTTCCACAGACCTTTTTTTGATGACTTTCTAGGTCTCCTTTAGTGTCTTTGGGCTGAGAGGTCTGGAACCCACTAGTCCTGTCACTGATTTCAGAGGTTGGTCCCGATCAGGCTGAAAGTCCCAGAACTTTGCTGGCCTGTCCTGCCCCGGGAACTCCCATTCTAGTATCCCAGACCTTTTCTGCTGACCTTCTAAATTGCCTTTGGCTGGAGATTATTCTACTCCATCTTTTGGAGTGTCTTAATACTCTAAAATTTGCTTAGGGTCATTATTTAAAGGAATTTAGAGCAGTTTGGGGGAGAGGTTGGGCAAGTTCCTGCCTTTATTTTGGTTTCCTCAAGGGAAAGATTTAAACACATAAGTACACAGTTTTGTCTGGAAGGTTTATAGGCAAATGACTTGACTTCTGAGCCATTTCCTTAACTATACCACAATTTCCTTAACTATAGCACAAAGGGAAAGGACTAGAGAAGCAGTTCCTTACCTCACTAAGGATGCTATGCTATGGTGAGACAAGCACCCAGAGAAAGGACTAAATTATAAATGCTCTAAGAATGTGATATAAAATCACAGGAAGGGAAAGCTCTTTTTTGCTGTGGTGATCAGGGAAGGCTTCATCACAAAAGGTGGGTAGAACTGGGTTTTGAAGCATTTCCGTGGTTTGAAAATGATGATTAGACTTTGCAGAATTTAGGACAAAGCATCTGTAAGCTGCTATAAAGAAGTTTTAAAATTTTTGCACACACCTCCTATGTTTTCACATTTCTACTCCATGAATGTGTCTATCCATGAGACATTTTGAGTTTTTAATTTTTTTTTTTTTTTTTTGACCAGACTGGTAATTTCACTGATGGAAGGAGCTCCCTGAGAGGACTGACTTTTCTTTATCAATGCTTATCAACACCTGGTCTGAAACACATCATCTCAGAGAGTTGACAAGGGTATTCCACATCCCAATAATTCATTAGTATGAATAGCTGAATGAGATAGGGAGAATCATCTCTTCTCAAATCACTTCTTGAAACACTAGACAGCTGTGACTTCAACCTTTGCCTTTTCTCCTTGAAAGTCTTGAAACACAATATTTGCCATACCTGGTGTTTCCTCTCATTGCTTTGTCTATTCATTTATTCCTTTCTTCAACAAGTATTTGCTTAGTCTATATTCTAAGCAAACTACCATGCTGGTGGTGGAGTGGGAGTGGGATTTTAGGGGGGGAAGGACTTAATAATACAAAGATTGAACCTATTACCCAGTGCTTTCTGACTCTAATCCCTGATTTTACTAATTTCCCGCCTCTCCTTGCTGTGTTATGCTGTAAACTTGATTCAGCTTTTTAAAAATTATTAATGATGTTAAATGTGTGTGCATATATATATATTTATATGTTTGTGTGTATATATGTGTATATGTGTATGTACAGATTTGCCAACCCTGTTGTGCATATTAATTCCTATATCTCCCTGCAGACCAGAACATTTTAGCTAAAATGATTTTATTATCCTTGTGTCCCAGAGATTTAAAACTGAAAATGCAAGTTTGCAGAAACCCAGAGAGACTGATTTGCATTTGTATGAGAGGTAATGCTGTCTATTTAAAGTGAAAATCCAAAGAAAGTTAAACTCAAAGGAAAGGTGGTTGGTTGTTGTCCTATGTTCTCCAAGAGGACCAAAATAACATCACTATGTTAGAGTCCAGTTGTCCAAATGTGGCTCATCAGAACAATACGAGCTTGGAATGCTCTCCCACAGGTAGGACACCAGTAGTCCTTGTGAACCTTTGGGGTAGATTCTCCAATTTTGTACATTTTCTGAGCTAATACGCTTCTGCTTTGCTCATGGAACAAAGCGCCTTCTCCAATGACACTATGCTGGGAGTCTTATTCCAGTGTCTCCCATGTCATATAATCAATTCTAAAGTTCTTAGGAGAGGCCTTAAGAATGTCCTTGTATCACTTTTTAGAGGTACTATGGTCTAGTTTCCTGGGAAGCTGGTGTGTGTGTATGTGAACCTTCTGTCACTAGTTTAACTAAGAGGAAATTTATTAACTTACCTGTGCCACAGTTTTATCATCCATCAAATGAGAAAGAATAATCTCTGCCCTGTCTACCTCATGGGGAAATTGTGATGGTCAAATAAGATAATTAATATGAGAGAGCACTTTGAAAAAGCTGAAATTATGCACATGTAAAGTAATATTATTATTTGAGAGTAAACAAAACAAAACAACTTCCCTACCCTTCCTGAATCAGATCTCCAAAGTATGGCTCTGTTATTGTTATTCTCCTGCTGTCCCTTACTATTAATTAATACAATTAATAAATCATTAATATAATGATATTGACATCATATATTAATATAAATGATTATAAAATAATATGATTAATAAATTATTTAAAATTAATAAAGATTAATATAAAACAGAATGTATCATGGATAAAGTAATTATTAGTTCTAAAGCCAATATAAGTGTGCTTGAGAAGGTAGTTTTTTAAATAAATTGATAATTTTTTTTTGAACTCACAAAGACCTGATTTGTGTTGGTCAAATGCTACCTGTGTGATGTAGGGTAAATCATTTCTTGGTGGAACAGAAACCTTTCCAAGACAAACCTGTCTTGGTAGAGGAAATTTTCTCATCTCGAATTCCCTATGCAAAGAGATCACAGGGCTTGCACACTTTTGCTTCCCCCCCGCCCAAAAAAAAAAATAAATGATAAATATTTTAAAGAATTTATATACACACATATACAGACATTCATATATAGAAAAAGAAATGATTTTTAAAAACTTAGTTTTTAAAAAAAGAAATTAAATAAACCATAAAGAATTCCCAAAAAGGTTAGAGGGGAGAATAAAAATCTTTGACTCGGACAGTTTTTTTTTTTTTTTTCCTGAGGCAGTTGGGGTTAAATGACTACACAGCTAGGAAGTGTTAAGTGTCTGAGGTCACATTTGAAATCAGGGGACTCCTGACTTCAGGGCAGGTACTCTATCCACTACACCACCTAGATGCCCCTGACTCAGACAAATTTACAAGAGAATTCTATCAAAGATTCAAAGAACAATTCAAATACTACTTGAATTGTTTGTCAAAATAGAGAAAGAAAGCATCTCATCAAATTCATTCTGGGAGATAATTATGGCCCTTTCTCAAACCAGGGAAAGAGAAAGCAAAGAAAGAAAATAATGGATCTCTATGTAATGAATATTGATGTTCAATAATCCAGTGTTCATTAAATTGGAAAACAAATTACTTAGGAAAGAAATTTTTATTTGTTTAAAAAAAAAACTGGGAGAATTTGAAAGCTGTCTTCCAAAAATCAAGTTTAGACTAATACCTTACTCTGTTTCATGATATATGGTTATATAATGCTAAATATTATGCTATAAAAACTTGGAAGAGAAACTGATCACATGCTTCTTGCAACTATGTGGTAGGAAAAATATTCTTAACAAACAAGAGATAGAGTAATTACAAAAGACATAATAGATTACTTCAGTCATATCAAATAGAAAAACTTATCTAATTAATTTAATTAGGATAAGGAGGAAAGTAGTAGAATGGAAAACAAAATCTGTATCAAATTGGTCTGATAAGGGTTTGACATATAAGTAATTTATATATAAATATGTATGTGGGTATCAATATATATGTATATATACATGTGTATATATATCAATATTTCAAAATTCTTTGAAAAATGCCTAAGATGTAATGATATTGAGCTACTCATATAGTACTTTAAAGTTTACAAATTGTTTTAGCAGTATTATCTCATTTGATACTCACAACATTCCTAGGAGTTACGTTCCATCATGCTCTCCATTTTACTGTTGAGGAAATCGAGGCAGAGAGTTGTTAAACGATTTTTCCAGAGTCATACAGATAGTGTATCTATGACAAAATTTGAATGTCCACTACAACACAAATCTTTCGTTGAAAGCTCAGATTTTGATTCAATTAATCCACTAATCAAAAATAAACTACTTATGAATAAGTACTTAAACAGTCTGAAAGTGTCATAAACTTTTTAGTCACTGTATAAAAGCAGATGGCCCTTCATAATATTCATCTTATAGTTGACTAAAGTGAATCAGTCATGCCCCATAGGGTGAGGTATAAACTTAGAAGCCAGTGTGCATTTGAATGGTCCAGGAATGACAGAGTTTAATGGTAGAAGACTGGAATGGAATGGAATAAGAATTTAAGGGTCTACTAAGTGCCAGGCATTGTGTAAGGCTAGTGCTTTACAAATATTATCTCAATTGACCCTCACAACAACTCTGTGAAATGGATGTTATTATTATTATACAGATTTATAGTTAGTTGAGGAAGCCATGTCATAAGGTGGTAAAGTAATTTGTCCAAAGTCACAACATTTTAGCAAGTGTCTGAAGTTAAATTTCAACTCGGGGATTCCTGATTCCAGACATTATGCTCTGTATACTAGCTATTTAATACCACTTAGCTACCTAATTAGCAGTTTTTTAAGCTCCAAAGTCTTAGCTAATTCTCTGAGAAGGAATTTCCTCCTAATAGTTTCATCCTTATGCTGCAGTGATACCTCCCTGCAACAGAGAGAAGTATTGGTTGTGAACTCAGTGTAAGAATTCTAGTAACCCTACCCTTTGACCATAGATGTTCTCAACGTATGTGCTCTAGTACTATAGTATGTTACATATAAGTCCATGTTTTGCCTGGATTCTGTGTCCTTGTGGAAAGATGTGCTTCAAGTTTTTGCAGGAAGATGTTTTGAAAAAGTTGCTCTAACACTTTCTTAAAAACTTTTACTAAAAGTTAATTGAGGCTACTGTCCGATAATCAATAGGAAAAATACTGGTTGGGGCTCATGAGTATCAAAGTATGATGAGAGAAGTAGGTAGTTATTCTCTATGTACTCTATCTTTTGGAATAGGAGTGTCTAGAAAAACTGTATGAAACATGAACTTGTTTCATGTGCAATCCTTTTTTTTTGTTCCTTACATACTAAAATGTTTTGATTGTGCATTAGTTTATAATTTTAAAATGTATATATTAACGTAAGTAAAGTATTTGTATTTCATTCTGTAGGGATAATCTTGGGTTTTTTTGAAGGCTATGAAGTCCCAACAGAAATTTATCCAAAAAATGGAAAAAGCTTAAATGTAGACCTAGTGATAAATTATGTCATCTGAGAACCCTTGAAGATATGCATGAGAAGCTCATATCCATAGTAACATTTTTTTGTTACACAACAATTGAATAAATGAATTATTTATGGTTGAATTTTTCATGTATAGAATGACTACTTCTGTTGATAAAATCGTAAGTCCTTTAAGTATTAAAATAATGATAATTAATCATACTACTGAAATATGTTTGTAGATATACTGTGTGCACACCTACTTCTGGGGTGTCTTTGTGCAGTGTTTTGCATTCAAAATAAGAATGGAGCAGAGTCTTGGATTGGACAAAGTAGTTATATATTCTGCCCAAAATAATTAGTGCATTTATATTCTGGAATTTCATGACAGAAACTAGAATCTTGGGTTAAAGTGTCATTTTTTATGTCCTAGTTTAGCAGATATCTAGAATAATAATTCAAGGACTATAAATATATATAAACATAATGATTATTTGCATTCTGACCAGAGAATTTTTAAGTGGATCTCTGAAGTTTTCTTTAAGGCTGTATAGTCAATGTTACATAAAAATCTCAGAGCACCCAAAAAGGAGCTGTATGATGTTTTGTAGAGATAACATTATATTAGGGGTAGCTAGGTAGTATAGGGGATAGAGTGCTGGACTTGGAGTCAAGAAGACCTGAGTTCAAATTCTACCTCAGACACATGGTAGCTGGGTGATTCTGGGAAAGTCTTAAGTTCCTCATCTAAAACTGGAAGGAAATGGCAAACTACCCCAATATCTTTGTCAATAAAACCTCAAATGCAATCATGAAGAATTGAATATAATTGATACAATTGAATAACAACAAAATATTGTTTCAGAATACTTTTAATTAATCATTTTTCATGGTGTTATGAACTGGGATTCTTTAAAGATAATTCAAAAACAATATGTATCTTTGACTTTCTTTTTCTACAGAGGGAATTATATTTAAGTGTAGATTTGGACTTCAAAACAGAGTAAATTCTTAAGAGGTGTTTAAAATATACTTAGTTGTTTTTCCAATAAATATTTGTATTTTAATCACTTGTTTTTAAAGGAAAATGAGACTTTGTACTAGATTTGGGGGTGAGAAGAATTCTGTCATATGAAAGTTGCATTGCAATCAACCTGTCAGTATTTACTTAGCACCTCCTATATTCCCAGTTCTGTGTAAAGTATATAAAAAGAGGAGCTTACAAAAATAATGGGAAAGACAACATGAGCATTTTCTGTTTTATCCTGGAGGCAATAGGAAGCCACTGAAGTTTCTTGAGTAGAGAGGACTAATACAATTAAACTTACCCTTATGGAAATCATTTGAGGGGTTGAATGGAGGATTGATTGGAGTTGGTTGGTTATTGTCCTTCACTCTCAAAGAACAACATAACATCCCCATGTTGGGGCCAAGGTACAGTGTCTGACTATAGCTGATCAGACCAATATGAACTTAGAAGCTCTGCTACAGCTCAAGCACAAATCAGAGAGACTAGGCAAGCATACCCATCACAAGGTTATTATAGTAATTAAGGCATGAGATGAGGAGGTCCCATACCATAGCAGTGGCAATATCTAGGAGAAAAGGGAGATTATTAGAGCGATGTTGCACAAGTGAAATAAAGAGTCCTTAGCAACAGGTTGGATGTGGAAGATAAAGTTGTAAGAATGAGTGATAAGGGAAGATGGTGTTATAATCTTCAATAATAGGGACTGTGGGAGAAAGGCAAGATTAAGGGGGAAAGATAATGAGTTCTTTTTTTGGATATATTGAATTTAAGCTATCTACTGAACATCCAGTTTAAGATGTCTAAAAGGCAGAGATGTAAGATTGGAGATCAGTAGAGAGACTAGAACAGGATAAGTGAATTTGAAAAAAAATATATCATCATACAGATACTAATGAAGTCCATAGCAGATGAGGAAATCACCAAGAGAAACAATATAAAATGGGAGGAAAGAAGAGGATCCAAGACAGAACATGAATTAATCAAAAATTCATCCTCCTTCTTTTTTTGGGAAACCATGACCTATATTTACTAAAACAAGAGTTAGATTGTTAGAGTCAGCTTGATTATTTGTGCTAATAGTTTAAATACTCCAAGTACTAAACACTTTTGGTTTTTCAATATATGAGAATACCATTTTTGGCAACAATTTCCTTTTCTAATTACATTTGTTTTGGGCTAATATAAATATACCTGAGCATATTACCAGGTACTTCTCTCCACCCCCATCATTCTCACGGAAGTACCCTGATTGGGAGAGGAATCTGGCCTAGATTTGGACATTTACCATAAGTACTCATCAAAATATAAGGATAACAGTTTTAAAAACTAAATGCTAGAGGTCACCTGATCCAACAATTTTAATCTTTCTGGTCTCAGGGCCCTTTTATATTTAAAGTTTATTTGAGGAATCTCTTATAATTTTATAATTATTGACTATTCTAAAGAGCTTGTGGTTTTGTAGTTGGTATCTATCGGTTTTTTATATATCAGAACTTAAAATAATAAAATTTAAATATTTATTATTCATTTGAAAATATCAACTCATTACATGATAACATAAATAACATTTTATGAAAAATAATTATATTATAAAACCAAAAATAATGTGAATGTAATTTTACACATTTTTGCAAATCTCTTTAGGGACAGATTTAAAAAAATTAGTTGGATTGCTATATCTGCTTCTGCATTCAGTCTACTGTGATGTTGTTTTGCTTAATACGTATAAAGAAAATCTGAAATTAATATATATAGCTGGAAACAAGAAAAATATATTCATGAGTAAATAGCATTTTACCTTAATTTTGAAACTAGTTTCGACTTTCTAGACCTCTTGAAAGGATCTTGTTAACTCCAAGAATATTGTAGATCACTGATTTCTTGGTTTGAGAATTACTGATTCAATCCAACTCACTCATTTTTATAGATATGGCAGCTGAGACACATAGAAGTTAAATGACTTTACTTTCCCCAGTCAGTTTGTTGACTCACTGATCCAAGCTTACATATGTAAGTAGCAGAATTAGAATTCAAATTCAAACATTTTGACTCAAAATGCAGTGTTTGTTGTTGGTGATGATAGTATTTTTTTCTTTTATTTTTCTTGTTATACTATGGAAGAAAATTGAGAATTGAATAGAAATATTATATTCAATAATTTTTATATTATCTTTGTTAATTCTTCACTTAATGGAATACATTAGAGAGAGGAACCAAGATAATTTTCAACTGAAGAAATTGAAACTATTTCTAGTCATGTGAAAAGGTGCTCTTAATCACTATTGATCAGAGAAATGCAAATTAAGGCAACTCTGAGATACCACTACATACCTCTTAGATTGGCTAAGGTGACAGGAAAAGATAATGATGAATGGTGGAGAGGATGTGAGAAAACTGGGACATTGATACATTGTTGGTGGAATTGTGAACAGATCCAACCATTCTGGGGAGCACTTTGGAATTATGTCCAAAGAGTTATCAAACTGTGCATACCCTTTAAGGATCCAGAAGTGTTTCTACTGGGCTTATATACCAAATAGATCTTTTTTTAAAATTTAATAGCCTTTTATTTACAGGTTATATGCATGGGTAACTTTACAGCATTAACAATTACCAAACCTCGTTCCAATTTTTCACCTCTTACCCCTCACCCCCTCCCCCAGATGGCAGGATGACCAGTAGATGTTAAATATATTAAAATATAAATTAGATACACAATAAGTATATATGACCAAACCGTTATTTTGCTGTAGAAAAAGAATCAGACTCTGAAATATTGTACAATTAGCTTGTGAAGGAAATCAAAAATGCAGGTGTGCATAAATATAGGGATTGGGAATTCAATGTAATGGTTTTTAGTCATCTCCCAGAGTTCTTTTTCTGGGCATAGCTGGTTCAGTTCATTACTGCTCCATTGGAAATGATTTGGTTGATCTCGTTGCTGAGGATGGCCAGGTCCATCAGAACTGGTCATCATATAGTATTGTTGTTGAAGTATATAATGATCTCCTGGTCCTGCTCATTTCACTCAGCATCAGTTCGTGTAAGTCTCTCCAGGCCTTTCTGAAATCATCCTGTTGGTCATTTCTTACAGAACAGTAATATTCCATAATATTCATATACCACAATTTATTCAGCCATTCTCCAACTGATGGACATCCATTCAGTTTCCAGTTTCTAGCCACTACAAAAAGGGCTGCCACAAACATTCGTGCACATACAGGTCCCTTTCCCTTCTTTATAATCTCTTTGGGATATAAGCCCAGTAGTAACACTGCTGGATCAAAGGGTATGCACAGTTTGATAACTTTTTGAGCATAATTCCAAACTATTCTCCAGAATGGTTGGATTCATTCACAACTCCACCAACAATGAATCAATGTCCCAGTTTTCCTGCATCCCCTCCAACAATCATCATTATTTTTTCCTGTCATCTTAGCCAATCTGACAGGTGTGTAGTGGTATCTTAGAGTTGTCTTAATTTGCATTTCTCTGATTAATAATGACTTGGAGCATCTTTTCATATGACTAGAAATAGTTTCAATTTCTTCATCTGAGAATTGTCTGTTCATATCCTTTGACCATTTTTCAATTGGAGAATGGCTTGATTTTTTATAAATTAGAGTTAATTCTCTATATATTTTGGAAATGAGGCCTTTATCAGAACCTTTGACTGTAAAAATATTTTCCCAGTTTATTGCTTCCCTTCTAATCTTGTCTGCATTAGTTTTGTTTGTACAAAAACTTTTCAGTTTGGTATAATTGAAATTTTCTATTTTGTGATCAGTAATGATCTCTAGTTCTTCTTTGGTCATAAAGTCCTAAATAGATCTTAAAGAAGGGAAAGGGATCTGTATGTGCCAAAATGTTTGTGGCAGCCCTGTTTGTAGTGGCCAGAAACTGGAAAATGAATGAATGCCCATCAATTAGAGAATGGCTGAGTAAATTATGGTATATGAATGTTATGGAATATTATTGTTCTGTAAGAAATGACCAGCAGGATGAATATAGAGAGGCTTGGAAAGACTTACATGAACTGATGCTAAGTGAAATGAGCAGAACCAAGAGAACATTGTGCATGGCAACAATGATTATATGATGATCAATTCTGACAGACATGGCTCTCTTCAACAGTGAGGTGATTCAGACCAGTTGCAATTATTCAGTGATGAAGACAGCCATCTATACCCAGAGAGAGGAGTGTGGGAACTGAATGTGGATCACAGCATAGCATCTTCACTCTTTTTGTTGTTGTTTGCTTTTATTTTCTTTCTCATTTGTTTTCCTGTTTGATTTGATTTTTTCTTGTGCAGCAAGATAATTGTATAAATATGTATACATATATTGGATTTAACATATATTTCTACCACGTTTAATATATATTGGATTATTTGACATTTAGGGGAGGGAGTAAGGGAAGGAGAGGGAATTGGAACACAAGATTTTCCAAGGGTTAATGCTGAAAAATTATCCATGCATGTTTTGAAAAAAAATAGCCTTGATTAAAAAAAAATTAGAATAAAAAAAGAAAAATGATTCTTGAATTACTCCCAGAAATTTCTTAAAGGACTTCAAATCATTCCATACTTAAGATTGCACATTTAATCCAATTCAATAGACATTTATTAAAAACTAGAGATATAAAAATGACAATGGGTGCAGTCCTGCCCTTAAGAACTTATACATCATGGAAGAGTATAATAATGGCACAAAGAAAAATTAAGAACAATAAAAGGTAGAGTATAGTGGGAACATTACTCCAGAAATTATAGGTAATCTTCATTATTGTAGTGCCAAATTCAGCCTTTGGCTTAGAACCAAGAGAAGGCAATTAATGGCCTTCAAAGTATAAATCAAGAATCATTTTCTAGTACTCTTCCCCCTTAACTCTTTTCTATTTAGCTATAATGTTTTGCATTTGTTCTTTTAGCTTTATTCTGAATATGTATATGTTAGAAATGTACTTCTTGTTATCTCCTGACACACTTTGTAACGCCTCATAAGCAAGATCTGATTCTTTCTTTGTCTTTTCATCACTAACACAGTGACTGCTATGAGGTAAATGCTTAGTAAATGTTTCTATATTGATTGATGGACCAATTGTTCAAATGATATATCTTAAATCATTACCTTTTGCCATTATATATTTTCTTGGGAGATGGAAGAGAGTAGAATTTGATGTAAAACAGAGACCCCTAGAAACACATGATGTATCAATTGATGCTTATTAGCTTGTTCTCCTTTAACCATTATAGCTGGTACTCTTTATATATTTCTTTTCCTTCCTTTACAATTAAAAGTGATAAAAAGTCATTCTTTATTTACTTGAGGTTAGCAGTTAAAAAGTACACCTGTTACCTTCTTCCAGGGGCTAACTTTTACATTTCATTTGAGCTATTTGAAGAGTACAAAATATCATTAAAAATTGCTCCTGAATCCCATGCAGTAGTTTTACTTTCTGGTCCCACATAACATATTGATTTCCATAATTGATAACTGGAACCTAGAAAAGGAACTTATGTGAATATCATCGTCATTATTTTATGCTCATTAGCCTTAACTATAGTAATGGATGAGAATGACTAAAATGTGCAGTTCAGCAATGATGCAAGCCCCATTCTGAGGCTTCTATTTTGTTCAATAGAATTTTTCAGTATATTAAAATATAAAACATACCCCTCCATTCTTTTCTTAGCTTTATATCAGACAAATTGACTTGTATAAAAACTTAGGGATTCTTAGCTTATGGTAACATTTCACAGTAACATTTGCTGAAGAATATTTTGTTGGTTAACAAAGCTTTGGATCCTGATCTACTCATATTAGTAGATTTGTAAAATGAGTAGATTTGTAAAAATTACTTTGTATATTTATACAGCCTTAAAAACGATCACTTGTCACTGGGTCTGGATCCCAGAGAGATCATAAAAAAGGAAAAGGACCCACATGCACAAAAATGTTTGTAGTAGCTCTTTTTGTATTAACAAGAAATTGGAAATTCGATGCTCACCAATTGGGGAAATGACTGAATAGGTTATGGTATATGAATGTAATGGAATATTATTGTTCTGTAAGAAATTATGAGCAAACTGACCTTAGAAAATCCAGGAAAGATTTACTTGAAATAATGCTAAGTTAAGTGAGCAGAACTAGAACATTGGACAGCAAGTTTATGTGATGATCAAATATGATAGACTTAGCTCTTCTTAACAATGTGGTGATCCAAGATAATTCCAATGGATTTGGGATGGAAAATGCTAGCTGCATCCTGAAAGAGAACTATGAAGAATGAATGTGGATTAAAGCATACTATTTTCACCTTTTTTGTTTGCTTTTTCTTTCTTGTGTTTTTCCCCTTTTATTATGATTTTTCTTTTACAACATTTCTAATATGGAAATATGCTTACTTCTGTCTTAGGTAGAGAGGAGTTAAAGATGAGAGGGAAAATATTTTGGAACTCAAATTCTTACCTAAAATGAATATTGGAAACTATCTTTACATGGAATTGGAAAAATAAAAAGTGTTGAGAAAATTCAAAACACAACAACAAAAATCAATCAGTTGCCTAATAAAAACAATAGCTTCTTTTAGTGAATTATATTGTAATTGTCAGCAGCCACTTATTAAAGCACCTACTGTGTAGGGCAGTGACCTGGATAATTTGACAGTGTTGTAGGATACAAAAAGCCATGATTCTTGCTTTAAGTATACTTTATATGATATAAATCCTTGAGTGGAAGGAGTGGAGGTAGGAAATAGTGAGGTTGATAAATTATGATTTCAGGTCTATAATAAATGACTTGAACTGAGAAGAGGTTATGCACACATTGACCCACCCATATAAATTCTCTACACTCTTGGCTTGTTTTATGAGTCCCAATCCCTCTTCATAAAATAATCTCTCAAAAACTTAGGCATCTGCATTGTCCACTGTTAACTCTTTCTCTTTTCTAAGCTGAACATCTTCAGGTGTGTGTGTGTGTGTGTGTGTGCGTGTGTGTGTGTGTGTGTGTGTGTGTATGTATGTGTAAGAGATCCTCATATGTCATGTTCTCTAATGCCTTCACAATAATAATTTTTCTCCAATTTACCTATGTCCTTCCTAAAATGTGATATCCAGAACAGAAAACAATATATCAAATGTGTTTTCACCAGGTCAAAGTATAGCAGAACTGTTTTCTTCTTTTATTTTGGACACTGTGCATTTCTTAATACAGTCTTAAAAGTCATAAGAATTTTTTTCCCCTTGGGGCAGCTAGATAGTACTCCCTGATTGTGTGACCCTAGACAAGTCACTTAATCACAGTTAACCTCAGGGGGAAAAAAAGAATTTTTTCCCCCATATTCCATGTCCCACTCCTAATTAATATTGAATTTGAACTCCATTTGAATTCACAAATCATTTTTATAGGAGTCACTGTCCAATCATGCCTTTTCTACTTTGATTTTAAAGTGTTTGAATTTCTAATGTATCTCTTGAATTTATCTCTATCCCTTGAATATAATCTTATTAGATTTATCTATTGTTCTAGTTTATATTGATCTTTTGGGGACACCAGTTCCATTTGCCCTTGACTTAATTCTGTAGTTTCTTGTCATCAGCAAACTCAACAAGTATGACCTTATAGCACCATTTAAAACATTACTGTATAGGACCAGGCCAAGGACAGATCCCTGGGTTACTACACTAAGAACCTTCCTCTAAATTAACATTGATATATTGGGTTGTGATTCAGTCATTCTGATTCCATTCAATTGTTCTTTTGTCTAGCTCATAATTCTATCTTGTATAGAGATAGCAGGGGAGAGACTTTGTCAGATGCTTTGCTGAATTCCTGAAGTGCCATATGTGTCATTGAGTCTTCCACTTTAGTAAGCTTATCAAAAACAAACAAAAAAAAGATAAAATGTTAATATGACTTGGTCTTTCCTTGGAGAATCCCTAAGGCCTCTCCATTATTATTGCTTTTCTTTCTAATTTTTATTTTAATATTTACAATATAATTTATATATAATACATGCATTATATATAATATAGTAATATTAATAATATAAATTTCTAATATTTACTTTAATATTCTGTTCTGAATTTTACTAAACCTATACATTCAACTAATCAATCTGTAGGTTTCAAATTCCATTCTCTTCCCTTCCTCCACTCCGCTGCCTTTTTTTGGCAAATGCATACCTCATAAGAGAAAAAGAACATAGATATAGAATTGAAATGAACTTCAGAGGAATTACAGACCACATTTCACACAAATTAAGTCTGATCTAACCAATTGGAAAAATATTAAATGCTCTTGGATAGGGCGAGCAAATATAATAAAGATGACAATATTACCTAAACTAATCTATTTATTTAGCACTATACCAATCAGAGTCCCAAAAAACTATTTTAATGACCTAGAAAAAATAACAACAAAGTTCATATGGAAAAACAAAAGGTCAAGAATTTCAAGGGGATTAATGAAAAAAAAATCAAATGAAGGTGGCTTAGCTGTACCAGATCTAAAACTATATTATAGAGCAGCAGTTACCAAAACTATTTGGTATTGGCTAAGGAATAGATTAGTTGATCAGTGGAATAGATTAGGTTCAAGGGATAAAACAGTCAACAAATATAGCAACCTAGTCTTTGACAAACCCAAAGATCCCAGCTTTTGGGATAAGAACTTACTGTTTGATAAAAATTGCTGGGAAAATTGGAAACTAATATGGCAGAAACTAGGCATTGATCCATACTTAACGCCGTACACCAAGATAAGGTCAAAATGGGTTCATGACCTAGGCATAAAGAATGAAATTATTAATAAATTAGAGGAACATAGGATAGTTTACCTCTCAGACCTGTGGAAGGGGAAGGTCTTTATGACCAAAGAAGAACTAGAGATCATTACTGATCACAAAATAGAAAATTTCGATTATACCAAACTGAAAAGTTTTTGTACAAACAAAACTAATGCAGACAAGATTAGAAGGGAAGCAATAAACTGGGAAAATATTTTTACAGTCAAAGGTTCTGATAAAGGCCTCATTTCCAAAATATATAGAGAATTAACTCTAATTTATAAAAAATCAAGCCATTCTCCAATTGAAAAATGGTCAAAGGATATGAACAGACAATTCTCAGATGAAGAAATTGAAACTATTTCTAGTCATATGAAAAGATGCTCCAAGTCATTATTAATCAGAGAAATGCAAATTAAGACAACTCTAAGATACCACTACACACCTGTCAGATTGGCTAAGATGACAGGAAAAAATAATGATGATTGTTGGAGGGGATGTGGGAAAACTGGGACATTGATGCATTGTTGGTGGAGTTGTGAACGAATCCAACCATTTTGGAGAGTAGTTTGGAACTATGCTCAAAAAGTTATCAAACTGTGCATACCCTTTGATCCAGCAGTGTTACTACTGGGATTATATCCCAAAGAGATTATAAAGAAGGGAAAGGGACCTGTATGTGCACGAATGTTTGTGGCAGCCCTTTTTGTAGTGGCTAGAAACTGGAAACTGAATGGATGTCCATCAGTTGGAGAATGGCTGAATAAATTGTGGTATATGAAAATTATGGAATATTACTGTTCTGTAAGAAATGACCAACAGGATGATTTCAGAAAGGCCTGGAGAGACTTACACGAACTGATGCTGAGTGAAATGAGCAGGACCAGGAGATCATTATATACTTCAACAACAATACTATATGATGACCAGTTCTGATGGACCTGGCCATCCTCAGCAACGAGATCAACCAAATCATTTCTAATGGAGCAGTAATGAACTGAACTAGCTATACCCAGAAAAAGAACTCTGGGAGATGACTAAAAACCATTACATTGAATTCCCAATCCCTATATTTATGCACACCTGCATTTTTGATTTCCTTCACAAGCTAATTGTACAATATTTCAGAGTCTGATTCTTTTTGTACAGCAAAATAACGTTTTGGTCATGTATACTTATTGTGTATCTAATTTATATTTTAATATATTTAACATCTACTGGTCATCCTGCCATCTAGGGGAGGGGGTGGGGGGGTAAGAGGTGAAAAATTGGAACAAGAGGTTTGGCAATTGTTAATGCTGTAAAGTTACCCATGCATATATCCTGTAAATAAAAGGCTATTAAATTAAAAAAAAAAAAAAGAAAAAAAAAAAAGAAATGAACTTCAGAGGTCATCCAGTCTAACCCCTTAATTTCACAGATGAGGAAATTAAGGCCCAGCAGACTTGCCAAAGATCACAAAGGTAGAAAATGTGACCGCTTATGTTTTGTTTTTGTTTTTGTTTTTAATAATGAAGATCACAACAATCACACCTGTCAGTTATTACAAAACCTGGTTACTTGACCTTATTGAAAAGAGCTAAGTGTTGTTTCTTCCCTTATCTTAGATCTCAATTCCATGAAAACCATTTCCATTCTGTCCTTCCCATTTTATTTGTTCCTTCCCATTTTCTAGTTCAATAAGAATGACTCCTTTCCTTCTTAGAGAGAAACTCACAATTCACTTTCTCTTCTATAATCTTCTGACCCTCTCGGTTAAATTCATTTGTAACCTGGGAAGCTATTTCTTTGCTGTTAAATTGTTTGGTGGGCTGCTATCTTTTGTTCTCAAAGAAGGCCAAAATGTCCTAACTATGTCAGGGTCAAGGTACAGTGTGTCCAATTGTGGTTGGTCAGATCAATATGAGCTTGGAAGGCTCTACCACAGGTCGGACACAAATAGTCCACATGAACATTTGGAGGGGAGGCATCTCAACATTTGCACATGTAACAGTTTTTTTGTGGGTTTTTTTTTTTGTTGTTGTTGTTTTTGAGTATTTTGCTTTTGTTGTGCAGGGAAGTAATGATCGTGGGATGGAGGAAAGAGGAAGCTTCCAGGAAATCTGGAGCTCTCTTAACAGCTTGAGTATTTGGGGTAGCAAGAGATTTACTGTGTTATTTTACCATTTTCTTTGAATTTAATTCATTTTGAGCCAACTTCATTTCTAAGATTTCATGCACCTGGTGGGAAGATGACTTAAGTAGTGTGATCTCTTTTTACAGCAAGAATGCCTTGCCTTTTACTCGCAGCTCTGCTCAAATAAATGGAGCAATGTGCCAGAACTGAAATTGGTCAGGCAGTTCTAATAGCAGATTTTATCTTTCTTTAATCAGATGAAAGCTTATGGAAGATGCTTAATTTAGCTAATGGTGCAGATTGTAAACTTCACTTAAACAACAGTAGGTGAATCACCATATTTCAGTACTGCTTTTAAAAAGTAGTTTATTGACATTTAATGGTTCTGTTTTCGTTGAGTGCAGAATTCCATGGAGTCTCAGTGAGACTAAACTTTGCTTTGTTTTTCTCCTATTCTAAACAACTTTCAGGCCAACATTGTTATCACAAAAATGAGATAATGGTTTTTACTGTAGTCTTGGTAAATCTCATTATAAAATAGCCTTCAATTTTTTTTTTTTGGTCTTGGATTAAGGATCAGGAATTTTGGAGTTCCCATATTTCTTTTCCTTAAGTACCAGAGAAAGACCAGCTAAAAAAAAGTATTGTCTGAGATACCATTGACATCATTTTACACACAACCACACACACGTACATGTATGTGTGTATATGCATATACTTGCGTGTGTTGATGTCACATTTTGCCAGTGAATTGGATTTTTTCTGAGGGCTGATAGTAGTAGTTCTTATCTCAGTAAATCCACGGCTTCCCTGATTCTAGGCAAAATTACAATAGATTCAACGGGAAATCAAGGGTCAGAAGTAGCAGGACCCAACTTGACATATCATGTACTTTAAAATTTCCTGTGCTTATATAGATAGCCTTTTTATACTTTAACTACCAAGCAAAAATAATGGAATCTGTATCTCTCTAAGTTATACTTACCCACCTGAACTCACATATATATAGTTCCATAATGAAGCTTTAAACGAGAGATTTCATTTGTTACTGGATGCACATTGGCCATTTTAATCATTATGAAATCTTTGATAAGGAAGGTTGGGTGTATTCATGTAGCAGTGTCATTACTGGTTCTGTGTCTCAAGGAAATCATCAAGGAGAGAAAAGGACCCACATGTGCAAAAATGTTTGTAGCAGCCCTTTTTGTGGAGCAAAGAATTGGAAAATGAGTAGATAGATACCCATCAATTGAAAAATGATTGAACAAGTTTTGGTATATGAAGGTAATGGAATATTATTGTTCTATAAAAAATGACAAACAAGCTAATTTTAGAAAAGCCTGGAAAGATTTACATGAACTGATGTTGAACAAAACAAACAGAATCAGGATTACATTGTATACAATAATAGCAAGAATGTGCGATGATCAATAGACTTGGTCCTTCTCAGTGGTTCAGTGCTCCAAGGCAATCCCAATAAATTTTGGATAGAAAATGCTGTTTGCATCCAGATAAAAGAACTAAGAAGACTGAATGTAAATTTATACATCTATATTTACTTTTAAAAAATCTCTCCCATGGTTTTTCCATTTTGCTCTGATTTTTCTCATAATATGTCATAAAGCAACATGTATTAAAATAAACTTACTAGAAAGAAAAGAAACAAATGAATGTATATATGTACATACATAGAGATAATTTTTATTCTCTGTGTGTACTTTAGAAGAATATGAAAAAAGAACATACTCTGATACTTATGTGTTTTCACTGTTGTATACCATTTTTCTTTTTTCACATGTTCTGTCTGTCATAAAACATGCAGATTTCTTATACAGTAGAAATTTATAATCAAATTTGCATTAATAAAAATTACTTTGCTTGCTAATATGTAACTTGATGGCTAACCTTCTTCATTTATTCATTTCTCTCAACTTTCTCTTTTTTTACTATTGAGAAAATACTAGATCTAAGCTCTGTGTAAAAAATAAAAAATTTAGGAGTTCTTCCCACCAAAACAATGGCTAGATCAGAGTTTCAGGGATTGGGGTAGTATCTGTGTTTGCTACAAGTTGGGAGCTACCTGGCATTGGGATCATCTCATGTAAGATTTGGTTCCAAGGATAAATGAAGATGTTCTAGAATTGTTCTTTTAGCATGTTTATCCATCTGTTCAGAAGTAGCTGGATGAAATTAAAAGCCCTCTAGAGAAGAATTAAACACCATTTAACACTGTTCTGTATCACCTCAAACATACAACATGTGAGGGCCAAAAGTGGGGCTCAGAACTTCTTGATTTCCTACCCATTCAGTATTTTATGATTAAGCTCTTCATTTGTTAATTAAAGCACCTTTATTGATTTAAAATGAACTTATGAATGTGATTTTGGAAGGAACTCATTCTTCATTACTCTTTTAAATTTTAATAGAAGTAAAAAAAAATAATACATACCATATTGAATATGTATTATTGGTGAAAATATTTCTAGTAGATGCCCAATACTATGATAAACTTCACTCAAAAACAGTTTTTCCCCTCCTATTTGAATTTACAGATTTTTTTTACTTCAATGAAAGCTGATTTTGAAAATTGTCAGTGCGATTAAGTTTTCAGTCTGGTTCTTTTTTCATTCAAAGAAGCATAACTAATGAGAGCAGGTGTTTGAGAGAAAATGAACCAAAGAGATTATTATCTATCAATATCTGTTGGGGCTAGACTATAAAGTTGCTGAATTGCCTTTTCTTTGGGGGGTTCTTTTCAGGATTCTCCCCTGGTATTTGACCAAAAAAATGACCATATTGCATTTTCATGCATCAAACAGAACAGAAGTTAAACATATTTCAATATATCAGATTCTCCCCCCTCCTCTCATAGCACACACACACACACACACACACCACTTAATACAGGCATTTGGTATGATGGTTATGTTTGTTTAATAAAATTTTTGATTGTCTAATATAGTATCCATTCATCATCATTTTATTTTTCTCTGTATGACTCTGAATTTTATTATGGAAATATAAAAAGGTATACATGTCTAGAAATGGCCTAATACTCACCGATCTATCTTACTTTATATTAGTATCAGCTAAAACTAATCTGATTACAAAATTGAAATAATCATGATTTTAATATATCATATTCTTTTCACTTCGGAAAATGTTCTTAATTTTTAAAAGAACACAGTGAATTTTCTATAGAAGATCTTAAAAGAACTTGTTGAAAAACAAAGTATGAAAATGTTATAGAGCCTAATTGTATTCTATCATCAACTCTTATGTAGAATTAAAATTTGGCTTTTTTGGTGTTTCAAGATGCATTTTACTAGATAGAAAATTTATTTGAATTACTTTATTACTGACAAGTAACCTTTAAAGAGGGGCCTACTATCATAGCCCATTTAGAAACTTTATGTGCAAACATTGTTATTAGAAAAACATTCATTTACTTCTTACTGTCTATTCCAATACATCTGTTTTTAGAACCTCATGTTTTATAATCTTGACTCCAAGAAAATTATACTTTTAAATAAGTAATAATCTTAGAAACATATGGCTTTGAGTTCATGTAGCCTGGTCCCCAGCCTGTAGGCAAAAACATGCTAACTAACTGCCCCAGGCAGATGAACATTTTTATTTTTAAAGACTTCCAGAATAAAGTCCACCATCTTATCTACTGTGAGGAAGCTGTTGAATACATTTTATATTCTTTATGCTACTGTTAAATCAGTTTCTTCTTATTGTTTTTCTCAGTGAAGTTCCTTAGCAGCAGGCTGTCCTCCTTAGCAAATAGTACCTATATTGTTTATCATCTTTTTTTCTTCTCTTCAGTTTATTCAAAAATTAATTGGATGACTACTAGGAGTGAAACAGTTTTTCATGCTGTATAATCTTCACCTTTTTTGCCTTTTCTTCATTTTTATCTTAGTCCTGTTTTCTTGTTCTTGTAATTGTTTTTGGTTTTGTTCTATTTTCCTCTTCTTCTTCCTCTTCTACTTCTTCCTTCCCTTCTACTTCCTTCAATTACTCGAGCATCCACTTCACACAGAGTATAGTAGTAGCCATAGTGGGAGATAGAAAGAATATTTCTGAGCCATGCCCCTCTGTTGTCAATCATATGTTTTTACATGTAGATGTGTAATGTATAATGCGTAATATGTAATATGGAGTATAAATTTACAAGTGGGACAGATCCTGTCTAATTAACTTTATAAATAGAGTTAAAAGGGATTTTATGGAACATTTAGATCAACCTGGGTCCATTTTGCAAATTAAGACATTGGGGTTCATAGAGGTTAACTTGTCCAAGGTCACAGAGCTAGTACATGTCTAAGGTGGTATTTGAATCTAGGTCTTTTTGACTCATGGTGCAACCTCATGAAGGCTTCATAGACCATTTCAAGCTAGATTTTGAACAATAAATAGGTATTGAACAGGTGACCTTTTCTTGGCTATTACCCTTTCCTATATACCTTGTTGGCCTGGTTGGAAATGACAGAAAGCATAGCTGAAAGGATCCTTCCATATATATCTAGTAAAAGCTGACAATGAGCACAAATTTGAAAAGAACTATCTTGTTTAAAAACCTTTTAAAGGATTACATAATTTACACATAAGCAATACCTTTTGTCTTCTTATCCCTTTTCTGCATTGGTGTAAGTAGTTTCTTTTATAGAACAAGTTGATGTTCATAGAGCTTCTGTAACAATAAATTATAAAATAGTTGGAATGATTATTTTTTTAAATAAGACAGTTATTTTTAATCATTAAGCTATGGCCATTTCTACTACTTTATCTTTTCTTATTAGGGAGACTCACATAAATAGACAGCTAAATGTGTCTCAATTCAAACACTGGAGAATCTATAGGTTTTTATTCCTTTATAAGCCTTATTAACATTTACAAAATTTAAGATAAACCCTTTTCTTATTTTACCTTTCTTACTCCCTCCCCTCTTTTTTGCATATGGTACTTCCATGCTCATGGGGGTGGGGGAAGGGTTGGTGGTATGTGGAATAAACCTATCCAGTATGCAAGTGAAACAAAATCAGCTGATCTTGATTCCAGAGGGATTCATTTTGCCTGAAGGAACTAGAGTCTGTGATTTCCACAGCAGGATTGCCATACTATTAAGCATGGCAACAGTTAAACATAGATTCATAGAATTTAGATCAGGAAAGGACCTCTAGAGATCATTTAATTCAACCCCCTCATCTTACAGCTAAAAAGGAACAAAAATTTAAAGTGAATATGACTTGCCTGTACTCACATAACTGGCTGTAAAATTCTAAGTCATTTTATCACCTCCTCTTTTGTTTCTCTTCTTGCCATTTCTGGCCACCTTGTAATCTTCTGCTTCTCTACTCATCCTTTTTTCCCTCTTACTCTATCCTAGTATCTCCTCAATAAAGTGTTTGCCTTTTCTTTTCTCTTGTCTGCCTTATTTACTCTTTGAAGTAAGACAGGAGTACAGGAGGAATCAGAGAATGGGACAGTTAAGGCTGTTCATTAAAATTCTTAGTCTCTAGCTGCTGCCTTCAACTTGTTTGCACAGTGAGATACTCTTCATGCTTACTCTAAAATGAAATTTATGTTTAATAGAGGGCTTCTTTGTTGAGAATTTAAAAATCTTCATTGGAAAATATCTACTTTGTATATTGTTGGTCCTTAATTTTTGAAGCGGACCAGTGATTTCCCGGGTGATGACTTGCTCATGAATTGGATTTAAATGAGGTAAAGCTGCACAAGGTTGTCAGTCTTACTATATCTTCCAGAATCATTGAAGTCCAGTGGCAAGAGAAAATTCATTAGCATGATTGCTGATGACCCAAGACAGTAGATAATCTTATCATCGTTGATGTCTGAACAAGCTCTAAGTGCTCTATAGAACCTGCTTCATGATTGCCCTCATGTTTGTTGGAACAAATTGTTTTCATCCCCCCTATTCCACTGGGGAAAGTTTTCATAACTTTCATTAATTCCCCCGAAGGGTTTGAGACCTGTCGGTTACAGTAATATTTTTGTTAACTCACTGTGCTTCTCTTAGCTAATAACTATTTCATGATTACTCCAGATGCTAGCATTAACTCTAAAGCTTTCAGATTTCAGATCAGATTAGAATTTTTTTTACTTTGGGTCAAAGAATAAATTAGAATTTATTACTGCAGGGACATAGAATAGGAGTGGACTTTAGGAGTTTACTAGTTTAATTCTCTCATTTTATGGTTAAGAAAATAGTACAAGTTGAAGTATAGCATGTACCACTAAAGCCATCACAATCATGATTTGAATCTGAGGCCTTAGACTTCAGATTCTTTATTCTTTCTATTATATCAGAACAGGTAGCAAACTAAGTTATGAAGTTCACTTTATAAACACCCTTATACTGCTTTTCTGACCATAGACATACCATTTCAGAATTACTCATAAAAACAATGATCAAACCACTACATCACATTGTTTAACCAGAGATTAGAGACCCATTAAGACATCTTTTAAACTAGATTGAAAATCACTTTTATTCAAGTTCTTAAAGTAGGTAGTTCAATAATTTCAGATAAACTGTATTAGGTACTTGTCTGTCAGGCAAGCAGCTTTCTTTTTCTTTAATTGTTATCTTGAGTCAGTTCTTGTTTGAATTACCCTTCTGTCATAATTCTAACTGTAAAAAGTAAAATACAAAGTAGAGACAATATGCTCTACTTTAATGGACTTTCCAAACATATTTTCTGGACTAAAAAAAATTGATGATACTAGCCTTTTTTCCTACATGGCATTGGGTATGGTCTGGAAACTGATAAGTGAAGGCTTGTCTAAACTTCAAAGAGTGTCATTCAAGAGAAAAATTGATCTATTGTGACCTCTTTTTTGTTGTCTGATATAACCTCAAAAATATAGCTGTAAAATATTCTTTTGGATAAAATCTTTTTGTTAGAAATAATAACTTGAAGATTGGAGACTACTTGAGAAATGACCTGTGAGTTCATAGAAGTAAAATAAAGTTGAAACTGGCTATGATAGTCGTAAACCCAATTCTTATAGTTTTGTTGCAGTTTTGATGGATGGTTCTCAAGAGTCTTTTCAAGCTTTTTAAACTATGTAATTATGGTCACAAGAAAACAGACTTTTATTGAAGGGAATCATACATTCACACAGATCAAAATTGCTCTGGTAGAAGGAAATGGATCTGACTTTTTTTTTTTTTTTAAAAGAAACAGGTTTGTAAATTTTGCAGTTTTGCCATCTAAGAATCAAATTAACCTTCTAAAACACTTTCAAACAGAAGTTTGGTAACTGCTATGTTATGGAAAATATAGTTAATATTTATTAACTATAATTGTTACCACCATTCCCATCCTTTTAAAGTCTCAATTTATCTGCTATGATTTCATAGATAAAGATCTTTTTGTGGGTATGTGGTTTCCAAGTAAGCATTTCATTAAAACAAATGCATAGATATTTAAAATCATAGTATTGATCAATCAGCTAGTTACTTATTATCCATTATAGGTTATTTTGAGAGGAATAACAGATAAGGTTTCTCTGTTTTCTCTGGAAACGGAGTTGTGACATTTTAAAATAATATTTGAAGATTTCCTTATATATAAGTTATTTTTCACAGTAAGCAACCTTCAAGAGCTTAATAAGGAGATTAAAAACATGATAACTGCACACAAAATGCAAAAAAAAAAAATCTGGACCAGATAATCTCTTGATTCAATCATTAAGATAAAGATTGAATGAAAGCAAGCTTAAGAGACACTTTTGTCTCATCTTTCAGCAAATAGCTATCTCCTCTGTCAAATAAGGAGAAATCTTTGCTTTTCTTTTAGCAATAGTATCTCAGTGAAATTGCTGAAGCAGAAATAAGGGATACCTATCTTTATTAATGCCAGCCAGTCTGTGCTAAAATTGGTATCTGGCCATGTAAGTCAAAGGCTATATAGTTTTATTAAGGTGGTATGAGACATTTTGTATTGCTCCATATTGTTTGTTAGGCTAAAGAAGAAGGGGCTATACAGAGACCAATTGTTGATTGTCCCCTTACAAAGCAATCTTGTTCAAAGATAATGTCTTTGAATTGCCTAGCCTGTCTCTCTTAAACAACCTATTTCTATTGAGCAGGCTCTCTTGTTCAATAGGAATTAGCAGTGTAAACCACATCTACAAGACTTGTTGGGTGATATTTATTTGGTTTTTTTTCTCTTTTAATATTTGGAAGATGATTCTAGATGTTACCCACAATAATGGCTGGTTGTTTGACCTTGGTGTAATCACCTAGCTTCATCAGGTCTCAGTTTGAGGTCCCTTCCAGCTATAAATCTATGATTTTTGCTTCTCTCTATGAACACATTAGCCAGATTTGGAGCTCACCAGTAATACAAATAATTCTGAAAGCAAGACATTTACAACTTTTTCTTATGCTTTGTCTGAGAAATAACTTCAGATGAAAAGTGAAAAGATTTGTTTACTTAATTTACGGTAACTAGATCCTATAAGGGATCTTGGGTAGTCCTTGCTTATCAGCTTTCCAGGGTATTAGTTCCTTCTGAGAATCAATGCAGTTAAAATTTTTCATGACAATGAACTTGTTTGGCTTTGAAGTTAGAGATCTACCACATGCAATTACAAATTATTTGCCCTTCACTTTTATTGTCACAAACCTGGAGCATCCTAAAAACTTCTTTCTCTTATACACAAGACTATAAGTATTCAAATTCTAAGTTTTATTTATGGGTTAAAGTAAATTTAGAATTTTTATCTGTTCTTATAAACTGTATAAACTTTTGAAAATATGAAACCTTTTTAAAATAAAATTTTACTAATATAAAAAGTTTAGAAATAACATATATGTTTAATATTATCAAACGTCTTCTAATGCTTTATTATGTCATTGAGGGGGCCTTTGATTCTTGAAGGCTTTGTCAGCAGAGCATAAAATTTCAAAGTCTATCAAGGTGAATATTTCCAATATGAACTAGACAAATTAACCTTGTTTTTGGTGGAAAGATCCATTCATCTTAGTAATTTTTGGATAGTCTTATTACTAGAAGACTGGCCATTGGGGTAGCTTTTTTTTTCAATTTGAAGTCACTCTTTACTAATGCCAAGAGGGGTTGAACAGTTTATAGAAATGGAATCACAGATAGAGCTTGTCTAAAACTAGGGCTGGACAAAGTTTCCTACTTCATCCTAAACCATCAAGGGGAGTTAGACTTAAAAACAAGCCCTTCTTCTAACACATTCTAACTATGTGACCTTGGGCACTTAATTTCTTAGTAACTCATTCAAGTAATTTCCCATCTTGTTGAAATCAAAGATTCAGACTCAGAGAGAAATAGACTTTCAGAAACAGACACAGACAGAGCCAGAGAGCCAGAGGGGCAGAGATGGAGGAGAGGAGAGACAGAGACAGAGAGACAGGAGACTGATAGACACTGAGAAAACAAACACACACACACACACACACTCACACACACACACACACATGTGCGTGCGCACACACTCCGGACACAAAGAGAAAGAGAAACAGAGAGAGAGAGAGAGAGAGAGAGAGAGAGAGAGAGAGAGAGAGAGAGAGGAAGGCAGGAGGGAGGGAAGGAGGAAGGAAGGAAAGAAAAAGGAAGGAAGGAAGGAAGGAAGGAAGGAAGGAAGGAAGGTAGGAAGGAAGGAAGGGAGGGAGGGAGGGAGGGAGGAAGAGACAAAGGAAGGAAGGAAGGAAGGAAGGAAGGAAGGAAGGAAGGAAGGAAGGAAGGAAGAAGGGAAGAGAAGAGGAAAAGAAAGAGAGTCCATAAAATCACTTTAATATCTTCCCTGCTAAATTCAGTCTCTTAGATAAGAGACTCTTCCTTGAACTTCCAAGATGAATAATATTTTCTTATTAGGTTATACTTTGCCTCATTTCAGATATGGGAGGCTGACCTCCTTTCTCTGTTCTACGTTCTCAAGTTCACTCTTTGCTAATCAGAAAGCCTTGTGATTGCTAGAAGTTTTTTTATTTTATTTTATTTTTTTAATTTTTATTTTCAATCCTAATTCACCCTTTCAATCCCTCCCTAAAGGAAGCCTTTCACCCAAGTCTTATTTTCCAGATACAGAAACTGACAAAATAATTTTGCTTATTTACCAAAACTTAATCACCCTGTTGCTTGTAGGATTATGATTATGATACCTAGCAACCATAATATGAGCTTTTAGAATTTTTTTTTTAGAATTCAGTTGGTTCTCTTTCCCTGCACAAGCTTATTAGACTAACACTGAGGAGTTTTATAAAGTAAGGATGGAGAAAAGGAAAGGGTTCAGATGAAGAACAAGAAACCTTGTTTTAAACCTAATTCTCATGGCTCTATTTTGAAAAAGAATTTGTCTTAAGATTTTAAATTTCTGTTTCTGAAGTAAACAGGGTAATGAATTAAATGAAACAGACCCTGTATTTATAGTAAAAGTAAAAACAAGTGAGCCTAACAATTATTCAGTGAGAATTTAATTTTCTTCTAATATTTTGAATGTAATCCACCCAGCTTATTAGAGAAATGTTTTCCAAGTGGCATGGCATTTAAAAATATTTATCCCTGTGCCTCGTTGACATTTATTATAATTTATTTTGGAAGAATTGAAAGAAGCTTAACCACTCCCCTCCAAAAAAAATCCTATCCAAAATTACCTTTAAAGTGTTTGGACCTCTGTTAAAATAATTCTTATGTCCAAGAAAATTAATGCCCTGCTGTAAGAAATAAGATCATACTTCTAAGTTGGCAAAGTTGTCAATATGATCATCCTATACAGGGATATAATATGATTTGGATTGTTAATGCCCCAATTCACTCCAAAATTATCTCCACTGCAGCCTTTAATAACACTTGAATTCTTTTAAATATTGGGAACATATTGACTTTTTGAGAACCCTATTAAAATTCAGATATATCTATGAAGGGGCTATATGCTAATGAAATGGGACACAAAAATATACTATTGGGAAGGAGGAATAGATTTCAGCTGTGTTAAAAGTAAAACAAAGAACAGAAAAAGCAATTAGATTGTTGTCTGACAAATTTGTGCCTATTTCACAGTTTGACTGGAGTGTTTCTCGCTGGGAAAACCTCGAAGTCCATTCATATCAGATCATATATGTTCTTATTTTGAGAGCAAATAGTCTAAACTGAATATTTGTCAAAATCCAAACAATTGGATTTGCTCCTATGTATAATAAGTAGTCTTAAGGTGGTTGGAGTATGCAGTCATGACTGTTGTGAAACAGTTAAAATATGCAGATGATATTTAAAGAGGATTTCAGTGGAAGCTTTATTCATTCCTCTATACTTGTTCTTGTGCTTTTTGCAGAGCAGGCTTTGGAATAGGAAGAAAAATTTGGCAAGAGAATCATTCATCAGGATTTCACCAGAAAGAGGTTGATGTGTTCAGACAATTCATATCTCCATTGTACTTTGAGTTTCATTAAATTGGTGTTAAATAGGAAGATAAAAGTTTTTGAACAATTAGGTTTATAGATTATGAAGATTGATCTAGAAAAGGAGTCTAGAATACTTTGTTGACAAAGCTGGATTAAGATTTACTGAGATCCTTCTCTAGTTCCAGGATACTGTTTTGGCTCTTTCTCCATTGATGAAGATTAGCCACCAATGGGAAAGCAATAGTCAGAAAGACAAATTCAGCTGAATTGACACACCTAAGGTTCTGAAAATCGAGCAGTTAAGTCTCATCATTCCAATTCTAACACTCTTTTTCTAGCAAAGCCATGTTTTAAGATAATTCTTGTTGACACC
The DNA here is from genome assembly GCF_902635505.1 of Sarcophilus harrisii. Classification (NCBI taxonomy): domain Eukaryota; kingdom Metazoa; phylum Chordata; class Mammalia; order Dasyuromorphia; family Dasyuridae; genus Sarcophilus; species Sarcophilus harrisii. Next base: position 502,754,471 of record NC_045426.1, read on the forward strand.
CTTCCCCCAATTTAAATAATTTGTCCACAATAATCTTATTAGAGCATTTCTCCATACTGTAGAAATGATTCTGAATTTTGGATGTCTGTGTAAGCACAAGCTTGTTAAAGTGCAGATTAACTGATGATGGATTGTATTTCTGTTTTCTAAGGAATGGCCTAGTAAAGCATAGAGAAATTTGCTGACTAAAAGATATTGTATAAAACCATCTCCTTATGTGGGGAATACTTATGATTTGATTCAGAAAGGGAGTAATAATAGTGGTAAAAGGATCCTTAAAGAATTAGAAAATTTTAGGGTTTTTTAAATTTATGGTTTAAACATATATTCTGATTTTGTAAGCACCCAATAGCCCTTCGTAAACTGAGGCTCAAAATTTTTGTTTATGTACATGACTTCTGGTATTAATTGTTTTAGTCAGAAGTTAGGAAGTAGCTTATGGAAGCATTCCCAATGGGAATCAACAAGACTTGGACTAAAATTTGTGAACTAGAAATGAAAAGAAAAGAAAAGACAGTCTTTTGTTGAGGCTGTATTAGAAGCTTTTCCAAGTTGGTAGAATCCATCAAATCTTGCACTTTGTTAGCATAGTTCTTGAAAATGGTATAATGAGGCATTAAAATAGGACTTTAGTGAACATATCTGTAAATATAAAGAATGTTATAGATAATGATAAAATAAGGATCTCCAATAAAAAGTAGACTTTAGGGAAAAAAGTGATTAGTTAAGGTGGACTTAAAGAAGCAAAATGTGTGGTCTTTATCATAGAATCATAGATTTAGAGCTGGAAAAGATGTTATCCTATCCAACTATCTCATTTTATGAATAAGAAAACTGAGGCCTATAGAAATGAATTGGCTTTCTTAAATCACACAGTAAGCATCAGAGTTTAGGATTAAGACTCAAATCTTCTGTCTCCAAATCCATTGTAATCTTCCCACTACAATAAATTCTTTGATTGCAGAATTATGTTTTCAAAGAAATCTTACCATTTGAGTTGTATTGGTCTGATATTGCTTTTATAGACATGTTAGTTGTTAGTTTTAGAATTTGGTAATAAATATCTTTTTAAAAAATTAGATTCAGAATAAGAACTCACAGAATTAGAGAATCATAAGAGTTGAACTCAACATAGTCCAGTCCATGCCCATAAAGGATCCCCTATGTAACCTATCAGTCCTTGGGCAACTAGTTATTCATATACAGTACTGGTAGCTTTACTAGGTTGATACTGTAGTTCTGACTTTCATGAAGGAATTTTGAAATGAAAAATAAAGGAAGCAAGGAAATAAAGAAGGAAAGAAGGAAGGATTAAGGGAGAGAAGAAAGAAAAAAAACAAGGAATAGGAAGAAAAGAAGGTTAGATAAAATTCCACCAATGAAAGTAGCACATATTCTCTCCCAGGTGTAGAAGTTTGAGATGGAGTAAGTTTTTAAAATACATTTTCTGGGCGGAGCCAAGATGGTGGAGAAGACACACATGGCATTCTAAGCTCCTCTCATATCCTCACTACTAATTACCAAATTCAGTCTCAAAAATGGTGCTTGACTGGTAAAATCTGGAAGATTGCCAGAAAAGGTTTGTCCTGATTGGTGGGAGCAAGCTAGCACAGGCAGGGAGAGAGAACCAGAGGCTTGCAGACTGAGCAGACTGGGCGGAGGTGATCTCCATGCTGGTGGAGATTTTACTAGGAGGATTCTACCACAGGTTGGCTGCTCTGCTTTAGTTGCAAAGCCGTAGATCAGCAGAAAAGTTACAAAAAGGCCAAAGGTAGAGCGTACTCCAAAAGCCGCCAGAATCTAACCAGATCTGGCTGTACCCACCTAACACTGGAAGTGACTCAGCACAGACCACAGCGCAGCTATACAGCTGCATTCTGCAGCATACGACTTTTGCCCAAGGCAGTCACACTTCTGCAAGGCAGGAGGTTCAGACCAGGGCAGCCTCTAATCTGTAGCTGGAAGAAGGAGGGGATAGGAGGAAATTGGGGGGGGGGAGGTCTGGCCAGGGCAGCCACAAATCTGCATAGCAAGAGGGCTCTGCCTGGGGCAATAAAACTTCCATAGTGCAGTTGTGCTTCCAATGCCAGGCTCTTCCCAGGGCAATCACTAATCCCCACACAGAGGGATTCTGCCCTTGACAGTGACACTTTCACTGCTCAGCTGCTAGCCCCAGGGCAGCCACTGATCTTGGAGACTATTCTCAGAGCAGAGACACTTCTGGTGCAGGGCTATTCCTAGGGGATTTCCACATCTCACCACTCTTAGCAGCCCTTTTACAGGACAGCTACTGTCCATACACCTATCCCTGTTCTGCAGAGGAAGCTGGTAACCTCCTTCTCCTGAAGGCAGATCCTAAAGGCTTTAAAAAATGATTAAGAAGGCCAAGCCAATACTAATGACAGACAGCTTCTATGCAGAAAGAAAGCAGGTTTTCAACCCCAAAGAGACTATTAGCAGATGGTCTCCAGACAAAACCCTAAAGGGGGATGTAACCTGATCCCCATCACACAAGACTCTCCTAGAGGAAATTATAAAAATAATCTTTAAAAAGAGCTAGAAGAAAAATGGGGAAAAGAAAGAGAAGCTCTGCAAGAGAGTACAGAAAAGACAAATAACTCACTTAAAGAAAAAGTTGATAAAGTAGAAAAAGAAAACAACTTCCTGAAATGAGAATTGGAAAAGGTGAAGAACTCCCAAGAACTCTAAGATAAATAAATAAATAAATATTTTTATTTAAATAAAATATTAGCAAAAAAGATTACAGAAAACCATTCCCAGGATAATACACCATGACCAAGTGGGATTTATGCCAGGAATGCAGGGCTGGTTCAATATTTAGGAAAACTATTAGCATAATTGACCATATCAATAATCAAATTAACAAAAACCATATGATCATCTCAATAGATGCAGAAAAAGCATTTGATAAAATCCAACATCCATTACTATTAAAAACACTTTAGAGTATAGGAATAAATGGACTTTTCCTTAAAATAATCAGTAGCATCTATTTAAAACCATCAGTAAGCATCATATGTAATTGGGATAAACTGGGATCATTCCCAATAAGATCAGGAGTGAAACAAGGTGGCCCACTAGGATCATTACTATTCAATTAGTATTAGTATTAGAAATGCTTAGAAAAATATAATAGATCACTAGATTTAGAGTCTGAAGAATTTTGGCTCTGCCATTAAATCACTTCATTATTATATATCAGTTTCTTCATTACTGAACTAAGGGACTAGTTATTGATCACAAAATAGAAAATTTTGATTATATCAAATTGAAAAGCTTTTGTACAAATAAAACTAATGCAGATAAGATTGGAAGGGAAACAATAAACTGGGAAAACATTTTTACAGTCAAAGGTTCTGATAAAGGCCTCATTTCCAAAATATATAGAGAATTGACTCTAATTTATAAGAAATCAAGCCATTCTCCAATTGATAAGTAATCAAAGGATATGAACACACAATTTTCAGATGAAGAAATTGAAATTATTTACAGCCATATGAAAAGATGCTCCAAATCATTATTAATCAGAGAAATGCAAATTAAGACAACTCTGAGATACCACTACACACCTGTCAGATTGGCTAAGATGACAGGAAAAGATAATGCTGAATGTTGGAGGGGATGCAGGAAAATTGGGACACTGATGCATTGTTGGTTGGGTTGTGAATACATCCAGCCATTCTGGAGAGTGATTTGGAACTATGCTCAAAAGTTTAAACTGGATTTCTTATCCAGCAGTGTTATACTGGGCTTATATCTCAAAGGTCTTAAAGAAGGGAAAGGGACCTGAATGTGCAAAAATGTTTGTGGTAGCCCTCTTTGTAGTGACCAAAAACTGGAAACTGAATGGATGCCCATCAATTGGAGAATGGCTGAATAAACTGTGGCATATGAATGTTATAGAATATTATTGTTCTGTAAGAAATGACCAGCAGGATGATTTCAGAAAGGCCTGGAGAGACTTACATGAACTGATGCTGAGTGAAACGAGCAGGATCAGGAGATCATTATATATTTCAACAATAGTACTAAATAATGATCAATTCTGATGGACATGGCTCTCTTCAACAATAAGAGGAACCAAATTAGTTCCCTTTGTTCAATAATGAAGAGAACCAGCTACACCCAGCGAAAGAACTCTGGAAAATGAGTGTAAATCACTACATGGCATTTCCAATCCCTCTGTTTTGTCTGCTTGCAATTGATTTCCTTCATAGGTTAATTATACATTGTTTCAAAGTCTGATTCTTCTTGTGCAGCAAAATAACTGTATGGATATGGATACATATATTGTATTTAACATATACTTTAATATATTTAACATGAATTGGACTACCTGCCATCTGGGGGAGGGGGTGGGAAGAAGGAGGGGAAAAGTTGGAACAAAAGATTTTGCAATTGTCGGTGCTGAAAAATTACCCATGCATATATCTTGTAAATAAAAAGCTTAAAAAATACATTTTTGTTTTTTTAAGTCTTTGTTCTTAAACCATTATAAGAAAGTTAGCAACCAGAGTACCTCATATTAAAATCGAGAGGAGTCGAAATCTAACTCAGTTGAGGGAAAACCCAGATGAAGTCATGGGTTTTTTAAAGCATATTTGGAAACCTTGGTTGAGATCATGGAGCAGCAGAATCTTAGTGCTAGAAGGAAACTTGTGAGTCTTCTAGTCCACTTCCATCACTTACAGACAAGGAATCTGAAGCCTCAAGAACCCAAGGCAAAGTGTTCACTCTTGCCTAAAGTCAAACAGACAAAAAATGGCAGAATATGTACCAGAAGACAGGAATCCTAATTCTCAAATCTAGTATAATTTAGGCAAAAAAGTTCATAGTCTTATAGAAACAATAAGAAAGGTGTAGAGTAGCGGAGAAGAAAACTTTCTTAACTAAAAAGGATAACTACATGTGCTGATGGCTTTCAGCTTTGCTTTATGAAGTAACAAGCAATGTAGTAGAAAGAACCACTATCCCTGGATTAAAAGCTTTATAAGGCTAGGGAAGCTGCCTTTTTTCAATTTTACTCCTCCTCTCACCTGGCATGATTGTCTGCTGACACTAGATACCCAATAAGTTATTGGTGGTATTGCCATCCTGCTTCCCAAGAAAGGAAGAAAGAATGAATAAAGTGAAATATATTGAATCAAAGTAATAGCAATGTTCCGGAATGACCAGCTGTCATATAGCAATATAGCAAATAGACTTTGCTATACTTAGTAGTACAATCATCCATAATTACTCTAAAGGACGTATGATGAAAAATCCTATCCATATTCAGAGATGGAACTGGTCGAGTCTGAATACAAATCGAAGCATTCTCTTTAAAAAAAAATATGCAAAGTATTATTCACATATCATCTCATTTGACATAATGCATTTTCAAAAAGTTATGAGACTAACTTGTTATATATTGTTATATATCAATAAATATTGATATATATTTGTTATTATTGTTATATATCAATAAAAATAAATTATTTTGCAAACATATTTTAAATTTAAAAAAAGAAGGAAGGAAGGAATGGGAAAAGGGAGGAAGGAAAGGAGATGTAAAAAAGACATCAAAAAAGAAAATCTCTGCCTTAAAGTAGCTTATACTATACTAGACAGAAATAGTACATAAATATATGTATGCATACATACATACCTATACACATATATTTAGGAAAACTAGATAGAAATAGTATATATATGCATACATAAATATATATCCACCTTCCAGGAAACTAGACAAAAACAGTACATACTTACATGTAATCAAGGAAGCTAAATTAGAAATTGTACATAAATAAATAGTAAGTAAAAGGAAATTTGAGGAAGAATAATGTCTTGAGACCTTGGAGGGACCAGAGAAGGCTTCATAAAGGAGATAAGACCTATATTAAACTCAGAGAGGCAGATGGAAGAAGGTAGTGAGGCATTATGGGGAAAGGCTTATATGACTACAGAGAGGAAAGTGTAAGGCCAAAGGGAAAAGAGCTAATTATTAGACCTCCATTAATTCCTATTTACTTTGGCCTATTTATGAGAGAGGAGACTGGACTTTACAATCCACATTCATATTTCATTGTTCAGATCTTTCAAAAAAATGTCCCTGAGAACCTATGTGCATTGGGCAATACTTAAACCCTTCAGGATATAAAACTAATCTACTCCCTCACCCAGACAAAGTCACTCCCAATGCAGCTAATGAGTTAATGGAGAAAACAGGGGAGTGGGGTGGTGGTGAAAGGTAAAGATATTAATAAAGAGAAAGATAGTGTGAACTGTGGGGAAAAAAAAATATATATATATGTTCTTGTTCTCTTTTATTTCTCATTTTTGCCATCTCCAGCTTCAAGTAAGAGGATGAGCCTACAGAAAATTGAGCCTTTTATTCCACTTAATTTGTTCCCTTAGAAAGAAGAAAATAAGAAAAAAACAATTGTGTCTGCTGCCTGCCTATTGTACAATGGCCTGTCTGTTTTTGCTTTCTATTTCTGATACAGTTATGTGCAGCTCTCTCAATGACCAGGAAGGAAGTCTGGGGCTCAGGAGGGGAGAAGGGTCAAGACAACATGGTAGAAAGTGTAGAGAAGCAGCCTCCTTTCCCAAAACAACACAAAAGCATTTATGATTTAGAGGATGTCAGGGATTTCAATAGAGCTGTACTCTGACACTCTGGATTTCTTCCTGAAACCCTCTCATTCACCATCAACACCCCCTTTCCCACAAATAAAATAAAATTCAATTCAACATCTGAGTCCCAGACAAGTCAATATATATAACACCAACCACAGTTTTAGGATAGTTATAATATACAGTATTTCATGTTCATTATATTTGAAATTTAAAAAACAAATAATTATGTGAAATATGTTGACAGGCTAGGACCAACATTAGGGGATTATAATAGGACTGTAGATTTAGGGTAAGCAAGTGAGCAATGGATAAGGTGCTGGATCTGGAGTCAGGAAAATCTGAGTTTAAATATGACCTCAGATAATTACTAGCTATGTGACCCTAGGCAAATCACTTAACCCTGTTTGCATCAGTTTCCTCATCTGTAAAATGAACTCCAGAAGGAAATGACAAATCCTTCTATTATTTTTGGTAAGAAAACCCAAATGGGGTCATGAAGAGCCAGAAACAAATAAACATCAACAAATACATTTATAATTAAGAAAAATTCTAGAAATTAATCTAGTACAGTGAATTAAAAAAAAACTTGTTAGGGACTTAATAAATTTTTGTTTAATTGGTATAAACTTAAGTAAGGCCCCTGCTATTCTATGTTAAAGGCATTCTCTTCAGTGTAAGCCATCAAGTGTACTGTGGAGTGAGAATCCAATTAAATGTAGCAAGCATTTATTAAGGTACTACTGTTTGTTATGTACTGTGCTGAACACTAAGGATGCAGTAGTTCCTGATTTCAAAAAGTACTTGCTATTTGAGCATTCCAGATGCAGATCTGTCATTCACTAACAATGTGGCCCCTCAAAAATCTCTTTTTCATTTCTAAAATGAGGAGGCTCAAATATATGATCTCAACAGTTTCTTCTATAGCCAGTGCCTCTGAGAAATGCTTATAGAATTAGAATTCCAAAGAAAAAAATCATTTCAATATGCTGGGTCTTGAACATATTCATCAGTGCAGCATCTTATTTGTGGCTTCTACATCTGGCCAATCATGTTTGTGTAACAAGCTACCATCACTGAGCAACTGGTAATTAGCCAGTGAAATTAATCCTTTTATAATTGTCATCTACAGTATATATAATAAGATGCTGATCCACTCTTAAAGGGAATTAGTGAATATCCTAACAGCATGAATATAAAATGTAAGGTCATCGGTGATTGTTTACCTGACATATGGGGTAATTTAAAAAAATTAAGCAAAAACGGGATCCTATGAAAGAATTGTGTTTAGAAAGCCTGTCTAGAAGAATTCCTTTCAACCTGTTATTTATTCAAGTAATCGAATAATATTTGCACTTGTTCTGAAGGCATGTTGCCTTTAATAAATAAAATCTGATCTGTTTAAGATAATGCTGTCTTTCCATCTTCACCAAATTATTATCATTCCAGCTTATAGGAGAGCCTAGTGCAGGAAAATATGTTAGACTTGGAATCAAAGGCTAATTTATTCAGTATGCTGGCTCTGTGACCTTGAAGAGGGTTTCCAAGTAGCACAGGGCTAGAGCACTGGATGTAGAATCAGGAAGACTCATCTTCATGAGTTCAAATCTAGCTTCAGAAACTTATTTATTGTGTGACCCTGGGCAAGTCACTTAACCCTGCTTGCCTCAGTTTCCTTATCTGTAAAATGATCTGGAGAAGGAAAGAATAAAACACTTCACCTCCTTCCCTTGCCTTTCTTTTTAGGTTTCACCTGAGTGGTAAAGGTAGAGTGAAGCCACCAGTTTTCTCTCTGTGGCAGAGGAAAAGATTCTGGAGCTTTGGTCATTAGTCATTTTCTTTTATCTGTAGAGCTATTACCGCATCTCCAGGGCTCAGAATCCACCCCAGTCAGTCACCTAAAGAGTAGAGGAGGAACCTGATATTTTATGCTTCCTGTCTAGAGGGACCCAAAGTCAGTTTAGTGAATGATGAGGATATTTATAATCTGTATACTGCTTTGACAAGATGCTGCCTGGGAAGGAGGCCGCTAGGGTTTGAACACTGTGAAGATGCTAATAAAATCTTCTGGCAGGCAGCTTACTCAGGGGCTAGACCTTTCCTGAGGATGAGGACTGAAATAATAGCTTGAGCTCCGAGATGCTTTTTGAGGGATCTTAAATTGGTGCTTACTCCCTGTCTGCCTGATATTCTGGTTCATTGAAGCATTAGCTCTTTACTTGAATAACACCAGAAATATTCTAGGACTTCTATTTGAGAGTTTTTGTTTGTTGTTGAAAATATACAACTTATCATCAGAACTTAAATGATTAAAAATAAAGAGAAAAGCAAAAATAAACATCCTCCCCAAAGCTAAAAATCATTCTCTCTTGTGCCAGGAAGAGAGCACATTCATTTGATTTATGCATAACCAAAGTCAGTGAAATTGAATCAATCCTTAAATATTTATTAAGAAAAGACCATATTCTAGACTCTGTGCTAAATCCTGGGATTACAAAAGAAGCAAAAGGCAGTTCCTGCTCTTATGAACTTAATAGAGCAGAAGGAAGGGAACATAAAATTGACTTTTGGAAATTTTGGGGGAGTCATCTTGCTATAGTTGGGGTATATAGATAACTGATAGGTTACCCATTTAAGCAGGAGCATGAGACTAGGAGTGGAAATATTAGCAGAATACACATAGGCATATGTCCTACTTTAATCCCAGTACACAGATCATATATTTTTCCTTTCTTGATATTTCTTGGTCATCATTAGGCACAACTCCTACATGATCTCTTAATGGAGTAGTAGGCAAGATGGAGTAGGAGGCTAGGTGGCTTACTAGTTTTAGAGATCCAAGTTATGGGTCACAATCTTTTGATACTAAAATCTCTTTATATGTAAAATCACTACTTCTAACTATAAAGCCTGTGATCACAATACCTCTTGAGCTGGTTGGTATAGAAGTATTTTTTTATGCTAAATGTCAGAGAATTATTGTGTGCTAAGAGTTATTTTTTTTTTTTGCTTTCAGTTCCCCCCCACTCCATTCCAATGTTGTCTGATCTTGCTTCTCTTCATATATCTACTTTTAATTTGTTGGTTTGTTAGAATATAAGAATTTATAAGACATTGAGACTAAAGGAGTCCCTTATAAGTAGAGTGAATATAATGAATTTAGTGAATATATTTTATGATGGTTATTTTCACTGCTCTAAAGTCTTCTTGTTCTTATTTTTTGCTCTTGACTCCTTTGAAATAGATGAAGTTACTAGGTAGGTGAGTTTAGATAAATAATTTTCCTTAAAATCTTAGCTTATCTTATTTTCACTGTTGATCAGTAATTTCTGACAGTTACATAAATTTCAACTGCTGAACCAAAGGAAATAATAATAATTTTAATAGTCTATCCCTTTAGAATCCCTCCCCCCTTAGTAATCTTTTTATATTCCATAGTTCTACTTTCTCCTCTATGCCCCCATACTCTCCAGGGAGGATAATTCTGCTTAATGAAAGGGTTTAAAGATGTTCTCTAAAATGTTCTCTAAAAGAATTGTTACTATAGCTATTAACTCTCAAAGGGGTAAAGTAGCTTTCAACCTCTACCAATAATGGTTAGTTTAAAACCATCTGACCTGTTTGTGCTGAAAGTTGAATTCTAAAAGGTAACCCTTAGCTTTTCAGATCTTTACTTACTTAGATTAGCCTTGCCACTCTTGGGCACATTTTATAAAATAGAACTCTCATCTTTTATCAGGAAAAAAATATTTTAGTGTGTGAAGCATTATACCTTTTTTTGGCAGCATCTTGCTTTTCACCTATGTAGATTTTTAAAATTACCACCTACAAGTCTTATAATTGTGTCTGCATACCTCTATTTTTGTTGGTACACACCTGAATAGACACATTTGATATTTGCTAAATTATAAAAGTGAATTATAAATGAAATTTTCCTATTTGCTTTTTAAGGATATTGACTATACTAATAGTGGTGACATAAACACATAATGTTTGAATGAAAAATAACCATCCTTTGGCCACTTTCAGGTGGATAGGATAATAACTAATAAAAGAGGAAAGATAAAGCTGTTCCAATTTTGGGTTATTTCTGTTTTCTCAGGTAAAGATAATGAGCTTTGTAATGTGAAGGATAGAATAAAAATGGTTAACATGGAATTGAGATTCAAAATAAATTAAAAGATAGTAAATCAATTAGCTTTTCTTAAATTATATTGTAAGTTTTGAAAAAAATTGACAGGTGATCATTGAGCTAATGAAATACTTTAGGAATAGAAGAGACACATATCAGGACAAGAGAAAGATAACTGCTCCTTTTAATGGCAGGAAGAGAATGGAGATTGCTAACTGTGGGCTACTGAATTCCTGGAAGGAAAAAAAAAACTATAACATATTATTAATCATATGATTAGTGAATACCTAGAAAAGGAAGTGGTGATTACAAATAGCTAAGTTGGCTTCATTAATAATAGTTCATGCCAGACTAAATTTTTTTTTGTTGCTGTTGTTTAAGAGCACTAAATTTGTTAATGACTAACTTGTGAGCTAAGAGATATTAAGTGTTGGAAGTGCATTTGGAAACTGACTCAATCCAAATTTTATTCTTTATCCATTGTATATCACAATAATACTTAATACAATGGTCTCAGAATTTTAAAATGTCCTTTTTTGTTAAGTATGTTTAGCAAAGTGAAAATATAATTTAAAAAAATCCTGAATACTGTAAATGCTTTCCACAATTGCTGTTGCTAAAACATTTGTATTGAGCATTCTTATGTGTATTTGAAAATAGTACAGTTAGCCTAATCCTTTGCATTTATGATTCATCAAAAATATACTTCTGGCTCTCAGCCTGCTCTAGGATATTGAAGTTAATGTTTATCTTCTCTTAGGTTATGCAAGCTAAGGAAATTGAACATCTGTTTTGAATAATTTGACCTTAAATAGCATTTTAAAATAAAATCATGTGAATATTATTAATATTAGCAGGAAGCAACCAGGATATTCATTGATTTTTTAATTTATTTTACAGAGTAAAAAATCTTAAAATCCATGTTTTAAAGTGAACCTTTGTTATATTTTAAGGAACAGATTAAACTTAGTGTTTTTCTTTTACTTCTTTTTTCTCAATCAACATGCCTTTGTTTTCTAGAGAAGATAGTTTAAAGATATAGCTCCAAAAATTGACATAAAACGTCTACTATGTGTGTGTGTGTGTGTGTGTGTGTGTGTGTGTGTGTGTGTGTTTATATGTGTTAGGTTTAGAGTCCAAACAGAATGATCTTTAACTTCTAGTCATCCTGATTGCTATTTTCATTTGTGCAACCTATTAATTTATTCTAAAGAGTAGGCTCTTTACCCAGAGATGCTCCATGAATATTTGATTGAATTTTGGAATTCAGCAAAGTTTCTCCAGTATTTTTTCATTCAAAGGCTGTCTTTGTTGACACTCAAGACTGAGAAACTTCCTACCAATCCCATTTTGCCATTAACTTTCTGTATTTCTTATATCACTTTAATTTTTTATAGTTTTCAATATGACCTTGACTTGTGCCTGAAAGGAGGGTAGTTAACATTCTCTGGGATAGGTCATTACTGTTCTATATTGGTAGTTTCTTACGTTTTAAGCTTTAATTGAGTTTAATAGCTTCAAACTCTACTGAAATTTTTGAGACACCTGGTGTGATAGAAAAGCATTATTAGCTTTGAGTTCAGAGGATGTGAATTAGAATTTTGACTTTGTCAGATGTTGCTTACTTTGTGACTGTGCTCATCATTCTGTCCTTTGGAGACTCAATTTTCTGATATGCAAAATAATTTTAGAATATTCTAAAAATCTCATCTAACTCTCAAGCCTATGAATTTGTGATACAGATATCACTTGATTGGGATGTTAGAAGTAGAAGAAATAGCAGAGGCTATCAAGTCTTTCTTTTTCATTTACTTGACCAAGACTACAGAGTTAATAAGTGAGGAAGGCAGAAATCAAACCCAAGTCCTCTGACATAAAAAATAAACTCTTTTTAAGGGATTAGATCTGCTTATTAGGAGACCACATAGATGCTCTTAAATTGCAGGCTAGAAATTTGGCTGAGGACAAAGATAACAGATATTCCTTCCCTCCCAAAATGTTGAGTCCCTCCTCCTAAAAGATAGAGCAATGGATTACAGGCCCTAGGATGGGACAGTACATAGAAGAGATGCTTACAACAATAAGCTTGCTAAAACAAAAAGGGGATTGTCAACTCTATACTACTTCCTTCATCAAAGGAGAGGGAGTTTTGAGAGAGAGATTGAAAGAAAGAAGTAGTGAGAATTTGGAAAAATTTAACAACTTGGTCAATTTATTGACCAACCATGATTCCAGAGAATCTATAGAGAAACATGCTAACCACCCCCTAACAGAGAGGTTTTGGAATCAGTTCAGTTTGAGACATAATTTTAGACATGACTGAATTTGTTTTGCTTAACTATACATATTTATTTTAAGGATCTTCTTTCGCCTTTCCCCCCTCCTCCAGTCCCTTTGTTTTCTAATGGGAGGCAAAGAATGAGAGAGATAATAAATTCTTAATAATTAATTTTTTACGTAGTAGTGAGAGATAACCCTAGCAGAAGAGGATTTTTCCCCCAGAATAAATAAAAGATGCACATTATTTTCAGACCTACTACATAATGATATAATAATTGACCTTTTATCTGCCATCCAAAACTATATGTCACCATTGTGTACTGACTTCTTTCTGAGTTTGGTATTTTGCATTTTAAAGCTAAGTCAGTCATTTTATCTTAGAAAAAAATGTCATCATTCTGCTGATCCATGATGGAGAAAGGGAGAACAGGGAGATGAAAGGGAGCAGTGGGTAGCTCAGAATTGACAGCAATTTGGAAGACTATAGAGGAAGCTTATATTATGATGGCTTGTGCCATTCTGGGATTTAGAACCAAAAATAAGTCACTTTCCCAAGTTGTCAATCATCTCTTGATATCTGGGAAATTAAACCCTCCCTTAAGACCCTTCTAAATGAGTCTCTCTCTACTCCATTGTAGTACTTGTTTCATTTCCTGAGACAGTCATTAGTTTCATCAAATAATTAAAAGGTTGTATTTACTTTATTCTAAGCCAGTTCTTTACACATAAATTAGAGAGTAGATACAAGATATTTTCTAGCTAAGCTGCTAATATGGTGCATCTAAATAATACACTGTAACACAATTTAATTCTCATTAAGAATTCACTTTTCTTAGAAAGGGGAAGCCCATCACTTTTCTAAATGGAACCCATAGGATTTCATCTGTTTTGCATGACATTCTTTGGTACTTATTGTCTTCCACTAACAAGTAGTCTCTAAGGTCTTTTACAAGATGACAGGGCATCATGTTCTGTATCTGCTGATGTGTTTTAGGTCATATGATTTATTTATGTAAATCTTTATAAACTGAGTCTAATTTGCCTTTTCTGTGCATTTTTATTTATTCAACTATGAATATAAATAATATACTACAAATGAAGTTCATTAACGGAAAGAGCTGCTTTGGATGCAGTATGGTATTTTCAGTGGCTTTCTATTACCTCTGGAATAAAAGAAAGGCTCTCTCACAATTTGGTTCTGGCTCACTTATCCATACTTATTATTCGTATTCTATATTCTGACCAAACCAACTTGCTATTCCTAAGGCTTGGCCTTCCATCACCTGCCTCTATTTTTGTGGAGACTAGTCCCTATGCCTCCTATGTTTTCCATCCTCGCCTTTACTTTTGTGAATCCTTAGCCTCCTTTTGGTCTCAGTTTATTGGAATACTTTCAGATCCTTCAAGGATTTAGTGTTTGCTGTCTCTTCAAATGATATTTTTAAAACTCTCTACTTGTAGGTATCCTCCCATATAATGTAAGCTCTTTGAGGTCAGACATTGTTTTTTGTTCCTTTGTTTATTTGTTTTTGCCTTTGTGATCTCCACTTCACAAAGAGGGAATAGCAAATGGACCTGTAATTTCATTCTTATAAAGAATTTCCAGGTCATGGAAAGCCCCATCTGTGTCTTGAGAGAGAGAGAGCTATGGAGACTGAGTATGAATCAAAAACATAATATTTTTAACATTTTGTTGTTGTTTTTGTTTGTTTGTGTGGTTTTGCTATTTTACTTTCTCATGATTTTTCATTTTTGATCTGATTTTCTTGCTCAGCATGATGAATATGTAAATATATAGAGAAAAATGCACATTTGATCTATATTGGAATGCTTGCTGTCTTGGGGGAGGGGAAAGGAGGGAGAAAAAATTAGAACACAAGGTTTTGCAAAGAGAAATATTGAAAACTATCTTTGCATGTATTTTAAAAAATAAAATACTATTTGGTGGGGAAAAAAAGAATCCCCAGGTCAGGAAACTCTCCTCACTATAACATATGTAGAGCATTGAGTTGCCTAGATATCTGAAAGATTCTTTGACATGCTTATTTAACCAGGATGCATTAGAAGCAGGTCATATCTTTAGGTCTTCTTGGCTTTGAGGCTAGTGTCCTTTCCACTATGTCCCGAGGTCTTTCATATAGTGAGTAGTTAATAAAAACTTGTTGAATTGAATTTTACTCTGAGATTATTTCTAGTGGATAACAATTGCCTAAGTTGTTATTATATAATCAAGTATTTTTATTGCAATTTAAAAATCCTTTTATTGAGAATTTTTGATATGTACACATATACATACTATGCATGTACACATATACTCACATATAAGTACATATATGCATGTCTATAAGATAGACTGCTACACATGTATACATGCACAGTGCATATACTATGTAAATACACGATGCATACATACGAGGTATATAATTCTAAAGAGAATATCTAGATGTCTATTGTCTATCTATCAAATCAATCAGTCATTCTCCTCTTAATATTTGGTCTCAAAGACAATGAAAGACAATTGTTATAACCAATACAGTAATAACTAAAATGACTTAGCAATCACGGAGGCATGAAGTTGTTGATAGGCTTATATAGATTTGTGGCATCAAGCACATTTGTGTATGTGGATCCATGTTAAGAGATAGAATGTGAGGTGAATGAACACTTGGTTCCTGATCCTAGGAGCACAGAAGCCAGGAAGAGAAGAAAAAAATACAATGGTAGAGCACTTCATCATTATAATATGGCAAAGGTTCTAAATTAAAGCATTAGCCACTCATTGGTAAGGTCAGCATATTTCAAGGAGCGATAGTCCATGGGTCCCCTTCCAGATGCAGCAGCTGAGGACAATTATCCCCTTCACCCAGGGCTATGAAGTTTCTTTATTTAAAGACCCACAAAACAAAGTTTTTGTTTTTACTATAGTCCGGCCCTCCAACTGTCTGAGGAACAGTGAATTCACTGTTTAAGAAGTTTGAGGACCCCTGAGCTATACTGTGTGTGTTGTTAAAATTTTGGTAGGAATACAGAAGTAATAGGAAGATATCAAGACCCAAACAATTTTGAATAAACGTTGGATAAAGAATGGGTTCATCAGCAGATCTGTCAACTTTGCTGAAAAACTTTAATTGGTGCTGAGGTTTTTAAAAAATGATAATGGCATGTCTTAAATTCTGAATAGTCTTTTTCCTTTGTAGTGATTACTCTCATATCCAATTAGCTTCCTTCACAAGGCATTTTTTGCTTTTTATTCAATAGAATAGGGTGCCATTTGGTTTCGTCATTAGTAATCTTAGCAGTTGTAGTGAAGACATCTTAATTAGAATCATAGATAACTCCGGGTTGAAGGAAGACTTTTTATTCTAGCATTTTAAAGGTAAAATTCAAAATAAACTTGGCCTTGGGACTAGGAATGTTTACCCTGGAGAAGAAAAGACTCAGGGGAATTTGATGATTTTTCTCAAATATTTGAAAGACTGTTTTGTGAACAAGGAATCAATTTTGTTATTTTTGGACCTTGAGAACAAAATTAGAAGCAGCCATGGGTGGAAGTTACAAAGAAAATAATTTAGGCTTAATGAAAAAAAAATTAATATTATTCAGAGTGATCCCAAGGTGGAATAGATTCCCTTGGGAGTCAGTGGGTTCTCCCTCATTGTAGGTCTTCATTGTAGGTTAGATAGCTATATTATAAAGCATTCTTTTTGAGTATGCTTTAGACTATTAGATGATCACTGAAATCACTTCCAACTTTGAAATGCTGTGATTCTGTTATGAACTGAGTTCTGTACCATTGGAAGGAATACCCACATCAAGGTGATCATAGATCCCTTGAATTATAGGATACCTAAAACACATATTTTAAAAAGTGATTCAAATTCTATAGATAGAGATACAGTCAAAAGAAATGGAAAATTGTATATCTACAAGATACAATGAATCAGCAATTATATGAAAATTTTGTGTAATGTTGTCTTCCTCATTAGAATGTAAGCTCCTTGAGGGCAGGGAACAGCTTTTTGTTTTATTTATATCCTTGCTGGTTGGCACAGGGACGAAAATGTGTCAGCTGCTTAATAAATCTGCTTCCCAAGTAACCAAAGTTTAGTTCTTTGAACACTGAATGTTTATTTTAACCAGTTTTATGGCAGTATTTCCAAAATTTATCACATCCTTTCCAATGGACAAAGTTTTACTATTACTTGCATACAAAACAGCATGGTGGGTGAAAAGATGCATACATTGGAAGATCCTTCTACTTACTAGCTGTATAACTTTGAACAAGTCACTTCTTTAAAAAGGAGGCCTTGAATTTGGAATTATGCCCAAAGGGCTATAAAGCTGTATATACTCTTTGATCCAGAAGTTTGTAGCAGTCCTTTTTGTTGTGGTAAGAAACCGGAAAATGAATGGATGCCCATAAGTTGGAGAATGGCTGAATAAGTTATGGTATATGAATGTTATGGAATATTATTGTTCTGTAATAAATGGCCAGCAGGAGGATTTCAGAAAGGCCTGGAGAGACACTTACATGAACTGATGCTGAGTGAAATGAGCAGAACCAGGAGATCACTGTACATGGCAACAACAAAATTATACAATGATCAATTCTGATGGACGTGGGTCTTTTCAACAATGAGATGATTCAGACCAGTTCCAATGATCTTGTGATGAAGAGAGCCATCTACACCCAGAGAGAGGACTGTGGGAAATGAGTATAGTTCACAACATAACATTTTCACTCTTTTTGTTGTTTGTTTGCATTTTATTTTCTTTCTCATTTTTGAATGATGAACAGGCTAATTTAAGAAAATCTTGGAAAGACTTACATGAACTGATACTAAGTGAAGTGAATGTAATCATTTTACATAGTAACAGCAAACTTGTGTGATGATCAGTTATAATACTTAACTCTTCTCAGCAGTGCAATGATCTAAGACAATTCCAATAGACTTTGAACAGAAAATGCCATCTACATCTAGAGAGAAAACTATGAAGACTCAATGCATATCGAAACATAATTTTCACCTTTTTTGTTTGTTTTTTTCCTTGACGTTTTTCCCTTTTGTCTTGATTTTTCTTTTACAACATGACTAATATGGTAATATATTTGAAATGATTGTACATATATAACATCAGATTATTTGCTGTTTGGGAAAGGGAGTGAGAAAAAAATTGGCAATCAAAATATTATAAAAATGAATGTTGAAAACTATCTTTACATATAATTGAAAAAATGCTTTGATATTTTATAAAAAGAAGAGTTTGGATTAAATGACTTCTAGGATCCCTTCCTCCGTTTTAAATCTATGATCTATGACCATAAATTGTAAGCTTTCAAAGTGTAAGCTTTTTGAAAACTCAGAATTACGATTATGATTATTAATCATTGTATATATATATATATATATATATATATGTATATATTTATATAAATCAAAGAGGCTTCCAGACACGTATTAGAAGCTTTCTGTTGTAGGTTGCCATATAGTTTGATCTTGAATAGCAGACTAAGAAGTTGGAGTGCTCACTTTTTTTTTTTTGTTTTTGTTTTAGTAAGATGGTGCTATTAGGGATTGGCTACCACATCTCCTGTTAGAGACTTTTCTGATCACTGCTTCTTCATTCCTGCCACTGTTGAGTCAGCTGATGGCATCTTCCATCCCTGATCTTTTCTTTTCTGCTTTTGAGGTTTTCTCTTGCTTTTCAGTTTTTATACCCAAGGGCATAGCTTTTTATATGCCTATATTCCTAGGCTTGATGATAATTCACCTTTTTTCCCCCTAATGACACAGACCTTTTCTTTACTGTTAGAAATCCAGAAGCCCTCTTGTGTTTCCATTTATCCTGTTCCTGGTTCACCAGCTTGTCTATGGATGCTTGAGATGGCTAGAAGCATAACTGAAGTATTAATGATTTTTTAAAACAAATATGACAGAACTGTCTTTTGTTCACAATGAGGTACAAATTGAATATGCCCAAATATGTAACTTCTGTAGGAATTCTTACATAAGGAAAAATTTTGTTGAAAAGTATCTGGGTGGATGCAGGACAGTCCGTCCCCCAGATCAGTGTACCTGTGACCTGGCGGATGATGGATCACAAGTTCCTAATTCCTTGAAAAAAGGATGAAAGGACAAATATGTGGATTCCCTGATAAGATAAATCTTCAGGGGGAAAAAGTATCACAGCCACATTACCCTATAGGTGGTGGACAAGAGAATGGGGGCAGTACATTGACTGGAGGAACCATCACACACACACACAAAAAGAATCTGTGCTTCCCCCAAGCTATCTCCACTTCAAGCAAAGTTCTTATTACCCTGTTTTCTATACATCTCAGAACTAACATTAGCAATGTAGCTAATCAGTGCCCTGATAAATTGTGAATAAGTGAGGCTTTTATTTCATGTGCATAAAGCTAAGGGTTGCAAAAAATATGCAGCCACTCTGCCAGCTCTATGATGGAGATGGGGATGGTGTGTGTGTGTGTGTGTGTGTGTGTGTGTGTAAGCAATTTTATATTATTGCTTCAGTTGCAAAGTTATTTGCTGTGCTAGTTTTTGTGGTAATTGATCACACTATTACTTGATGCTCTGGCATTCAAAAAATTTGATAGGATGATAAAACTTGGAGAGGCTATATAGGAGAAAATTAAAATAAATAATAGTATGTAAAAGGTATCCTATGTAAAATGTCCTAACAGTTGCATTTATTTAGTCTGAAAGGAGGAAACCTAAAGGGTAAATTTTGTAATGGACATAAAGACCATAAAGTTTATCAGGTAGAATAATTAGGAATAATTAATTTTATTTACTTATTTGATTAACCAGAACAGACATTAGCTGACTATGCCCAGATAATAGAAATTTTATTATATTCACTGAGCAAAGCCTCTCATATGTACCAAATAAATCATGCAGTTTCCAAAACCCCTAAACTCCAGAGCTTCCAATAGACTAATACAAATTATAATGATAGGTTAGAAAAAGGATAACTAATTACATACAGTTATTACTGCTGTCACAAACAATGATAAAAGATGGACTAATCAAAAGCATTTGCCACTAGATATGATTAAGCTAAATTTAATTCCCTCTAAAATTCTAAGATGTGGATTTCTTGTATGCATATAACAGAGTTATTCTAATTTCAGGAGACTCAGATAATTATTCTTAAAGACCTTCAAAGTCTAGATCTGAAAACTGTCACTTTTTAACAAGTAGCTATCAACTCAGAATCCTTTTCAAATGCCTACAAGGTTTTATTCACTACTTAGATACCAATGACTTCAGGGTGTTTTGTTATCTGAACACAAACAGAATTTGTGTGTTAATTTGCATTATGGTTCCTTTTATTTATATGCCCAGTTGGAAGGCTTATGTGGAGAAAAAAATAAGAGAGGTAAAGAAGGAAGTACAGAGGGAAACCCAATTACTCTTTGAAAATGCATTTTCTCACAGTCAAAACATTGAAACAGAAGGTGAAAATTAAACATTCAACCATATAGAAGAATTTCTAAAAACAGATGATTTGTCTGAAACTGAATAGAAATAATACATAGAAGTCTTTAAAAATAGTTGGTGAGTTAATTCTTCTTTGGCTATAAAGGAGCACAGGAATGATAAAATAAATAAGGTTTTTAAAAAATCCTTTCTCAAATCCTATGTTAATTTTGATGCAACTTCAGTTTGGTTGGAGAAATCACTATATAATAAGGCTGATTGGAACTCAAGGTGATTAGAGAGAATAGTAAGAAAGCACCTAGGTGTTTTTAATGAGGTCCAGTAATCAGGATGAGAGAAATGATTGTATATTCTTGGGTAATAAAAGAATTAGTAGACATGGTGATTCACTGAAACACTGTCAGTGATCTTTCTTTAAAAACTATATTGTTGATTTTTTGTTATATGATTATCATTTCCCAATTACCTTCCATTGGATCCTCCCTTTAAATAAAAAGCAAGGAAACAATCCAGTACATTAATCATGTATCTCCACAGAATATATCTCAAACTGATATACAGGCAGTATCCTGACTCAAATAGAGTAAATGGTATTTTGCCTCAATTTGCTAGAAATTTAAAAGTATGTTTAAAGCTCTTTTGGTCTTTTAGTGGTACAGAACTTAGTACATAGTTGGCAAGAGGAATTAGTTAAAATAAGAAGCTACCAGATGTTCTGCTTTTCCTCTCTCATGTCTGTATTCCAGGTAGAGCTCCTCTTCTGTCAGCCTCCTGGTCCTCACAGTGGAATCCACACTTTAATGGCCTGTATCCAGGATTAACAAATTGATGTGGGAGTATTTTGGCTGCCTTTGGCCCTCTGCACAGTTTGAGCTACCCTTGGCCATAACAATTCAGATTTGTGACTCTGGTGAAGGACAAATGCCCTAATTTTCTTTCTTTTTGTGGGGGGAGAGGAAGAGCTGCTGATTGTTGTTACTGTTGTCTCCTTGAGAGGGTGTGTTCTGTTTTTTGTTTTTTTATCTTAAAATTTCTTTTCATACTGAGATTAATAAAAGCAAACATGAACATTTTCATAAAATGACAATAACAGAGGATTGATAAGAAAGCTTGAACTTCAGTTACACATTTTTTTTTTCAAAGTACAAATTAAGGGAGTAACAACATTGCTATTTTTATCTTCTGCATTTTTGCTTACATGTATGCTGTAAAATTCATTTTTGTTAATATCTTTTGTTAAATATAGAACACTTAAAAGTGGGGAAAATGAGTGGAATCTCTAATTAAACCCATGTGACTTTGTTCCAGAAAATATTATAGATTATATTAATAGTTTTTTTTTTTCCTCCAGACTTTTCTTAGTATGAAGATATACCAGGATTTGAACAATTATGATTACTTAGTCTAGTATTCAGAACTCTGTGCAATTTACTAAGGATGATTTTTCTAAGTTAAAATACAGAACTAAACCTACAGGTTTTTGCTGGTGGTAGATATAGAAAATACAAAAAGGCTGGCTGACTGATTAGACAACAGTGGACTGGTTAGAGAACAAAGGCTTTGATTCATCATTGAGGGGGGGGACTGCCCTATTTTCAAATAGCTATTGGGATTTTCTTTTTCTTCAGCTCTGTGGCAATGATTAAAGAATGAATAGATAAATAAATAAATAAATGAGAGTAGTAGTTTGTTTTCTTCATAAGTGCTTAAGTGGCAGCTGAGGTAACTTAGAGGCAACTGACTGAAGCAGTGTAAGTAATGGACTGGAAAACAGGAGCCTTAAGGTTTTGATTCTAACTCTGTCACTAACTTTTTATGGAGGTCTAGTAAAGTTGCTTCCTTATCTCTCTGTGACCTATTTTGCATTTTTATTAAATTTCACCTTTAATGACACTGTGACTACTAATTAATAGAAAGGAATTAATTATTCCATGGATGAAAATGCCCTTCTTAAGTACTTATTTTGAACCAAGCACAGTGAGTGCTAAGGAATACAGATAGAAAAACTGATTCAGTGTCTGCTATCAAGAAGCTCACAACAGAAACTCAATTGTAGAGTGATATCATTTATAAAGGAATCATTTGCAGGGCCTATGGAAAAATTTAGAAATTCTAAGAATCCTACAGCTGGTGTGTAAGACAAAATCTAGGGGTATCTGGACTGTAATGTATATGAGGGGGAAGAATGAGAGATGTGTCGGGAACTGTGCTTAATAATAGCACATAAAAAAGTGTCCTTTTCTCCATCAATATGACTTTTTAATAGTGACCAGAATTTGTGACTGTGGATCTAATTGCTTTTTATTTTGTTTTGACAGGCTCTTTTATGTTGGTTAACACATCTGGGAGGCCAGAATTACAAAGGACACATCTTCTCTTACCCCAGCTTAAAGAAAACGACACCCATTGCATTGACTTTCACTACTTTGTATCCAGCAAAAGTCATTCCCTTCCTGGGCTATTGAATGTTTATGTAAAAGTTAATAATGGTCCTTTGGGGAATCCAATCTGGAACATATCTGGAGCTCCTACTGGTACCTGGAATAGAGCAGAACTGGCAATTAGTACCTTCTGGCCCAACTTTTATCAGGTACATACACTTCACTTTTCATTTATAGTAGAAAATGCTTGTTAATTGATTAATTGAAATATGTTAATGCTTTTAACCTAAATATATATATTGTTGTTTGTTATTTTAAAAAGGCTCTCTTGTTTCTTTTGGGAGGGTTGCATTTTTACAATCTAAAATGAATGAAGTCACAGTATCTTGTCAATAAGGTACGTCATCATATACCCTCAAAGAGGAGCTTTGTTTTTTCAAAATTATTTCTCTGTGTTTACTGAGGTACTGACCTTTTGAAAGAGACCTGTTCTAGCCAACTTTATATGTATGATAAATTTTTTTAGTAGTAGGATAGAAAGGAGAAATAGGAAGGACCGGGGAAGAGTGGAAATAAATACCCCATTGTTTATTTCATATTATTATTTATTATACATATAATATGTCATTACATGCTACAATAACATATGAGCATCTAGGTGGTGGTACAATAATAGAGAGAGCACCAGGTCTGGAGTCAGGGATACCTGAGTTCAAATTTGGTTTTAGACACAAATTTGGACAAGTCATTCAATCCTTATTTATTTCAGTTCTCTCATCTGTAAAATGAGGGAAAGTGGAGAAGGAAATGGCAAACTATTTCCGTATTTTTGCCAAGAAGACCTCATGAACAAAGTTCACAGGGTCATATAAAGTTGGACATGACTGAACAATTACAACCACAACATGTGGCAAATATTAAAATAATACCTTTACTTATTCGTTGTTACTTATTACTATTTATACTATAATTTAATGAATTATTTCATCTCGGTGTGGGAAGACTTCTAGTATCAAATATCAATCTACTTTTTTTTGTAATGGAAATGAATAGATCGTAGATCTAAAGTTTGAAGGGAACACAGAGGCTATCTAATCAACTCCATAACTTTATAAACCGAGAGCCAGAAAGATTGAGGGATTTGCCCCCAACTTAAGAGCAGGCAGTAAGTAGCAGAACAGGGATTTAATTATAGATCTTTTGGCTTGAATTTCAATTCTCTTTCCACTGTAGCCAAGCTCAGTGGTCCACACAGTATTCACTTAAGCTACAGTTATTAAAACCGTAGGACATTTTCATCCTATTTAACTCTGATAACTTTGGCTCTGAAGACTGCTAAGTGACAGTTAAGAGCTTAATTTTTAAAATATCTATTAGTATAAGTAAGCTGGGATATAATCCAAATTGAAGCATTTAATTTCTTTTTATTTAAAAATGCTTTCTACATCTGGCTGTGAAAGTCAACTATGCTAAAGGGATGGCTAAATTTCTTGACAACTGGGAGAGATCAGACTTTGTTTTTGTTGTTCTTGTTGTATTTTTTATTTATTTTGTTAAACATTTCATAATTATATTTTAATCTGATTTGGGCTGTACCCTTCAGTTTGACACCTGGACTAAAGAAGAGTATTTGGTATCTTTGGGCTACATGATCTCTAATATCCGACTCTAAATCTGTTGAATCTTATGACTATTATTATATATTACTGCGAATTATTTTGATTATTAAATGCTAATAATATTAAATACTAACAATACAATATAAGATCTCCATTAAAGTTATTCAGTAACTATTGGTTGCATTTTTTAGGGAATGATGACACTCTAGATTTTTCCTTTAAATATTTTCCTATAACTATTGTGTAAATCTATTGTTTCAAATACTAAGTAATTAGAAAATATAACCCCACTTTCACAGTGCTAGTCATTGTTTTGTCCAGTGCTTTCTTTTTGTAATACACTTCATAGAGTTTCTACTTCAGGAGGAAAGAAAAGACATATCTAAGAGGCTTTTTGGGGAAATTTGTAAAAGGGATAGATTATTTTCACCAAGTGAATGGGAGGTACAAGAGAGAAATCATTGATGATGTGTGACTTGAATTAGACCTTGAAGAAAGGCAAGCATTTCATTAGATGAAGCTGTGAGGAAGAGAAGTTGAAGAGAAGACATTTTAGCCACGATGAGCAAAGTCATAGGGTCTACAACTTAGATGTCAAGTGTATTTAGTTAATACAGTGTCCAAGAGGCACCAGACTCCTCCAAAGCCTGTGTAGAGATTGTAGATAAACTGTTAACTGACGTTTTAAGAACATGAGAAGGAAGATGAAATTTATATCTTGAAGCTATTATGTTGGGAGTATTTTGAGCTTTTACATAGTTGAATAGAGAGCTAGGAAATTTATATAAGGGCTTTCCCTCAACAATCCTATGGAAAGGTAACTAGTGCAAATAGTGTTATTGCCATTTTACAAGTGAGGAAACCAAGGTTCTCAGTTTGTAACTTCTCTAAAATTATATAGGTTGTAAATGACAGACCTATAATTTAAGCCAGGCCCTTTGACCTTAAGTCTAATGCTCTTTCTACTATATCACATAATTTACCCTCAATATATATTAAATTAAAATTGAGTTTTAGCAAGAAGTAGAATTTAATATAAATATTTATATCTTAATATACTTTTAAAAAATCTTTTTAAAAGGTTTTTTGGAGCTAACTTACAATCCCTAATACTAACTAGGCATTGCTAATAAAAATTAAAGACAATGTTATATGATCAAATTAATAATAAATGTCTTTCATATAAATTCTCTGAAATTTTAAAAGTATATAGAGTCAGGGCCTGCCTTATGTGGTCCTACATTTTTTCTCTGAAGAATAGTTGACATCAGCATTTTAGATGTTATTTTATTGATCCTGAATGGATCATCTGGCCCCAAATATATTCTTACCTTGTCATAACTACAGTGATGTACTGTCTCTAGAAGGGGGGGAGAGAGAGAGAAGGATAAACATGTATATATACATACATATACATATATATATATATATATATATATATATATATATTTATCACCTTCTCATAACTACATTGAAGCATTGTATCTAGAAGGTATATAGATAGATAAAGATAAAGACATGATAGATATGTGTATATACATGTATATACACACACATACACACCCGTGTATACACATATACACACACACACATACATGCTAAATGAGAAGAAGTTAAAATTAAATTCATCCACCAACACATCACCAGAGATTATTAGTTCTTTAGATTAATTGGAGAACAATATCCAGGAGTGCAGTACAGGTAAGAAATTTTTGGGTGGCCTATGGACAGAATACTCGGCCCTCTATCTAGAAGATCTGAATTAAAATCCAGTTCTGGGCACTCACTAATTGTATAATTCTAGAACAAATCACATAATCTCTGTTTCCCTCAGTTTCCTCAACTATAAAACGCGGTTGGTAATACTTAAAAGAACCTCAAAGAGTTTTTGTAATAAATAAATGAAATAATATTTGTACCTCTTTTATTGTTTGATCTAGTCTGTTTTTAAGGTGTTATTTTTCAATATTTTTGTCTCCTTTATTAAGCTATTAACTATTTTTTCATCATTTTTTGCATCACTTATATTTCTCTTCCCAATTTTTCTTTTGCTTCTTTTGCTTGATTTTCAGAATCCTTTTTGAGGTCTTCCATGGCCTGACACCAATTTAATTTTTTTCTTGGAGGCTTTGGATTTAGGAGCTTTAACTTTTGTTGTCTTCTGAGTGTGTGTTATGAACTTCCTCATCACCATAGTAACTTCCTTTTTCTATGGTTTGCTAATTTTCGTAGCCTACTGCTTGATTTTTAACTCTTTGTTAAAAGTCTTCCAGTTGTGAAAGATTCACTGTCGCAAGCTTCAGGGATTGTTGTGCAGTTGTTTTCAAAAATACTTCTAGGAATCTGTAAGTTTTCAGTTCTTTCAAAGTGTTATGATCCAAGGAGAGGTGTGTTTACACCTGTGAAAGACCCAAGAACTCTTTTCTGTCCTGGAACTCTGAGGAGAGTCCCTGCTCCACTGTGGCTACAAGTTCTGATGTTCTGGTGACCTGGATCCAAGTATGGGAAAAACAACAGTATCCTGCCTCAGTGACAGCACAGACACCCCTGTAATCTCCTTCTGATCAGTTATTCAACTCCCTTACTGTTTGTGAGCTGAGAGGCTGGAAGTAGCCACTGATGTGGCTCCCAAGAACTGATCCTTTGTTTTCATTCTAGTTATTTGATTCACTTAAAATCTTGCCTCTTAAGTGGATTATTTACTATTGATAATTATGTCAACTTAAATATGGATCTGAAAGGAAAACATTATAGGATCACAGGTCCAGAGTTTGAGTCCATCTACTACTTTATTATTGAATAAACTGAAGCCAGAGAGATTAATAGTCATTAGTGGTAAGGTTGATATCTAGTTTTGACTTCAGATTCGGGACATTTTTCTATCATTTGTTGTTGTTGGTATTCAGTTGTTTTCCAGCTTTGTTTGAAAGTTTTTGACCCCAGTGAGGTTTTCTTGGAAAAGGTATCTGGAATGCTTTGCCATTTCCTTCTCCATTTTAACAGGTGAAGAAAATGAGGCAAAGAGGGTGAATTAAGTTTCCCAGGGTTACACATCTAGTAAGTATCTGTGATCGCATTTGAACTTAGATCTTTCTGACTCCAGACCAGTGCTCTATCCAACTACATCACCGAGCTATTCCCTTACTACATTGCTCTCTAAAAATAAGAAATTATACTATAAACAGGGATATGTGCTGGTAAATGTTTAACAATGAACTCAGTATATGTGTGTATGAAGGGAGATGTACTCACAATATATTTTACATTTAAGTCATATTATTAAATATTTCTTTTTAAAAGTCTTAGTAATCAATAGAACAATAAATCGAGTTCTGATTACATCCTTTGCTGAGGGACCCTCCAGAAATTTGTTTTTAGGCTTGAAATATCACCAGGTCAAGTACTTGATATCTGATTTTGTATTGTGCCTAAATTAATTTTAAGCACTTCATTCATGCTCATTAGCTTCAAACATTCCATTATTGTTGGCCAGCAGACTGTTATCTGACAGCCATCAATCTTTTGGACTTTGCATCTTGGTTTATATTTTAGTTTAGAGGGTAAACTAAGACAAAATAGCCTAATGCGGGAATGGGAAACCCTTTTCTTTCTACCAACGACCATTTAGATATTTATAATATCATTTGCAGGCTATCTTATATCAACTTATACAACTCAAGCAATGGGAGATTGTTATACCTATACCTCATTATTGCCTAAAATTGTGTTGGCAGAGCCAGACCAAATGATTTGGCAAGCCTTACACAGTCTACTGGCCATCCCCTGGCCTAAAAATACAACATTCCTAATTCAAGATAGTCTATCTAGGTGGTATATTATATCATTTTCAGGTAGCCTGGAAGTCATTACTCCATTATCCCTAAGTCTGCACCACATCATTCCCTTCCTCAAACAGTTGGAACCCAAATTTATTTGGGGCAAAGGGATGAAGGTCTCATCTTCTGGACCTACCTCCTGCTAGAAGGGACCATGAAAGCTATCTCTGCTTAGCAGGGTCCAGAGTGACAAGGGAAGATGAGTAATTTAAAGAGACTGGCAATGGCATCCAGGAGGTGCTGATTCTTGGGATCAGGTAGGGGATGAGATCCACATTCAGCAAGTAGTTGGAGGAACATGGCTTGCAGTTTAGAAGACAAAGTTTACAAGTGGCTAGGTAGTTTGGAGGTTATTACTGCATCATTCCTAAGGGCTGCACCACATCAATCTCAGCATTGAAGAACGGAGGGTCCTATCTCTACTTGAAACTTTCAAACTACTCTGTGACCAGAGAGTTAGAGGATAAAGAGTTATTATTTTGCCCTTTGAATTATAGTTGGGAAGTTAGAGCTTATCCTAATTGCTTGAGCATGGAGTATAAACTTCTTAAAGACAGGAAGCACATCATTTTAAATCTTTCTATCTTTAGTACTTAAAACACTGCTATGCATGTTTTACTAAATATTGAATTGAAATATGCAGAATACTAGCAAGCATAAATTTTTTGGTTTCTATCAGCAGTACATATATGGAAAATGTTTTATTTCTAAATACTTTTTAAAATTGTCATTTGTTGATAATATTGAATACTTTGTCATTTTGGTTCAGATCTAAATTTTGGAGGCTTTTATTTATTTGGTAGGTTGTCAACATAAATAAAGACAAATGCCCTCTTTATTTTTGATAAACAATGTGTTTTTTGGCATCCATAACTTTCATAACCTTTCCCCTCTTGTTATTTCCAGCAGCCACTTAACAGAATTTAAAAAGATTTCTCAGCTGCTACATAAAGGTATTCCAACCTGTAGTCATTTATGCAGCTTCTACTTACTATATATGGCAAGCTACTGTGTATGCTACTCTACAAATCACAATGGTAGCCTGCATGTAATACAGGTAATTGCAGGTTAATTACTGTTCATTAAAACTTAAATTGTCAAGTATTTGGTGATTAAGATACATTTAATTCCTTAATTAATGCTTGTTCTAATTGCTGCTACTTAAAACCTGCCCATTAGCTAGAGCTGTACCAGTAGGGAAGTGTGGGCTACCTGCTTTTTCATCAGAGGAAGAAACCAACTGAAATACCTGCTTCCTTTGATTTACACATCAGCAACTTAATGCTTTTTTTTCTTTAAATGAAAAGGTCCCCCCCTGCACAGTGGCTTTCTTTGTTATACTATTTTTTTTTTTTTAAAGAAAACACTTTGCATCTTTGATTTGCTCTTATTTTTATTTTCTCCTCTTAAGTCAGAAACAAGTTATCCAAATCCACAGGTTTCTGGGTATCCCCAGAGAATGTAGGCTTCTGATTGCCCTGGACTTTCATACATTGAGGAGTTCTTTGTACCCCTGGGTCCATAAGTATTGCAGTTCTTTTCCTGGGCCAAATTAGTTCTTTATAATTTTACATTTATTTTTTATTGTTTTATGGTTATTATTATTTTTATTTATAGTGAATACATTGTTTTCTCAAACTTTGACTTTGTATCAGTTCATGGAAATATTTCCAAGCTTCTCTATTTTGATTAAATTCCATGCTTCTTACTGCATAGTAGTATTCTATTACATTTATGTTCCACAGTGTGTTTAGCCATTCTCTAACTAATGAGCATCCACTTTGTTTCCAGCTCTTGCTACTACAAAAATGGTGTTATAAATATTTTGATATATTTAGAACCTTTTCTGGTGCACTGTTGGCCTCTTTATAGTACATGCTTAGCAGTATAAGTTAGAATAGTCTGGGTTACAAAGTATGGACATTTTAGTGCCTTTATTTGCATAATTCCAATTTGCTGTGCAGAATAGTTGTACAAATTCACAGCTCTACAAAAAAGAAAGGGGATAATGTTAACATTATTTTAATCCCTTCTTTTTTTCAAAAAAGAAGAGCCAAATAAAGGAGTCAAATGTGATAGCAAAAATGGTCTTCATTTAGCCATTATAGCCTCCTAATTAAAATGGATTCTCTTGGATGAGTTGAAGGATTCTGGGTAAAGATTAGGCTTGGATTCCACGTGAACTGTGTTCAGAATTCTTTTGCAGTAAGAACACAAAGGAATTTGCTCATAAGACTAAGCCAAGATTTACCCTTTACTAGTCTGATATCTTTTCTAGTAAATGAGGACTTCAGGGAATGCAGATAGCATGATCTAACCCATCTTTTGAAATATGACCTCTAGTTTTCACTCACTGTCTTTTTATATAGTATTTGCTTTCAACTCAATTATTCAATATTTTAAAATTAGGTCATAATTTAGCATGACAAAATTCATGTTTGAATTGCGCTCAGAGGTGGTACTTTTCTGTTACGTTGTCCGTATACTCAGAAGTTGGAGGTGTGGTAGGAGAGTATTACTCCAAAGTAACCAGGGACATTATTCACAATAGCTGCCTCTGAAATCTAATTATGTCTCAGAATGAAAACTGATAGGAGCCATGTCTAAGAATTGATGAGCACTGGACTTCGAATAACTGTGGTCACATTAAAATTGACCCAGGTCTGATACTTGTACAAATAGTAGATTACAATAAAAGAGAATGTGTGTAAATATTTTTCAAATCAATTTTAAACATCTTTTTGAGAAGTTACTATGTATTTTGATTTTAAAGTTTCCCCATTTTTTCCTCTTCTAATCTATGAGAAAATTTTCCTTTTTCCTTGCGAATGCCACCTCTTTCTTTTATTTTAAATCATCTGTGATTCTTGTGGCCAACCAGAATAAGGATTTTTGACTTTTGTATATTCTGGGGTCCTTTCGTTTTCTCTTATAGAGATTAAACCTATGCCTTGAAGAAATCTTAAACACTCAGCAAGTGACAATTTCTCTCAGTCTCAGTTTTTTCACTTGTAAAAAAAGGGGGGGAGGAATAATAGTATCTATCTCACAGGTTTTTTAATTAAATTAAATTTTTAATTTTTTTAAAAAAACTTTTATGATCAAGTGTGATCATGTATTAATCCTGTATAAAAATAAGGCTTTGGATCACAACCTAAGGAGCATCCTGGACTTTTTCACTCTCTCTCACATGCCATGTGCAATCTGTTTCCATGGCTGTCAATTTCAGCTTTGCAACATCTCTAATATACCCTCCTCTTTCCTTAGCATTTATAATACGCTGGTATATACCTGTATCATCTCATGCCTTAATTACCTGCAATAACCTTTTATTATCTTTGCTTGCCTCACATTTCTCTCCACTCTAATCTATCTTCCATTCAGCCTCCAAAAATGATTTTCCTAAAGTACAGGTTGAATCATGTAACCTCCCTACTCAAGAAAATCCAGTGGCTCCCTGTAACTTTCAGATTCAAATACAAAATATTTTTGGCATTCAAAGCTTTTCCTAATTTAGCCTCCTCCTACCTCTTCAGCCTTCTCATACCTTAGTCCTGGACTGGTACTTTTGAGTACAGTAACATTCACCTCCTGCCAGTTCTACAAGCAAGTTTGAGGCATTTTCCATCTCATCTCTAGACATTTTCTTTTCTTCATGGCTGGGACATTCTTTCTCCTCAATCTCTGCCTCCTAACTTCTTTGACTTTCTTTAATTCTGAGATAAACCCCCAGATTTTTTTTTATTTGTTGGTAGTTTTTAAAATATAACTTTTTATTGACAGAACATATGTCTGGGTAATTTTTTACAACATTATCCCTTGCACTTAACTTCTGTTCCCTTCCCTGTTTTCCTTTCCCTTCCCTCCCTCCACCCCCTCCCCTTAATATGTCACAATATATCCTAGATACAATATATGTGTGCAGATATATGCCCCACATATATTGCATATGCATATATGACCCACATTTTGACCCAGAATTCTTCATGACTACTCAAATCATTCATTATTTTTGGCTATTTAAGGCCAAAGATAACTTTTTTTATTTTTCTCAATAGGGGAAAATGCTTTTAGTGAAGATGTTTATAGACAGATGGGATAGCTTTTTTTTTTCTTTTTTGTGTGTAAACTTTGAAATGTGATAGGAAACAATGCCATATAAAATGTAATTAGTAAGATTGTTTAGGACAGGGATTATTAAACTTTTTCCACTCACAACCCCTTTTTGCCCAGGAAATGTTTACATTATCTAGATATATGGTTATATAAAATAGATCTATATATTTATATATAGATATATAAAATAGGTGTACAAATGAATCATTTACTGATAATAAATTATAATTTCATGACCCCCATATTCAATCATGAAACCCCATAGGTGGTTGAGGACCACAGTTCGGGAAACTGGGATTTAGGGTGACTAGATAGCCTTGTTTCTTTTTGTTCTAAGGCATAGACAAGTGGGTCTCACTAGAATTTTTTCAGCACAGCCAATTGTGTTGGTAAGCAAATCCCCTTTCTTTGCTCACACATAGCATGGGAAAATGGAAAGAATGAAAAGCTAATTTTGCTCTTCATTGAAGCAAGGAGGATAAGGGATGCTGCAATGTTAAACTGCTTCTCTATTTCCTGTTTGTCAGGTGTCTGAGGGATAGCCTGATGTAAAACATCTACCAGACTTGCTTCTAGGGTTGCTTTTCATAAGCAAAAAGGAAACTAGTATTTTAACCAGTTGTTTCCTGACTTGACAGCTAATTCTGTCTACCAATTCCTTTCCTTCCCTCATCCTGTTATCTCTGCATTTTGCCTCACTAGCTGTTATTTTGACTAATCAGTCCCATATATTACTTGCAGATGTTGTCAGATGTAATAAAATGCAGAGCTTTGAGAGAATCAAAATGTTAATGTTCTTCTGACAAGCCAAGTCATGAGTGTGAAAAGGATAGTGGGGAGTACTGAATCATGGCAGAAATTATATGAGAGAAAAAATAGATGGTAGTCCAGTCTTAGATTTCTTCTTTTAATTAACCAATTTTTTTTAAAAAGGTCTGTAATATACTAATGATGACTGAGTTATTTTCACTTTTTCAGTTAATCACAGTTTATTTTGAATTAGAAGGAAAGAGCTTTAAGCAAATTAGCTTATTAGAATGTGGTAGAAAGAACTCTGTACTGGAAGAAAGAAGACTGGTTCAGAGAGTCCTGACTCAGACTATAAAAGATTTGTCATCTTGGAGAAGTCAGTTAATTTCTCTTTGCCTCAGTTTTTCTATATGTAAAAATGAAATAATATTGATTCAAGCTACTTTACAAAGTGATTGTAAGAAAAGAGTTTTGTCCATCTTAAAGAGCTATATAAATGGAAGTTATCATTATTACTATTTATGTTTGCTTTAGAAAAGTGTTAGGAAGCTCATCTCTTTGATGTCTGCCTACCACCTCAGAATTTTGATTACTTTCTCTAGTACAGAAGTACCAGATGAGGAACTCACTTCATGGAAAATGTTTACAGGGTGGTCAGAAAAAGTGAAAACAAGACCATTCTCAAGGTCTTTCTTAACTTTGGAATTGATTGTATGACATGGGAGACACTGGCACAGTATTGTCCAGTGTGGTGTGCCCTCATCAGAGAAGGTGCTGTGCAAAGCAGAATTAAATTAGCCCAGAAGAAATGCAAGAAGTGCAAAGTTAGAGAACCCAACCCAAATGTTCATAGAGACTACATTTCGAGCTTATATTGGTCTGATCAGCCAGTTGGACATACTATAACTTCACTCTTAACAAATTGATATCATTTTGATCTTCTTTGAGAGTGAGGGATAACAACTAATCACCCAGATGGTAGACAGATTATTTAAAGGGTCAGACTGTCTTTTTCCTCATCATTCTGTTTCCTAGTTGGTTAAAGGTTTTGTGTCAGAATTTAGTTGTTAATTATTTTATTTTAGTAATTGACTACATTCCCATTTGTCTTGTGTTTTATGAGTTATGCCATTTCTTATTAGATAATGCTTTTTATCAGCTAAAATGAAAAACGTTTTAGCTTTATCAGCTAAAATATGTGTCTGTATATACATGTGTATGTGTGTGTATGTGTGTGTATGCATGTGTATGTGTGTGTATCTAAAATAGATTAAAGGAACAAAAATGTGAAAGAGGTAGAAGAGTAGTGTTCTTTGTGCCCTTTGTAGCTGTTTTCTGTATGTGGTTCATCTCCTGGTAGAATGACAAATATATTACATGGTACCTTTTCTGGCTGTCATAAGTTATTGTTCTTGAATTATAACTTTCATAGGATCAGAGGATGTTATTGTTGAAAAGGTCCTTAGAGATCATATAGTTCAACCTTACTTTACAAATATGAAACTGCAATTGTATGAGGTTAACTGACTTGTCCAATCTCAAAAAGTTGTTGATAGTAATTATATATTCTAGAAAACTTTTTGATTTGACTTCAATTGTTGAAGTTGGCTTTTAGACTTTTATACATAGCCAAAAAGGTAAATGCTATGTTAGAGAACAGAGCTTTTTGTTATTGCCTGGTGTTCAGCTAGGTAGTAAAATAGATAAGAGTCCTGGGCCTAGGATTCAGAAATACCCAAGTCCATGTCCAAAGGGCTAGAAAAATTGTGCATACCCTTTGGTCCAGTAGTGCCACTACTGGGTCTGTTTCCTAAACAGATAATAAGAGAGGGAAAGGGATCCACATGGGTAAGAATATTTGTAGCAGCTCTTTCTATAATAGGAAGGAATTGGAAATTGAGTGGATGTCCATCAATTGGGGAATGGCTGCATAAGTTATGGTATATGAATATAATGGAATATTATTGTTCTATAAGAAATGATGAGCAGGCTGATTTCAGAAAAGATTGTAAAGACTTACATGAAGTGATGCTGAGTAAAGTAAAGAGAACCAGGATAAGATTGTAGTCAGTAACAACAAGATTGTGTGATGATCAGCAGTGATGGACTTGGCTCTTCTCAGCAATGCAATGATTCAAGACAATTTCAATAGACTTGAAATGGAAAATGGATCTGCATCCAGAGAGAAAACCATGCAGACTGAATGTGTATTTGAACTTAGTATTTTCACCTCTTTTATTGTCTGTCTCTTTGTTTGCTTTTTTCTTCTCATGGCTTTTTCTTGTACTTTGATTTTTTTTCTTGAATAACATAACAAATATGGAAATCTATAAAAGAGTGCATGTATGTCACTTAGGCCAGATTGCCTCCTATCTTGGGTAGGGGGCGCGGTAAGGGAAGGAAGGAGAAAAATTTGGAACACAAGATCTTACAAAAGTAAATGTTGAAAACTATTTTAAATGTATTTGGAAAAAATCAAATACTATTGAGGTAAAAAAAAAAAAAAAGAAATACCCAAGTTCAAATCTGACCTCAGGTCCTTAGTAGCTGCGTGACCCTTGAAAAATCACTTAACATTTGCCTCAGTTTCTGTAGCTATTAAATAAGCTAGAGAAGCTCCAGTTTCTTGCCAAGAAAACCCCAAATGAGGTTATGAAGAATAAACTAAAAACAACGGAAATCGAATGCAGTTGTTGAAGGCAGCCTCTATCTATGTGATCTGTGTACTACTTGTACTGTTTTTGTTGTCGTTTCCCCTCATTTTTGAAGAGTGCCGTGATATCAGGGAGGTGAAGCCATGACATGCCAGTAAATTGGATTTGAGTAAGGGGAGACTATCCAAGGTCATCTATTTCACTTTCCCTTCCAGAGACATCTGGGTCCAGTGGCAAAATATAGATTAAGAGGACTGGAGATGGCCCTGGATCAAATGGCAGACCTTGGCCTTTTTAAGCTAAAGGCTTCAGGTGTAGTATAATTCCATGGAAAGTGTAAAATGCTCTGTATGGAATACATACATATCTCTCTGCCATTTCTTTATGCCAAGACTGTACTTCTGGGTTCAATGAAATATTATAGGTAAAGGGAGGATGTAGATATTTCTTATAGGTAAGGGTTAAAGACTTAATTTGGATTGGGCGAATGGACAATTAGCTATACCTCTTAGACCAGCAAGAAGAGAGTAGCCACTCAGAGAAAAACGAAGTTGTAGGAAAGAGATTACTTATTCTTAAAACAATGGAAAGCTTGGTGATTTGTTTCCTATTACTCCCTCAAGACAGAGGAGAGTCTATAATTGACAGGGTGAGTAAAGATCAATGGTTAATAAAGTCCCTGATGGTTAAACCAGATAAGGAAACTGAAGCACTCTTGTTTATTGGTGTCTGACTCTTTGCAGTTCTGTTTTGTCTTGGCAAAGGCCCTGGAGGCTTTCTTCCATTTCCTTCTCCAGCTCCCTTTACAGATGAGAAAGTTGAGATAAATAGAGCTAAGTGACTGGTCCAAGGTCATACAGCTAGTATGTGAGGTCAGATTTGAATGGAGCCTTCTTAACTCCAGGCTCAGCACTCTGTCCACTGTGCCATCTATGGGGCCAAAAATTGAAGGACAGAGAAGTCAAATGAACAGTTGGAATTGGAAGTCAGGTCCTCTGACCTCACATACCGTGTTTAGCCTTAGTCACATGCTAATGTTGGCAACATTGCCTACTCACTTTGAATTTTTGACTTTCCCAGGCAGGAAGACTTTGTTCTCCATCTTAACCAAACTTTCCTCACAAATTCTGCCTTAAGATATAATGACCTCAAATCTTAGGGAATCTTCTTCAAAAAGGAATAGTTTTTTTGTGTGTAGTATCCGAGAAAGTGCTCTTTTTTCTTCTTAATTTTGTTCAAAAGATCGAACAAATATTATTCAAAATTAAACAAAATTATGTTAACAATCTCTGTTTGTTACCAAGTCCACCCAAGAGACTGTGGGCAGTTCTCATTTATTTTTATCCTCAAGTCTGTATACCCTAAACATTCATTTTGGGAAAGGAAGGGAAAAGGAAAAGACACTAGTGTATATACCTTTAAATTTGAAACTAAAATAGACTGTATATACCCTTAAATTTGGAACTAAAATAGACAACTTATCTCCTGGCTGAAATGTGATTAGACAAGATGTTGTCTGGATGCTGTGTCCTAAAATCAATATTTGTGGTATCATTTCTCTGCTGCAGATAAATATGCAGTCATTCTCAATCAATCTTTCATTCATTTTCTTATTTGTAAAGAACAGTGTGGGTCTTGGTGTATTGTTTCCTATAATACCCATTGTTTCTGATGACATTTTTTGTCCCCAGGATCTTGCTTTTTCAGAGAAGGTTCTTCTGTGTATAAATTAAAACTGTAGCACTTTTACATTTACCCTGTGAAAAGGTACAAGATACCATTTTTATCTTTGAATTTACATACCTTTTAGCCTTGACCAAAAGTAGCCCCCTCAAAAAAAAAGAAAGAAAAAGAAAGGAAAAGACAAAGAAAAAAGAAAAAGAAAAAAGTTCCAAAAGCCAGTTATAGGAAATTGCAAACAATGACTAATTAGCAAAGCTGCAAGGTATTATTAAAAAAATAACTAAATTATTTTGGACAGTATTATCTGGAAAACCCAAGAGAACATTTAATGTGGGTGAAAGCTACTAGTAACTGTAAAAGACATTAACACTTTTAGTTAACTGACAGTACATTATTCATTTTCTGTGTGAATGCTGTCATGCCAGAATGTTTCTTCTTTTTACAATTTTTAATTTTGTAGCATTTGTACAAAGGTCTGGTACAGAGTGGTTTATAGTGCATTGTCATAAAAAGACACTTGATAGTGAAGTATACATAATAGCTAAGGATGGCAGAATTTATGATTTCTCCATTTCCAATGTGAAATCCAATCCAGTTCATTAAGTATTTATTAAACACATACTATGTACCAAATATTGTCCCGTAACTTCAAAAAGCAAGTCCCAATCCTCAAAAAGCTTTTATAACAATTTACATATTAGAGACATATGAGTATGCCCATGATAATTAGAGAGGAGATAGTGATGCTAAAAACTAAGATCAGAAATGGCAAGTGTTTAAAAAAAAAAAAAAACTTCCTTTGAATGTTTGGAAGTAATAAAGTTAAATGCTCTCATTACTTGTGATATATATGTGATGTGTTTTGCTTTGACCCTGTTCTCTCAGAATGACTTGTTACATTCTATTCCCATTCCAGGAGGGAATTGGGGAGGTTTTTTTTGTTTGTTTGTTTGTTTTTTCATTCATCAGATTTAAGCCACCACCAGTGATTACCCTCCCCCAACCCCTCATTTCAGGGCTTTGTGCCTAGTATTCAGGTTCCATTTAACTACTTAAAATCAAATTAGCATTTATAAAACTATATTTACTTAAAATATATGTCAAAAACTTACAAGCAATCCTCCACCCACCTAACTCTTTAGGGACTTACTTTTTTTCTTTCTCATTCCCACACCAAGGAAATTAGGTTCTTTGTTTAGTTCAGTTCTTACATTGCATTAGTTCCTTCAAGTTCAAGTTCAAAGACTTTTGGATTAGTGTCCCATCCAACCTGGATTTCTGGACAGCTAGAT
Source organism: Sarcophilus harrisii (assembly GCF_902635505.1). Lineage (NCBI taxonomy): Eukaryota > Metazoa > Chordata > Mammalia > Dasyuromorphia > Dasyuridae > Sarcophilus > Sarcophilus harrisii. The sequence continues at coordinate 502,793,319 of NC_045426.1, forward strand.
ACCCATAGTTTGAAGTCCCAGGTTAGATTCTGTTCCTTATATTAGAATGGGAAAAAGAAAAAGGAAAATGTCTAAACCTCACGTCCATTTTTGGAGGGTTTTTATGGCCTAAAGTAGAGGTCTTTGTAGCCAAAAGAGGGGGGTGAGGAGTTTTATCATCATCTTTTGCAAATTCAGGAAGAACCTTGACAGTGCTCAAGTCAGGCAATTTTGGAGATGTAGAATAGCTCTTTCCATGATTTTGGGAGAGGGGAGGGACAAGAAAAGCTATAGCACCAGTCAATCAATTAATCAAACATTTGATGTACCTGGCATCTTGCTAAATGTTAAGGATATAAAAGTAAAAGACAGTCTTTGTCCTCAAGGTGCTTACAGTCTAACTGTCCAACACCAAATGTCCACACATGTACCAGTGTTCCTCTCTCCTAGAAGTAGATCCTCTGGCATTTCCAGAGTAGGTACCCTAACTTGGGGATCTAGGGAATATGCCAATCTCCTAGTACACAGAAAACAATTTTATTTTGATTGATCATTTTTGAGTATATATATTTGGAACTATGTTAACCCAGACACATATGCACATACACGTATGTGTATGTGCATGTGTGTATATATATATATATATATATATCCATACCCACATATATAAATAAATGCAAAAATACATAGAGATATTTCTCCCTCTTATGTACCCCCAGTCTGAAATTATTCAAAGCTAGCACTTGCCAAGTTTAAAGAGATTTAAGTCTAGAAGTTCTTACCATAACTGCAAGGGTAGTCTGTTAATGATATGACTTACTTATAGCTCAGCAATCGGCTTTTCTATGTGTTGTAATGCATGAGGGAGAAGATGAAGAAGTCACAATCATAACTGCAGAAATAAGTAGGCATATGTTTGATTATATTTCTGGGGTCCACACATTTTTTAGCCTTCATGGTCCAAACTAGAGTAGAAGTGATAGAGCTTATTGGGCAGAAGGTAGCAATTTGCTGGTGCTCCAAGATCCTTTCTGTCTCCAGAGGAATTAAGGGAAAAATTTATTTGTTCTTTCCCAGGCTTCCTATAAAAGTATGATCCGTTTTATTCCTCTCAGAAATTCAGATCTGTTTTATATCTCCTGCTTTCTTTATCAAAAGATAGATGTGATTTTGCTGGTAAAAGGCCATACACTTTTGTGCATTGCTTGAGCCTTATCTAAAGTATATTTTAATTATAGAACTCTTTGATTATCAAAATATACCACTTATGTGGCAATTAAGTAGAACAGTAGATAAAGTGTTGTGTGGAAAAAAGAGAAAAGAAAAAAAAAGGAGGGGCAGCTAGATGGTGTTGTGGATAGAACACCAGCCCTAAAGTCAGGAGGACCTAAGAGATTTAACACTTAGCTTTGTGACTCTAGATAAGTCACTTAATCCCAATTTCTTCACACACCAAAATAAATAAATAAATAAACAAACAAACAAATAAATAAATGAAATAAAATAAAAAAATAAAGATAAGTGTTGAGCCTGAAGTCAAACTTCCCTTCCTGAGTTCAAATGTGGCCTTTTTGTGATACAGGCAATAAAGCCTTTTGGTTACAGTTTCTTATTGTAAAATGAGCTAAAGAAAAAAATGGCAAAAAAAAAAAAAATGCCAAATACAACCAAACAACAACAGAAAAAAATTAATGAAATCATTCCTCACGTGTACTTTTCCTTATTACCTTTCATCTGTTGCTTTATTGTACAGTTATGAAAATATTGTAGTAATGGTAAAGTTTTCATGTTTTTCTTATCTTTCCAACTAGATTGAAAGCTTTTTCAATCAATTAATCAGCAGACACTTGGTTGGGCATTAAAAGTCTCTGAAAGATTAAAGCAGTTAGATAATTTGAAAATCATTTTTCATGGGGATACTATTTGAATGCACACGAACAAATAAGGGCACTATGGGAAAAATAATGAGGGAAAAAGAAAAGATGATTCAGGGGAGGGCTCTGGAGAACATTCATTCTAAAGGAGACTGGAAATTGTAGAGAGGTTAAGTAGGTAGGACATATCAAAGCTAGGGGCTAGGTTAAGAGGAGTTGACAAGTTAAGAAAGTTAATATTGTATTTTTAAAAATAGAGGCAGAGAATGCTAATAATTCTTTCTAGGAGTTATGAAAGGGGAGGAAAATGAAAGGGAGGAGAGATTTGGGATGATAACTTGAGGGAATGGTAAAGTCAAATGAAATTTTTTCTTTCATTTTTAAAGGGTTTGTTTTGGGAACTGAGAAAAGAATCAATAAATAAAAAAGGACTGAAAATGAATTAGAGAAGGGAAACACTTAATTCCTCCCTCCTTTAGAATGACTATTCCCCAGCATTCTCTTTTGCATCACCTTTTCTACTTTCTCAGTGTTTTTTCCTCAGGTGACCATATCTGCTCTCAGAGGTTCCATAGGATATGTTTCTGGATGTGTTCAAGTTAGCCTTAACAAGTAAAAGAACTACATCATCCTTAGAGAATAGAGTAAAAGAAGAGAGGATGAGTGAAGATATTAGATAAAGATTGAGCAATATCTGCACATATGGGGACCTCCAAACAGATGGCCTTGATTTTCTCAATAAGGCAAAATCAAGGACATCAGTGGAGACAAAAAGGGTAAGGGTGACCTGGGGCACTTAAATAAGGAAAAGAAAAGTTGGAACAACTGCTGAGAGTAGAAGGATAATCAATGGAGGAAAAATAACAGGATTTCTATGAAGCATCAAGACTGCAATTTTTAATGGACCCTCTGGACATAGTGGCGTGACTTCCTCTTGCTTTGTTTAGTGATTTGGGAATGTGATTAGAAAAAGCAGATTGTAAGTACACATGTGTGTGGGGAAGTTAAAGTGAGGTGAATTGTGTACTACTAAGCATGGACAAATCATAAATAATGGGAACAAAATGGGGCAAAGGAATCAAAGGTAGAAGAAAATATGTAGTTGTATCAGTTAGGATCAAGATTTTTAAGGGGGAATATTGAGCTCTGAGTCTGACTTTTCCATAAACAATAAATTTAGAAGTAAATGAGAGTGAAAGATAAGAGTGATAGTATATTATCATTAAGAAGGGAATTTTCAGATTTTAGAATCATGGCTCTAGCACAGTTGTGGATAATAAGAGAGGAATGTTCCTATGAATGGCTGTGATGGCGTGAAAAGAAATGGAGGGAGATGGAAACCTGGGAGACTATAGGATGAAGAAATAACAGAAAACTCCTTCTGTCATTACTGGAGAATAATAGGTCGATATCCTATCTTATAATAAGAATAATAGAAATCAGTTATTCAGTCATTTCCGTTGTATCTAACTCTGTACCATTTGGAGTTTTCTTGGTATAGATATTTCCTGATTCTAAGTTTAGGGCTCAGTCCACTGTACCACCTAACTGCCCATTTGAGTAACACTTTATAAATAAAAAGACATTTTTATAAATAAAAATGCACTTTACTCATATTATCTCTTTTGCTGCTCACAAGCATAACTCAGAGGTAGGTCTGCTTTTACCAGTTAGTAGTAACTGACATATATATCACTTTATGATTTTCAAATACTTTGTGTGCTTTATCTTATTTTATACTCACAAAAATCCTTTGGGAAAAGTCCTATATTATTTTCATTTTACAGTTGAAGAAAAAATGTGAGAAACATATAATCTATATTGTATTGCTTAACTGTATCTGGTGGGGAGAAGAGAGGGATAGGATTTGGAACTCAAAACTTTTTTTAAAAAAAGTCTTAATGTTTATTTTGAGGGGGAAATGAAATATTTTATAAAAATGATAATATAAGAGTCAGAGAACATAAATAATTTGCCCAGGACTACACAGTTAGTAAGTCTCCTTCCTTTTATTGGCAAACTCCTAGAAAGAATCATATGCACTCACATTCTCTGCTTCCTTAACATGTACTTATTTGTCTTCCTAGTTTAATCTGGTCTTTGATTTTACACTTTTCCTACCCAACTAATCTCTCTTATCATTTCCATTTTAAGATGATCAACTAGTTTATTTTCCCTTTAGAATGTGTATTCCCTCAGGGCTGCCCCTGAGATATCTATTCTTTAGCAATCTTTTTTATTGATCTTATCTGCTCCCTTTGTTACAAATATTATCACTATGAAGATGATTTTCAAATTATATAACCTGGTTTAATCTCTCCTAAATTAGGGGCAAGATTCAAACCTAAGACTTTCTTTATCCAGTCTACAAAACTGTTTCTCTAATTGAAGTAACTTGCAGGGAATGACAGTTATTAAGAAGTCTCAACACTTGAACCTATGTACTATGATTTTGTGTCTAATGCTCTTTTCAGTGATGTAAACAGATTGTTAAATTTACAGACCTGTTAATGAAAATGTCTCTTTATTTTTCAGGTAATTTTTGAAGTGATAACTTCCGGACATTATGGCTACCTAGCTATTGACGAAGTGAAGGTGTTAGGACATCCATGTAGTAAGTTACTTTCAATTTACTTGAAAACCCATCATTGTTTTCGTGTATGAGTATTTTTCAGAATATGTCAAAATACAGATTTAGGGTTGAAACAACTGAGGCTGAATGTCCCCTTTGAAGAAATCATGATAGCTAATAGTGAGGTGGATGTCATCAGGTGGTAGGCTTTGCTTTATTGTCTCCAACACAGAAGTTCACTGCAAAATTATATCTAGCAGTATTTATAATCCTGGAAATCAATCAGTCTGCTATTAGCCACAATAATAGGATTCTACCTTCTCATGAAGGGATCTACCAATTTATCAAAGGAGAATATGAAATTTTTTTTCAGAAATCTATAGTGCTTGAGAAAACTCTGCATTTGTAAGCAATACTCTCTCCTCACCTAAGTGATCTAAACTTTTAGAAAAAATCATTTGCTGAAGAGCAGATATTTCCTTAATGATAGGTATTCAAGGGGCTTTTGTTACTATGGGGAATTTTTTTTAAAAAAAGCAAAACTCCTTAAAATCCTTTATTTCTTTTCATAAACTTAAATTACTACCTCTTTCTATGGACTAGAAGCTTGTTTATTTGGTAGGTAATAAAGAGTAAGAGAGCCTTTCTGGAAATTTTACTAGGAATTCATAAGTTCTAGCTGTGCATCAATTTCTGAAATGAAAACTGGGAGAAAATTTGACAAGATGAAAATCTTACATTGAAATTGTATTCTTTATGTCTCATAATTTAGTCTGGAGAATGATGAGTGTTGATTATCATCAGTCCAGTTGACAATCTTCTGAGATACTTTACAAAAGTTTCGACAGCTATACAATGCAAAGGTCTTTATCAAACATCCTTCATGTGAATCAGATAAGGCAATGGGTTTCAGTGAGCCTTAGAGAATGGTATAAATGTGTGTGTGTGTCAGTGATATAGTGAGATTCAGGACTGGGAATCATCATCCTCCATGTGACTGCACTTGCACACAAATGGATCATCAGACCCATCTCTTAAAGGATAATTAGATTTGAAGAGTAGTAGGTAATAGTATAATATAAACTTGGCAGGTTTCCATAGAGTATCTGTGTTTGGTGATGTTCTGTTTTACAGTTTTATCACTAACTTTGATAAAGACACAGGTAGCATGCTTATCATATTTGCAGATGATAAGAAACTAAGAGGAATAGTTAGCACTTAAGATGATAGAGTTAGGATCCAAAACTATCTTGACAGATTATATCTAATGAGATTTTTTTCCCCCTCCTTGGCCAATATAGTGATTTTGTCAAGGCTTCCTGTAGAGCAAACTTTCTCTACTGATGCAAACCAGTACTTTCTCCACAATGTAGAGGGGTCACTAAAAGATTAATTGACTTACCCAGGCTCACCCAGCCAATATATGTCAATACTACACATTTTCCTGACTCTGAGGTTGGCTCTTTTTTTTTGGACAAGATTAAGGGTTTGTTTCCGAAAGAAAGAATCAGGAATAATAGATAGAAGATATAAAGAGTCACATTCAAATTTGGTACCAAGATAATGTCCTAATGGTTAAAGTTCCCAAAGTATATAATACCTGACTCTGGCAGTGATGAATTCTCCATTCTTGAAGGTTTGTAATGACCTTTAGGTCATCTTAGTATTCAGGTATTTTTAGTAGGTATTAATATTAAGAATGGATTAAACTAAAAAACTACTTGCTATGGTTCCTTTTAGCTTTGATAGTCGGTGATTCTTTGACAGAAAGCCAAACAGGCTCAAAGGTCCTCAGGACTAATTTAGTAACAGAAGAATACCTTCATTGTAGGGGCTGGTGAGTACTTGTGAGGAAATCTTGTTCCATATGCAGTGACTTCAGGGAGAAATAACATTAACTTCTCTACCAAATTCCCTGTATTTTGGGTCCTGTGAATGCCCTATACTTATTGGGATTTAGACCTGGAAGGGACCTTAAAAGTCATTTAGTTTCATTCCTGTCTTCCCTTTTACAAATAAATAAACTGAGATTTGGAGAAGTTAAATGATTTGCACACAGCTGGGATTTGGACTCGGGACCTTTCCCATCTGGAATTAAAGGTCCCAGATCTTCTGGATCATGTGACTTGTCATTGTGGGAATGAGCGTGAGTAAGGATCATCCCTACCTAGACTAGGAGAATCTTTTGTCAGATTCATACTTCCCCAAAAGCATGTTGTATTGGCAGAGTGTACCATATACTAATATGAATGATTGTAGAATAATACTAGTTTGTTATTTTTTTAATGCTACATTATTATAACATATTAATTATAAAAGAAAATGCTGTTTATTTCACTGTTGTTAAAGTGTTAATATACTTTTCAGTGTGCTTTAATTATTTCATTTGATTCTTTTGTAGTAAGTAGAGAAATGATTATTCTTTTATTTTCATATGAAAAAAGATTTGTTTGTAATACAGAAATTCAATCATTTTGCCCACATTATATAAATGGCAAACTCAGTCCTGTAAGCAAAATTTTCCACCCTTTGTAGTCACATATCCTTTCCACTGCTATTCCACATTGCTTTTCAGAAATCAATGTGAATATACTTTTATTTAAAATCGAGTAAGAGGTTACTCACATATAAAATAAGATCCTGTGATAAGGATGTTAGCAGTTTAGTGCTTGGTGATATCACTTACCAGGGGTTCGAAACTTCATTATATCCTTTTTCTTCTCTGCCAGCTTATAGAAAAGAATATGAGAAATTGTTCCCTTATCCTATTTGTAGAGTGTGAGGTAGAAGGAGATTCTTGTTCAGGTAGAGGTTAGACAAAATAAACTCTACCTTCTAACTCTGAGTCTGAAAATGAATATATTTTTTTAAATGGAACATATTAGACATCATATATTAACAAAACTAGGAGTATGTATAATTGAACTTTAAAAGGAATTTTTTTGGGGGGTGAGGTTAAAGACAGAAAATGAACAATGCCATATCTAATTGAAACAGCAGGGAGAATTTAGGAAAGCAGAATGTAATTACCTGAACTGGAATTTAGCCAGAAAACTAGAATTAACACCTTTCTCTCCACAGTCTTGAGAAAAGTATCATGGGACTTTATGATTAGCATAAGTGGTCCAGGTCTTTATTTCACATCTCATTTGGAATATATCAACTCTTGTTCTTAGCCCCATCCCAAAGCAGGGGATTTGGGGCATGGAGTTCAATGCAGCCAATGAAGAAAGAGTACTAATTTCTACTCCATCACTGAATTCCTGTGAGGTCTCTTCTGCTGAAAAGATGTGATGCTGTATAGTTCATGAGCTAAGAGCCCAACTTATATGGTTGCAGGAGAGAGAGCTATGTATATGTTATCTCCTTTGGAAAATGACAGTGCTAGTACTTAATTGACTGTGAGAGCCACAGAATTGCCAAGCTGACTCTGTAATAAGATGATGTATGTTTCAAAAGCAAATTTTTTTTTTTATTCTCTAGGTTTTTTTTTTAATGTTGCTGAAAAAGGGCATTCTCAAGCTCTCTTTTCCTGAATGAAATGTTTATGGTCAAACCATGTATATACAAAATTTAAGGATGGCAATAGTGCAAAGCCTTGCAAATTAAAAGCTTTAGAGGTAATATTTTAAGGAGTTTTTCCTCTTAAAATATCTTAATAAGAGAAGAGTATTTTTGAAAATTTAATGCTTATCAAATTTAAATCATAAAGGGGCATAAATATTTCATCTTTGCAAATGGAAACTATCACCTGTTCTTTCAAAGCTGATTTAAAATTACAGAACCTCATTTACCTCATTGTAAAAGTTCCTGCTAGGATTCATATAGGTTTATGAGCCTGCATCATGCCATTAAAAAATGTAGCTTTTCTGTTACTGGCATAGAGTGCCTCATAAAATTGGTTTTAAAGTTAGTGGCAGCAAGATACACAAAATGCTTGAAATGTGAAGGTGCCTGTGCAGAATCAGCATCTCTCTTGTTTTTGATCTACATACTTATAACAAACATAGTCTTCATGGTTTGTACTTGGAAGTAAATCACAGTTTGAATTTGTTTTTGTACTTCAAGCAGAAGAATATACTAAAGTGTTTTGTCTCCTTAATAATTCTGTTTCCTTGTTTGTTTTCTTGAGAGGCTTTGACCTGTAGAGAGATATATTTATATAGTATGAAAAGAATACCAAACTGGGAATTTTGAGACCTGGATTCAAATTGTGGCTCTGACTTTTTACAGCATGTCACTGTTGGCAACTTATTGAACTCGTCCCTCAGTCTCAGTTACAGATTAGGAAGAATGATACTCTTACTGTCTGTCTCATAGAGCTGATTTTATAAATTTAGGGTTCTGTGTTTCTTGGTTGTTCAGTTGTGGGGTTTTTTGTGTGAGTGTATTTGTTTTTTGATAAAGATACTCGAGTAATTTGCCATTTCCTTCTCCAATATGTCCCCATTTTACAGTTGAGAAACTGAGGCACATAGTGGGCATGTGACTTGCCCAGGCTCACACAGCCAACAATTATCTAAGACCAGATTTGAACTCATAACTTAATGTCTCCAGATCCAGTGCACCACTTAGCTGTCCCATACTGGGTGTATTATTCTTGTGAGCCGTTATTCATCTCTTCTTAAAGTTGTCATTAATGACTTTTATCTCTTTAGATTCTTTATGTGGCATGCAAAAAAGGGAAAACATATGGTGCCAGAAATAGTAGCATAGGAAAAATAATGCTACCCTACAACTCTCCCAATCAGATGGTTTTCCAAAGCTACTCCACTCTTGTTGACTTCCTGAAAGCAATCTGATTGTAATTGGCCACCTCAGTCCTAGGCTAAGCTCCCTTTGGTCGTTGTTTGGGTCCTGATTGACTCAGATTAAATGTTAATAGAAATCATTTCTGCTTTGACCAGAAATCCTGAGATTCTTCCCCATTCAGATTCATTTATTTATTTAGATTTTGGGGGGGCTAGATGAAAGAGGAGATTCTTTACCTCAGTTGCTACCTAGCTTAATCACTGATTGAGTTCAATCTCAGTCAATCTGAGACCTGTGGAAGACCTAAACTTAAAAAGTTTGAGGTCTCCCATTGCATCCAGGGTCATTTCCAGTCGTCCTAATCTATTTCTGGTCTTTGAATCCAGATGGCTCTGGAGGAGACAGTGAGGCAAGGGACCTTGAACACCCTCTTTCCCTTAAATCCAATTCACTTCCATGTCACAGTATCGCCTCCCTGATGGTCCCTTTTGAGAAGGGAGAACAAACAAGAAGATTATTTTACTGAAAGCCTTAAGAGCCTTTATTATTATCTTAATGAACTATCTAATATCTTAAACTTTTTTTCTCCTCAAATGACCCTTTCTTGTTCCCAAATTAACTCCAACTTGAATTTGGTAGATACATTACCTCTTGTAATCCTCCTTTTGGTGTTTTTCTACTTGTAGCACCAAAAGATTACATCAGAATACTCCACTTTTTTATTCTTTCCTTTCTGAATCCTGACACTTCCCCCTTCTATTAAGTTTACCCTTTGGAAATCTACCACTATGTCTCCACCCTTGCTACTGTTTTGATTATTTCCCAGAATATGCAGCATTCATTCATCCATCAAACATTTGTGTAGGGCAGCTCAGGGTCTGAGAGTGAGAATAAGAAATGCATAGTAAAGACAGGAATTTGATTTTTAAAAAAGAATGGAAGTAGAAGCAATTCCTGAGCCGTACCAAGACAATTTTATCCCTTGCTTTCCTTCTGTACTTTTACTGTCATGGGAGGTCCACGGGATCTGGGAGAAGGGAGGAAAACAACAGCAGCAAAACAAAACCCCTAGAGCCTGTACCCCAGACAACTTTTGATAGTTTCTTGAAAGGGCAACCTATAATAATGATCTTGAAGAGGTAGAGCTGGCAGTCATGAATAAACAAAAATTATGAGGAATTTCTTTTCCCAAGTAAGATATCATTCTAGATATCTGGGATGATATAATGCAATTCAGACCCAGCCACAACATGGTTCAAAGACAAACTAAATGCTTGCGGCTTCTGTTTAACCAACTGGCTGTTTTGTGTTCCAAAAGAGCCCGATACCTGGAGTCAAAGACTCTTCTGAAAAGAAAGTCTGGCAATTGACAAATTTCTCCTCTAATAGAGTGGAAAAAAACTCAAACCAAACCAAAACAAAAACAGCTGTGGCTGTTTCACTAGCCAAATATTGGGTTGCTGAATGGCCTGCCTTTCTCACTTAAAGAGCTAAAGCTGAAGTTTCTGGGCTCTAAGCTAAGAGTATGTCTCTCTTCCCCTTATACTGAAAAGTAGTCCCCTCAAATGAAGACTCTGGCCAAAGCCAGAACCTGGAAGCATAGAAGCCTCCACAACCATGTTCCTAGTGGAGTATTATATAGTAGCAATTATAAAACCATTGGAGCATTGTCATCCTCTTAGCTAACATATATATTACATTGCTATGTTAGTCACTATGCTAAATGCTCTCTCTTTCTCTCTATGTATTTGTGCTATGTATACATACATATATGTACATATAAATATTGTATATATAGTATTTTACATTGCAAGTTCTAATCAAAGACATTGAATGAAACTGCATTTTTTAAAACTGCATGTCCCTCATAAAACTTTCAGGATTTCCCACTAACATTCACTAAGAAGAGCCTTGGAAACCCCTGTGAAGGAACATAAAAGGAGAGTGTGTATATGTGTGTATATGTGTGCGTGTGTGTGTGTGTACATATACAATGTATGTGATATATCATGGCAAACATATACACATCAACATGCACATATATGTTACATGTATGTATTATACATGTGCATTGCACTGTGTTGTGGTGTGTCTATAGATATATGCATGTGCATGCATATGTGTGTTTATGAATATGTATGATATTTGATCCTCATAATAACTCTGGGAGGTAGGTATTATTATTATTATTCCAATTTTACAGATGAGGAAACTGAGGCAAACAGGGGCAAGATGACTTGCTCAGATCACTTAGCCAGTGTCTATATGAACTCAGGTTTTCCTGATTCTAAGGCCAGCAGAGATTACAAACCTAGAATAGACTATGTGCCATGTTCAGAAGGGAAAAGTAGCATAACAATATCATCAAAAAGCATTAATAGACCTGCACTCTACTCATGTAGCTACATGTATTCTCTGTCTGTTCCTTCAGATGAGTCTCCTAGGCACGTCAGCTCTTTCTCTTGAATGTCTTGGGAAACTCTAAATCAGCTTTATGGAGAACATCTCTCAAAATCAAACAAACAAACAAACACATAAAAAACCCCAAAGTCCTGTTTCATTAAATGCCTTTGATGAGAATTCATTCGGTCTTCTGGATGCCTGGTAAAAGTAACTATGTCATTAAGGAATTATCAAATATGTTTTTTGAATAGATGCACAACCCTACAGTGTTTCTTGATCCTAAAGTAACTTTGCTGAGAACTTCACACATAAATGGAAAATGATGTAGGTATTTTACCTAGGTTCATTGTGTGAAGCCTCTTGGGGCTTACAGTCAAGTAGGAGAAAAAGACAAAAACAAATACAATATTCAATGCAACCTAATTATTCTAGATAACAAATAATTACTTAATAAGTACAAAATCCAATTCTCTATATCTTTCCAGTGGAGAAAATCATGGAGATTAAAGATATCACTATTATCATTATCAGTGCTAATTGTATAGTGCTCTTTGTGTATCTTAATCTCTGTTTATGTGTCTGTCTGTCTCTCTTTCCCTTTGTTTTAGGAACTCTAAAAAGAATTGAAGGATTTTTTTAAGCTTAATTTTACATATAAGAAACTGGGCCTTAAATTTATGACTTGGCAAGATCACAAAGTTTATGAATATTAAAGCTAGAATTTTGAACCTCTTTCAACTCCAAGTGACTATTCACTGTCATTTGAATTAGGCTTTAATATATGGCTAGAAATTTCTTAGGTGAGTGTAGACACATGTGCCAGGCTTAGGGAGCATTGTAAGCAATGGAAGCAGAGCAATGTGTATTTGATTCAAAAGAGCAGAAAGTATTGTAGCAAGACTAATTGATAAGTCTTTTCACTTGTGATTGACTCTCCATAATTCCATTTGGGTTTTTATTTTTGTTTGTTTTTGTTGTTTCTGCAAAGATACTGGAGAGATTTATCATTTCCTTTTCCTGCTTATTTTACAGATGAGGAAACTGAGGTAAACAGGTTAAAGTGACTTGCCCAGGATCATGCAGCTAATATTTTCTAAGGTTATATTGGAACTTGGATCCTCCTGATTCCAGGACCAGTACTCTAGTCACAGCATCATCTATCTGCCCACAGTTTAAGATAATTTTCTAATTCTTCCAGGGACTTGAGCATTAGGCTCAGTCTTACTCTCCACTCCATCTTTTAGAGACTCCGTGATCTCTCTATGAATGTTTTTGAACTTCCAATACTCTTAGCTAAGTTTTAAAAAGCTTAAAATAGCAACAAAATCTACCAGAATTCTATCCCAAATCTCACAATTCCATATTTTTCCTTTTTGCTTTTTTCTGTTGTTTTAAACTAGCTCCTGTAAACCTTAATGCAGGATATAAATAAATGTGAATGATTACTTATAATAACAATAATAGCAAGAGTTGATATTTATATAGCACACTGAGAGTTCCAAAGTGCCATACATACATAAGCTCATTACTTTTAATACCTATTTGTTGTGTATGAAACAAGATGATACATGTAGAGTGCTTTATAACCAGAAAGTGCTATGGAAATGTGAGTTTCTTATTCTATTGTAGCTTTAATTTCTCCCCTGAGTTCCAGATCCTCATTCCTAGGTGCTTTTTTTTTAAACAATGATACTTATCTGTCTCAGCAGCACTCCTAACTCCCGTTTATCAAAACTGAGATCGTCATTTTCCTTTCTGAAGCTTGTCCTTCCTCATAGCTCCTGTATTTATGAGCATCACACTCTCTTCTAGATCAGGAAGTTTAGAGTTATTTTAACTTTCATTCTGCCTCAGCCTTCACTTCCAATCAGTTCTCAAATGCAGTTGATCTTACCTTCATCCTAACTCTCAAATTAGCGATATAATTTTAGGGGAGCAAAGGTGCCTTAGAAGTCATTTAGTCTAATGGATCTTAGAACATGAATCTTCTTTATGCTATAGTGAATACTTACTCAGTATGTCTACTGCTGTAATCTAGGTCATTATTATGTCTTCTCCAATTTCTTTCCTCTGCAGCCATCAACAATACTGCTACTAGTCTTCCTTCTCAGATCCAGACCTAATCACCAAACTCTATGATTAATAAATCCTTCATACCTATGGAGTAAAGTGCAAACTTCTTAACATTTATACCCTTCATTCAAGGCATAATACCCTTTAGCATCAACTCCTTATGTCATACATTCCCTTTTGTGTTTTTCTTCACTTTAGCCATATTGTACCACTGAACATTATTGTCTGTAACTGTCTTCTTTTCCTCAATTCTGTCTGTTGAATTTGATTCAAACTTCAATGCAGATCTTACTTCTTGCTTGAAGCCTTTCTTGTTTGCTCCCTCCCTCTATTCTTCATCCAATCACAGACAACTTATCCCTCCTATAAACTTTTGTTACATTAAAAATTATTTAGTATTTTATTTTTCCTAGTTACATATAAAAACAATTTTAGTATTGATTCTTTCCCTTCTCCCTCCCTACCCTCTTTTCCTTGAAAAAGCAGTATAAACTATGACTTATGACCTATATTGTAGTCATACATAACATTTCCATACTAGTCATAGTGTAAAAGAAAACATAGACCAAAAAAGAAAAACCTCAAGAAAAATGAAGAAAAGATTTTTTTTAAAGTTGCAGTCTGTATTCAGATATTATGAATTCTTTCTCTGGGGATAGATAACATTTGTCATTATATGTCCTTTATGGATTGTTGTATTGCTAAGGATTGCTAAGTCATTCACAGCAAATCATCCTACAATATAGTTGTTTTATACACAATACATTTTGCTTTGCATCCAGGTTTTCTGAAAGCATTCTGCTCATCATTTCTTATAGCCCAGTAATATTCTATCATAACCACATAACAGAGTTTGTTCAGCCATTCCCCAACTGATAAGCATCTTTTCAATTTCTAATTCTTTACCAATATAAAAGAGCTGATATAAATTGTTTTTGTATGTATAAGACCTTTTTATTTTGTTTTTTATCTCTTCAGGGATATAGACCTAGGTGATGTTGCTAGGTCAAAGATATGCATGGTTTTATAGCCTTTTGGACATAGTTCCAAATTGCTCTACAGAATGGATGAATTAGTTCATAACTCTACCAACAGTTTATTAAATGCCCATTTTCCCCACATTCCCTCCAAAAAATTTGTCACTTTCCTTGTCTCTTCTATTAACAAATCTTATAGGCATGAGGTCATATATCAAAATTGTTTTTATTTGCACTTCTCTAATCAGGAGCAAGAGCATCTTTTCACTTGGCTATAGATAGCTTTGATTATTTCATCTAAAATTATTCATATCTTTTGATCATTTATTAATTATAGTGTGGCTCTTTTATAAATTTGATTTAGATCTCTATATATTTGAAAAATGAGACCTTTATCAAAGAAACTTGCTTCAAATTTTTTTTTTCAAAATTACCATAAATTCAGAATGCCCATTGATAATTCTGCTTCTGCTTCTGCTTCTAGTGAATAATGTACCTCCTTCCTCTCTTTCTTATATACTCATGCATTTGAACCTAAATTTTGAAAGGTTCAGACTTCATGGATTAAAGCACCCATTACATCACATAAATCAAAATATTACATTTTGTTAATCTCTGTGGGATTACCCAGCTCATTGTTAGTGCAAAGCTTTTTGTTACCTTAAAACAAACGAGCAAAAAACAAAAATCCCTATGCTGTCAGTGTGAAGTCCCATTCTCAGCAACATCTCCTAACTACTATGTGGCTAGAAATGGCATCTCCTATGAAGCCTTTGGATTCCCTTTTTAAAATTTTACTTGCTCTGCAGGGTCTTCTCCTTCTACCTCCAACTGATGAACTCTTAGTTCTTTGAAAACATCTACTATGTCCTTTTTATATTTTCTTTGCTCCATGATAAATGTCCTTACTTTCTTTAGCCAGTCATCATTTGTGAAAAAATGAACACGTATGGTCTCCAATTTGTCACTCTTCCTCCGTGGTAGTATCAAAAACTAACTACAATATACCAGTTCTAGTCGGATCAAGATCTATCACCTCCCTCTTTCTGCATAGCATACCTTTCTTAACAGTCTAAGATTACTTAGCTTTATTTTTTTTTAAACCACCACATCACATCATTGAGTTATATGGAATGTGCAGTCCTTTCTTTTTAAAGAAAACTGCTATTTCATCATGGCTCCTCAATCTTATGATTATCAAGTTGGTTTTTAAAGATTAAGTATAAGACTGTATTTCTTCATTTAAAATTTTTTATTTGTTTATGTCCCTAATAGATAGTAATGTTTTTTGAGGATAGGGATGGAGATTTGTTTATCTTTATATCTCTAAGGTCTAGCATAATGCCTTACACATATTCAAAAATATTTGTAATGATGACTTAAATTGATACTTTAAAAGTAGTAAATGCTGGTACTAACTGGTAGTATTGCATAAGATATCATGAAGAAGTTGACGGTTGAGCTGTGTTTTAACTTTTAATAAAATTATTTAATAATTTAAAAATAATGGTAGAAATAAATATGCTTTCATCCATCTGTAAGTTTATCAAATATCTTCATTTTAGATAAAACAGATTATTTTTCTGCAAATCAGCCTATGTGCCCCTGCAGGATTAATACTATGCTTTTAAGCTTATATTTAGAGAACAGAAGAGTTTTGGTTCCATCTTCTTTTTTCCCTTTTACTGTACCCATCTCTCTAGATGAAAATAATGTTATATGTGACTGTATTCATGCCTAGAACTGTTTGGTATGAATGTATGCTTTCACAGTGATGAGATTTGGATGCTATTAAAATTGACCACTCTCCAGAACTCCAGAAAGCAATTATGTACTGCCTCCTCTCTGGATCCTTTGCAAATCTGTGCTTGAAACAGCTCATTGAAGAGTCTGATGTCAGTTAGATATTGTAATGAATGCCCAACATTGCTCCTCATAAGCTATGGGAAATAGAGCACATCTGTCTTTTAAAAAGGAATTCAAATGAATATATCATATTGGAAGAAGCAATGATCAAAATATTCATATCATTTTAAAAGGAATTTTATTTGAGGAATTGGTCCCATTCTTAAGATGTTCCCTGAGGATTTTGCCCAAGAGCATTCAGAAGTTGCTAGTGAAAATTGGAGACCTTTTGGAAGGTCACCTGATTGAGGTCTGCAGGAAGGAGAGATTATTGAGGATGGGAATCAGAGATCAGGGAATGTGAGAGACCCTGACCTTTCTTCAAATTTCTTCCCTGAAGAAAGAAGCCTGAAGTGCCCAAAATAGAAGGTATTGAAGTAAAGTAGGGTCTGTCAAGGATGTTACAATAGAGTAGGGTCAGTTTTTCTGAGAACATAATTCTCCATTTTTAAAAGCATGAGACTTAGTGTACTAGCTGGACTCAAAGGGAACTATCCTGGTTGTCAACAGTAGACCTGTGATAATAAGTATTTGTGTTCACTATCTTCATTCTAATGAATGCATATTTGAGAAATCACTTTGTGGTTAAATTGTAGTGGAGACCCAGAACCTCATGAGTAGACTGAATTCTGAGGAACAACAACAACAAAACCTACCAAAAACAAAAACAAGAGAATTGAGTGGGGCTGAGTCTCATAAAAGCTTCAAGACTATGGCATTCTCCAAATGCCATAAATCAAGATCTCTATTTATGATATATCACTGAGAAATGTAGGCCTATTTTGATTTTTACACTGATGTAGTAATTTCACATCATTGAGTTTATGTCTAAGTACAGTTTTTGAAACAAGCACAGTATTTGAAAGTAACATTGCTTTGAAAAACAATTCTTAATTTTCACTAATTGGGAGAGGGATTTTGTTCTCCCTACCCTATACAAACTCTATCTTATTTCAAATTATTATGATATACTTTATTTTTAAATTTTAAAAATTTTAGATTATGCATATCAATTCATTAATGCAGAAAATTAAAACCTGTCTATATTAATAGGCCTCTTTTATGTATTAAAATTAATATTCTCTTGGGAATGGATATATGTATATGTATATATATACACACATATATGTATGTAAATATATTAGTTTATATATGTGTGCATGTCTGTGTATAGCTATTTATATACATATATGTGTATACACACATATATAGGCATATATGTATATGTGTGTGTGTGTGTGTGTGTGTGTATATATATATATATATATATATATATCCCCCTATCTGATAATTTTTTTTTTACTACCCAAAATGTCATGAAAGGAATGTGGCTTCTTAATCAACAAGGCAAGGCAGTATTCCACATGTAGTTCTTTCCTAGATAAAGATTAGAAGTAAATATTATGGTATTGGAATGTCAGTAAGAAAGAAGATAAGTGAAGCCTTCAGTATGATTGAAATGTATTTGTTATTGTTGAGATGTGTTTCAGTCATGTCAGACTTTCTGTGACTCCATTTGGGGTTTTCTTGGAAAAACATTGGAGTATCTTATTATTTCCTTTTCCAGCTCATTTTTACAGATGAGAACAACAAGATTAAGTGACTTTCTCAGGGTCATGTAGCTATTAAGTGTTGGAAGTCAAATATGAACTCAGGGAATTCTTCCTTATAATAATAATGTATTGTTATAGATCTATTTCATAGAAAAAGATTCATTGTAGAAATTATAGGACAATCTTCAATCATGATAATTTAACAGGATTAAAACACTAAGATTCATTAAAGTGTCAGTATACCATATTGTTATGGGTCTGCATACCCTCTCCTTCCCACCTCTCCATGTTCCCAGTTATTATATAATCAGTAGATACCAACTTTGCAATGAACTTGTGCTCCATATGTGACTTTTATGAACAGCATAGAATTGATCAAGAGATGAAAAAATAGCTTGGATTGCCTTTGGAAAATTACACAATTCTTTTAACGAACCCAGCATATTCTGTTACAAAAACATATCTTTTAAAACTCCATTGTGTTCTTCTAATGATACTGTATGACTCTAACTCATGGGACACTACAGTCTGAAGAACTGACATTAAGAGTCATTCAAAAGACAACAGAGAAATACATGATGAGTGTGAGTAGTCTCCAATCTCTATTGCAGGTGGAGAGTGGTGCAAAAGAAGTAATATAAAGGATGTCATCAGGGAAATGGAGAACTAGAAAAAGTGAGATGAGGGCCTATTACATAGTGAGTTTGAAAGACAACTGACAGAATGTGTAAATTCAGTAGCATCATGCAATGTGGCAAAAACATGATGAAAGCCAATAGCAAGTTGGGTGAATTTCTGGAAGGGCAGAGACAAGAATCACATCCTATTGAATAATCAAGGATCATCGAAAAGAATATATGCATTGGTGGACTCACAAGTTTATTGAAAGATTGAAGTATATGGCTTTGTCATGCTCTGCCTCCCAATATTTTTGTTTGCTCTTTAGCCTCAGTAAATTTATTCACCAAATTATATTTTGCTTAAGCTAATATAAATTTTCATTTCCTGGAAATATACTGGCTAGGAAGGATTCCTTCATTACATACCCTGGCTGTATAGACTAAACATGACCCAGAAGTGTGTTGAACAATGGGATATATTTTTTTAAACGACTGTAATTGGCAGGTATTTTTATCTACCACAGAGGATCCTATCATCTTTATCCTTCCCTGCCATTTTGTTTCCCACTTAGCCTTCCTTCTTTCTAACCATCCATCTCTGTAGGGATTAGAAAGTCTTCTTCCTACAGCCTAAAGGCAGAATTGCCAATTGCAAAGACATTTCATTGAAACCTGAAGGCTGCCCAATCACTAAATTCCAGAATTATCTTTTTTCTAAGTGATGCAGAAACTGGTCTGCTACTACTCAAATGTAATAGAATTATCCCTTATTTAAACAGCTGTCCCATGTAGACAGAGTACATTTGGAGTCCTAATGCTGTTTAACATTGGGAATCAGTCTTACTGTTTGAATTGGAAATAAGAATCAGCAAATAACTCCTATGCTATGTCAGTCTGGCATAATTTTGCAGAGTTTGTCTTTGGGGATAGTATTTTTGGTTGCTGGAAAATATTATACTAGCAATGTTGCATACCAATTAGTTGTATTAAAATATATATTATGCAGTGATTCTATACTTGGGTTAAAAAAGTTTCCTTGACAACATCATTTAACTTCTTACTGTTCTTTTCCTGCTGCTAGTATAAATATCTAAGATGTTTTTGTTCAAAACATCAATTAGACTTCAATATAATCTTTATTAATACAGATGTGTTATTACAAGAAGACTGCTGAGCTATGATAATTTGCACAGCAGGAACAATAAAATACCTCCCTTCTCTTTGCTTGTATCCCAGAATGCTTAAGTTTTCTATTCATTTACAAAGCTAATCACAACCTTCTATAGTATCTTTTTTTTCAATTATAGTCAAATCTTTAAAGCTCTCATCATCAAAAGTATAATCCTTCAAGATTCTCACATTGTATATGGCTAGAAAAAGGCACCTATTAGTTTTAGCCATATGTGGTGTTAATTTTTTTCCCTGTTTTCTTCTCTTTCCACAGCCAAAACTCCTCACTTCTTGAGAATTCAGAACGTGGAAGTTAATGCCGGGCAGTTTGCCACCTTTCAGTGCAGTGCCATTGGTAGAACAGTTGCTGGAGACAGGCTTTGGCTTCAGGTATGGTAACACATTTTTGTCAATAGTAGAGCAAGATGATTTTTTTCAGGATTTTTTTATGATAAGAGAAAAAAAATTCTATAGCCTTGGACAAATTCCTCCTAAGCTTTCAGTATTTTAGGCTGTTTAGAGCATAGAAATAAGATGACTTGTCAATCTGCATTGCTAGAGAAGAATTTCCACAATGGACACCTTTCCTCCCAACAATGAGATCATGGGTCTGGACCAGTAAGCAAAACAAAACAACAAGGAGACAGTTCAATGAGAGATGTGAATAACATTAAGTAAAACAGATTCTCCTTTCACTGCTACATCATTCTTTATTTGCCTTTGAGTAATTGTGTTTTCTGAATTCCTTCATTTCCTTTTGCTCTCATTAGGTTCCTTAGATCATAGATTTTGAACTGGAAGTCACCTTAAAAGCTATCAAACCTAATCTCCTCATTTTACATATCAGTAAACTAAGGCTAGAAAACATTAAATGGCTTGTTCAAGGTCACACACATTTTGTATGGCAGGGCTATAATCCAAATCCACATTATCTGACCTAGAATTCCTTACATTGTTCTGATTCTCTTGATGAACAGTAACATTACTAAGGTACCTAATATAACTTATTGCTCTTCCTGTTAACTTTTTCTTAACTTTTTACTTCGATTTCTTTTTCTTTTCAGTCTTTTATTTTTTTTCTCAGATTGCAGATTATTTCTAAGGTTATACTTAGGTTTGAGGACAGGAAAAGGTATTAAAGAGTAAGGTGTTCAAACTCTTCTTCCCTCCCCTGCTCCACCCCCTTTTTTTTTTAACATAATAGAAGTTTTTATAGAGTGAGGGAAAGATATTTGGAAGGCCTTTGGTATTTGGGACTTTGAGTAAAATGTAACAATTAATATGGGAAGCATCCTTTCTGGTAATTGCTGTTATTTCTCATAGTATCCCTTTGGGTTCCATTTCTCTTCTGCAGAGGAGAGAAGGGACAGCACAGATAGGTTAATGGATTTATCCATAGTTCCCCAGTGAATCAGGCACAGGAGTGAGATTAGTTGATTTACTTAATCCACCAAATCACAGCACTAGCCACTTCTTGAAATTCCAAACTCTTTCTTTACACTTCTTCAATCCCATTATTGTTCTTTCTACTTAGACAAAACACATATGCCTCATCTTGATAGGTGCATTACCTCTATTTCTTTCTTGTCTTTTAAATTCTATACACCTCCCCTCAAGGTGTTTTTTTCCCTGTTTGTTTCCTAAATTCAACTTTGTTTCTTACTTTGATCCATCTGCATCATACATTATTAGATTTTGTCTTCTATTTCTATATCCACTCCCAAATTTCTCTTTATATAAATTCACCACATTTTTACCATAGCAATTTATTTTCAATAACATTTATGGTAATAATGATACTTTTGCATTTGTAAAATATCTATATTTTTCAAAAAAAGCTTTTAAATATATAAAGTTGGCATAATTATTGCTAGAAGGGATTAAGGAGATCAATGATTTTTCTCCCTTTTCCTCTCAAATACCTTAATCTTTCCCTTCATATAACAACAGATAAGGAAATTGATATGCTGAGGAGAAGCAAGGTAGGAAAGCAGCAGAGGCAAAATTCAACCCTTGAATTCTTTGTCTCCAAGTCCAGTGTTTTTCCCACTCTGCTGTCACTTCTCCCATGTGATTCTCTTGACATTCCTCTAAAATAATTCCAAATAAGGAAACTTAGGGACAGTAAAGATAAAATGATTTTGCTCAAGGGTCATACAGTTGTATAGTAAGGGATTGTGTGGGTTAATTTCCCAAATTAAGTAATCAGAGACTCCTTCGAAGACAATGAAAAATCATTTATTTAGTCCCTACAGGGAGAGGCAAACACACCCAGGAGGCATCTCAGGTCCCAAATGTGCTTGATATGACAAGTAGGAAACACTCAAGCTGGTTAAATAGCAAAAGACCCAAGTCTTTTCATTAGATAGACTAAAAGGAAGTAACCATCATTGACCAATGGTCACCAATGTTGTCTGCTTCCTGTGGGTCAGTCACTTCCTGAAGCTGACCTAGGGTGTGACTTTTAGAGACCTCTAGGCCTTGAGATCACGGGACTTCCTGTAACATGGACCAGCTCTGCAGACCTTTGGGAATAGGGATCATGTGATTTGGACCTAGTCTGACCTACTCCATCTAATAGACTTTTGAGAAAACTTCACCTGATGAGGACTGTGTCCCCACATCTAGTCAAATCTTCCCATTATACTTTCCCCCTCTGACACAATTGTCTTTCTTCATTGACCTTTCTCTTTTCTACAACCTGTACTAGTTTTCTTTTAGTTTTTGAAGAAGAAAAAGGAATAGATGAAGAGCTCTAGACCTGGATATATCTTACTGTGTTCAAAAATTGCTTTTTCTATTATTTTTCTTTAAAAACACTTTATTCTTTATGTGACTTGTTTTTGTTTTTGCTAGCATATAGGAAATTATTATAGAATTCTAATATCTCTAGTATAAAATTCATTATTTGCCATATTTTTTGTTGTTATTGTTGCCAATTGTCTTAAATCTTTATCACTAGGGATCATCTTAAGGCAAATATTTTCCTTAGTGGCTGCACTTTTTTTCTCCCTTTCTACACCTTTGATTTCATCTGTGGGATTAAATACTTTTGTTTGTACTGCCTCAAGAACTCATATACAATTGTCTCTTTGCTTTGCTTTCTGCAATAAGTTAGTTGGTGACCTAATGAATTTCCAAAGTTTCAATGATCCTTTCTGTGGAGATGGTTCCCTGCTCTATATAATAGCTCTAGTCTCTCTTTTGAGCTATGCTTCTACATTTCCAGCTTCTTGATTATTTTGAACTGGATTAACCTCTAGATATCTAAAATGAATCATGTTTAAAGTAGAATTTATCTTTTCTTCTAGACCTTTCTCACTTTTAACTTCTCTTTTATTGTCAATGGCCACCACTATATTTCCAATCACCCATCCTCATGGACCTGGCAGCTCTTCATTCTTCTCCATGCCACATATATAGTCAATTGACAAATCTTGTCATTTCTAACCTTACAGAATCTCTTCTATGAATCCCTTCAATTCATTCATAGAGTAATGACCCTAGGTCAGGGCCTTATCAACTCTTGTCCTGGACTATTGCCAACAGTTTCAGTTTGATCCAATGCTGCTTCAATTCTCTCAATATTCCAATACATCCTTCATATGAATGACAGAATGATTTCTTTCAACGGCATCTCCAGTTGTTCCATGTAATCTCTAGGATTAAATCTAAAGTCTTCTATTTGACCTTGCGAGCTCTTCTTTCTCACATTTTACTCCTCCCCTGATAATATAGCTTCACCTACACTGCCCTATGTATAGTTTCTTGAGAGTGACATACATCTTCTATCTCTATACTGGGTTTCCTCAGTCTTTCGATTTCCCTATGCCTTTCAAGACTCAGCTGTGAAAATGACCTTTCCCATCCTCCCAACTGCTAATGCCTTCCCCTTTTAAATTCCATCCTATTTACTTGGCATAAATCATTTCTGTCTCTCTGTCTCTCTCAGTCTCTCTCTCAATCTCTCTATCTTCTAGTTATTCCCATTTTGAATTCCTCATTAGAATGGGGGCCACTAGAAGGCAGGGACTGTTTTTGTCTTTCTTTTTATCTTTAGAACATTGAATAGTGCCTGGTGAGTGGAACTCACTGAATACTTGCTGATTGTCCTAGAGAATTGCCAGAAGCACTGAGAGGTTAAATGATTTTCCCATGATCACTCAGCCAGTATGTGTCAGAAGTGGTATTTGAAACCAGGGTTCTCCTTGCTTCCACAATTTTCTGTAACCAGTAGTAACTATAATGAACATAACCACCATGCCTGTATTTATTCATAGCTTATTCCCAAACAAGTGTCTTCATTTTCTTATGTTCCTGTTTATTAATCTGTCTCTTCCTCTCAGTCTGCTGGCAAGTAGATATATTAAAAAAATAATGTGAAACTATTGTGCTAAGCTGTCTCTTTGATAGTTGCATGCAGTCATGAACTCTCTGTTCATAATTGGCTCAGAATAGTCAATTTAAGAAATCAGTGAGTTTCTATTCAGTTTTTTAAAGGTCAAGCAGAAAGGATGTTTTGCAGAAATAGAAACTGACCACCCATTTTTATGAGAGTGTACCCTTTAATGTAGAAATCCTAGTATGAAAGAGATAAAATCCCTTCTTTTTCTGCAATAATTTTGTGTCCAACAGTGTCCCCAATGGATGAGACTGATCTGAGACTAAGATTGCAGTCACAATCTAAATAGTCATTTCCAGTGTTGCCAAGACTTTATGGCATATTTGAGATCTTAGAATACTGATTCTGTTTTAAAATGGTTTCAGAACTTCTACTTCAAAATGAGTATTTATTGAAAAAAGATCTTAAAATATTATCTACCCTTAGCAGAGGTTTTCTGCTATAAAACTTTCAGTAGAATTCCAGCAATGAACTTCTTATGCATAAATGCTAATAGATATGTCCCAAAGTAAGGGAGCAATAGAATGGATAAAAAGCAGATAAAAGAGTGGGACTAATATTCTCCAGTTCTAATATGAACTCTACATGTTGGATTTCTACTGGATGAGTTGAGATTTAGACCACATATAGAAAATAATGTTTGTAAAATATTTCTAAAACCAACAGAACTGTTTATTTTATTATTTTTGCTTTCTCTTTCTCATTTCTCTATGGTTTTCTCAGGGACTAGTCATATTGACACCCTGCTTAGTATATAATATAGAATGTAATTTTGATCACAATTTTGATTATAGAATTCAGAAGCTTGTCATTTTTAATGAAGTAATTTTTTCATGGAGGACTGAACAAAGTGTTGTTTCTCTCTACTATTTACTCCACTAATTAATAGATCTTGTATGTATTAGTAACAAAAATACTTCATTTAATGCATTGAATTAAACAATTTGATTCCACTTAATGTATATAAAAAATACACAATCACTGGCTGCAATGAAGTAAAATTTTGTACTGTCATTCTAAAATGGATACTATTCATCTTCTGTGAGTAGAAGATGCATGCTATGTGCTTTTTTGTTTATTTCTTTCTTTCCAGTATTGAAGGTGGGAACTATCTTCACTAGCTTTACTTGGAACCAATGGCTTACCCATGTGACAGGGTCTTTTTTTTGTTTAGGAGATTAATTGGTGATTACAAAATAAAGTTCTGGTTATGATGTGAAGTTGTTTGGATCACGTAAAAATGGAACCTAGTTTATTTGGCTACATTAAAAGTTATTAGATTGGTTTTTGATGTGGAAGGGTCATTCAGTGTCACAGAGTCCAACATTCTCAGCCTAACAATGAGTAAAACTGAGGTCCAGGGAAGAAAAATGACTTGCTGAGGTTTTTAGTATCATAGACAGGATTCTGTGGCAGGTCTCTTGCTTTTAAGTTCAATGTCCTCTCCATTGAATCATAATTCTTTTCATGGAAATAGGATTATTATTGAGAATGGATTATTATTATGGTGTTGTAGTCCATGTTTCAAAACACTTTTGCATAAAACATGATATTTATTTCTTATAGCAAGTGGTGATATAAGGAAAGCAGGTGGTGTTATTCCCATTTTCCAGATGATGAAACTGTACTAAAGAGGCTAAAACCCTTGTTTAAGATTATACCAGTGAATGGGAGAGACCAGCTTAAAACAGTTTTTCATGCCACTTTCTATGATCCTCTCAACAGAGAGGAAGGGGACTGCAATGTGGAGTGTTGAATGTACTATCAAACTCTTGATACAATGTTAATTTATTTTGCTGAATTGTTTTCCTTTCTCTGTTTCTTAGAGAGGAAGGTCCATAACCTAATTCTTTGGTGGTGGGTCTATATGGGAAGAAAGGCAAAATGAAGGAAATGACTGTGAAATGAAGACCAAAGACTATCACTAAAACTTATATTTATTGTTTAGTCATCTCAGTCATGTTCAAGTTTTCATGACCCCATTTGGGTTTTTTTTTTTTTTTTTGGCAAAAATACTGAAGTGGTTTGCCATTTCCTTCTCCAGTTCATTTTACAAATGAAGAAACTGAGGCAAAAATGGTTAAGTGATGGCTAGGATCATACAGCTATCATGTATAGATTAGATTTGAACTCAGGTGTTCCAGGCCTGCTATATCTACTATGCTACCATGTTGCCCCTAAATTTATATTCACAGAATGGTAAAATAAAATGAAAATGCAGGGGTTCTGACTTCTCTATCTGTGCTCTGTCTACCTTAAAAATACAGTTTTATAATAGAATTTTTTCTTTACTATTTTCAAAGCATTTTATAATTTTTTATTTATTTATATTTTCATTTACATCCACATATTATTTACATTACATTTATATTTATTTACTATTTTCAAGGCATTTTACAGTGATCACATTTTAGCATCATAACAGCTGTGGAAAATATTATCACCCCCATTTTACAAAGGACTTAAAGAAGGATACACAGTCAGTTTCTGATGCCAGATCTAGTGAGTGTACCTAATAGGGTAACAAGCAGCATGGATTTTAAAATCATGTCAGGGAAAATTGGTAACACTGTGAAAATAGCAGTGGGTCTGGTCAGGACAACTCCTAAGTAAACCTTGCTCAACAACTAATCAGCTGTGTGTGGCTTTGATCTGAACTTCCTTTAAATATAAAACACATAAGTTGAATTAGTTGATTTCCAAGGTTCCTCCAACTAGTATGATTCTTTAATTCAGAGGAAGAGTTACAAGAATACAATTCAGCTACATAAAAATACTCCCATTATTAAATTATGTGTAAATATATGTATGTGCATGGACATATTAATCACCATCTTGTAAGAAAGGTCAGTGGTTGGATTGCATGCATTATGAATTAAATTTGCTCACCAGATAAGACTTTCAACATAAACAAAACATACAAATAAATCTGATGATGACACTAATGAAAGAATGTTTATGATTAACAGATGTGTCCCATCTGCCTGAATTTTCTTTGTCACATCTGTGGACCACACAGGTTATTGCCAATATGGGACTTGATTTTTCTTTTTCTTTTTTTTTCTGTGGTACTGAGCAACCAAACAAACAGAGTTCATATGCTTCCATTATTGGGACTCCAATGTATTTAGATTATCTTGATATTTATGACGTTACCATAGAAAGGCAGAAGCAGTGGGATTTGGCTGGGAGTGGGGGGTGTTGGTGGCTTTATAATTGTTGAGAGCTGTATCCTTTCAGTCAGCTCTGAGGATGCCAAGATTCTGGCTTTTATAATAAATATAAGCTCGGGTCATTTAGAGAACCAAATATCTATGTGAAAATGATAGGCTAGGCACAAAAAAAAAGAAAAGATGATCACTTTTCATTTTAGGGGAGGAGAAGATCTACTTTGATAGCACTGGTCTTAAAATGAGACTTTGTTGTATACTCATTAACTGTTTAGCAATTGTAAATATTTCAATATCTCTGGGTCTCAGTTTCCTTATTTGAAAAATGGGAATGATGATTCATGCAGTACCTTCTATGAAAGGTACTTGTGAGGATGAAATCATATAATATATTAAAACATTTTTCAGAATTTAAGGTGCTGTTATTCTGTTCTTATTCTCTAAATGTTATTCTGTCCCCTTGGTGAATCCACATTTTTAAAATATTGCAAAATATATTTAATGTATTGAGTAAAGGAATGTGGGATTCTTGATTTGTGTCTTTTTGTGGCTCTATATTGTCTGCTTACTAGGCAGTTTATGATGTTATGGTTTTTTTTTTTTTCTTCCATTGTCCATCCTTTAAGGCTTTTATGCTTGTGAGTAGAAACTATTATTGTTCTTTTGTGGGTATTTCAGATTTTATTTTGTTGTATTTCCTGTGTATTCTTTGGGAGCTATTTTCACAGAGTATTTTATGTACAGAATAACACAATTCAACTTTATAGAAAATAAAGCTAATACCCAAAGCCAGTTTTGAAACTGGACACTTTATAGTTCTGAAAATGGGTTACACTTGAACTTTATTCCAAGTTGGGGGAATAAGGATTTTCCTACATCTGTTTCATTTTCACTTTTCTAAGAACACTCTCATTATATCTTATTTCTGTGTGCATTGCTATATCTTCTCTCTCTCTTCAATTTTTTTTTCTTAGAGTTCATCTCGAACCTATCAATGAATAGTAGACAAGATTTAGTCATCAGAACAAATGGTGATTTAGAGACATCTAGAAAGGGGACTGAAAATAATCTGTCATGTCATTATCTTTCTAATGTATGTTAGAGAACAAAACTTACATAATTAAACATAGTAAATATGTAAAGTTCTGCCACTTCCCATGCCCCAGACACTATAGATAGTTAATGTACTTACATTAACTGTGTATTTCATGGAATCATTTAATCAACAAACATCTCTTCAAGTATCAAGTATCAAGTATCTACTTGGAATCAAGATACCAAGTATCTATCAAGTATGCTAGGTGTTAAGGATAAATTCAAAGACAAAAATAAAAGCCTAAAGGGAATTTGGAGATAATTTACTCTCATCTGAGACCCAGAGAAGTAAATGATTGGTCAAATTCATGTAGCGCGTTTTTGGATTGTATAGTCACACAAACTTCGCTCATAGGGAAGGTACTTGTTTTCAGATGGTATGTTTTATTATTTACATATTGTTCCTCACTTTTCACTGTGGTTCTACATTTTCAGATTGCCTGTATATGGTTTTTTTCTGTATTTTCTGTATTTTGAGATTAGGATTAATTGAATAATATAGATAGAAAAATAAAAGACTGAACAACTCTTTTAGGCTAGTTTTATCCCTTCATTTGGAAATAATGATAATTTAAACCCATAAAGATCAAATGACTTAAAATATCTTAGCCAGTTGAAATTTAATTTCTTTGGCTCAGCCACTAACTAGCAGTTTCAAATTGCATAGTTTAAAGGGAATTGTGTCTTATTCAAAGACAGGATCAGTGTGACCGTGGAAAAACTACTTAATCAGCCTGAATCTCAGTTTCCTTATCTATAAAATGAGGAACTATAATGGTCTCCAAAGTTGTTACACCCTTTATATTTTAGGATTCTATACTTAGGTATCTGAAGAATGAGATGTTGACATGACATTGGGATTTCATTTTACAATTAAACTATGTTAATTTCAACAACTTAGCAAAGGCAAAGAACCATTATATTTCTATGTTCAAATACAGATGATGATTAAAGGAAATATGACATTAACTTCCAGCTTCCAGAAGCAGAAGCTTAAATTAGGGTCTGTAAGCTTATTTTTTAAAATACATTTTATTTGTTTCTATTTAATTTTAAGTCAATTTAATTTATTTCATATAATTGGTTTCTTCTGTAATCTTATGTATTTTGGTCTTTTAAAAAATCCTTGTGATAAAGAGTTCATAGATTTCATTACAGTGTCAAACAGGTGTAGGATACACAAAATATTCGGAACCCTTGACCTGGGATGATTATCTTCCCTTTATGATGAGCCCAGAAATCCCATGTATTGATTTCTTTCCCAAGCATAAGTGCAAATTGAATCAGCTAGATGGTACAATGGATAGAACTCTCAGCCTGGAATCAGAAGGATCTGAGTTCAAAATGGACCTTGGATACCTCTTATATTGCCTGAGTTTCCTCATCTGTAAGAGTACCTGGAGAAGGAATGCAAACATGAAGAGTCAGAGACAACTCTAATAGACAACCTACAACATGCAAATTACTCCTGCTTTCTCTCTGTGTTCTCTTTAAAAAGAATTATCTCTGGAGTAGGAAAGCTTGTCATGATCTTTAGCATTTCTGACTATTGAACTGACCTTTTCCATTGGCTATGCTTCTATTCCTTGGGAAATGGTGGAAGAGCAAGGGTTGAATAAGAAAATAGATATTTTAGTAATTTTCATTCAAAAGCTATTATAGATAATGCCTAATATTCTCTTGTGTGTCTAACCTCCATTTTTTTCATGTCTACCAATAAAACATCTTTTTCTCCCAGCCCCATACCTCACTATGAATACATAGACACCTTCCCTCTCTCCTTCAAATAAATTTAAAATTAAGGAAAATATGACATTAATAATGCCTCTTAACAACTTTGATTTTCCCACTCTTGAAGCCAACCTATACTATAGTTATGATTGAGAGATACTTGCTCCCTTGTGACTAGTACAATCCATTATAATCTCTTATTTTCAGGCAGTTTTTAACTTTCTGAAAAAAATTACACTTGGGGACTGAAAACTCTTGATTACTGTTGGCCCAAAGGTAATTTTTTTTTCTTTTGAAACTTTGATATATAATTCCATTTAGCTATGTATGAACTATCCGAGTGTGGAAAAAAGTGTTTTTCACCACTTAATAAATTTATCACATGCATTTTTGGAGCTCAGAAAACTCCAGAATGTCTTGTGAGGAAAAGCTTCAGATTTTCATGATTCAAAAATGGTCTTTATAAGGACAATCGCTTTTGGCTAGTGCAGAAACAAATAAACTTTAAACCATACTAATAGCTTTTTAACTTCTATCTTTGAGAAAATAAGCCCCATGATCTAAAATAGGACATGGCACCATGTTCAGGATGATTCAGATTCATGCATTGCTTTTTTCTGTCACTATATAACTATTTAAATGATAGCCCTTATATTAGCTTGTTTTATAAGCATTGCCAGTGAGCATGCAAGTATGTTTTTATACAGATGGGGATGTGTACTTGGGTTGCATCTTGCCAATGAACATATCTTTGGTAATATTATTTGCTGGCTTTTAGTTTGGCTTATGAACAGCATGTTCCAAGAGAAAATATTACATTGATGCACCCATTCTGTTAGGATGTCTAAAAGCCACATTATAGATTTGATAGGAAGGAAAATTATGGTTCCCATGGCAAGCTTAACTTGGGCATTTTACACACATCTATATTAAAGCATAAATTTAGCAGCACTTACAGTCATACAAAATACTGAGTATGCACAAGGGGACCATCCTACGGTTGCTATAGGAACCATTTACTCTTTAAAATTTTCTGTAGTCTCCTCCATGTTCCTTTGAGTTCCTGATGAGTTTATGTATAATTTAAAACACTGTGACTGAAAACACAACAGACCTTCTTGGTGTGTCCAGTGATTTGACATGATTGTGATTTTTAGTATAGTTTGTATTAAGGCAAAGCCTCAGTGTATAGAGATGTTTTTAGAAGAAAAAACCTGGGGTGATTCTGGAGAGAAATAAAATCAATAGGTTATATCTGGAAATACTGATTTAAAAATCAATAAATAAAACTAACTAAAATAGGATAAAAATAAAAAAAATTAATTTCCTGGGATTACCTTAGGAAAAAAATTTTAGTGGCAGTGTGCAGCTTTCTGACTTAAAAGGCTTTAAAGAAAAGGTTTTGAAGGTTCTTACCCTGGGTTTAGAGTTTGTTGCTTTTGAATACCACAGCTTAACATGGTTCCCCTTAGAGGACTGAAAGGATGTTTATCTTTTTGAGGAACATCAGTGGTTTGGGTCATTTAGAGCAAAATAGTTTTAATGAATGGCTGCTGGGACAATGTTTCCCATACTCATCACATGAATCAGCTCTGTATGTAGTTATTTGTTTCTAAGTAATCTAAATGGTGCTCACAGTAGCACTCCATATTTTGGTAAGCACACAGGACTTGGAATAATACTTAACAATTTTGATCTCTTGGGTAATTAACCTCTCTGAACCTCAGTTTGCCCATTTTTCAAATCATTTTGCTAGTACTTACACTTCTCACCTCACAGCTTTGTTTTGAGAATTGAGGGTCATAATGGCTCATAGTTATACACGGGAAAATACTTTGTAAATATAAATAAAATTTCTTACATACAACATATGTACAGTACATATGAACTATTATTGTTCATATTACTATAATATGAGCATATTGAAAATTATGTTTCCCTAATTGTCTTTTTCTTTAAGATAGAGGTTCTTAATGTCAGCTGTTTTAACTTAAAAAAAACTTGTATAACTATATTTTAATATAATTGGTTTCCTTTGAAAATCTATGCTTTAAACATTCTGAAAAGGCATCCATAACCTTAATCAGATTGTCCAAGGAGTCCAAGACAGAAAAATAAATTTAAATCCCTTTAAGGAGTATTACATGAGGCGGGCTATCCTGGATGCTCTGTAAATATTTGCTGAATTAAATATCTTTGAACATATTTGATATTGGGCCACTAATATAGTTTTCCCCTTTCTTCCTCATCCCCCACTGTACCAATTACTTCTTTCTCCTTTTGGAGAAGAAGAATAGGAGTAGTAATGACTTAGGATGTTGAAGAAATTCTTCTCCATTCCTACCTCTTTTCTTCTACAACTAGCTCTGCTAGAAT
The DNA here is from genome assembly GCF_902635505.1 of Sarcophilus harrisii. Taxonomy (NCBI): domain Eukaryota; kingdom Metazoa; phylum Chordata; class Mammalia; order Dasyuromorphia; family Dasyuridae; genus Sarcophilus; species Sarcophilus harrisii. The sequence continues at coordinate 502,825,971 of NC_045426.1, forward strand.
GAGAAATGGAAAAGAAAGAAAGGTACTTCAAGAGGCTTGCATATTATTTGTACATATTGCTTGGTAGCAAGGACAGGTGCTACCTGTGATATATTTTAATGTCACTACTTTCTCATCAAAAGCAGAGTTTGAACAAAAGAAAAAAAAATGATTTCCTTTTTTCTTTTGGGTCTTGAGTATCAGAGGGATAAATCCTAAGAGAAGGAAGTATCATTGCTTTTTACTTTTGAGGGGATCATGCTGACTCTCAGCGGTAAGTCAATTTGCTTAGCTCTTGCCACTCTGCTTGAATGGGAAGGCTGAAGAACACTTCTGGGATTGCCCATCTTCATACACAGTATGAATAAAGAGATCACAGCTCAACTAACTTTTCTTGCATTGTCTGTTACCTTAAATATTTAGACATAAAGGAAGGAAATAGGTAACCAAAAACAATGCAGTAGCAATTCATTTTGATCTTGAACCCCAGACCAAGGGAGAAAAATCTAGAAGAGTGAGAACACAATCACGTTATGTATACTGTGAAATGAAAGAGTGAAGATATTAATGTCTTTGGACTTAGAAAGCATTAATCTAGAATCGTTCATTAAAGTGACAATGCACTGATTTCCAGCATCCATTTTTGTCATTCCTTGTCATTCTTATATTTATAAAAGTAATAATGTTCATTTGCTTTTCTTTATTGCTGTGAGCTTAAATGTGAGATGCAATGTGTCATAGTGGATAAAGAAAAAACCTTGAAATCATAAGAACTCATTCAGTGACCCTGGACAAATAACTTTTTATTGAGGTAGGAATGTCCTAACTAATATTATTCCTAGCTAACTATTTGGAGCCAAAATGAAGTCAAATCCCTCTCGTATGTAACATTTATAATCACTGATGGCTCATGTCAGTTCATCAAGATGAAGCTATTGTAATATAAAGAATTCAGAAAAACATGGGAGATTTGGACGGGGTAATAGTGAAGAAAGCAGATCCAAAAGGACAATGTATATATGTAGAGAGAAGAGAAATGCTATAAAATGGGAAGTCATACTTTACTAAAGCCCTCTGGATCCCTAGGATTTCTCTTTAGATATTGTTACCATTTGTATGCTACTTTTAGGTTTGCAAAATTCTTTACATATATTATCTCATTTGATCTTCAAAATAACTCTGTGAGTTACTTAATAAGCATTTAGTGTTTTTACTGTCTGCCAGGCACTATTCTAAGCACTGAGGATACAAAGAAAAGCAGAAGAAACAACTACAGTAAAAAATAAAACCATAGTTCCTGTCCTAGTGGAACTCACATTTAATGGAGAAGACAACATACTATGTACTATGTACATATGTAATTATGTACATACGGGACATATACAGCATAGATGGGAGTTAATTTTTATTATATATATATATATGTACATAATAAAAATTTAAAAATAAATCAATTAAATTAAAATATATATATATATATATATATATATATGTAAAATAAATGGGAGAAAATTCACTGTCCATACCTGGAAACAGGAAAGTCCTCTGGGAGAAGATAGTGCGAGGGAAGCTAAGACACAGAGGTGAAACTGGAGCATATGCCAGATGTACAAGATAGCCAGTGAAAAAACAGAGTCAAAAATTGGAATATTCTGTTTGAAGAACAAACAAGATGGATAGTTGAATGTGTAGCAAAGAGTAAAGTTTAAGAAGACTAATATTAGATGCTATTATTATCATAATTTTATATATGAACAAATTGAGACAGGAAGAGATTAAATGATTTGCTTAGGGTCCCACAGTTAATTAACAACTCAAACAGGATTGGAATTTACATCCCTTTAAATCCAGTTCTAATCTAATAGCCCCTTAAAGTCTAATCTAATCTAATCTATAACATCCAGTAGTTTCTAGTTTATGACACATGTCTCTTTTAGCAGAGGTTCTTAAATTAAGGGTCCATTAACTCTAAATACACAAAAAAACCTTACTTTTCAATACCTTTGTTTCATATAATTGACTTCTGTAATCCCTTGCATTTTATTTTATGTTTACAATATTTTTTTTTTTTTTCTGAGATGGGTGGATGGGTAGGGTCGGTTTTTCAGACTGACCAAGAGATGCCTGACATAAAAAAGTTAAGAATTGTTGTCTTATTGGTTGTATTAGGAGACCTACAACACTGAGAATTATGTTGCTTTACATAAAACTTAGAAAACACTAAATAGCGTCTGAAATAGGTATTTAGCAATCTTGATCCAATATTAATAACAGCAAACTCTATAGTTAAGTAACCATCTTTATAATGATTAGAATCATGAGGCTTGGAGTCCTTTGTCTGTAAGTCTGATGCATGTTTGCCTAGGTAGAATCTTTTAGTTACCACACTGATAATATTAGACATTATCATGTTCATAAATATTCAAATAAAATTTAAGGATAGAGTGATAGGTTTTTAAAATGTAATATCAATGAGACATGAAGACATGATAATTAAATATATAGAAGAATGGTCTTGGAGCCAGAAAGCCTTAAGATTCAAGTGTGGTTTGGAACACATCTTAGTTTATATGACTAAGCACTTAACTTTTGAATGCCCCAAGCAATTCTCTAAGTTTACAAATAAAGGAATTGGTGATCTTCTGTGATCAGCTGAAGCTGGGTCAGTGACAGGAGAATTTTTCCCTTTAAAAAAAATCAGATAAGCACTTGTAAATCATAAAACTCAATTAAAACTAATTTTATAATTGAACTGTTAAAACATTTAACAATGAATTAAAAGGATGTAAAATCCACCTCCCCTTCTACAGTTACTTTGTTATAAACTCAAGGAAGTAGACCCATAGGCAGGTAGAACTCAGCACAAGATTTATGACAACCTTCTTCTTCCTTGAGGCTAATTCATATTTCGTTTTGTTCTGTTTTAAGTTCAAATCATTAAGTATATAGAGCTCTAGTCTGAGTTGAAGGAGCTAAGGAAAGGAGACTGGAAATCTAGCTATAACCCCAATGTTTATACCTCCCTCTAAGGAACCTGGCTGAACTCTCACTGTCTTCAACAGTGGAGAGATTTTCCTTATTTTTAATTCTCTAGGTAGATGAAATCAAAGTTTTCCCCTGCCTCATACGGACATTATTTTATTTAAACAAAGGAATTCAACTTTAAAAACACCCAAATTCCAATTACATGCATCTCTTTTAAGCCATTATTACTTAAGAGTTTCTATATTTCATGAGGCGACCCATGAGATGATTGAAATGTATTTGTTCATATATGTTAATGGAACAAGAAGAGCATAATTCAGGATCTTAAGTCTTTTCCAATCAAGATTGATAAATACTATAGTTGAGTTGGTAATAAAAGGGCTGATAAATTCAGAGGCCAGTGTTATCTTAATTATCAGAATGAAAAGAAGTCTAGGAAGCAGTTTTTGTTGAGATATTAAATTACTATTTGATTTAAATAATGTAAAATGCTTTAAATGGAATTACTTCAGGCACTTCAGATATTATTAGTGATCCAGTAGCAAGAATTTAATAATCATTTTACAAATGGTCATATCTGAAAGCCGAATAATGTAGGCCGTTTCCCCCCCCCCCCATTAAATAAATGAAAAAGCTGCTTAATCCCTACCTGTATGGTTAGGGATTGGTGACTGACCCCCCATGTCATTTACCTCTGAGATTGCATGGTCAGAGCCATTCCAAAATGCCCAGAAATTGATTAATTTACTCTAAGTGCTGCTAACATCTCAGAACTTCAATTTTTTTTTTCAATCATAGCTCTGATTTTTGTTAAAACTCTTTCTGAAAGGTTTAATATGTATCTTTTTTGCTGCTAAATTAATGCTCATTTAGAAGTCTCAGAGTTAGTCCATTACATAAAGATGGTTGTAAGTCTAATTTAAATAACTATCAGTCTTTTTGTTTTCATTCTAGCTTGCTCAAATTGAAAAAGAAATGCATTTTAAGACACAGTTGCATTTTCATAGATATGAATTTAACCCATTAATATAATATAAAGATAAGCCTCAGTATGATGTTTTATTAAGTTAACAAATGATAAGCATATAATATTTTTGCAGTACTGTATATTAAAGTAACAAGTAATGTTACCCATAATTTATTTAATATTTTTCATCAGTTATATGAGATTCTTTCCTATGTAGAATGATAATATCACAAGACATAAGCTGAATCCACAAAGAATTTTTAAACTTACTGGAGTGTTTAAATTGACTGAGCATTGAGCATAAAACTCTCTTTTTACAAATGTAGAAATTAAGACCCAGAGAGATAAAATGATTGCTAATCTTTGGTAATTTCTAATTCACTCTCACAAAGGAACATAAATGAAATGTGTTGAACAATTTGTCAAGAGGAGATGCTCTAGTTCTGTGAAGAGGAGAAGAAAACCATTTATTGTATTTTGATAGCTGGGTATACTTTTAAAATTTCCTCCCCTATATAAGACACAACCTTTCTGATAACAAATACCCTTTATCATCCTCCTTTCTTTTGCTTCTTCCCTTCCCATTTTTTCCATTTTCCTTTTTGTTTTTTATTTTAATCTTCCTCTCTTCCATTTTCTCTTATATCCTTCTCCTGTTATTATTTCTTCTCTCTTCTTCACTTTATCCCTCCTTTGTTTTTCTAAATGGACGCTTAACAGTTTCTACTCAAGTGTTTTTGTCAACAAGAAAAACATACTTATCAGAAGATATTGTGATTTCATAAATTGTGATGGGTTTACTTGAGTTTGAGTGATTAACCTTATAGACCTTTAGATATTGCTTTCCATCCTTAATACTCATTCCACATTTTAGTGGAAATATTTATGATATATATGCTTAGCCTAGTTTAATTAGACTTTTATATTTAGCTAAGTGTATCAGTTAGACATGACCATTTTTTCTGGGTCTTAAAATCTGTGTTTCATGTAATATGCATGTATATAACAACACAAACACATTTAGAAAGTAGATTATGGGGAATTATCTCTCATAATGCCAGGGAATTTGTACATTTTGTAATTTACATTTTTTGGGAAAGAAACAAAAATATGATTTCGTTAGAGAAAAATGGAATGGTTAAAGAAATACATTAATGTTTAAAAACACATTTAAAATGTCATTAATTAAAAGTTTAGATTTCTTTATATGTTCTTTCATATATACCAAAAATAAAGATTTTCTTCTCTATCCAAGAGTTTTCAGATTGAAACAAGTCCATAGTTCTGCACATATATCTTCCTTTAAAATACATTTTGTAAGTTATATAAATGTGATTCACACATCCTAATATTAAGTTTAAAATACTAATAATGACTCATGTTTAACATTTGAGCTTCCATTAAAATAATAATTCTCATTTTTCTTTCTTTGGGAAATTTAAGGAGTGAATATATCTTGTATTGGTCTGCCAAAATACATTTTATTATTTTTTGTTTCTTTGCCCCTTATTAATTTACTATAGCTAATTGGTCTCAGGGAGAGAAAGAAGAGCTGGTTGTCTGGTTCAGTTTTCGTCCTTGTTTATTTTATTAGTTGATATTTGAGTCCTATCTTTTGCTTCTCCTTTTTACCCCCTGGTTTTGGCTACTTTCTCATCCTTCTTCTACTTGCCTCTCTTGTTCTTCAACTCTAGCCATTAGCGGATACTTTAAAAAGATAGTTCTGATGTGACTAGAAGGTACAGTTCCACAAAGCAGAGCACAATATTATTCAAGAACTAATACATAAAGTCAAATAAGTATGCATTACATGGAGGACATATTTGCACTATGATGGAGGTTGAGGAGTAATGAAAGTTGTTGCATAGTAATATAAGGGAAAAGAGAAATAGGTCAGATCTGCTGGGATGCCAATAAAAACAGGTACCCAAACTGCCTAAATACAATGGACTTTTATCAGGTTCTTATATGGATCAAGCGTGAGCACACATTGGGGTACTGTTCTTGTTCTGCAGTTCATTGTTCAGAAATAAATTAATCCATGAATCCTAGAAGGAGTGACTGGGTAATTGATAACTAGTTAATATTCATATTCCCTGCTGCTAAAAAAGGATGATTTCAGCTGTTGAATGTCTTACTTTGATTGAATAACTTGGAGGATTTGATCTTTAATGGGGTAGGGAGTCAATTAAAATTGTAACACACTTCATATAAGATTTGCCACAATCTACAGAGAGATAAGAAAACTGGGAATCTCAATAACCCTAGAACTTTAAAAATATATCACTTTTATTGATATATTTCATAATAAATCACTTATTTTCCCCGTTGTATACCACCTGTTCCCAGAGGGTCATCTCTTGTTAATAAAGTTATCTGCAACCTTCACTGGTCAGAAGGTAGTAAAAGCCTTAAAAGGAGAAATTGTTTAACTCTCTTTTTATTGTGGATAATTTAACTGGATTATCATATTTTTGGCCACAGCTCTAGTTCTTTGGATTACTAGTATATATTATCCAGGACTTGTGGCCTATTACTGTGGCTACTGATAAATCCTGTACAATTCTAAATGTATATCCAGCATATTTGAATTAGTCTTTTTTGTGGCATTTGTTGTTATTTTGGGGTTTGGGTTTATTTTTTGTTTTGTTTTATTTTACAAATTTTCTCTTTGATCTGGAGTTTTTCAAATTTGGCAATAATATTCCTTTGTGTTTTCTGCAAAGGATTTCTTTGAGGTAGTGATCAGTTGATTTTTTCTTTTCTACTTTATCCTCATGTTCTATAACTCAGGACAATTTTCTTTATTTTGTAATGCCAGAGAAACTGAGGAGGCAGAAATTGGTTTTTAATCATTTTAATTGTGGAGAATTTTAGAATAGCTGAGATTAGGCAGGTGCATGGGACTCTTGTCTCAAAACATTCAGTAGTGAGCAACTAATGCAAGAAACCTTTATAAGGTTTTGGCTATCAGGGAAACAAAGGCAAGAACACTGGTGAGCAGAAGCCATAATTCCAAGAAAGGATCATAACTTAGTCCTGACAGGATACAGGTAAGGGGGAGGTGAAGATACTAGATGAGCAGACAAGGTAAGAAGGTCAAGGGCAGGAGACAGCAAGGCAAGGGGCAATACTCAATGGAGGGGGAATTATCTCAGCAAGCATTTGAAATAAGGCACCTGGAGTTTTATGACTCAATGGTATTTAAGGCTTCTTTTCTGACTCAATTCTCTCAGTCCTAATGGCAAGGGGAGGTGCCCACAATAATTTTATTCAGGGTATAGCATAATAATTTAATAATTAAGGGCATAACAATTCAGGGCATAACAATTGCTTACATAACTGTATCAAGGTTCTTTTTTTTGTCAGAGCTTTCAGGTAGTCCAGTTATTCTTATATTTTCTCTTCTTAATCTGTTCTCCAGATATGTTGTTTTTCTTTTAAGATGTTTCACATTCTGTTCTATTTCTTCATTCTTTATATTTTGTTTTATTATTTCTTGGTCTTTTATTAATTTTGCTGGCTTCCTCTTGCCCAATTCTAAATTTCAAAGAATAATTTTAAAAAACTCTATTCTTTATTAGTTGATTATCTTTTTCCATAATGTTTGTTTTTCTTGTATGATTCTTTTTTAAAATTTTTAAAATTTTTTCTTCAATCTCTTTCACTTGAGTTTAATTTTCTTTTAGTTCCATGAATTTTCTTTGGGCAGGGAGACATTTAACATTACTCTTTGGGTAGAAGAAGCTTTTTTACTTCACCATCCTCAGAGGATGAACCCCGTCTTCCCTATTCCCATAGTAAGTTTCTATGGTTGGATTCTTTCTTCTTGGTCAATTTATTTATTTATTTTTAATGAAAGTTATTAGGGTAAGCTCCTCTAATCCTGTGGTGGTGCGGATAGTGCTTCTAGCTTCATTTCAGCTCTCCCTCTGACATGGAACCCCAAATCAAAAGCTCTATCCTCCTACAAGTACCCACAGTCACCAGCATCCTGCCCTTCTGCTTCTGCCCTCATAAGCTATGTTAGTTTCTTCTCCCCGAGGACTGAGTCTGTGCAGCACAGCCAGCTTGATGTACCTAGTCTTCTGGCACTCAGATCTGTAATGTTCTTGCTTGGTTTTCTGGAAGTCTTTGGGCAGCCTTCTTTTATTAATCACCATGAGGATAGCCAGATGTCTTGATAAGACTACTGCAAAAATCTCATCAGTCTTCCCTTCCTCAAGTTTCTCCCAATTCCAGGGAGAGAATGTTCCTTGCCTTGTTCCTTATATACACTTTGATCCATGACACTCTCCTCCCTGCTAGTTCCTCATACAGGCTATTCCTCATAACTGGGAATATTTTTCTTCATCTCTACCTCTTAGATTCCCTGCTCCCTTCACTTCTTAGTTCGTGTCTCACTTTCTGCAAGAAACTTTTGTCCATCCTACTTAATCTTGGTGCCTCCCTTCCAAGGTTACTACCAATTTATCATGGATAGATCTTATTTGTTCCATAGTTATTTGCATGTGATTGTGAGATATGAATCCTTGTCTTCTCATCACTATTTTCTCTGTATCCCCAACACTTAGCACAGTCCCTGGTGTGTTATAAATACCTTAATCAATGCCAGTTGATTGAATGCCTGATGAATGTATATATTCTGTGCCTATGTTAAATAATTTAATTATTATATAAAACTTGATTTTTCCTTAAAATCCAAATTATTTTGGAACATTGTACATTTTAAACTAATTTGAAGGAAACTACAATTTGCAGAAATAAAACAAATAATTCACTAATATTTTACTAGCCTATATTTTGACATTAATGTCCAGATTACCATTGCCTTTGGCATCATGTGCTTTGTACAAGATTCTGTTTTACGCGTCTATCATTTGCTTCTTTTAATGCTTACAAATAGCATCATAAAGTTGATTTCTTTTTCCTAGCAACCAAACATCCTAATTACAGAACCAAAACCTATTTTATTATTAGGCTTTAGATTTCTTAATGAATAAGATTTCTAATGTTGAAAAAATATATACTTTTCAAGGTACAAGTTTTCCTGGGCACTAAGGTAGGGAACTTAGTATATAATAGGTATTTCTGCCTTATATTTTGTCATCCTCTAGTCTGTCATGTTCTGGGGTAAAAATGGAGCCAATAAAGATGATTATTCAAGTTCAAGGTAATAAACAAAGTGAAGATCTTACCCTTAGAGGAAATGAAGGTCTAGAGATAGTATCAAAGGCAAATCAGTAGGGTAGAGTTCAAGGAGGTAAAAAGAGTTAAAAGATGTAATCAATGTTTTGAGCCTAAGTGCCTGGGAGGATTATGACATCATCAATAAAAGTGGGAGAAACTAGGAAGAAGGGCAGGTTTTGGAGTCATGTCTAACTTTTTGATAACCCATTTGGGGTTTCCTTGATAAAGATGGTAAAGTGGTTTGTCATTTCCTTCTCCAGCTAAGTTTACAGTTGAAGAAACAAGCAGACCGGTTTAAATGCCTTGCCCAGGGTCACATGACTATTAAATCTCTGGGGTTGAATATGAACTCATGTCTTCCCTTTCCCAGATCCAGAGTTCTTTTCACTCTGCTGCCTCGCTGCCCAGTAGGTGCCTTAGTTGGTCAGTTAGTCAACAGATATTGAGCTCCCCATTGAGCATACAGGGTCATAGTATACTGCTTTTTAAATTTTACTTTCAACTCATAGCAGAATTTCTGCTTTATGTCCAAGAGAATACTATCAAACAATAAACATTTAGAATATATTTGAGTATATGCCATGCACAAACCATAGTTATTTCAATAAAGAAAAGTATTTTCTTATGAACAATAATGCATTTCAATATTCAAAAATGAACAAGAAACTTGAATAGAAAGCTATGAACTTCTTTTGTGTACTGTTTTTTTTTAATATAAAGAGAACATATATTAAAATTAATGAGATACTAACAACAACAACAAACTGTTTTCTTGGTCTTGTACATCAGCCTTGACCCTCCTCCCTTAAGTTCATACCTCTCTTTCTGGATCCTGAATCTCTTGCTTGGTGCATCTTGGCCCAGGATCTGAATCCCCATAATAGTTGGTCTGGTCATGGTATAGGCTAACCCCTGTCATGATTCATTCTCTGATTTTAATCCTTCTGAGAATTTATGTGATTCTGTATTCATATGCAAAATAAGGACAATAATAGGGTAGAATATAGCTTACTTGATTAACTAGGCAAACATTTAAAAAAAAAAAAGCCAAAGTGCATTGAAAAAGCTATTTGTTAGTTCATTAAAGAACTAAAAAAGATTTTGCAATTTAAGTTATTAATGCAAAAGAAGGAGGTAGGATTTGGGTGAGAGTAAGGGAGAGAGCAGAGAAAAAAATTGCCTAGTTTTTTTTTTAAATTTAAATAGAAATAATTTAACACAATTAATATTCTGGAGGAACAACAAAAAAGTAGATAAATGCCCACACTCTTAAATCAGTATCACTCAATCTCTAAAGTGTCTAGGATGGCAGAATTTCAGAATCTTTACCAGCTGTTCCAGCTGAACAGTTGCCTCTAGATAATGAATGTTTTAACTGAGGTCTGCATGGCAGTAACATCTGTACTATTTTATTGGGCATTTTGAGATTTGGATATGTGGTTTACTCCTAAATGCTTTGCATTTTTTCACATTAAAATAGAACTTTCTCTTTCCTTGTGTTGCCTTCTTCCCACCCTATACAGGGCATTGATGTAAGAGATGCACCTCTGAAGGAAATCAAAGTGACTAGTCCTCGTCGATTTACAGCCTCCTTTAATGTTGTGAATACAACAAAACAAGACGCTGGGAACTATCGTTGTATGATTCGCACTGAAGGTGGTGTTGGAATATCAAACTATGCAGAACTGGTAGTTAAAGGTATTTGATTTTTTTTTAAATTTTCTAAACTCCTATACTGATATAAGCACACATTGTACACTTGTTAGTTCATTAGATTTTTAAAGCTCAAACTTATCTGCTTCTTCTGAAAAGCAAGTCTATAAAAGCCTGTGTTGACAAATTGAATTTTAAATACATATTTTGCACATGGGTTATATTTTTGAAAGCTATATTTTATTTATGTTTTCTTGCTTGTTTGCTGTGGGAATGAATGTGCTCTTGGCAAATGCTTCTGCCAAGTCCATATGCAGTGATTACAACCTATAAATTTATTTAAGGAATGAACATTATTTACTGATAGAAAACCACTTAAAATGCAAATATTCACCAGACAGGAGTGTTTATGACAGGATGGTGGTTAATAAAACCAAACAGCGTTCATATAAAATGCCCATCACATCATACAAACAATATTGATAAAATGGTGTTAAAATTCATTATGTTTCAGTAACCATCTATGGCTTTATTTTGCATGACAGGAAAGTTAAGTCATTATTGACCAAGTAGGCAGGGAAATGAAAGGAGCAAAGGGATTATTTTTCTTGAGTTGGATGAGGGTTATTTCATAAGTTTCTAATGTCCTTCAGCTACAGATTCTTTCCCTGGTCCAGAAGGAACAAAGTCAACTTCTGGTAGTTCCATCTCACTGTTTTACAAGGATTATGAGTATTCATTTGTATTCCTTTTTAGGAAACCAGAGATATAATTTGTTTTTCTTCCATGGTTTATATATGCACACACATACATGTGCTCACCATGCTTATTCTCTGCCTACATATATGTTCCTTATCTGTTTTAATATTCCTATTGGTAGCAAGATGGCTTGGGAGAAATGCTATACTTACAAAGATCAGGAAGTCATTCTTGTCTCATATCTTAAATACTGTTCAATTAACTTTTTTCTCTTTGACCTAATATACTCTTTGATTGACTAGAAACAGAAATACATTAAAAATAACAGAAATTCATAAATGTAAACATACACACTCAAATACACATAGAGTAGATACACGTATATGGATAGATGGATGTGCACATATTACATTTATACTTGCCGGTTTATGTACATACTCTGCCTTGAAGCTATCCCAAGTCTGAGATATCCTTAGGTTTGCATCTACTCCAAAATATAGAATTCATGCTACATTTTGCATTTTTACCTTTGCTACCTCACCATGAGTAGGAACATAGATACAGACAAGGAACACGTGGTGACAATCTATGGATGAGGGTGTATATGTATAAGAAGCACATGAGGCAGGGTCCCCACAGATTGGGCAATTCATGCTTCAGATGCTGAAGAATCATTTCTGTGGCATCAAGTAAGCAAAACTTCAAATCAGCTAAACGAAAAAAAGGGTAGCAAAAGGACTTTTCATTTCTTATATTGGCTCTGATTATCATGCAAATTAATTAGCTGTTTTGTCTTACATTCTTTTGTTTGTTATACATTCTTGGCATCAAGAAAATCTTCAAAGGTTCCTAATTATCTGCTGGTTTCTATGAAAAAGAATGTAAAATTCTACCATTATACATTTGTTCTCTATTCTAATTGTATGTTTCTGCTAACTTCTATTTCTGTTTGCATGTGTGCATTAATATTAAGTAGCTAAGGGACAGATAATATTCAATAATATTCTAATGTAATAAACAATCTGGTTAATGCCTTGACACCTATAAATCTGGTTAAACTTAAGTGTTTAGTGCAAAAATATAAAGCCCTCAAATGCCCACATGGAAATCTACATTATAAATATTTAGACCAACAATTGGTGAAAATGATCACATTTCAGTACGACATGAGAATTTTTTTTTTACTTTTTTGGTTTATAGACAGCATTTGAAATTATTAAACTAGTAGATGATAAATTCTCTGAGAGATTTATCTTTCTGTTTCCTTCCATGTTTCACAAAGTACCTCAAAGGCTATACTTAAGATGTACTTTTTAAAATATATTTATGACCAAATAATAATAAGTGAAGGTGCACTTTAGATTCATTAAATTATAATGGTAGGCATTAAATTTTGGAAATTTTTCTGTTGTTGAACATTAGCCATAACCTACACATATATTTTCTTAAAATATGCAAACATGTGTATATGTTTTGTACCTACATGTAGCTGTCTTTTTATATACATATATAAAGTATATTTTTTCTTAGTTACAGACTTAGGCGAGGATAGGTAGGTATTGCAGTATATAGAGGTTGAAGAGTATCAAGCCCAATAGTTTCATTTTACAAATGAAAACTGAAGTCCAGAGAGGTTAAAAGTGACTTGGCTACAAGGATGCTTTATATTTACTTTGTGTGCCTTTATATGTATATATCATCTACTTTAGCTTCTTGAAGACAGACACTATTTTGCTTCTGTGCTTGTATCTCCTATCTAGGTGGTTCAATGTATTGACCATTAGGGAGAGTCAGAAAAACATGAGATCAAATGTGACCTCAGAGGCTTATAAGATGTATGACCCGGGGCAATTCATATAATCCTTCTTGCCTTAGTTTATTCATTTACAAAATTGAGGAAAGAAATGGCAAACTAGTTCAGTATCTTTACAACAAAAACTGCAGAATGGTTCATGAATGGTGGACATGATAGAAATGGATAAAAAAAACCCAACAGTTGTATTTCTATCACATTCTACATTGACTATCAAGTAGTAGATGCTTAATAAATATTTGATTCGTGGATCGATTGTTCAAAGTCCCACAGGGAGTAACAGAGGTAGAAATTAAACCGAGGTCCTGTGCTTCCGAAGATAAGCCAATGCTTTCTTCACAACTCTGTCTGAAGTAGTGCAAATATTATTATTCTTATTTTGTAAATGATGAAAGTAAGACTGAGACAAGCTAAGTGACTTTCCCATAAGCACACATAACCAGTAAATATTGGAGTTACAATTTGACCTCAAGATTCCTGATTCCAAATATTATATTATTTCTACTATATTATATACATAGTCTAATGAGCTGGTATTATATAGGTAAGTGAATTTTTTGCTTGTTTAGAGATAGTTGGGATTAAGTGTCTTACCTAAGGTCATACAGCTAGTGAGTGTCTAAGGCTGGACTTGAATTTATTTTCTCCTAACTCCCAGCTCTCTGCTCTATCCACTGCACTACCCAGCTGCTCCTGAAAGTAAGAATTTTTTGACAGAAGTGTTTAAGTTTTTCTTCTTTATTTGAACACTTACTTGTTTTATGAAATTAGGTATTTAAATTGTTCATATGAACTTCCATTTTCTTCTCTCTAAATGCATAAGATTTCTTCCTCCATCTCAGGGCACTCTAGTAAAATGAAAAATTATTTTCACATATTATGGAATTTCAGTTTAGGAAGAATCCTAAATATTATTCATTTTGCTTTCCCTTCCGCTAAGCATCTTGCAAATGAGAAAATTAAGACTAAGAGTCATAAGGACCATTGGGTAGCTGGGATAGAGAAGGATTCTAAGTCTCCCAAATCTTTAGTCCACTATATCTTATAAGCTTTTGGTATCCTTAAAATCAAAATTCTTAATTAAACTTTTATAATGTCTCTAAGAGAGGCAGTGACAAAGAGGATATAGAGCTGACCTTGTTTAGGAGAATTTGGATTCAAATCTCATTTCTGACATATACTGTCTTTGTGAGCCTGGATAAGTCATTTAAACTCTGAGTGCTGCAGGTGACTTCCTAAGACTTTATAAATTATAGAAATTAGCAGATCTACATTGGATGCTATCTATGTATTTGGATCAAAACAAAGGCCTGATAGAAAAAAATATCAAAAAAGCCCTAATAGTGTGTAGTCTCTTCATTAATATATCACACACTAGAAGGGGAAACTGTCTTTTTAGTAATAGTAATCTACTGTTTTGAAGAAAGAATTAATTTGATTTGTCCCTTCACTTGCATTTTCATTGATGAATTCTTTCCCTTAATGTTTATCATTTTATCTTAGTAATTCAAAATTTGTGTTTATTCAGTATTTTGGAAGAATTAGCTTAGAATGTAAATACTGGCTTTGTTTTTGTGCTGATTCTAACTTTTTAGACCATAAGATAACCTTTGGATACTCAACTGTGATGGATCCAATCCTTATTCTGATCTCACATATGATGTAACCTATTTGGACCTTATTTCAGTGGTAGATGAAAAGAGAATAGTCCTTCTGGGACAATGAAGCAATAAAGTTAAGTCTATTTTAGATACTTGTAAGGTATAAAGGGAATCGGTGTAATCACTAACCCTTATGACCTTTTGCTAGAGTTGCATTTTGAATGGTATTTCAGCAGGCTGTGCTAGCCTTGAAAGTAATTAACTGTTCTTTCAGCATGGCTACATAAATGCCTTAGGATGCTCTATAAAAGTTTCATTTCATGTCTTGGTTCAAGAAACAGTCTAATGATTTAAATTGATGCTAAATCATTTTTAGTTAAGGCAGAACAATTTAAAAATATGAACAGTTTCTGCACAAAACTTTAGTTTATAAACCGTGGAAATCATAATTTTTACAATTGTACAGTAAATTCCTAATCTTTAGAATCTGAGGGCAACATTTATAGCACCATATTTTTTTTTACTTTGATGTCTAATAAGGTTTTCCCTTGGCATTAAAAATATCACTCAGATATATTCCTTGCCTCCCCATCCCCAATAAAACAAAACAGTGGAAGATTTTTTTTCCTGTTTACTTAATGTGCTAGAATATACCATTCTTTATTTTTTTAGCTTGATCTCTGAGGATTTATGGAGGAGGGGCTTGGAAAGGAGGGAGATAAATTGGAGCTAAATCGAAATACATCAAAAGCCTAAACTACTTAAAGGAAACCACTTGAATCATCACCTGAGTGGATACTTTTTTTTTACACTAGGAACAATAATACATTATTAGTCGAAATATATAATGTCACTTCTTAGAGCTATTACCAATCCTGATTTGTTTTCAGAAAATCATTTAACGGCATAGGTTCCAACCACTAAGGAGGGATTTCCAACCACTGAGGAGGGATTTCTTTTTGAGTTTGGACAGCCATTCAGGTAGCAACTAAGTGATATATTGAGGAAACTGTCTTTTCCTTCCCAGTTAGTTATTTAAGTTGAAAAAGATATTTGAACTCACATAGAAGCCAATGCTATAAATAATAAAAAGTGTGGGGTATTATTTTGTTATTAATTAATTTCATCACTATATATTCCCTTAGCAAAAGCCATGAGCTTTTCTAAACCGATTCAGATTCTTAAATCCCACATCTTAAAGTAGAGAAATCATAAATGGTCAAAAGAGATGAACATGCAGTTTTCAGACAAAGACATCAAATCTTTCTATTGTCACATGAAAAATGCTCTATATAACTATTGATTAGAGAAATTCAAATTAAAACAACTCTGAGGTACTACTTCACACCTATTAGATTGGCTAACATGACAAAAAAGGAGAATGATGGATTTGAAAAGAATGTGGGAAAATTGGGACACTAATGCATTGTTGATGGAGCTATGAACTATTCTGAAGAGCAATTTGGAATTATACTCAAAGAGCTATAAGACTGTATATACTTGCTGGATCTGTATCTCAAATATATCCTAAAAATGGGAAAGAACCTATTTATATAAAATATTTACAGCAGATATTTTTGTGATGGATAAGATTGGGAACTTAAATAGATGCCCATCAATTGGGGAATGTCTAAACAAATTGTGGCATATGATTGTGATGGAATATCATTGTGCTATAAGAAATGACAAGTAGGATGATTTCAGAAAAAAACTGAAAAGACTTACATGCACTGATTCAAAATAAATTGAACAGAACCAGAAGAATGTTGTACACAATAACAACAATATTGTACAATGAAGAACTATGTATAATGTAAGTATTTTCAGCAGTGCAATGATCCAAGACAATCCCAAAGCATGAATAAAGAAGCATATAATCTACCTCCAAAGAAAAAACTTGGTTTGTTTGAAAAATGACTGAAACATTTTATTTTTCACTTTCTTCTTTTTTTGAGTTTTCTTGTGCATAATGACCGATGTGGAAAGGTTTTACATGATTACACAAGTATAACTAAATATCTGATTGCTTACTATCTCAGGGATAGTCAAGGGGAAAGAGGGATTAAGGAAAGTATAGAATTTGGAAACCAAAACTTTAAAAAGCTATTATAAATGTTAAAAATTGTTCTCACTTGTAATTGAGGAAAAATTGTTTTAACATGTAGTTGGAGAAAAATATTTAAAAAGAAAAAGTAGGAATCATCATGGGCACCTGTTAAAAACAATTAACTAATACCTGCTACATGCTAAAGTAGTCTTGTTGGGGCAATAGAAATATGAGGAACCTTCACATTCTTGATATTTTCAAAGTAAGTAGACTTGCAAAAATAAGCATCGCTTCCAATTAGGAGGATTTCTTTAAAATTGCGTTTGCCACTTACCTTGTATGAGAAAGGCAGCTTGGGTTTTATCTTCTGGATAGGTGTGTGAATAGAATGGATAGATTTGTGAGAATACTAATTGGAAGTTCAGGTAAAAAACTAAAGGATTCAAAATTAAAAAAAAAAACAACATATTTTAGCAATAATTAAAAACTTTTCAAAGTTAACTTGAATAGGTGTTTATAAGTTCATTTTGACATTGCCTTAACATACTTAAGAAAATTATTTTAAGTCTTAAGCATCTGTTTTTGAAATGAAGATTTTTTTTTTCTCAATTGAAAAACGTCTTTCTGGTTTGATGTTTCAGAACCACCTGTTCCCATTGCCCCACCGCAACTTGCCTCTGTGGGAGCAACTTACTTGTGGATACAACTGAATGCCAATTCCATCAATGGAGATGGACCCATCATTGGACGAGAAGTGGAGTACTGTACAGCGAGTGGAAGCTGGAATGACAGGCAGCCAGTAGATTCCCCAAGTTATAAAATTGGACACCTGGATCCTGATACTGAATATGAGATTAGTGTATTGCTCACCAGACCAGGGGAAGGAGGAACTGGATCCCCTGGACCAGCACTAAGAACAAGGACCAAGTGTGCTGGTAAGTTATTTCTTTGACTTCCTTCCCTTGTATTGCACGAACCAGGTCGATTCCTAGGTAGATGATTCATCCTTCCCACCACTGGGTGGAACTGTGGTGTAGGTCTGGAGTTACTTTTTGTGGACAGTGACTATGAATCTCAGTTCTTAGTGAGTTGTGTAAAGTGGTTATCACATAGTACAAGGCAGGTTTCATAGAGTATACCTGTCTCCTCAGGTTTGTAGAAATAACTATCAATTTTGTTTTATCACAGTATCTCAGAAAGAGCAGGAGGTCAGATTTCTTTTCTTGTTACATTGATTTAACATTTTACACTTAAAGTTCTTATTTGCCCCTCTTCCCCCCAAAAAAAAACTCCCTTAGAATTATGAAGGAATGGATAACCTTTTAATGTTCATCATTATTGATGAGTATTTCAGGGAGGGACCACTTGCCAGTGGCATTGGACCTATTTGTCAAAGAGACATAGGTGATTTGTGGACTGTGTAAAGATCTCATTTCTTCAACTGCAAAGATATAGATGACTGTTCTTCACTAGGTTTTATCCGTCTCGGAACTCAAAATAGCAGTTGAAAAGGGGGGGGAGGAGAAAGCACATACATTTGTATTAAAATGAAACAACCAAAAAAAATCTACACATAGAAATAAGCATGAATTATAAGAACATTGTTAAAAAGATAATACTTTGCTATAAGAAGAAGAAACATAATATAATATTAGGACATTGCAATGTCATTTTGACATTTTCATTAGAAATCTTTGGGGTTTACTTTAGTAAAATAAATGTTTATTTTAAATGTCATTTAAATGTCATTCTTTGGGAGATGAAGCCACATAGGCCCTATTAGTTTCAGAAACAAAGGATAAGTTAGATGCTTTTAAAAAGCATCTTTTTTAAAGGGATTTAAAAATCCCTTTTGACTACTTGAGCATTTTTAATTCACTCTTTTGTTATAGATACTATATTAAAATAAGAGTAATGAAAATAATTTCAAAACATAAATTCAATTGTGTATTTTTCCAGGAGATAATTTTATCATTAGTGTTAAGAGAGAAAAAAAAAAAAAAAGAAAAGCCTTTTTAAAATTTGTGGTTGATTTTTTTTTTCCTCCTGGATTTGGAGAACAGATTCTCCAAGATCTCATAAGACATGGAATTCACAAAGATCTCTTTAATATTACTAGGACAAATGGTGTGTATCCATGGGGAAATGTACCAATATCTTCTTCTTTTGTGGATGGATAACATAAAATTCTGTAACCCAACTGTTTTAGCAGTCATCAGACCTATTTTGTCGTGATACAATCTTCTCTACCTTTGGCCATTTAGCATTAGCACTTAGGGCTGGAATAAGAACCATTGTTCAGATATTTGTGACTTGTTCACTTTCAAATGATCCTTAACTGAAATGGAGTTTCAGAAATTTTTTCTCTTTTTCAGTACCTTACTCATGTCCTCCTAGATTTAGTACAGTGATTCCTGAATTTTGGAAGAAGTACTAGAAACAGATCATTGCTTTTGATTTTATAAATAATTAAGCCTAGTTCCTGAAAGTTCTGTGTTATATATTTTGGAAAAATACAAATTGATTCAGATCATAGTATTTAGTTTTATGATTTCTTTGAGGAGTTTTATGATATATTCTTATAGATAATTGTTATATCCTACATTAGCAAATAGTAGCTGACATGGAGCAGTTTAGTAAATGATACAGAAGTTAGGATTTGATCACAGAATATCAATCTTAGCCAGGACCTTAGGGGCCATTTAATTCTAACTGTAGAAGAACCAGAATGCCACCAGACAGCTACCTGACAAGTAGTAACTCAACACTGATTAAAGATCTTTAGTAAAGGAGACCCAAGTATCTCATGAGACAATTCATTCTACTTTTGGATTGCTCCAATCAAAAAGAAGCTTTTTTTTTGTTTTTTAAACAGCTACCCATTACTTTAAAATCTAATCTCTAAAACTAAGTAGAATAAAATAAAATCTCTTGTACACATGACAGCTTTTCAAATACTTGAAACAGCTATTCCACCACTTTCTTCTCTTTAGGCTAAACATCCCTTTTTGCCTGAAATAATTCTCATGTGACATATATCTTTCAGTTTTCCTGTTACTTTTATTTGCATGCTCTCTAGCAAATTAATATCCTTGCAAAATGCAACCCTTTGCAACTTTCTAGACTTAGAGGTTATGCCTCCTACTGTAGTGAAGTAATGTGTTATATCAATAATCTTTTGTCTTCATGGACAGTTCAGTGGTTTTATATACACTATCTCCTTTTTCTTTGATTTCTCTCCTCTCTGCTCCTGGTTTTGTGTTTCTTATCTTAACTCCTGAGGTAGGCAGTATGCAAATGTCTGATAAACATTCACAAAGAGTTTCTTAACATTTTTCCACATTGTAATATAGCTGGTGAGAATGCAACAAACATTAAGGAGAGAAAACAAACATTCTTTCTAACAGTTCAAAAATTTGCTTTTAATAAATCTAGGAAAAATTAATAGAGGATGAAAAGTTGATTTTAAATTGATCTTTATTTGTAGATGGTTAGTATGTGTTGACAGTATATCTGAAGTCAACCATCCCAGTAATACAAATAATAGCACTTCACATTGTAATTTTTAAAAATAATTGTAACATTTATAGAAAAAAAAGTCTTTGTCTTCTAAGGCATTCATATGTATCATTGAGATTCATGAAGGCATTGAGGATGAAAAAGTAAAGGCATTGTCATTGGTGAAGATGATAGTCATCAGGAGAAAGAGGGAAGTGAAATTAAATGAGATTAATAATTAGGTCAATTTATAAAGAAAAAAACAAAACCAAAACAGATTTTATTTATGACAGTCTTATTCAGCTAGTTGTATCTCAAGGAGGTCAGTATAGAAGAGAAATTCTTATATGTACCAAAAATAACATAGTGGCACTTCTTGCACTCGCACTTCCAAGGGTCTGGAAACAAGATAGATTTCCATTAATTGAATAATAACAAACTTTAGTAATATAATGGAGAAGAAACAATGAATATTAAAAGTGCAGAAAGAAAAATAAGATATATGAAGAGATACATACTTACCGGGAAAATTATATATATCAAGGAAATAATAGATAGTGTCTATAAAGAAAATATCCGTAAATAATAATAACAACAAATCTTGATCCCAAAGAAAGGATAAAACAAAATACCCCAACTTTTCTTTCTTAAAATTGAGAAGAAGTGAGGCTGTCTCTGGAACAATGTGTACAAGAACATTTTGAGTTCATGTGTGGTTAATTTGGCCACACTGCTTTTTTTTTCATTGTTTATGAAAAGCATTGGCTCTCTAGAAAGGGAGAAAGATATGCTGGAAAAACAAAATGACATAAAAATAAAAGATATACATTAAAAACTGATAAAGAAAACAAATGAATATATCAGTTTGTCAATACAAGAGAATCTCTTTGCTCAGGTAACAACAGACACAAATTTTATCCATGTATACAGACTTATCAAAATAAATACATGACAGATATCTCCTCTTCAATTTTAAAAATATAATATACAAGGAACATTGATTACATAGATTGGCCATCATATCTAATCATTTATTAGATTAGTTTTCAAAACCGTGACTTGAAAAGTTGAGATGATACTGATGGAAAAACATATTTTCTTTTCAAATATATATATTAAGTTTTCAGTTTTAACATGTTCCCTTCTTCTTTTTTATTTTTTTTTTTAAAGAAAACAAGATCATGAATCTTCACTAATTCTGTCACCATTAAAGGTTACAAAACAGTGTTTTTGTGGTCACATCTTCAAGGTCTATTAGAATCCTGGGATGATATTTGTCTGGGTCTAAAACCTTAAATTCATCTCAAGAAATTACATATTCTTTTATTACTCCCTCTTATGTCATTGAATCCAGTTCTTAATCATCTCTTTGAACTTTTTCAGCTTGAAAATTATTCTCATTCCACCAGTATGTCAATGTGTCCATTTTCCTACAACCATTTCAGTATTTGTCATTTTTCCTTTTTTATTAATTTCAAAGACCAATGATGAAGAATACTATCACTCTCCAGTCAGAGGTAATGGACTAAGTAAACAGAAACAAATATACATTTTGATAACAATGGGCAATATAGGAATATTACTTTGCTTGATTATATTTGTTTAGTACAAGAGTTTTGTTTTTCCTTTCCTTTTCCCCCCAATGGGGGTGGGAGAAAAAATGTTAATTTAAAAAATAATTCAAAAGTATTTTTCCTTTAGAGAGACTAAAAAAAAGGACGATAAGATAATAGTTGAGTTTTATTATTTTTACGTCTGGACTTTTTTATTTTTCTTGTTTTCAACATAGATGTTTTTAAAGAAATCCTTTGTTGAATTTCAGTTGACTTATTTTTAAGAGCCTAATTCTTCATCCATCATCAACCTTCTTAACTATATTCTTGTGGATCTGTGCTACTTTTTCATATTTTTCTTTTAATATAGTGTCCTTTTGCAACTTTGTATATCTTTAAAATCTACTGAGTTCCTCAGTAAGGTTTCTTTATTTCCTTAGTTGCATCATTTTTCTTTACTGAGATTATTTATGTTATGTTATAATATGTTAACTGATTATGTTGCTTAAATCTCTTATTTTACAGTAGAGTCTATTTCTTCTTGGGCTGTTGTATTTTTAGTGTCTTCAGTCATGGAATGATACTTATCTTTTTTGGGTGAAATTCATGACATTTGGTTTCCTAAATATACTCAGAATTCCTTCACAGACTTTTATGAACTGTGAGATGACATGCTTACACTTCTTGCTAAGTTTACAAAATTTATAGACCAGGATTAAATTTAATATTGGAGATTGATTCCTTTACATTCCCAAATGATATCAGTGAGTAAACATTTATTGAGCATCTTCTGTGTGTTGGGTACTGTGTTAACTAATCACTGGGGAAACAAAGAGTCAAAAGACAGACCTTATCCTTAAGAAGCTCAAAAACTAATGGGGGAGACTACATACAAACAAACATTTACAAAGAAGTTCTATGTAGGGAAATCAGGAAATCAGGAATTAAGAAGGGATGGAAAAGATTTCCTGCAGAAACTAAACTAAACCCAAACTAAAATGCTGGGACTTGCCGAAAGCCAAGGGAAATAGTAAGGAAAAGGAAGAGGATGAATATTCCAGGCATGAAAGAGAGAAGACAAAGATTCATTTTCGTATAATTTGTTTCATTTTGCCAATTTGTAGTTGTGAAAAGAAAAGCAAACCATTTCCATTATTCACTTAAAATTGTGATTTTTTAAAAATCTGTTTCTATTTTTAGGGAATATGCCAAAATTTTTGCTTGAATACCATTGAAGTTGGCGAATGTATTCCAATTCCTTTAAATGTAAATTATTTCAATACTTAATAGATAATTTCTGTTAGGAATTTAAAGACTCCGAGAGAAAATATTGTTAATTGGGAGACTGATTCAAGATTTGTTCAGGGGAACTAAAAAAAACTGGCTTCTAATTAGAAGTGTACTACAACCAGCTCAAAACAGCTTAAGAATGAATGGATAGTTAAAATTTCAGTGTGAAAATTCTCACTTCAGAAAATGGAAAAAGCTATAAATTAGGGCTTGATTTATTGATTTTGGTATGTTGTCTTGTCTTCTTTAATGAAATTATTGGTTTTTCTATTACTTGTTCTTTAATATATTCATTTTTAGCACTAGATTATTTAGTTTCCAATTTCTCTTCCTTCTACTCTTTCTTTTTCTCCTTCTCCTTCCTCTTCTTCCTTCTAATATCAAGATATCAAGTCAACTCATACCTGTGTTCTCTGTCTATGTAGACTCCTTCTGTCAATAATAATATTACAATTCTTAGAACTTACATGTCTGTCTTCTATATAGGGATATATACCGTTTAACCTATTAAACTCCTTATGAATTATCTTTCAGGTTTACATTTTTATGCTTCTCTTGAATTTTGTATTTGAAAATCAGAATTTCTATTCATTTCCAATCTTTTCATCAAGAATGCTTGAAAGTACTCTATTTCATTAAGTATCCTTTTTATTTTTACCATAAGGATTATACCTAGTTTTGCTGGATATGTTATTCTTGTTTGTTATCATAGCTCCTTTGATTTCTAAGATGTCATATTACAAGCCTTTAATTTAAAGTAGGTGGTGCTAAATCTTGTGTGATCTTCACTAAGCTCCACAGTTTGTTTGTTTGGTTTTTGGCTGCTTTCAGTATTTTCTCTTTTATCTGAGAGCTTTGGAATTTGGTTTAATATCCCAGGGAGTTTTCATTTTGGGACCTTGAGATGGTAATGAATAATTTTTTTTTCAGTTTCTATGTTATTCTTTGGTTCTGAGATGTTGGATAAAATTGGATAAAATTCCTTTATGATTTCTTAAAATATTATGTCTTGGGTCTTTTTTTTTAGACTACCTGATTTCCAGGTAGTCTAATGATTTTTAAATTATGTCTCCTCACTTTGTTTTCCAGGTCAGTTGTATATCTAATGAAAGATTTCACATTTTCTTGTAGTGTTCCAATTTTTAATTTTTTTTCATATGTCATAGAATCATTGGCTACCCCTTGCCAAATTTTTATTTTTTAAGGAATTATTTTCTTCAGCGAGACTTTGTACCTCTTTGTAACATTTGGCCAACTCTGTTTTTAAGATGTTCTTTTCTTTTATTTTTTGGTACACTTTTAGCAAGCTATAAATTTTCCTTTCATATTTTTCTTACAATATTCTCATTTTCTTTTCCAATTTTTCTTTATCACTCTTATTTGATTTTTACAATTATTTTTTTTTCTTTTTCCTTAAGCCTTTCAGGAACTCTTATTGGGTTTGTATCCAATTTGCATTATTTTGAGGTTTTACTTGTAGTTCTTTTCACATCACTGACTTCTGAGTTTATATCTTGATTTTTGTCATCATAGTTGCTTTTTACGATCATTGATTTTGTTGTTGTTTCTCTACTTTTTCAGCTAATTTCTTGACTTTGAACTTATGGGTGCTTCTCATTAGAGGTGAGGGATAAAACTGTTATAGGCTTCAAGCTTTTTTTGTGCTGCTGTTTTCAAAACTAGTTCTGAATTGGGAAGTTTCGGGAGTTTCTGCGGTGATATGATCAAAGGAGGACTGTGATCACTGCTGTCCTGGTCTGTTTTCTAGTCCTTACTCATGAATTGCCTCTGATATCTTGCAGTTACAAGAACTAATGTTCTTCTGGGATACTACTGCTCCCTTGTGACCATAAGCCTTCCACTCCACTCTGGAATTGTGATCTGAAAGTAGATATGGACAGTGGAGTTGCCAAACAATGGTTGGTCCTGTGCCTAAGAGCTAGCAGAGGTATCCCTTATAATAGTTCTCTGACTATTTGTCCAACCCCCCATCTCTGGACTGAGAGCTTCCAGAGCTGTTTATTTTATCCTGGTTACCTCCAAGGTCTATTTGGTTTTGCGAGCTTCTATTTTAAGTTGTCTTAAGCTAGAAAAATGTCTCGCCTGGACCACTTTTTCTATCACTTTAGAATTCAGTTTGAGCAATTATTTTAAAGATATTTGGAGGATGTTGAGAGAGCTCAGCTAAAAAGCTTCCTCTCCTTTGGTACCTTGGTTTTATCCTCTCTGCTATTTTAGCCTTACCTTCTTGAGAAAATGTTAATAAGGTAGATTAAGCTTAAAAGTGTGTCTGGAGGACATTTTTTTTCTTTCTTTCTTTCTTTCTTTCTTTCTTTCTTTCTTTCTTTTCTTTCTTTCTTTCTTTCTTTCTTTCTTTTCTTTCTTTCTTTCTTTCTTTCTTTCTTTTCTTTCTTTCTTTCTTTCTTTCTTTCTTTCTTTTCTTTCTTTCTTTCTTTCTTTCTTTCTTTCTTTCTTTCTTTCTTTCTTTCTTTCTTTCTTTCTTTTTTGGAGAGACAATTGTTAAACATTTACCAGTATAGTTCTGCTTCTGGTTTAGTCTTGCCACTTATCAACTATCTTTAGGACTTTGAAAATAGTATCATCATCATTCTCCTTATCAAGCACTTATTCAATATCTGCAATGTCCTAGAAACTGCTAAATACCTGGGAATACAGAGGGGGAAAGCATGGTCCCTGTTGCTAAGAAGTACATATTCTAACTAGAGAGAATACTTGCAGATAACTATTTACATGCAAATACATAGTATAACTGTATTCCCCAGAGGGACTGCTCCCAGAAATATTTAACATCTATGGGCCTCAGTTTCTTCCTCTGTAAAGGGAGCCTAAATGATAGAGTGCTGGACTTAGAATAGGGAATATCTGATTTCAAATGTGGCTTCTGACACTTATTATCTGTGTGACCCTGGGCAAGTCAACAGTAATTATTTTCCATCATTCATTCATTTGCATATTTATTATTTATTGTTTTTTAAACAAAACTTGTCCCATGCAAATCATTCTTTACTGACATTCTTCGCAATGTGCTGCAGTCTATTAATACTCATCATGTACATTTCCATTTGTATTATGTATAATATTACTTTCACCTAGGAGATTTAAATCCAAAATTTAAATTCACATAGCACACTGAGGAGATGGAACTTTTATAGCAGTGAATAGTTTGGGATCATTAAAACTATGTCATTTCTGATTCAGACTAAACATCTACCTCTTAATTCTGGGCCCACTCAAGACCCTTAACCATTATTCTAGATAAGTATTTGAATATATACTTATAAGTGAGTTAAATAAATAAATTGGACCAGCTGCTCATTTACCCATCTGGAGAATATCCATTTTTCAGCTTTTTGTTTTCCATTGTGGATGTAACCATTGATCTGTTTCACATGGAAGCATATTTTAATGAGGAAGTGTCATATATTCCTAGTGCTATAGAGTGAACACAATGTCATTTGCACATAGAAGTATTTGGAAAACCTTGCTATTGACATAGAACAATTCTCCAACTTGGGAGATATGTGAACATATATCCTTAATTTCCTGATAATTCCCTAGTCCATTTATCTATAGTTGGCATAACTTTATAGTATCAAAATTACATTAGCATTTGTGCTAAAGAAAATACAATTCAATTTGGTTGTTTGTGACTAATTGTAATTAATCTAGTACAAAACTTCTTAACCTGTGGATCATGGCTCCATATGGGGTCTCTTAACTGAATGTGAGAGGTTGTAAAATTATAATTTATCATCAGTAAATGTTTGATTTGTATACCTATTTTATATATCTATATATCCTGGAATATAGAAATATTTTTCAAGCAAAAAGGTGTCATAAGTAGAAAAAAAGTTCAAGAAGCCCTGATTTAATAAAATGATCCCCAAACTTTTTGATCATGTGCTCCATTAGTAAGTTTTTTTTTATCATTAGCCCTCATTATAAATTGAACCATATGTATAACATAAATTTAATATGCTTAAATATGTAGTATATTTACTTATTTATAAATCACACATGAGTATATATATATATGTATACATACATATATGTACATTTGTGAACACACATTTAGATTAGATATATATCCTACTGAACTAATCATTTTGTATATTATAAAAGTTAGACAAATCTCTCAGGTTCATAACCTCATTCTCTATCATATCACATATCTAATTGGATATGTTGTTCCAGCCCCCAAAGATGGTGTTCTCTCAATTGTGGAGCAACAATTCTTAAAACTCAGTCCCTTTAACTTTTTGCACCTGATTAGCTTTTACAAAAAAATATTGATCTCAAACTGCACCTTTCCCCCATACATATTTTGAAATGAGGAAGGCAGTAGGTCTATAGCTTATCTTTGTTTCTACATAGCACAGTCCCAAATCCAAGGTCTTTAGCCCCCTCCTTGCATCTGAATCCCAGCCATTAAGCCTTCTCTGGACTTGGCTAGCCTTCAGAAGCCTGGAATTCTGGTTTCCAGACAAATGAAATGTACCCAAACAAACAAAAAATTCACCCACCCCATGTTGGGGAGACATAGAGTAAAAGGGGAGAGTGAGGAAAGAGAGCCCTTCCTCTTCACCAGTTCACTTCATATTGAACTTAGCCCTCCATTGTTTCTGGATATATTAGGAAAAAAGAGTGTCCTTGTATAGGCAATCACAAATGACTGTTTTCATCTAAGGTATAGGAGAATTCAAGCTGTCTTCTCCCAGAAGCATTATCTTTTTATGTTAGATGTTCTGGTTATGTGCAGCCAACTATCTTTAGACTAGTTTCATCTCTTTGTAAACATATTCATCCAATATCATCTAAGCCATTAAATGGTAGTTTGATGAAAAAATGCAATTAATGGTATTGCATTGGATTTCACAGTGGCCTTTTAAAATGCGATATGATTTTATTTCTAGGTATCTGCCCTTAGAGTTAAGAGAAAATGCTGACAAACTAATGACAGCAAATATGATGGGAAGCAGTAACATGATACCCTTCCTCAGATCTGTTTCTTAGAATTAATATAATCAGTTTTTTTAAAGAGAAGAGCCATTACAATTTTTTAATTACTCTGATAATTGTATTTTGTATAGATGCTTCCTTTGGACCTTGATAAAATACTTGGGAGACTTAAAGCAATGTCTTCAGGTTTTAATGAATTAATAGTTTTTTTAAGGTTTAAATTTGATGACTTTTGAGACAATTTGAGTCCTTTGTGAACTTTCTCTAAACAGGTATTCTCTTGACTGAGGATGGAGGTAAGACAAATAGGAAATACAATTATTAATATAACATAGAGAGGCACAGCAATCTTGCAGGTACCATATTGTCCCACTTACATGAAGCTAATAGTGACATATCAGGGAATGAATTGGCTAATAATATAGGTTTGTAACTTTTAGTAGCTATTTATATTTAGTATTTATTTATTAGGGGCAGCTCTGTGGCATAGTTGAGGCTAAATTCAGGAAAAATCCAGCCCAAGACATTTCCGAACCATATGACTTTGAGCCAGTCTTCACTTTGGTTTCCTTCAGTTTCCTCAACTGTAAAACTTCCTGGGGTTATTGTGAGAATCAAAGAAGATAATATTTGTAAGGGCTTAGTACCATGATAATGGTAAGTACTCATAATAAGCATTATATAAATTTAGCTATTATTATTTTTATTAATAATAGCTAAATTTATATTATTTTTATTACTTGCAAATTTTAGATTTTTACCTATTTTAGCCTACATTTAAAAAAAGCAAACAGACTTTCAAAGGCACAGTTTTTGACAATCACAGCAGTATGGGTTTTAGATGTGTGGTATATTATAATTTCTTTCTTATACCCATTATTTTTTCTTAACATGGAGTGATGCAGCCTGGCATAATGGTAATAACTTATACATAGGTTTCCTGCATATTGATGTAACCATTTGGGAACCTAAGTTGAAGCTTAAGGAACCACACTGTTCCAAGTAAATCATCATTAGCCTAATAGGCCAAGTTTTTAATTGCTGAGAAAAGTATGTCATATTCAAACTTTTATCAACTCAAGTTTGAATTATTTTCAAATTAATTGAATTAATTTAAATTGATCATTTTTTCCAGTTACCTAAATGAGGTGACTTGGAGTAACCCATTTTAATATTCTGTATTATTCAGGTAAGGAGATGAACTTAATAAGTTTTCTTCCAACACTAAGACTTTTTGAGTTTTTGAATATCAAATCACATTAAATGTGTGGGTGGTATGTATCTCTGTCAGTGTGATGCTTTGGTCTCTAAATGCTCAATGGGGAACATTCAGTGGATGCTCAGATACTTCCCCAGTGCAATGCTTTTATATTTGCTATTTAAAAAGAAAATATCAGAATTTCTCCTTTTTCCATGATGGATAGTGGATAGTTACGCAACAAACAATCAAAAGCTGCAGTTTGTTAGTCCTTTATAATTGGACATACACTGTTGAACTAAAAACACTCTAGGGAAGTAGGATCATAACTAAGTGTGCCTTTATTCAGAACTAATAAAGACAAAAGAGCTAATTGAATGAAACATAATTTACTTTTAATTTAAGTTTATTTCCAAGAGAAAAAATTAACAGTTTCCTAATTCTCAAAAAGATCTGCCAAAGGGCAACATATTTTTAATGAATTTGGAACACATCAAAATAATAAAATTCTTTTGCAAATATAATTGCCTAAAGGGCAAAAACTTTATTACTCCTATTAAACCTCAGATGTAAATACTGAGCATTACATTATGTCGTGTCCCACTTACATATGTCAGAAGAAGCAAAGGATGATAGGTAAAGAATAGATCTTAGCTCTAGGAAAACCTAGTGCAAACATCTAGTAGCTGTGTGACCCTAGTCAAGTCACTTAAACTCTTGAGTTTTCTAGGTGATTTTCTGAGAATTTTAAATTGCAGGAAATGTGCTTTCCTAATTAATAGAGAGTTTTCTTCCCTGTGAGTTCTCTGTGTCAATGAAATCATATGCCCCACTTCTAATTTTTACACATTTAAACAGGCCATTCCCACCTTTTACTGCTTCTGAATTTGTCTCTCTCTACTAATTCAAAGTAGTCCAATTAACATCCATGTGCCAGTAAGTAGCAGATTATATCAAAGATGTAATTTATACCAGCAGCAATCTTTTAGTGATTTCCATCAGTATCTGGTCCCAAAGTCAATAGACAAAAACAGTATGTGCTTTCTACTTCGTGGCTAATGATAGTTTGGCAGTTCTATAAGAGCTGTTTTTAAGTTCTTTTTCAAATGTACATACTAATGATCTGGTAATTGTTTTTTATGGGTTTTTAAAAATAAAGTACAATTTCCTGTGATAGCTATCTATTAAGCCCTATGGCAGGGAAGGGAGAATAATTTAACAGCATTTTTTTCCTGATGTGTTTTATTTGAAGAGATATTTACCTATAATACTTACTGCTTTGAATAAATAGTAGAGCTAAAGTCTCAGTTTCCACTTTGACAAAAATTTCTTGGATTACCTCCCTTTCAGTCTAGTTATAGAGCTATCATTCTAGGTCAGGACCTTAGCACCTCTTTCTAATCCTCCTTCACTCATGTCCATTCTCTCCTACTCAAAGTAAGTCTGATTGTTATTCCACAATTCAGTAAGTAGCTCTCCAATGCCTAACTAGGGGTAGCTAGGTGGTATAGTGAATAGAGTGCAGAACCTGGAACCAGGAAAACTCATCTTCCTGAATTCAAATCTAGCCTTAGATATTTATCAGGTGGATGACCCTAGGCAAGTCCCTTATCCCTGTTTACCTCAATTCTACATCTGTAAAATGAACTGAAGAAGGTGAAGAAGAAAATGGCAAACCACTCTTGTACCTTTGCAAAAAAAAAAAAAAAAAAAAAAATGGGTCTTGAAGAATTCAACATGACTGAAATGACTAACAGCATTGCCTAAAAGCAGTGGTTCTCAAAGTATAGTCTGCACACCCCAGAAGAATTTTCAGGAGATCTGAGAGGTCAAAGCTGTTTTCATAATATTAGCAAAAAGTTATTTAGCAGTTAGAACACTTCTTCTTTTTCTAAAAAAAAACTTGTACATGAAGACAGACTTTTTTAATATACTTCGGCTAAAAGAAAAACCATAGCACTGAGAATGTTATCTTCTATCAAGCCAAACATTAAAGAAATATTCAAAAATAAGTAAAACATTCTCACAATAATTTTTGGAAAACAATTTTTCAAAAATTACTTTATGTTAAAATTGTAATAAGTTTTAAGTTAGCTAATAAATATTTTAAATTTTTATCAGTTTTACTTTCTAATGCCATAAATATTGATAGATATAAACCATGTAAACAAAAGTTATTTGAATTCCTCAATAATTTTTGAATGTAAAGGAGTCTGGAGATCAAAAACTTTGAACCACTGACCTGAAGGATAAAATATAAACTCCTCTGTTTGGTTTTTAAAACTCTTTATAATATGGCCATAACCTGCTATTATTATATATATTTACTTTCAAATTGGCCATTTTGCTTCTCCCTGCACATTTTCTGTTGTCTCAACAACTTTGCAGTGTTTATCCTTAATGTACTTCATGAAAGTACTTCATCCTCATGTCATTTCTTAGTGTAAGGATCAGTAAGGATTTATTGATTACTGAGTGGCCTGAAGATAATAACTTTTTTAAAAATTGGAACACTTGTTGATTAAATCCATGAATCAAAATTAATTGCAATGAGAATTTTGCTTTGATTGGGTTTGTGGCTTGGATATGTTCTGAATAGTCTATGGGAAAGTAAGAGTAAGTTAAGAATAAGGAAAAGATTTTGGAAGTCTGATAATGGGAAAGAAAGGAACTGGTGATGAAGAAATCCAAAAGCAATAATTAGGTGGAGAAGGGAAAAGATATCTTAAGACTGAAACAAAGAATATCCATGGACCTTACAAACATCATAGAGCAGAAGATTTGGCTGACACCACCAGTTGACTTTTCCTTAAGGACTGAGTGAAGTTCCAAGAAAAGATCAACAATTTCCCCAGTTTTCTCCAATGTCTGTCAGTAACATTATAACATATACTTTGCTGCTGATTTCCCCAAGTGTTTCCATAACCTGAATTTTGCTAATACCAAAGATTCCAGGAGATAAGTAGAGATTTAGATATAGATATAGATAGATAGATATTAGGAATTTTTATAACTAGACATTCAAAGCAATTGTGATTGTACTCCTATTTATTTAATACAAACTCTCTAAGACATCATAAGAGGGAAACAAATGAATCTGAGATGCCATTATATTGCTCCATACTTAAATGAGCTAATTATCTTGTTGTTTCATTGTTTTTCAGTTGTGTTCAGCTCTTTGTGACTCCATTTGGGGCTTTCTTGGCAAAGATACTGAAGTAGTTTTCCATTATTTTACAGATGAGGAAACAGGGTTAAGTGACTTGCCCAGGTTGCAACAGAAGACCTTGGTGTCTTTGATGCTTGATCAAATTCTAAGTACAACACAGAGCCAGCTTCAGCTGCCTTCGTGGCCTTTAGAACAATTTGTTCTCATCTCTCTATTCTGCTAGGTAGTCTTCACGTGCTTCACATCACCTTGCTCATCCACATGTTTGAGGTCTGTCAGCTACCCTCAACTTGGTTAAAGTTCAACAAGCCATCATACCAGAGGTGCTAATCCTCCATATATCCCAGTACTTTCACATAAATGCTAACCAAAGAGTTTCTTAAACATAATTGTAGCATTTCGAACCTATATTAAATAAGTGAAAATCTGAGGTGCTCTCCTATGAATAAAGAGCATACATATTAGTCCATTATCTTTGTAACATCACTTAGGTTTTTAAAAGGTTTCTAAGTTTATTTCATAGTTCTTGAATGTGTATTCTGGTTAGAATTCTGTGTAAATTAATTATTATTTTGTATAATATAAATTATACTGCACATTTATTATACATTTATATATAAATATACATTTATAAATGTAAGATATAAATCATTATTTTGTGATTATGCTCAGTAATTAACATCACAGGTCTATTTTGTTGAATCAGAAATTTATATCCTATTTTGTTCACCAACCTTCATGTTTACAGATGAGAAAACTAATGGCTTTATGAGTCTGCCTAATGAAAAGTGTTTTAAGTCACTAGTATGTTGAGTCACATCCTCTGTTCCAAAGAGAGTAGCTTTCCCACTGCATTGAACTCTCTGGTTGGTTAAATGAAAAGACTATCTTGAAAATATGAATCATAACATGATGCCACAGCTAAGCATTGTAGGCAAATTTTAAAAAGCACTAAAGGATATCCTTAGGAATAGTAGAAAAATCAGGCCTGAGAATACAAAAATTATCCTTTATCCTACATTTGGCACAGATGAATAGATAGATAGATAGATAGATCTGAATTATTAAGATGCTGATTTTTCTAGGTTCTTTACTTCTCTTCCTCTCCAGCTGCTTAAGTTGTGACCATTTCATACCTCATTAACATCTGCTCCAGAAGGACTAAATAAAAAGTCAATTCTATTCCTTGGTGTGGAATTCTGAAAAAGTTGCCTTGAAGAGAATAGTTTTTTTTTTTTTTTAATTTGCCAATGAATTACCATGTGATAGTGTTAGTCTAGAGAGAATACACTTAGGTTTCTACTTTACCTGTGCAGGGGAAGAGGCAAATAACTCAGTTGCAAGAATATGAATTTAAGAGAGAAAGTATGGTAGAATATTTCTTCTAGGTGCTGGCCTTGGATTCAGAATAAAACATCTGGGTGAAAATCTGAAAATTACACATCACTGTAATTTCCTACAAGTCAGTTGAACCACAGTTCCATTAATACTTTATTAATTTGCCTGCCTTTCTATAATTCCTCCCATGTTGACTTATGTTTTTGGTCATTTGTTATAGTCTGCTGGATGAGGTGAAACAACAACCTTCTCTTTAAAATGGGAACAATAATACCTGAGCAATATACCTCACAGCTGTTTTGTGAGATTCAAGTAAGGCAGTGAATATACAATTATATCAATATCAGCCATTGCTATTAATAAAAAAATGAGACTTCCACAATGTCCTTCTATTTTTAAAATGATGGTTAATTTTTGTTTGTGATATATTTACATATCTCTGATAAGCTGGTCAGAGACATAATTGGCAATTAAGTGAATTATATGTCTTATATGTTATATTTTATTATAATATATCATATGTTTCTTTTGTCCTCCTGTGCATTGTCTCCCATATTATTCCTGAAAAACTGCTGTTTCTTGTGATCTTTACCCAAGTAAAAATCTGCTGTCATTCACCATAAGATAAATATCACTGTTAACACCTTAAACTGTTACCCACTCCTAGAAATATCTGCATTTCAGCAGATTTCCTCACAGTAGTCTAAAGGGATAAAGTTCTGAAATGTAAAATGTTAAAATACCTTATTTATGCTTTATTTTTATTTATTAATGCTTTCTGTTTTTTAAGTCAAAGTTATGCATTATTATTCCCACATTTGCATTGAAAAATATATTGTAATATAGGGAAAAACAACAATCAGAGAAAACCTTTGCCCTTTTGTGAAGAGAAGGGAATAGGAGTTACATCTGCTCTTCAAAAGCCGAGATTAGTTATGACAATTAATTAGAGTTTGGTTGGTTTCAGTGTTTGTTTTGTTTATACTAATCTCCGTGTATCATGCATGTTCCCTTGGTTATGGTTTCTTTATTCTCTACCATCTTACCATCTTATATAATCTTCCCATTAATGAATGAAGGAAATAATAGTTTCCAAATACTTATTTTATGATAGGTACTATGTTATGTATTACAAATAAAGCTACAGAAGTGGGATAGCTCTTGTCTTTAAGGAAGTTAAATGCTAACAGGGCAAAAAAACAAGAATTGGAAAACAAGATGGGAGTTGTTCGAAGTACACAACAGGATAGATAACAAAATTCCCAATGAGGTCCAGTTTACTGATGACAAGGTAGATGGCTTGTACCACATGGTCTGAAACCATTTCAGTGTAATGGATTAAGTGAGGTTTTTTTGTTTAATTGATTTGATTTCTTTGTTGATTTGTTTTTTTTTGGTTATCAAGCTATCAGAATAGTGTAGCAGAGTAAATACTCCCAAGGGAAGAACAGGACATGGTCTCTATAATCCTAGTCTTTAGAGTTTCTATTTGAAGGAGAAAGTGTATAAAGAGATGCTTGAGTTTCTCTGAATTCCTGATAAATATAGCTCCATTATATTCCAATTTATTCAGGCAACACAATTTGGTGAGACATTCCCCCACCACTACATTTCCAGATTTTTTTAGGAATTAGATTTTTGGTTTAATTGGCATCTCTTCCCATACAGACTTATTTTCTTAGAACACTGTCACATACCCATGAATCAAACAGTTACGTATCATATAGCTAGTATGACAAAGGTGAGACTTTAATCCAGAACTTGTACTGATCTCCATGTATCATGCATCCTTGTATCAATCCATCAAGGATGGATTTCTTTTCATTATATCATACTAACTCTCCATTTTTTGCTACTATAGACAGTACTGCTATGAGTATTTTCAGTATATGGGATGAAGAAGTTTTCTTTCTAGGATTGACTTCCTTTGGGTATGCGTCTAGTAATAAACTAGTTCAAAAGATACAAATGGTTTAGTGATTTTTTAAATATAGTCCCAAATTATTTTCTAGAATAGTTGAACCAATTCATAGTTCCATTAATTTAGATTAATTTGGCTATCTTTCTACAATTCCTGCCATGTTACTATTTATTTATTTGGTCATCTTTTCCAGTCTGATGGATGAAGAGAAACAACAGAATAGTTTTAATTCATATTTCTGTATTAGTGACAGTGTATTTTTACATGATTGTTGACGGAATGCAATTCTTTTGTAAACTATTGGTAGCCTTTGACTAGTTGGTCTTATATGCAGAATGCTCCAAAAGCTTAAAACTGCTCTGGGACATTTGGGACATATTTTGTAACAATTATATGCATACATACATATAAACAAATATTTATACACATAATATGTGTGTAAACACACACATATATATGTATATATTATATATTTTATATATATATATATATGCATACACCCATCTTATTTATTAGCTTTTAATCAGGCATAATTTCTATAAATGTTTTCACATTCATTAGTTTCTCTTATTGTAGTTGATTTGAATGTTCTCAAGGAAAAGCTTTTAAGTTTTATATAATAAAAATTGTATCCTTAATCTTTTGTGATTTTGTCTATCTCTTATATTTTTAAGTATATTGAGATTAACATTTCAGACAGTGACTAGGAAAGATAATTTTGAGATTTGGGGCCTTTGCATAGCTCTTACAAATTATGACCACTAGGTGACAGTAGATGGAGTATATGTCTTAGAGAAGCTTCAGATATTATCAGTAGGTCACTGATAGATCACTTAACCTTCAGTTTTCTCTTCTTTAAAAGAAGACTAACAATATTGCATTTCTCATAAGGTGTTTGTGAGGATCAAATAAGACAAGTTGAAATATTTTGCAAACTGTAAACATTATATAAGTATTAACTCTCATTATTATTATTTCTATTGGTCATTCCATAAAAGTAAATCTTATTGTCTTAACAACTAAGATTAAGTGCAGAGAAATAAGATATATGAAAGAAAAAATATGCACATTTTAACAACAGTTATAAAAATGCTGTCACTTTCATAGCCTTCAAAAGCTAACCATATTTCTTTTCTTGGTGTTAAATTTTTTGAAAATTATTTTAAATAATATAAAAAACTGGTAATTATATTACCTATTAAATTAAACTGAAAGTGAGTAGAAAGCTTTAAAAATGAATAATGCATATAAAATGAAATTAAAACTACAAATACAAAAATTTTCATAGCAAAATATGGTTACACCTGTTATTAAAACAAGAAGTATAATAGAACTCCTTCATTCTAGAGCTGCTGATCTGCCATCCATGAGATTGCCCATGTAGAATGAGTAATATAATCTTTCAAGCAAAAACATTCATAATATTCAAAGAGTCATATATTTTTCTTTTATAGATGAGGCTGTGTCTTCAGCCACATTCTTACAGACAACTGCTACACCTTTGTATATCCAGTATTATTGTAAAAGAAATAAATACCTGAATATAATCTCTTTATATCATGCATGTTTATCATGATAATTCTTTCACTGGGTTAGATCCCTATTAATTTAGGGCACTATACATAATTTGATTATTATAGTATAATTTCTGAAAAGTTTCTATTCATGATTAATAGTGATATTCGATATAATAAAATAAGTGTTCTTTACAGTTAGCTCTGTATAATATGCTATAAAAATGCATTTAGAACAACTTCACTTCAATTTTATGCAATTGCTATAATTACTTTTGAGCGGTTTCAGACAATTGTTTTATACACACACATTTGTTATTATATTTTGAAAACAATTGAATTGTTGGTGGGTTACTAGGGCCTGGGAAGTTTGAGGGAAGGTTTTTTTTTTTCTCCTTTGCATACTCAACCCATCATGATGTCTATTCAATAATT
Source organism: Sarcophilus harrisii (assembly GCF_902635505.1). Lineage (NCBI taxonomy): Eukaryota > Metazoa > Chordata > Mammalia > Dasyuromorphia > Dasyuridae > Sarcophilus > Sarcophilus harrisii. The sequence continues at coordinate 502,863,801 of NC_045426.1, forward strand.
CCTTTCATTACAGTCATATGATGCTCAGTTTAAGAGAATGACCTGGTGTAAAAACTGCCCATTAAATGACAAAAGGTACCCTGCCTGACTTGCTTGTAATTATGGCTGGCCTGAGGAATGACAAATGGCAAAAGCTGTGCTATAATTAAATTTCCATTATAAAAGTTTTATTTTTCTATCTGACACATGTAAAGCTAGCCTTTGAAGAGCATTCTTCCTTATGAGGGAGAGAATTAAAGGACTGTAATTTATAAATCATGACTTAGGAAAGTTTTATTTCTTTCAGATGAACCTTGGTATCCCCAAAGGAATAGAATATTTTTTCATTATTGTTTATTTAAAATAGCCAATTCTAATTAGTGATTACGATCCATAAAGAATGTCACTTATCAAATGATAGATCTCAAAAGGGAGAGCCAGTGGGTTGGGTGGTTTTAATGAAATGATTTCCCTCTCATTTACCTTATTATGATTCACCATCAAGTACTGAAAAGTAAATATTACATGATAAAGGCCTAATGTATCTATGGCCCACATCCTTTTTCATTATAGATTCATGTGAAGACTTGAGCCCTTTCATTTACCAGATCATTTACCTACAGTGCCTGAAACCCCAAAGCTATGAAATTAGGTCACATTATATAATATTTAAGACATGAGTGTTTGTAATTACTTTTAGGGGTGTCCTTTGTAATCTCTCACAGAAATCTTTTGTCCAAAAAATAAAATTATAAAATTTTCTGTATTGTGAATAATAGCTTCTGATTTCTATTATTATACCTTCCAAATCACATTGTGAAGTTCTGTGCTGTTTCTCATAAATCTTTTCTTCTCTTAGCTTTGTTTTCTTTTAACTATCTCCTCATTTTGAGGCATCATGACTAAAACTCACTTTGTTTCCATGATCTTGTCCATGGAATGGAGTGTGAAATGTGGAAACCACTTAGAAATAAAGGCAGTTGCCCAAAGCATGGAACCTATGTAATCTCATAAAAGTGATTCCCTGATTCTTCCCTTCTTTTCCCTCCATTCTTCAGCATCTACTAAAGATTATTTCATTTACAATTCCAAGAAGATTTTCTAATAGACTTATTTCTAGCAAAGCTTTGCCCTACATTTATCCTGCCTATGGTTTTTACTCTACTTTAAAAGAAGGAAACTTGACATAGTGAATAGAGTGCTTAACCTGGCTTCAAAAATATTATTGTTGTTCAATCTTTCACTTGTGTCCAAGTCTTCATGACCCCATTTGGGATTTTCTTGGTAAAAATACTGGAGTTGCTTGCTGTTTCCTTCTCCAGCTTATTTTACAAATGAGGAAAATGAACCAAGGAAGATAATGTGATTTATCCAGCTAGTAAGTGTCTGAGGCTATAGAAAGATGATACTTCCTGATTCCTGACTTGCCAATCTATCCACCATTCCACTTTGCTTCTCTGCCTTCAGGAATACCTGGATTCAAATGCTGCCTCTGACAGTTTTTAGCAATGTAACCCTCGGCAACTGGCTTAATATCACTGAGCTTTAGTTTCCTAATTTGCAAAATGGTAGTAACTATCTGTAGTGTTAATATCCCAGGGCTTTTGTGAGGCATAATTGAATTCAACAGTTGTCTTCATATATGAACTGGTGATGGGAAGCATTTTCCTCTGAGGACCACTCCACAAATCTAGACACTAAACACTCTGTCTCTTTTCTCTTCACTGTCTCTGTCTCTCTCTATGCGTCTCTCTCTCTGTTGCTGTCCATCTTTCTCTTTTCTCTCTGTTCTCTGTTTCTGTCTCTCCCTCTCTGTATCTGTCTCTTCCTCTCTTTCTCCACATATACATACATATGTAGAGATGGGTATGTGTGGATATACATCTGTCTATAGATATACATATATTTGTATATAGATACTTGCACAGACATATGTAAACAAGTATTATTTTAATAAATAGAGAACCTATGGATTGGGGTAGTTTTGACAAAACAATTTCCCTCTTTTCTTCCTCATTGATGTTCATCATCAATTATTGAGAAAGAAGTATTATTTGATAACAGCCCATTTAAATGGGCTTCCTGTGTGTGTGTGTGTGTGTGTGTGTGTGTGTGTGTATGTAAATGTGACTGAAAAGATCTTTTAATTTAAGTGGATCTTCCCGATAATCTTATGAGATATCTAGAGGCAAATCATTCCAAATTTACAGATGAGAAACCTGAGGCATAGTGAGTTACTTGTTCCACAACACAAAAGTCATGGCATGGCCAGTATTAGAATGCAAGCTTATTCAATAGTTGCTGGATGACTGTTTTTTTTTTCCTTTTTAAGTTTTTTGGGTTTTTTTTTTTTTGCCTGTTACCCCTTGCTCTGCAGATGTTAACATTTTTATAAGATGAATGGTATAACATCTGGTCATCCCAGCCCTGCTTCCACAGTAGTATCTTCTGGCTCAATGGCTAATCACATTAGTTCAGACTGAGTCAGGTTCTTATGACTTTTGGAGTCTGGGCCTGACTCTATGGGGAAATACCTAGAGTCTAGATGCAGGAGCTTCAGCAAAGTCTGTTTAACCTTGTGTGTATGGCATATGGCACTGTTTAACTTCATTAGAAGGGTTCTGGAAGCATATTGTGGTATGTTTGTGCAAACTCAAGGGAACACTTTATGTCTTGAGAGAGAACTTTCAAGGGGAAATTGAGGGACTTGGAAACCTTAAGGGTGTTCATTTCCAAACTGATTGATTTTTATTTCCCATCCTCTGTAGAGCACCAGTATTTTGTTTTTTGACAGGTGAATTCCCACTTCCATAATGAGATGTACGATGGTCCTTAAGCAAATCTCTGCTGAGTTATTTGAAGAGAGAACAGTGTAGCTATGTGTGTGTACTGTTGTTTAGTCATTTTTCTCAGTCATATCTGACTCTCCATGATCCCTTTTAGGGTTTTCTTGACAAAGATAATTTCTTCTTATTTTATAGATGAGGGAATTGAGGTAAAGAGAGTGAAGTGATTTGTCTAGAGTCACACAAGTATTAATGATTTGAGGCTTCATTCGAACTCGGGTCTTCCTAACTCAAGGTCTGGTGCTTTATCTACTTTGCCACCTAACAGCCAGATGTGGTCTGTCAGTAGGGTGATTTGACAAAGTTTATACATTTCCAAAAAAAAGAAGTGCTTTGAAAACTAGTTGGTGATAACTGACAGTTAATTATTTAAGTTTGGCTCAGTGCTTTATATATATTATGTTGCTGAACTTCAAAACAACTCTGTAAGAAAGATACTATAATTTTATTATAACCATTTTGCACATGAGGCTATTGAGATACAGACAGGTTTAGAAAAAAGTTGCATAAGAGCATAGCATTAGTGTCCCAGGCAGTGTTTGAACCCAGATCTTTAATGATTCCTGTGCAGTGTTTTTAATTAAAATTATACTATATTTTCTTCTAGTGAAAAACAAATCCATTCTAATTTAACATTTGCATCTTGTTCATAAGTTTAATAATGAAGACCTTCCTTGTTTATTTTGTCAATGAACTTTATGAAACAAACCTAGCCTTTCCAAGCCATTACTTTCTAAAGATTTCAGAATGAATTGATCAAGGTTAATTTTTCTTTTTGTCCTCTAGAATAATTATAGATTTTTAATTTAAAAAATGTTTTAAGTGACTCTACAGCTTATTAACTGAATGATAAAATTTCAAAAATACTACTTACACAGATATTTGGTGAACACTACTATGTCTCAATTTATCATTAGTTAACTGGAAAACCACTCTGAAAATGGTGCATTTTATAAATTCTGATCCATGTAGTTTAATGTCTATTTAGGAGAAGATGATGAATAAGTTTGTGTTCTTCCCCTTCCTTTAAAAAGGCTCATTACCACCATACTCCCTTGTAATGGTGTCATCCCACTTTTTACTTGTAGCATCTCCCCTAATCTAACATTGCTGCTACATCCTTGAGGCTTATTACTTCTGTTTACCATTCTGCCAGTGTTTCCAGGAGCATGACTTTGGCTCACACTTCTTTGCTACATCAAAAGATCAGTGATTTTCTTAGTGCAGAAGCTGTCTCCACCAAAGCAAGTCACAGCAGCGGCTACTTTGGGCAGAATGATTCATCATCACTGGTGGACAGACCACCTTTTGGCAATTTCTAAAGATTCACAGTACTTTGGCAGACATTTTTCAAAGCTTCTCTGTCTTGGCCTTGTGTTCTGCTGACATGGCCTCCTAGAAAAGAAGGTCATTTTCATAGGGCAAGAAGGAAGAATTTGAGATTATACCCTCATAGACAATATAAGTAGTTACTTTTTGATAATGAGGGAATTTGCATCTTACTCAATTCAAATTTAGTTTTTCTTTTCCAAACTTTGTTTCTGCTATTTTTATTGATCAATTTGATAAGCATTTAGAGGTGCTGCTATATATAATGCTCTGGAAAACTTGAATTATTTACTCTTCTCTAAGGATATCATAGAAGTTCCTGCTTCCATGATGATGTTCAGATTCTCCTTCTCTTGGAATGCATTCTTTTCCCTTCTAGCTTTATCCATATAATTCTAATATGTCCTCTAATGCTCAGTTCAAAATGGATTTCTTTCTGTAATCAATCTCCTTGGAAACTCAACAGTTTTTCCTCTCTTCTGAAAACTACTTAGTCACTAATTGGGTCTTGTTTCAATCAAACTAAGATCTGTTAAAGACCTTAGGTTAAAAAGGCCATGATCTCCCACTGCATTCTGAGCATCTTCAGCAATCCTGATCTATATCTTGCCATGTGTCCTGATGGCTCTGGAGGAGAAAGTGAGGTTGGTGACTTAGAACAGCCCTCCCTCACTTAAATCCAATTTATTTGCATGTCGGGGCTTCACCTCCTGGATAAAATGGTCCTCTTGTAGAATGAAGGATAAATAATAACAACATATTGCCACAATAGATTAAATGCTGCCTTAGGCAGCTCCCTAAGATTATCTCCTCAAAAAACAATTAGGATCTGCATTGCTAAAGGTAATTGACAAATCAGAAAGATCAGAGTATAAAAACATTTGATGTATTCTTTTTGTTGTTGTGCTTGTTTTTCAGTCATTTTTTTTCATTCTAGTCGAATTGTTTTCTTGAATTCAAGAAAATTCAAGATCTTCTCCAGCTCATTTTACAGATAAGGTAACTGAGACAAGGTTAAGCCATTTCCCAGGATCACCTAGTTTATTCACTGCACTGTGCAGCTGCTCTAGAACAGTATCCATTACTGGATGTGAAACTCCATAAGAATAGTAACTCTTTTAATCTTCTCTTTGTCTTTCACCATTATATTTAATATAGAATCAAGTACATAGTAGACGATCAAAAATAATTCATTCAGTTGATAATTCCTATAATATATAGGAATGTGTGACGTAGCTTTGTACTGAGACAAGTTTTAAAAGTCTATTATCCAATGAGAAATAGTGCATAATTTTTTAAACTAGCCATCTCTTAATAACATAAGATATTCTTCATCTAATGTCAAGAAGATTCACAAATTTAAAGAAATGAAATGCTTCTGTTATGGGACATTGTTTTCAAATTCTATCTTAACTCATAATATTAAATTAAATTATTTGAGTGTTTAGCTGGGAGTTATTTGAGTTTTGGTTTCAGATAAATTTGCATGGTTATTTTTTCTTTTACCAAAGCATAGCACATTTTACATTTTCCAGTTTTTTTTTTTAAAAGAGTGAATATGTGCACATCTGCAGTATGATATAATGTTTTACTTTTGCATCATATGGAGCTGTTGGAATGTATCAGATTTAATGAATTAATTAAAATTCACTCTTTTCATGTTCGTGTATCATATCTGAATATATAATTTAAATTACAAGAACTCTTACTGTGGGGAAAGTCTTAAATGATTGGAAAATGGAATTACATCAGTGATTAAATTATAGAGTTAGCAAATGAATGAATCAACACTGATGTTAAGTTTTTCAGCACTAAATTTATTCTTTGTCTCTACTCTTTTGGTTTCCTGTCAATGTGTGGGAAATTTTTTTTTGGTAAATCATTATTCTGTAGAGTATAAAGAATGACTACTTCTGTGTAAATTAGTTTTCAGAGCAACAGAATAGGACGTATAAGCCATTAACTAACAAAACTGTGATAATCTGGCTGTACATTAGGCTAAATGAAAGACTTGGACCTAACAAATTAATAATACTTTAATTCCTTTTCCCCTTTTTATATATAATCTATTAGTCATTTTTGCAATATCTAGGCAGAAAGAGCTCTAATTTCTGTATTAAAGGCTTGTTAAGAATTATTGCTTTATATGGCTTATATATTTTTCCATATTAATAATTTAAATTTTCCAGAATTTGACATTTTTATTCACTTAATTCACTTCCTAGCAACCAAAATTTCCAGTGAGTATTTTGAAACCAAAATGTGTAAGCTACAAATAATGACATAAATGTAACTTGACTCTGAGTCTAGTAATAAGGGCCAAAAATTATTAAACCAACAAAGAAAGTGCCTGTGGCATGTTTGGAGTTGGAGAACATCAATAGAAAATGGTGTCCATGTCCCATTTCAGCTCTGCTCTTGTTTTCCTAAGACTTTTGAATGCCAGTTTGACATCTGCTTCAGAACTCCTTCTCTGCTTACCTGTACTAATTTCTATATGCCATTTATTGAAGGTTCATCATCTTCATTCCATGATTTCCTCAAAACACTTGATCTCTGTTCTTTTGCTTAACATCCTTTAGTCTCCTGTACTCAATATCAATGCCCAGTTTGCAAGACATTAAGGGAAAACATATCTTTTTATTTTTCTAATCAAAACTGGTGTGGTGAATCATGTGAGAAACTTGATATTTTTCATTATCAGGTTTGGCTGCTGTATTTATTTGGCTTTGTGTAGTTCCATTCCATATTTATGAAACCATTCTGAACACATTTCTTGAAAATTTGAAAGGTAAGTATTTGAGGAATAGTTGAATGAAGTGACAAGGTCAGACCTAGAAGGATTTGCAAATGCAAAGTGTAGGCCAATTGCAGTTTTGTAATCTAATGAGTTTTTGAAAGTCTGGTGAAAGTTACCTTATTTTTGAAATATGGTTGCTTAAAAGTGCTGGTTTTGTTTTGATATATCTTGGCCAGTTGGGATTTGAAAGTTTGAAAAGAGCTTACCTTTTAGGGAACCCCAATAATGATGGCATAAGTAAATGAACACAATGAAGAATTTAAGAAATAAAAAGAAATCCTCACTTTATATCAGGAAAGTCTAAATTTTAAAACTGTTTCTAGGCGCACCAGTTCTATAAATTTACACAATTTAAAATAATAAAGAAATTCAAAGGAAAATCATGAAAATGTCTATGATTTAAAAAAAAATAACCCAGGAAAGAAAAAATTATGGCAGCAGAATTACATGAACTAGAAAAGAGAGAGAAAGATGGAGAAAATGGGTTCATATAGGTTTGAATTTTCCACCTCTTTTAGAAAAATAAAAAAGAATTATGCAAGGAAGGAGGGTTATTATGTGCTGTATACTTAACATGGATATTATGGCAAGGTGGTGATGTGATGGAACCTAGAAGAAATCTTGATTTTCTTTTCCATCTCCCCCACTGAATAAGGGTCTACAAATGCTCTAGAAAATAGAATTATAAAGAAACCAAAGAGAAATTATTATAAGATCTTCTCTCTAATTTACCAAAATTTATTAAGAAATTACCAAAAATATTAAGAGGTTTTTAATGGAGAAAAACCAAGGTAGGAAGAAGAGAACATGCAAACAGCCCAGAGGCACAAGAGATGAATTTATATGGTACAAGGCCCAAGTAGTCTGTACTTAAGCCACAGAAGGAGAGGAAAAACTAGCCTAATTCAGACAACATGGCAAAGAATCAGCTCATGATTGTGAACCACCCTGTGTTTTGTAAGAGACTTATTATCAGTGCAAAAATGTCTGCGTTGGGCCTTGAAGAACAGAAAGCTTGGATTGCAAAAGAAGAGAAGAAAAAAAGAGTTCCCAATGCAAAAGATCCTAAAAGATGTTACATAATATTTTAAAGAAAGGATGTAGAGAATAAGATGACAATATTCCCTAATCTATTTATTTAGTGCTATACCAATACCAATCAAACTCCCAAGAAACTATTTTACTGACCTAGAAAAAATAACAGAATTTGTCTGGAAGAACAAAAGGTCAAGAATTTCAAAGGGATTAATGAAGAGAAAAGCAAATGAAGGTGGCCTAGTTCTACCAGATCTAAAACTATATTATTAAGCAGCTGTCATCAAAACCATTTGGTACTGGTTAAGAAATAGAGAAGTTTATCAGTGGAATAGGTTAGGTTCACAGAACAAAATAGTCAATGACTGTAGCAATCTAGTATGTGACAGACCCAAAGGCCCCAGCTTTTGGGATAAGAATTCACTATTTGACAAAACCCTAGAAAGATAGTTTTTATGTTGATTATGGTTAATTCCTCACCAATCTTATTCTCTCTCTTAAACTCATTCTTACCTTCTTCTTTCCCCTGACTTACTTCCTTATTAAGTTTAATATATTTCCATTCAAAACTCCTTTTGCATATATGTGTGTGTGTGTGTGCACGCGCACGCATGCACACATAAATTAACCTTCTGTTTGAAGGTTCAGATCAAAATGACATCCATTTAATGCTTGTTCTCCCTATTCTTTTTTTCAAGGTACAACTATTTCTCATTTCATTACATTCTAATTACATGGGATAGTTAACTTCCTTTTTCTTTTATCTTTGATCCCTATTCCCTTCTTTTCTTTTTCTCTTAAGATCATAAAAACATAACCAAATCACTTCCTATATCTGCTGGGAAAACTGGAAACTAGTACAGCAGAAAGTAGCCATAGACCCGCACCTAACACCGTATACCAAATAAGGTCGAAATGGGTTCATGATTTAGACATAAAGAATGATATTACAAACAAATTAGAAGAACATAGGATAGTTTAACTCTCAGATTTGTGGAGAGAAAGGAATTTGTGACCAAAGAAGAACTAGAGATCATTATTGATCACAAAATAGATAATTTCGATTACATTAAGTTAAAAAATTTTGTTCAGACAAAACTAATGCAGATAAGATTATAAGGGAAGCAATAAACTGGGAAAACATTTTTACATCTAAAGGATCAGACAAAAGCCTCATTTCTAAAATATATGGAGAATTGACTCAAATTTCTAATAATTTAAGCCATTCTCCAATTGATAAATGGTCAAAGGATATGAACAGACAATTTTCAGATGAACAAATTGAAAATATTTGTAACCACATGACAAGGTGCTTCAAATCACTGTTGATGAGAGAAATGCAAATTAAGACAACTCTGAGATACCACTACACACCTGTCAGATTGGTTAAGATGACAGGAAAAGATAATGGCGAATGTTGGAGGGGATGTAGAAAACTTGGGACACTAATACATTATTGGTGGAGCTATGAATGGATCCAACCATTCTGCAGAGCAATTTGGAACTATGCTCAAAAAGTTATCAAACTATGCATGTCCTTTGATCCATCAGTGTTTCTACTGGGCTTATATCCCAAAGAGATTTTAAAGGAAGGAAAGGGACCTGCATGTGCAAAAATGTTTGTGGCAGCCCTCTTTGTAGTGGCAAGAAACTGGAAACTGAGTGATGCCCATCAATTGGAGAATGGCTGAATAAATTATAGTTTATTAATGCTGTGGAATACTATTGTTCTGTAAAAAACGACCAGCAGGATGATTTCAGAGAGCCTTGGAGAGGCCTATATGAACTGATGAAATGAAATGAGCAGAACCAGGAGATCATTATATGTGGCAGCAACAAGACTATATGACGATCAATTCTGATGGACATGGCCCTTTTCAACATTGAAATGATTCAAACCAGTTCCACTTGTTCAGTAATGAAGAGAGCCATCTATACCCAGAGAGAGAACCATGGGAACAGAGTGTGGAACAAAACATCGCATTCTCATTCTCTGGTATTATTTGCTTGCATTTTTTTTCTCAGTTTTTCTTTTTCTTCTTTCTTGATCTGATTTTTCTTGGGCATCAAGTTAATTGTATAAATATGTAAACATATATTGGATTTAACATGTATTCCAACGTACTTAACATGTATTGAATTAACCTGCCAGCTAGGGGAAGGGTAGGGAGAAGGAGAGGAAAATTTGGAACAAAAGGTTTTACAGAGGTCAGTATTGGAGAAATTACCCATGCATATGCTTTGTAAATTAAAAAAAAAACAAAGACAGCATTGATAATGAATCATCAATAATATATAAATTTCATACATGCACATATACCACCTAAAATGCCAGAATACCTCAATATTTTAAATTAAATTTAACTTAATTACAGAAAAAATTACATACTAAAACTGAAGAGCAGAACATCAGTATGACCCCATTAGACTAATGCATAACAAAAAAGAGAGATAATGAAGAAGATAAGGACCTGAACAAAATTCTTAAATGTTAACTGTGATGGAACTTTGAAAATTTATAAATCATTATACAAAGTTATACTATGTGTATGTGTTTATATATAATATATATGTACATACATATCTGCAGTAAAGTAACCATATATTAGTCTACAAAAGCTGTTAGACATATAAAAAGCAAAAGTTTTAAATACATGCTTTATTGACCACAGTGAAATTATAATATATTCACTAAAAGTCTTTTCAATAAAGGATTAAAATTAATCAGTGACCAAACAATAAGAATAAAGTGAAGAGGAAATTTCATCATATGAAATGACAACAGAGAAACAACATACAAAACTTTTAGGACATAGCTCAAGAAGTTCTTAAAAGAAAATTGATATTACTATTTAGTTTTATTAAAGAAATGAGGGAGAGCAATTTGATATGGAACTATAGAAAAGAACTATAAAAGAAACAAATAAACAATTAAAATCAAATGAGAAATTCTGAAAATAAAACTGAATAAAATTAAAATTCTGATTTTTAAAGTAAGACAACTAGTATTTTGGGGGGAAAAAGAATAAACAAATAAAATAATACATTAGCTCTCCTGAATTAAAAAGAGAGGAAGATAAAATTGACTGTCAAAAATAAAAATTCACAATAATCAAGGATGAAATAAAAGAAAGTACCAGAAATTTATTTGAATTGTATGGCAACAAATCTGATAACTTAAGTGAAATAGAAGAAATATTTACAAAAACGTAACTTGCTTAGATATCAAAATAAGAAATAGATAAGTTACTTTATTTTAGAACAAGAAATTAAATAAATGAACTCCTAAAAATAAAAACTCAAGGCCATATGGACTCACAACTGAATTCTATCAAATATTGAAAGAATAGTTAATTTTGCTATTACATTAAATATTTACAAAAATAGGAAAAGAAAAGATCTCACTAAACTATTTCTTTGATACTTCTTGATCCCTAAACTAGGAACCTACAAAGTAAAGGAAGAAAATAACCAACAAATAAAAACCCAAACTACTGTCCTTAATGCATAGCAACACAAAAATATTAAATAGAATGTTCAGGAAAGAGACTACAAGAACATATTAAAAATTATACTTAATTTAATTGTAAGACATTATTAGGCATCTACTATATATTTGGCACTATGCTAAGTAAGCTTAGGGACATAAAAAAGAGGCAGAAGATAATTTCTGCCCTTAAGGAGCTTAGAGTCTAATCAGGGAGACAGTATACAAATTAATACATAAAAAGCAAGCTATGTAAGTAAGGGCTACATAGGAAATAATTAAAAGAGGGAAAACACTGAAATTAATAGAGGTTAGGAAAGGCTTCCTGTAGGAGGTAGGATTTTTTTTTGGGGGGGGGTACTTAAAGGATACTAGACCAATAATTAGAGAGGAGAAGGGAGAATGTTTCATTCATAAGAGATAGGCAGAGAAAATGCCCAGAGCTAAATATCTCATTCATGAAATAGGCAGCCATTGTTGTTTGAAAAGGTAGAACAGAAATAGGCTGTGAAGGACTTTGAATGCCTGACAGAGCATTTTGTATTTCCTCCTGTAGGCAATAGGAATCCATTGGATTTTTAATAAGTAGGGTGGTGACAGGATTGCTTCTGTGCTTTAGGAAAATTACTTTTGTGATTTTATGGAGAGAGACTTGAGGCAGGTTGATTCAGCAGCAGGAGGTTGCAATAATCAAGGTGTGAGTTGATGACAGCCTGTACAAGAGTGGTAGCAGTGTCAGAGGAGAAAGGGGGGCATATTGGAGAGATGCTGCAAAAGTGGAATCAGAAAGTCTTGGCAACAGCTAGGAAATGGAGAGAGGATGAGAGATAGGAAGGAATCAAGATGACTCCCAGGGTGTGAGCCTGAGGAACTAGAAGAATCATGTTGCTCTCTACAGTGGTAAAAGGGAGGAAGACTTGAGCAGAAAGATAATAAATTCTATTTTGGAATATTGAGTTTAAGATATGTACTGGACAGCTAGTTCAAGATGTCTGAAAAGCAGCTGGAGATGTGAGACTGGAAGACAGCAAACAGGTTGGGGCAAGAATGTGACAGTCACTAAATCCAGGAGAGCTGATGATATCAGCTTGAAGTACTTGATGATATCAAGTGAAGTACTATAGAGGGAGATGAGAAAGCCCACAGTAGAAGCTATGCTACTCTAAGGTATGTATGATCTGGAAAAGGATCCAGCAAAGGAGACAAAGGAGGAGCAATCAGATAAACAGAGAAAATAAAACCAGGAGAGAATGTTATTCTGATTACCTAGAGTAAAGAAAGTATCAAGGAGGAGAGAGTGATCAACAGTGTCAAAGGTTGCAGAGAAATGAAGGAGAATGAAGATTGAGAAAGGCCACTGGATTTGGCAACTAAGGGATAATTTTAATTTTGGAGAGCACAGCTTTGATGGAATGACAAGATAAGAAGCCAGATTTTAAGGGGTTAAGAAGAAGATGAGAGGAGAGACAATGGAGGAACTTATTATAGACAACTTTTTTGAAGATTGTAACTACAAAGAGCAAAAAAGAAATAGAATGATAGTTGACAGGGTTATATATGATGACAAGATTTGATTTAGATCAGGAATGTGGATTAAATTCAACAAAAGGAAAGCTATGAGACCATATTAATAAGAAAAACATTTTTTTAAAATGGCAATTGTACCAAGAAGTATTTAAAAGCTTTTTTTGTTTACAAAATTCAGAACCTGTTTATATTAACATTAAACATGATCAAGATAAATGATTTTTTCATTAATATATTGCTGTTATTCATTTGTTTCAGTCATGATCAATTCTTCATGATCTCATTTGAGATTTTTTTGGGAAAGGACTGGAGTAGTTTGACATTTCCTTCTCCAGTTTATTTTACAGATAAAAACCAGAGGTAAACAGGGTTAAGTGATTTATCTAGGGTTACATAACAAGTTAAGTGTCTGAGGCCAAATCTGAATTCAGGAAGAGAAGTTGTCCTCACTCAAGGCCAAGCATTCCACTTACTGCACCACTTTGGTGACATCTTAAGTGGTATTACCTTTGTCAAACCAGAAATCAATAATTTATATAATGCAAAAAGACTAAAGAGCTTTCTACTAAGATCAGGGTAAAGCTAAGATGTTCATTATTGACACTAGTATTGAATTCAGTACTAGAAATCATAACTATAGCCAGGACAAGATTAATAATAAGATTTTTATTTTGCAAATGGTAGGATTATTCACTCAGAAAATATTGAAGAATCAAATGAAAAATCAATTAAAAGAATAATTTTAATAAATTTACATAAAATAAACATATTAAACTATCTCTACTAAGATTCCATGATGCCCCCAAGTAAAATTGAGCTTATTTTATATGAGGTTGTATATTTGTAACCTTAATGTCAAGGATAGGTGGGTTCTCTGACAGAAATGAATCAGTCTCTGTTTTTGTATGAAGACTATACTTAAAGTATTAGTCATCCTCAGATAAGCCATCTTGCTAAAAGAAAAATGTACAATTATAAACATTGTAATATATGATAGCCGTTTTTTTTTAACTCTCCTACATTTAACCATACTGTGGGGGAAAACGTGTTTTTCTGAACACTTTTTATTCTAGCAATTAAATCTACAATAGTAACCCCTGGTGCTTAATGAAAAACAGAAAGCATTACTTTAGTATTGTCTCTCTCCTAACATGCAAACAAAAACTAACTTAAGAGAACTAATGTCTAACTGAGATGATGTTGGATGAAAATTGCCCCCATTTGTTTATTTATATATATATGTGTGTGTGTGTGTGTGTGTGTGTATCTATATATAATTTTTTTAACTGTTCAACACATGATCAACCTCCCTGTTATCTTTTAAAAGAATAGCTTTGGACTACTGTGAAAATAGAACCCTTTCCTGCTTTAATACAATAATCAGTCTCAGCCTTCATCATTATACTGTTTAACTTGAAAAACATTTTATTGTGATTTGATGTTAAGCTTACAAAATGCTAGTAAGTAGTCACATAGATTGATTTTATTTCTACAAATTTTAGGCAATGTTCTGTTGTATCATTCCTAAAAATATAACTGGGATGTTTTCCCTGAGTTACCCATAGTCCCTTTTAAAAATTGCTTACTTCCAAAGCTGATGGAACATGATTGTGGGCTTTAAACCTGTGTTTTCACTGAGCTATAGGCCTTTGGCAAAGAAAATTGAATGTCGGCTGGGTGACCTTAAACTGTAAGATAGGTCTTTAATTTTCATTGCTAGCTACACTGAAGCTATACTATAGTTGAAACTGAAATGCCTGAAAACAAAAGTGTGGGCAAGAGAATGATTACTGCAAATCATCTATAGGTAACCAACAGAATGAATCCTTGGCCCTAGATCATAATTTCTTTCCTTAGTTCTTTCCCCTTTATTTCCTGACACTTGTTTTCAGCAAGATTCTATCCATATCTTCCTAGGGCTTCTCCCTAACCCTGCAACACACACACACACACACACACACACACACACACACACACCTGCTTATTATAAAAACAAACAAAAAAACCCTGCAACTTCAAGTTCATGATAGTGTGGTATAGTGGATAGAATGCTGGAGTTGTCAAAAAAACCTAAACTTAAATCCTGCCACTGATATTTTCTACCTGGAAAAATGGATAGAACTCAGGGCTTGGACTGAGGAAGATTCGTGTTCTTGAGTTCAAATCTGGCCTTTGACAGTTACTAGTTGTGTGACTCTGGGTAAGTCACTTGGCCCTGTTTGCCTCAGTTTTCTCAAATGGCAAACCATTGTAATATCTCTGCCAAGAATATCTCAGAAGGGGGTCACAAAAAAATCCGAACAACTCAGAATCATTAAGGAACACCAGAAAAAATGGTCAAGTTCCTTCTTCTCTCTGAGCCCCTGTTTCCTAATCATTAAGTTACTTACACTTATAATACCTAACTCACAGGGTTTAGGTTAGTTTTTAATGAGATATCATATGAAACATTTTATAAAGTTTAAAATCACAAATGAATTTTGTTGTTGTTGGATCCTTATTATCATTACTATGTATACATGATGGGAGTATCTTGATGGATGTGACATATTTTTCCTTGAAAACTTTTGAGGTAGTCCACAAAATAGAATACTATGCATCAAAAAATAAAAAAACTCATTGGCAAAATAGGAAGAAAAAAACAATCATCTTATAATTTAGGTGTTCTAGTCAATCACTAGGGTAGCGAATGCTTTAGCTAAAAGACATGCTATTTTTCCTTGTTTTAACAATTTTATTTTGAGCTGAGTATGGTTTTTATTATTATTTGCTTGAGTATTTATTAAAAATTAAATACATTTAAAGATATTAAATTAAAAATTAAAATTAAAACACATCTTAATCAAACATGTGTTTTCAGAATACTAAGCATCTCTTTGAAGACATGTATAAAGATTTGTAGATACCTACTAGTGGGTATATACTTAATCTACTATGTTGTTGTTTTTTTTCAAATACCTATCTCATCATCTTTTGGGATAGAGTAAGCCAGGAATGCTCACAAATAGTTTTTGATTTAAGTTTTTAACATACAAAACAAGAACAAAGCCCCCAACATATATTTTTGACCAGTTGCCTTGGTGATTGAGGTCTATGCATGACTGCATGACTTTTTAAGCCATTTCTATTGTCTACAACAACTTGTGACCCCATTAGGGATTTTCTTGGTAGGAATGCTGAAATTTTTTGCCATTTCCTTTTTCATTCATTTTACAGAAGAGGAAACTGAGGTAAATAGGATTGAGTGACTTTTCTAGGGTCACACAAGTAATAAGTGTCTGAAGACAGATTTGAACTCAGCAAGATGAGCCTTCCTGACTCCAGACCTAGTTTTATCTTTGTGTCACCTAGTTACCCTTTTGTAGAGTATTTGCTTGTTTTCTTTATCACAACCATTCTGTGGAAAACAGCTTTAAAGGTAGTTATTAAACTATCTTGGCTTCATCTTAAGGTATGTTCATATTCTTTATAGTCACATAAAATATGTGTTCTAGTAAAATAAAGTAATAAAGCTGTCAACAAAAAGCACATCTTTGATTCAGTTTTTAATGATAAAAGAATAAGAGTCAATATTTTCATCTTTTAAAGCATATTGACATCAAAATTGAAAGGTGATAGATTTATAATGAGATTTTGTTAATTCCGTGAATTAAATGTAAGTTATTAGAAACTACTATGTGTTCTGGAAGCCAAATACTTTTGTTTTCTTTGTTGTGGTTTTTTGAACTTTTAAAAAATATTTAGTATTTTGTTTTTCTCCAGTTACATATAAAAATAAATTTTAAAATTTGTTTTTAAAACGTTTTCAGTTCCAGATTCTTTCCCTTCCTCTCTCCCTACCCTCCTGCATTGAGAATGCAAGCAATTCATTATAGGTTATACATGTGTAGTCATGTAAAACATTTCCATAATAGTCATGTTGTGAAAGAAAACATAGGTCAACAGTAAAAACCCCAAAATCTGAATCAAATATTTTCTAATTTTTTCAATAAAAACTGAAATTAAAAAAATTATGTGAATCTCCTGATACCAGTCAATCAATCATCTGATATTTTTGTGTTCCCAAAGGGCAATGATGACTATTAATCAATTATATTTTCTCTAAAGGTTCAAATGAAGAACACTTAAGCCTCCAGTTGGATGACTCTTGATAAAATGAGACAAGTATAGAAAATAATCAAATAATACATCATAAACTAGCATCTCATCTGATAATATTTAGTATTCAGAATTAGATAGAAGTTTACTAAAATATTAACTTGCAGGGTAAGTATATTTTTAGGTGGCTAGAAAAAACTGATATTCAGATAGTAAAAACTCAAGACAGTAAATGCCCATCTTTAAATAATACAATTGAACAAATATTGCCTGGATGTAGTCCAAGTTAAACAGGACCTAGTGATAGGTATTGTTCTAACTCAATAAAAAGAATTCAAGGGTAAAGATAGTTCAGGAATCTCATTTGATTTTCTGTGCAATTTTCACATACCAACAACTTGACCTGTATGTATGTGTATACAGATATATATATATATATATATATATATATATATATATACCATTATATATACCATACCATATATACCATATATATATATACCATTACAGAGTAGCAGTATTTTTTTAAGTGGCAGTATCTATATGTGTTTGATTCCAGTTTCTTAGGATATTCCTAAGGTGATATTCCTAAGGTGCATAAGCAAGGCAGATGTCAAGAAAGTGGCTAATGGAATTTGAGCAATCTAAAATATATGTGTATATGTGTATTAATAATTTATCCAAATAAAGATATCTCTAGTTGTCTGTCTGTCTATCAATCATTTTGCTTCTCTGAACTTCAGTTTCCTTGTTTGTATAGAGTATGGAGTTAGACTAGATGACCTGAACTTCTAGTTCTAAATCTATTATATTCTTTAATAAATATTGAATATTTTGGACATACTAAGCTAGAAGCAGAATTTTATTTAGAATGTGACTATATTAATTCAAATTTTGTTTATTTTAACAAACAAAATGTTTCTTATACCTGTATTCTGTATGAGAATAATTACTCTAGGCCAGGTGCCTGAGAAGAGTCTTACTTGGAATTGGACTTGGAATGTACCAGCTGCTACTAAAAAAGTACCAGAGGCTCATTTAGATATAGCCAGTTCTTATTATTCACTCTTATAAAATCCTCATAAGCAATATAAAGGAAAGGAATTTTCCCTTTCCTCAACCTGTCTCTGCAAATTTGTCTTTTTATGATTTTCTAGTGAAATATCACAGAGATCTTTTTTGTTGTGCTTATACTTTAAAAAACAACAATTGTGGTCTTCATGATTCAACTTTGGAGATGGAAGTAGAGAGGGAAAGTGTAAATATGAATGAATGATTTATCATCCTGCAGTAAGGAACTAGTTGAATCCCTAGAAAAGAAAGAAAAAAATTGTCCAGCATTTCATGGTTCCAACGAGGATTTATGAGGTTATATTGTCCATAGGTTATAGGATCAGGAGTAGAGAAAAAGAAATTCTTGAATGTGTAGAAGACAAAATTTAATTCAAAGGTTGAGGCAGCAAAGAAATGTTAATAAAATCTAGATCAAGAAAACTATCCATAATAGAAGAATGTGTTGTATTCTTTCCAATGACCAATACATAAACCCAAGAATAATTATGTGATAGAAGGCTGAACCTAAAAGAACAGATGTGGAGGAGATTGGAAATGAAGATTGGAAAATACATTTCTTCTCTCATCCCAACCCTTTATCTTTTCCATTTCCTAATGGAAGAAACAGCAATTTATAGGAAAGCACTTATATAATGAAGTGTTTTAGTTTGGTAAATCACAGGGAAGGTGAGTGAAACCATTACAGAGTAGCAGTATTTTTTTTAAGTGGCAGTATCTATATGTGTTTGATTCCAGTTCCGGGGGGAACGGGGGGATGAGGAGATGAGGAAGGATAGGGTGTGCAAATGGACAAGCAAACGGCAAGAAATTATATAGGAGGAAGACTGTGAAAATGATGTGCTGACTGGACCATCTAGCCAGGTGTTTTTGTCTCACTCATCATTTAAGACAAATAGAATTTCCAAGTTGTGCCCACCTAGGATATTATCTAAGGTGATATTCCTAAGGTGCATAAGCAAAGCAAATGTCAAGAAAGTGGCTAATGAAATTTGAGCAATCTAAAAATGAATGAATTGCATTTTGAAAAAAGTTATGAATTCTTCAAAAGGGGACATTTAAGTAGAGCAGCTTATTGACTATGGTCTTATTTCATAGTCTCATAAATGAAGATTTCATAGCATCTTCATAGATCATCTATCTAATCTAATCTCCTTCCCTAAGTACAAATAGCTTCTCTGATATCCTTATAACAGTAGGTGTTCAATTATGATGCTTAAAATCTTCCTGTTGTGAAGAAATTACCACTATTTACTTCTAAATACATACTTTTCATTTTTGAACTGCTCTAATTGTGCTCATATTTTTTTTCCTCAATCTGGTTTCATCAGTGTAAATTGTATTAAAAGAAGAGGATGGCACTCTATCCCATGTCTTGCCTTCCCCATACAGAGATGACCCCTGAACTTTACTCCTACTACACTTCATTTTCTTTGGACTAACTGCAGGGCGTATTTTATATTTTCTCTTCTGAATGATGAGTCTAATTAGTAGAGACCTTGTAGAAATAATTCAGATCAGACTCTGGTTTGCTTCAAGCTCACTGACCCAGTATAATTGAATGTAATTTAGTGGAACCCAGTAAGTTTAGATTCTTAGATTTAATATATGAATGCATCTTTGAGAATGATTTTTTTGCTTGCTTGTGACTTAGCCTCTGGGAAAATCTAATGAATTCTTTCAATCAGATTTTTAAAAAATCCTTTTCAAAAAAATTTCCTACTTACCCATTATTTAAGTTAGCTACCTCATGGTTTGGTGCTTATTTCTTAAGTGAACCATCCTTACGAACTGAGGGCAGACATTATTGCTTTACGTCCAGGGTTCAGCCCTTTAACCTACTGGAGATTTGTGGTAACTTCAGCAGTAATGTCACTTTTTTGAACAGGAAAATAGCCTGCCAAAAACTATGAAATGAATGAAGGGGCAAACCTGAAACATTCTTCAGATGCAGCTATCAAATCAAAGCAGATGGATTTGTTTGCAAGGCCACACAGCATAATCATATCCTACGGTGTAATTGCATTAACATCATTGTTACTCTAAACAGTTTTCCTCCAAGAAAAATAAAAGCTGAACCAAGCAGATTTATGTTTCACAGAGGCAACTCAATCTGGCAATTTTATGTGGAACGTTTTTTGTTTCATTTTTATTTTAATTAACAAGCCTAGCTCAAAAAGGTTACTATTAGTAGCTGGGATTGTGATTACCACATCAAGTTTTCATCAGGAGAATCTTGAGTGTTACAAAGACTTATAGACTTTGGGGAAGTTGATACAGAGATAGATGACATTTTTGATACTAAGGAATCAGTATAGTATAGCATACATATTTGTATAACATTATAGTATAGTATAGTATAGTATAGTATAGTATAGTATAGTATAGTATAGTATAGCATAGCATAGTATAGTATAAACATTTGTATTGTCTTAATGAGGGATCTAGGGTTACACAACTAGTTAAATGTTTGAAGCCTCATTTGAATCCAGGTTTTCCTGGCTCCAGATTTAATGCTATATCCACTGTGCTACCTAGCTACTCACAATATTATGTTATTAGTACACACACACACACACACAGAGAGAGAGAGAGAGAGAGAGAGAGAGAGAGAGAGAGAGAGATGGTTTGAGCTTAAGGTCCCTAAATCTTCAAGTACCAATATGCTTTCCACAGTCCTGTACTGAAAAAAAACTAAATAAAACAAAACAACAACAAAATAAAACCATACAGCTCTTTAGGGATGGAAAGATGTTGAGTGCTTTCAGCAAATGGAAATAACTTTCTTCTTTCACATTCTCCTGACTTATTTCACTTCATTTAGAATAAGAAGACAAAGGCTAATTAGAACATGCAAATAATTGCCTTTTTTTTTCTTTTTAGCAGAGTTAAGAAAGAGACAAATACATAAGGAGACTCTTAGTGTTAGTTTTAATCAGCATGCTTCTATTAAAAATTGGACTAACAGTGACTCTTAATTGTATTACCATTGATTATATATCCTTATTCATGTGAAATGTTTCATTCTTAATTGCTCCACTGGAAAGTTAAATCAACAAACATTTATTAAATATCACTATCAGGTACTATGCTAAGTACTAATAATATAAATATAAGTAAAATATAATAAGATAAGTAAAATAAAATAAAAACATTTCCTGCCTATGATCTTACATTCTAATGGGAAAAGACAACTCATAAATGGGAGGTGAAAATTGAGGACTATCAAAGATACTTATATCTTTTGTTATTTTTGTTGTTGAATTATTTTCAGTCATGTATAACTCTTCATCTCCCCCCCCCATTTTTTGTCAAAGATCCTGGTGTATTTTGCCATTTGCTTCCCTAGCTCATTTTAAAAATGAGGAAACTGAGGCAAATAGAGTTAAGTGACAAGGTCATACAGCTATCTAAGGCCAGATTAAAACTCAAATCTCCCAGACCCTAACATTAGTACTCTATCTACTATGCCACATAGCATGGTATCAAAGATTGGAGAGTTGGAAGCAAAGCTGAATCAAGAATGAATCACTAATAGAAGATAAGGAGTCATAGAGTTGAGTGATGTTCTGGAAGACTATAGGTGCTAATTTGGAGATCTTTCCTAATGAGAAGGGATCAAGGCATGGTAATGAAATCCAAAGAGTGAGAAGCAATCTTCTTTTTCTGTTCTGCATATTTAGTTATATCTGCAACTTCATTTCCACAAAGAATCAATGTCTTTTCTTTCCCTTATAATAAGTGTTTTTTATTTGTAAATTTTTTACCTAAAGGAATGTCAGTGATTTCTTACCACACCCTTGTTACATAAATGCTTTATATGTTTATATCATCCTCATTTTATATACAAGAAAACTAAGATTCAGAGAAATTAAATGACTTGCCCATGGTCAAACAACTGGGATGTGTGTCAGAGGTGGAAAACAAATTGAGATCTCTCTGATTTCAGGTCCAGCATTTGGTTCACTGCTTACCATCTGGCAGCTATTGGAACACAAGAGTTATATCTTTTTTAATTTCATTCTATTCTGTTCCTGGTATAATAGATATTTAATGTTTCTAATAATGTTACATAAAACAGCTTCAGTACACACATCAAACTTGTGGTATAATCCTAGTACAGAGCTAGATATAAATCTCTTAATTTTTTCCTATTTAAAATTAAAACATGGAAGGGCAGCTAGGTGGCACAGTGAATAGAGCACCAGCCCAGAAGTCAGGAGGACCTGAATTCAAATATGGCCCCAGACACTTAACACTTCCTACTTGTATGACTTTGGGCAAGTCACTTACCTCCCCCCCCCATTGTCTCAGCAGAAATAAAATAAAATATGGAGAAAACAAAAACAAACAAAAACAAAAATGTTCTTGAATAATTTGAATGGTATAGTTGAATGAATAGAATTTATTCACCCATTCTTATATAGTAAAATTAAATTTCTCAAAGAATTATAATGTTATTGTCCCTTTCATTAGCCTACCTTACTGGAAGGTAGTAACAAGTAATCTCTGGAAATTACTGCTAAAATCAAAATACTTATAAATTTTGTTAGTGCAAGCAGAAATATTTAATCTTCTAACAAAACTTTGAAATACAAGAAGTAATTCTTTGAGGTTGATTCAATTAGATATCACTGATTGATCGATCAAGGAACTAGTTCTAAACTTTATCCCCTCTTTTTCCACATCTGTCATTGGTGTCTCTATGTTTTTGGAGCCATTGCTCATGGTGTTTAAAAAGAAAAACAAGACAAAAACATTTCACATTCCCTTCGTCCTGATTTTCCACATAGATTTTTGGCAACATTAATATCATGTTTTTCGAGCTAGAACACCTATCTTGTCCCAACCCTTCTTTAAAGATACAAAAATAGGATATATATGATAGAAATATATATATATAGAAAAAATAAAAATTCTTCATCATTTTATGTATGATTGGCATAGCCTACCCTTGAACTCATCCCACCATCTTTCTCTCTCCACCCCCAAATATACCATGATATTTTTATGTTACTAGTTATCTTTCCTCCTGACAGTAGCTATTTTATTTCATACTTCCAACTTCTCTTTACATTGAGTTTCAATGGAAGATTGCTGGCAGGACCTGAATAAGATAGATAGATTTAATCAAAATAGCATTTGCCAACATTTCAAGCCATGATACTTTGTTTTGTACAGCTAAGACTCCTTTATCTATACCTTTACATCAAAATTACCTTTTGAGACTGGTTTAGATCTTTGTGAAAGTTTCTTAGTTTTAAATTTTTCATTTAATTAGCCAAAGGTGAATTTTATTTTATTTTCTTATTTCATTAACCCTTTCATCTTATCCAAGAAATTTGAAATCTAGTTACTTCTTTTATAATTGGCATAATATTTAACTTTCTAGTTAAATACTGACCAGATATAATGTAGAAATCATGATCAGATATGTTTTTATTGCAGGTGTGGCTTCTGAATTCTTACTCTTATCCTGAATTGGATATATACTATTTTTAACAGTTAAATTTGTCTTTTACAAAATTTTGTGTGTCTTTAGTATTTCTGAATTAATGGTATTCTATCATATTCTTCCCAGTATATTGGCAAATGACAAGTGGTTACTGGACGCTAAATGAACAGGAGGAGTTGGAAACCTTAGAAAATGGAAAAGTTATTGACTTAAGTGTTCTTTTTATTGTTTCTAGTTATATTAGAATGAATCCTCTCACTTTAGAACCAGACAGGGCAGAGAAACAAAACAGAAGAAAGAAAATATATTATGTGAAATAAAGGTCTAGTGTGAGGTTTTGGCAGAACATCATTTAAAAATGTATTTCTATGGAAATGTATTTAACATTATTTAATAAAGTATAACCCAATTCAATCCCTTCACACATTTATTAAACAACTCCTTTTTTTAAAGAAACGTTTTGTTAGGCATATAAAGTAAGATGTAGTCTGTGAATCTGTATTGAAGTCAATGAGAAAACAGATATATGGAATCTTTATTTATAAGCAACCTTGAAAATTTTGGTTTGTAGCCTTACTTGGGAGTCAAAATGATACTTGTGTGATCCTTTCATGTTTTCTCATTAGTTTTTTTAAGGATCTTATCTTTGTAAATGAATGCTGAATCTTGTTCTGTGCTATAGTTTTGTTTGTTTGTTTTAAACTTCAGGAAAGTCATTTGAGTTTGTTCCCAGGTGGTTTCCTTATTTTTATAAAATGAATAATAGTTTGGATCCGATTAGCTCTAGAGTCACTGCCATCTCTAAAAAGATTTCTTTTGAGTTCTAAGCATGTACATTTTTATTTAATCTTTTCCTAAGGTTAAAAACTCAGGGAGTAAATACTATTCCAATGGCACGTTTCCAATTCTAAAACTCCTTGCCTCTATATACAAATGTCACTACCATAAGCATCTAATATCTATGGAACAATTCTTTATTCAAGGCACTGTACTTGGCACCAGAATTCAGAGAAAAACTAAATGTAATCTTTGTGAAGAGGCTTGTCACATAATATGTGATGATGGGCCTGGTTAATTTTTGAGGGATTTCTTACTTCTTTATCTTTTTCCAACCATGTCTGAGATTTTTGTGAATTGATTTAAAAGGTTTATTGTCAAAGAAAATAAAAACAACAAGCACCAAAAGTCTGTGATAAGTTATGATAAGTTTCCAGTTCTAGTAGAGAGAATCACTTACAACCATGCCCTAGGTACAGGACACCTAAGAGTTCATCCCTGTGGTATAGCTTTCTTTAATATAGTGTTCCTTCTCTGCCTCAACCCATTTCCAAAAGAGGTTGGTCAAAATTATGGATTTATGGTAATCTTGACCATTCTGCAATATACTTTTTCTATAATTCTTTTGGTGCCATCAATACACACATGGGAGATAGGTAACTTTTAGAGAAAAAAGATGGTATCATGGGGCCATTTTGAAATTCAAGGGCTTAGGATTGGATGTCCAAGGATGCTAGCATATGCTATTAGAAAGCAATAGGAATGTAGAATAAATGACTTGCTTAGTTGGGAACCATTACTCCCAAGGGGAAGATAAGATCCTATCTTGAAAGAGAAGAGAAAAGAAGACGAGGCAAGGGGAAAGGAACCTCCTCATCAGAGAAATGAACCCTAGTTTTCTGTAGAATTCATGGCAATATATATACCAAGGAAAAACACTGTGATGGTAGGCTTGGGATAGACAATTTTAAGTTGTCTTAACTATTGGATTGAAAATCTGTTGGAAGAATACATTATCTCCCATAGCAGGCTAGTCTACTATTGGATATTTTGAAATTTGATAGTTTACATCATACCTATTTTTGAATGTTTCTATTTTTAATCATTGCTGATATCCTGATCTTCCTCTAAGAGACCAATTAGAATGTGTCAGATTCTAATTCCACTTCATATTCTTGAAAACAGGTATCATGTCCTCCACAAATATGATCATCTTCAGGCCTTTGACTATCCGGATTGCTTACTATCCATGTTTTTATTGTCCTTCCGAAAACATAATGCCTAGAATTAATTTCAGTATTTCCTATGTAGTCTGAACAAAACAGACTATGGTGGAACTATGTCACCTTACAAGGCCTAGACTCTTTTTTTTTTCTTTTCATTTTAAATAGTCTCCTCAGGTTGTATTAACCTTCTTGGCTAGTATACCAGACACTGAGTTCATAGACATCATCTTCTTTTCATAATTTTATTGCTCCCTATAAATGAAATATCATACATAGTTTCTACAAGTATTTGTGAATTGCCCATTTCTGTTTCCCAGAATGGATCAAGCCTTTTCCCCTCTTTTCAGTTATTGACCATTTTCAAGCAGCAGAGAGTATCTCACTTTAAGTTAATAAATTATTATTCTGTAAAATAGGACTCCAAAACCAAATCCCAGTTGTATATTTTATAATTGCTTTGGCTCTCTCCTTTCCAATAGGCTGAATCTTAAATTAATCTCAAATGCTCTAAAAATCTATATACACATATATACATACAACAATCTCACACTCACATATGTGTGCATAAATGTGGGTATATATTATATGTGTGTGAATATAGTATATACATATGTGTATATATATATATATATATATATATATATATATATATATATATATATATATACATATAAGATGTCCATTATCACAAAAGGAGATATCTATCTAATGTCCTTTTGAAATAATGGAAATAATGAATCAGACTTGTAGAATCACTATAATTTTGTAGCTCATGAATCCCTCACACATACATTTCTTTTTTAATGTAAATTCGCCAGATGTGTATATATAGGATGAGTCATGGCTACCTTTTAAAGAAGAGAAATTTAAAAAATTGCACAGGCAATTTGTAGTGTTCACATTTGCCCCTAGTTAGCATATTTAGAATATTTATTTGTGTAGCTGTCCACTGGATTTTCAAGAACATGCTCTCAGGCTGATTTAGAAATGAGTGACACAGAGAAAGGAATGGCTTGAGTTAATATCACTTACAGTTTACACAGCTCAGAGCAGGAAGATGTGCCAATGTCTAATGTAGGAGAAGAGTGACATGAATGAGAAGACACAACACCAGGAAAAGGACAGAAGCATGAAACACTAATTGCCATGGATTTCACAAAGCTCAAATGAGACATGGGGAGAAGTGTCAGGGAGCCAAGTTGCCACCGCACAAGAGTAAACTGACAGCATGAGATGACATGAGTAGAATCACATAAAGAAAACTGAGAAGCGTTTCTTTCTTTTATGAGAAAGTAGAATTCTGTTAATATACCTGAAGATTGGTTTAGATTTAGATTTCTTTTTTCTGTAGGTTTTTTTTCTTTACCTCTAGCAGCTTTATGAAGAAAATTTTTTCATGATTGCTACTTAATGACAAAATTCCCACTTTGTTAAATTATGTCTTTGTTTTCACATAATGATGCTGTGATGTTTTTTTCAAATGCAGATTTTCTGAAAGCATTTGTTATTGGACTTCATGCTAGATGCACAAAAGCAAGATTCAAAGTGTTGGTTTATGAACTTGCTTGGGAGAAATACAGTTATTTTACAAAACAGATACAATGGTATTGAAATTAACAAATTTCCACTAAAATAAAAGTTTTATTGGAAGATGAAATTTTTAAAAAGTCTTTATGATTTCTTTTTGTTTAATTCATTTGAAGTTCATTTGGACTGACTGTTGTGTTATCATTTCCTAACTTCCTCTGATTATACCTTCTTCTTAGGTAGAACAGGTATTAATGGCCATTTTGTATATGAAAGAAATTCTAATTCAGAGATTAATTAATTTGGTTACATAGCAAGTTTCTGGTAGAAATAACTAAACAGATTTCAAGGCTCCCTTAGGCTATTCTTTTTCTGTTTTGCCGTAATGAAAAAGTTATAGCTAATCATATAAAGGCATATAACTACATAAATGTTTACATTTGACACACGAGCACATACAATTAGATAGATGTAGATATGTTTATATACATTTATATGTATGTATATATGTATATATTTGTGTATGTATGTGTGTATATATATATATATATATATATATATATATATATATAATTTTTATGTTGTAAAATGTCCCAAAGGGAGAGTTAAGGAAGTTGGATAGTTGACCAATTATTTACTTTTAGGGGTACTCGGTTTCCTTATAAGTAAAATAAAGAGTTGGCCTAAATAACTTCTAAGAACCTTTTCAGCTCTAATTTTCTAATATTAGTTAACTCTAAGAGATCTTGAACCATTAGGAAACAAATAGAAAAGGAATATTATGTTTATATTTGAGACCTTAAATGATATATCATCTTATATACATTGATTATTTCACAGCTTAAATATGGCTAAGGAAGCTAAATTTATGGACTGTGTATTAAGTTTGTTAGGATTTCAGGTCCCTTCGGAACTTGAATGGAAAAAAAATTAATATTTGAAATTTTAGCCTTCAGTGGGAAAAGAAATTTTAGCAGTGTTCATATATCCCACTTTATGAACTTTTTGGTTTGTTTTGTACTTATGGAGTGGTGTTTTAAAATTGAATTGTGGAAGGAATCATAGAAGGCAAGTGCCAGAATCCTACAACACTTTTAGGTTCAGTGTTTTGTTGGAAGGTCATGGTCTACATCATTTTTTAAGTGATTGTTTAAAATGTATGATTCTGGGCAAGTCATTTAATCCTGTTTGCCTCAGTTTCCTCATCTGTAAAATGATCTGTAGAAGGAAATGGAAAATAACTTTAGCATTAAGAAAATTCCAGATGGGGTCAGGAAGAGATGGACATGATTGAAAAATGCTGTACAACAACAATAAAGTCCTTAACATTTCTTGTTGTTCTTGTTTGTCCTTCATTTTCAAAGAGGACCATGACATGACAATAAATTGGATTTAAGTGAGAGAGCTGTGCAAGATCACCTTCCCCTCCAACACCATCTGGGTCCCAATAGTGATATATTGAAGCAAAATTAATGTGTTTGTGGAAATCATCTCTGAAATGCCAATCAATTATTTACTTTTTGGTCATTAACAGAATAGAAAATTACAAAATTGCCATTACCAGAGAGGTTTTTGCCCACTTAGTAGCATACTAAGGTCTCTGCCCTGCTATCAACCAATAATAACTTGTCCTCCTACATATCTTTAAAATTGCAGAATATCATATGTATACAGTAGAAGGTTGGCAGTTCAGTCTAATACAATACGAAATCAATTTTAGAGAAATCAATAAACAGTGTCTGGCAGATCAGAAAAATTAGAGGCTGGCAGAGCATGATAGTGAAAGGTTTGATCTTGTAGCTTAAAATTTAGAAGGAAAAAAGCTTTAAAAAAAGTCTTCATGTATTGTTTTAAGAACAGATAATTAAAGAACAAAGAAATTATTACCCATCTCTTGGATCAGAAATGTTAAATAAGTAAGTATGTTATTTCTCTGTATTTTTAGTGATTTTTAGGGTTTAATAATGTGTTTGTGTGACACACAGAAAAATGAACTGTTCTCTTCTGTTTCATTTATCTTATCCTTTTTGCCTTTAATTTTTCTAAGATGTTTGAAAAGGGTATAATCATTAGAGTCAGATTCTTCCCTTTTCCTGAATCTTCTTCTTATAGGATAGATAAATTAATAGTTCTATCATTATTATTTTATTATCCATTCACACAGATTGTTGAATGCCTACCCTGTCATGTGGACTACAGAAGCAAAAATATCTGACTTCAAGGGGAAATGGGATATACAACTAAGATATCATAAATTATTGGTCAAATGAGTGATTTGGAAATTAAACACTGTAAAAATTCAGAGCAGAAAGAGATTGCTTCAGGCTGAAGAGGTCAGAAAAAGCTTAATGGAATATTTGCAACTATAATAACAGCTGTGTACTGGTGAGCAGCTATGTGTTGGGTCACTGGTGCAGTGAATAGAGCTCAGACCCTGGAGTCAGAAAGTCCTGAATTCACATTTAATTTCAAATACTTCCTAGCAATATGACCATGGGCAAATTTTACTACATTTTGTTTTATGCTGAGGCAATTGGGGTTAAGTGACTTGCCCAGGCTCACACAGCTAGGAAGTGTTAAATATCTGAGACCAAGTTTGAACTCAAGTCCTCCTGATTCAGGGCTGGTGCTCTATCCCTCTGCACCACCTAACTGCTCATGGGGAAGTTATTTAACCTTGTTTGCCTCAGTTCCTCTTCCTGTAAAATAAGCTGGAGAAGCAAATGGCAAACCACTCTTTGCTAAGAAAACCCCAAATGGGACCACAGAGAACTGGACGTGCCTGAAACAGCTCAAAAACAAAATTGGAGAGCAAGATGTTAAAGAAAAAATAGAAACTGGATAACTTGGAAATGAGTAGGGACAATATTTTAGATAAGATGACATCTTGATTGATGTGGCAGTGTCATGGGGGTAATTAAAGGATCAATTTAATTGGATTAAATTTTATTTGTGTCTTTGCAACCTCAATATTTAACAAATACTGTGAATGTAGTGAGTGCTGAAAACTGCATTTAGGGTTGAATTCAACTGAAAATAGCTAGAAATTTAAATTACTTTCATATGCAATACTTTTTTACCCTAAAATTCGAAGTTCTAGTTGAAGAAATACAGTCAAAAACTGGAGTCATAGTCAGTGCACATGGGAGTCTGAATCTTGTTTATTTTTTAAATTTTGAAGAAGTCACTTTTCTCTTGGGTTCAGTTTCCTCATGAAATGGGTTGTACATGATAACCTAATATAGTCTCACCAACACTAATATTGCATGAATCATCATTTATGAAACTAAAGGAACAAATTTTTGAGCATACTTCCCCCACAGACACTCTTTTTTAGAGGTATGCCAATCAGATCCTGATACCTAGACAGGGTTATGAGGTCTGTTAGAATGAACCCCAAAAGGAGAAATATTTGCTTTCAGAAGGCTTCCTCTGATTAACCCAGCCTTTGAGTAATCCATTCAGCCTCTGAATTCTCATAAAGAGGTATTTCATATCTGTGCCATTCATTTGATAATTAAGTACAAAATATCTCATGAATCCATGTGATCTAGAAATATTATTTGAAGCTTGTTTTACTTCCACTTCCATATTTTTATAATTTGTTTCCCCAACTGTAAATTCCTAAAGAACAGGTTATTATATCTTCTCTTTATAACTTATAGGCAGATGCTAATTATTTATTTGATTCTATAAATTTCCTACTGTAAGGGTATTCTACCATATGCCAAAGTTTTGTTTTGTTTTGTTTTGTTTGATACAAGCAGATGTCCAAAATTTTAAAGTTAGATGGTTAGTTATAATCAGTGTTTTTTTCTTTTGTTTTATATTTTTTACCCCGGGTGATAAAAGATTTTCCAAATATGTAGTATTTACTCTTCTTAGTTATCCAAGTATCAGTAACGAAGTCTGAATGGAAAGTCAAAGATCTGGTTGTCAGGGAACCAAACTGATTATTAAATTACCATACCAAATCTTATATACCTGATTTGAGTCTTGCCTTATTTCAAAGATGTCATATTGGAAAACCGTATATGTCTTCCTGTATATATGTGAGTGATGCACATTTTAAAAATTTCTCTTTTGAAGTTGTCTGCTAGACTTTATGCTATATTCTTTTGAATGTCATTCAAGATGGGAAATCATCTTTTAAAGCTGAATTTGCTAAGTTTCTTTTGAATGTTTAAGTATGTGGGAATGTTGTGTCAGAGAGGGGGCAGGGATCATATCTGGCTGAGGTAATTAGAAAGGTTTTATGAAAGATATAGTGCTAGACTGGAAGATCAGTAGACTTATTCTATGCAGAAATGGGACATAAATAAAGTCCTGATTGGTGAAGTTTGAAGCTTTTTCAACATATATTAATTGTCAAAATTCATTGGAGATTCCATGTTGTGGAGTAGTGGGATTTAAGGCTGAAAAGGTAAGTTGCTCTAAATAAGGGATATTGATTTTGTTTTTGTTTTTTAATTTTGACAAAAAAAAATCTAGTTTGTTATTGTTGTTCAGTCATTTCAAGTGTGTTTAACTCTTCATGACCCTGTTTGGGTTTTTGTTTTTGGCAAAGATTAGTAGAGTATTTTGCCAATTCCTTTTCCAATTCATTTTGCATATGAGGAAATTGAGGAAAAAGTGACTTATCCATGCTCATATAGCAGATCAGAGCTCCCCTACTAGTCAATAGTAGGGCTGGGGCAATGGGTAGCCTTTTCATATACAGCATGGAGAGATAGGAAGGCTTTTTTTTTTAAGCATTGCTGTTGCAGATTGGTATGTTTTGGAGCCTATGTTCTGTCCCTCCTTCTCTGTTCTAGAAATTATACCCCAAAAATCCCAGTTCCACAGCTATTGTTAATTACTCAGAAGATCATGATTCATGAATACTCCTTAGCTCACTGAATATAAAAATAGGGTATAGAGAGCTATGTTTATAGTATAGTCAATCAACTTATTTTATATTCTTTTTGGTATCAGAAAAATGTTCATATGAATAAATATGAAAATTTTTCTGATGCCAAAAAATTAAAGTGCACATATGCATATGTGTATGCATGTATACCTCAAAAGTTTTTCTATATATGTATGCATATGCGTGCTTATATATACACATATGCATACAAACATGTATACACACACACACACACACACTAAGTTGATCCCCATTGATCGGGATTAATGATATTAGAGAAGGGAAATTATTTGCCCAAGTCAGCAATAGAACTTAGAATCTTCTATTAAGTTTCATATTCTATTCCTTTCCCGTTCTTTTGTTTTTCTCTTGAGTTTAAAAGGCAATATATTTCCTTTTGCATAATTTGGTTCTTTCAACACTCTTTCCCCAGTAGATAGCAAGTATTAAAATAATAGATTTTAATGACTTTGCTTTGCTTCTTTAAGCCTTGATTTCAGGTTCCCAAGGGGATAACTTGAAAATAATAATTTTTCAGCCTCTTTCTACATGTAAAGTAAAAATGACTGAGTAGCCAAAAAAATTAGAAATCACACAAGTTCTAAACTGTCCACAAATGTGAATTTTATTCTTGATACTTCAAATGTAAGTTCTCAGTCTAGCTACTAATGAGTTGGTACAATAGGAGAAATTCAATCACAATTATATTGATATCATCATGAAAGGAGAGCTCTTATAGATTAGCAGATAGAGAGTTGACTTCAATATCAAGAAAGCCTGGGTCAGTCCTTACTTTTCCATATTGTTACTTCAGGAAAGTCATTTAATCCCTCAATTCTCTATGACCATAAGTTTTTTGAGCAGGTATATAAAATTGTTATTGGGAAGGAGAGATAAAGAACAGCAATAAAGAGGGAGGAAAAATAAAATGTTAGTAAGGTACACAAATTTTCAGAAATTTGAGGTTAGATTTAGATTGAACTCAGTCCATTCTTCCTGAAATCAATTTGGAAAGAGGACAGTAAACAGATGTGAAATGGAGCACATTTGCCGGTCTTTTCTGTAGCAGTCTATTCTCATATTGATAATAGTGTCACCGTTACATTTGAATTCAACGCCTCAGTTCTCCCAATGCTGAATGAAGAATTAGATATGGCACTTTGGAAGAAATCAGGAAGAGAGACCAGAATGGGCAAAATATATTTGAAAGAAATTCATGTTAAAGATAACAAAAGTCTTAAGAGCACTTGGCGATCTAATTTTGAAGATCCTTTAAAGAATGAAAATTACCCTCAAAATGCAATGATCACATAAAATACTCCTCAAAAAGTAACTAAGATGACATCTTCGATTACCTATGTTCCCATTCAATAAAAAATCTGTATTCACATGGTTCCTGAATGAAAATACAAGAAAAGGCAGGTTTTGTAAATGATTTTCTACAGTTTTTTTTTTAATAGCCACATAATTAAATGAGAGCTATAGAAAATATAAATCTTCTCTGGTTATTGTTTGTTCATTGATCTGTTGACTTAAGGAAGCAAAATTAAGTTTTAAAGTCTCTCTTCCAAGATGTTTTCTATAGAAATGTTAATATGCATGCTTGGATGAAAAAACATTTATTTAGCATCTTCTGTGTACCAGGTGCACCATAGAGATTCAAATTATACACACATATACATATGTACATGCATGTATATATATGTGTGTGTGTTATATATGTGTACACACACACATATTTGGCTGAGCAGTTTTCTGGCTTTCCATATAGACAGTAAATTTATCCATATTCTCCCATTTTTGCTTGATATTGCATGATGATTTTATTGAACCAAGCTACACTTTAGGTTTGGCCAGTGAGATCCAGTGACACTCAAAACAAAAGAATTATGAAATTAATATAATAAAAGCTGATTGATTCAACTATGTATTAATACCTCGATTGCAGTATTCAAGTGGTTGGGAAGCTGACTGAATTAGTTTATCTGTTTTCTGTCTGTCTATTACAGATAGATAATATGCTGATCCCAGAGTAAAATTACATGAGTAAATCAAGCCATATTGAAATTGGAAAACTATGCAGTTTTCTATGATCTGAAACTGATACTTGTCACAAGACCTATCTTTTTTTTTTTTTAACACCAATATACTTGAGGTGTGATTCAATATAGCTATGGAACATGGAACATCACAGAAGAATTGAAATTGCAGGGGTTCCAAGGAGTTAATATAAAGATACACAGTGGTTGTAAGGAAGCTGTGACACATTATCTCTTCAAGATCCCTAAAAGGCATTGAAAAGGAATATCTGTATGTCTAAACACATAGACACATATATATATGAATGTACACATATATGTATATCAAATATGCATTATATATATATCCATATGCATTACTCTATGATTGAAATAGATGCCAATATAGCTCTTTGTATAAGTATAAACATATAATACTTCCAATCATATGTGTGGGTCTGGAAAAGATTTCTAGTCATGTGCTAAGATTAAGGGATATCAGGTATATAGCTCAGATTTTCCAGTAGGATCAACCAAAATATTAAAGTCACCAGAGGAAGGTGACAAATATGTTGGGTAGATCATTTATGGTGATTATATAAAATATGAATAAAATGAAAATTTATTGATAGGCATAATAAGATCATAAACTTAGAATCAGAAGGAACCTTACTGTTCCTAAAATTCAGACCCTTTCTTTTACAGGTAAGAAAACTGAAGGCAGTAAATTAGCATACCAGGAAAAAAAAAAACAAAAAAAGGATTTGTTTGTTTTCATTAGTTTTCAGTGGGATTCAAATAAAGAGCATTTATTAGCATTAGGCAAAGGTAAGTTCCATAGGAGACAGCAAGCTTCTTTTGTGATCAACTTCTCTAAGATGGTGCTATTTGTTCATGGGAAGTATGAAAGCTTGTTAAACTGGTCATATATTCTCTTTTAACAGAAGATTGATGAGCCTCCTCAGATGTGAAAGTTTTGATGCAGTTTCAAATGAGCTTTGAAAAGATCTTACAGTAGGAATTGCATAAATAAATCCCCACGCAGGAGTATTATCCCTCTTAACAGTGAAATTCTAAGTATTTTAGAAGAAAAGTACAAGCATTTTTTAGAACAAAGTGGTTTTTTTTTTAATTCATTAATGAAAATTATACCTAAACACACCCCCACAGAAATGTATTAGGAGAAAAATATGCCTGAAATTAATGTTGGAATGATGAATTTTAAAGCTCAGTACATTTTTAGTGATTTATATCCTCTACCTCTGTGATCAGAGAAAGAATGATGATCTATTTACTCCCCAAACCTCCATTTAAGAATGGAGTCTGTGTCAACCACTTCTTCATTTTCTACTTAGTTTACTCTTTTGATCTTAATGATGCCCCTATCCTTGACATGTTGTGCTCCTATCCTTTTATGTGTTGTCTTCTTCCCCTATTAGATTATAATCTCTTTTAGAATAGGGACTGTCTTTCTTTTTCTTATTTATAACCATAATGCTTAGCATAGTGTCTAGCAAAAATGTAGTTGCTTAATAAATGTGTGTTGACTGATTCCTGCTTCTTCCATTTTTAACAAAGGAATTTTAAAAAATAAAGCTTAGAAAAAAGTAAATACTTAAAGTTGACATTTAGATTTTTTAAAAAAAATTTTAGAAAGAAACTGATTTTAAACGAGTGCCAAAGTCTATGATTTAGTTACTTATGGTAGTTAAGCACTTCTCTGAACAAAAATTGTATTATTCATATTTTGACATTTCAAATATTGTTGCTTTTTTCTGATTTTTCAGTACCTTGGCATTCTGATATATTAGTTCTAGATGAGCATTCTTTAAAAAAAAATTTAAAGAAAGTAAACAGTTGAATACCGACATACTTAAGTTAAAAAATACAAGTATTACAAGATAATTAGCACTGTTAGGATTGTTGTACCTTTTATATACATTATGCCTCAGTTATTTACTGCTAAATGAAATGTAAAAAAAAGTGTATTAGAGTGAGAAATTATGTATGGGCTAGATCTGAATACAAGAGAAATTGTTTTCTGTTTGAAAACTGTAGATTGTAGAAAGAAAACTGCTAGCTTTTACCATACATTTGCATACACTCAGGTCCAATGTTTAGTACAGAAACTGAATATCCTGAAACAGGTATGTACTTAGTGAATCTTTGGTGAAAAACAACTGTTATTCTTTCCTCATGCTAATGTGTCCTTTAGGTTACATTCCAATAATACATTGTTCTAAATTCAGAGAAAATTTGTCAATTATGGATATTTCCTCTCATGCTCTGATAGCCAACTGGTGCCTCTGAGAAAAAGACTGTTCATCTCTGTCCTTCACTTTTCATCTCTAAGAGCATTGTGTAGATTCTTTTGCAGAATTCATTCTCATAAGCTCACTGAACTGCAGAAATTGTCTCCTTTCAATAAATCTACCCTTGCATGTTGTTTAGACTACCCACCACTGACTAACTAAATCATAGTATGAAAGGGCATAAAATTTGTACATGACAAGAAGGGCAGTGGAACATAGTTCTTTCAGAACTGACCCCAATCACTGCCTTAACAGAATGGTCCACCCCAAACAGATAGCACATTCAAAACAAAATGAAAAATTGCTCTCTCTAGACACTATGGTTATGTTTGCTTTCTATTTCATTTTATTTTTAAGAGAAGATTATGCTTCTCACACCTTTGCCATATATCAAATGAAGTTTGCTTCCTCTCTAGATTGCAGTCTTAAAGTTGAACCATCATTGCAGGTTCAAGACTAAACTTCAAATAGAGCCAAGATGAGAAATGCCTTTTACATTTTGAATAACATTTTGAGAGCTAAATCTTAGGCAGGCTATCTTGTAAGCTTGACTAGTTAGTTGATTTTGGGGGGTAGAGTTTACTATATTTTTATTGTAATGGTTTTATTGTTAATTTAGTACAACATTTTTCTCAGGATATCAGAAGAAGACATAGTAGCCTACCTCAGTTTCAGGAAATAACCCTTACCCATATGAGTCCTAGTTCTGAATGTTTCCAAGCTCTGAAAGGGAATTTTAACTGGTTATTCTCAAGATGCATGTGGAACTCAGAAGTTATCTTTAAAAGTTAGTGGTTTGAAAAGACTACCTCAGAATTAGGAATTCAATTGAAATGAATGTTTTAACCTAGTGTAGATGTACCATCTGGTCCCTAGAAATGTAATATTCATTTCTGAAAACATATTTATGCATATAGACATCATTCCAGCTGCTCACATATTGAAGAGGATGGAAACATGGATGGTTTTAGGGAATAAATTCTATCTTCTCTTACAACTACTGAGCTGGCTAGAGCTTTATAGGGAAATGTTAGAAATTAAAACAAACTTTTGTCACATCATTGCCCCTACATTCTGAAGTGACATCACCACTAATGTTGAGGTTATGGGTTAGTGTTAACCTCCATCTTTCTCAAAGTATATTCCCTACATTTTTACTTTTTTTTCCTTTCATTTTTTGTGTTCATTCTATCAAGTGTTATTGAATTGAACTACACACACACACACACACACACACACACACACACATACACATATACATATACATCATAATCATCATCAACAACAGATAGGAATAGTTCATGAGTAACAAGTAGATGGACTCAAATATATAGAGTTACAGTTAGAAGAAAACAATTTATGTAAATTGATATATAGTTTTTGATACTACTCTATAAAGTACAGCACTATTTTGGGAAGCACTATGGAAAGTATGCTGGAATTGTGGTCAGAAAACCTTAATTCAGTTACTGTATCTGCCATTTACTACTCATATGACTTTAAGCAAATCACTTAACCTCAATCTCATTTGATTTCCACAATAACCCTTCAAGGTATATATTATTATTCCCATTTTACAGATGAATACATTTATTCTGAAAGAGGATATATGATTTGCCCAGGACCATACAGCATGTAAATATCTGAAACAGGATTCAAACTCAGATCTTTCTGTTTCCAAACCCCTCATTATATCTACTTCTCTACCTAGCTGCTGCATGATATGAATGTAACCACAAAGAGGGTGCTGTTTTAATAACAAGTCACAAAATAGCATATCCCCATTAAAGTATCTTTCATTTTCTTACCTAAAACTTAGGCTATTGTATGTTTGAATCTATGTAAAGGAAATTCTGATCTTTGAAAGCAAATGTCAATCAGGCTGACTGTCTACAGGTTTTATTGTGAATTGTTCTCATAATTCTCAGTCTGGGTGGATTTGCCCTTACATCTAGCAAGGATTCTATCCTTACCATTTAAGTCTATGTTTACAAACTTCCTAGGTAAATGCATATTTTAATGTAGTTATATTTATTTTTGTTATATATCTATATTTATTTACATATACTTTATATATACATATGCTACATATGCATATAATTTAATTACTTCTGTGATCTAGATCTCTAGAATTTTTCTTAACATGAAAATGAGACTTGTTTAAGGTCTTCTAATTCACTTTGTTTCTACATTTAACTGTAACTATCTCTTATAATGTCCAAACTAACTCTCTGGAGGGCCTCAGGATCAGTCAGAGTCAGGATCAATCAAAGTTCTTGGTCTTTAGAGGGAGAAGTAAAAGAGGCAGACAAGCTGCCACACAGCTTGCCAAAGATGTCTCCTGGATTCTGGAGTCCAGAGTCTCCAGCCTTTATCCTCCTCCGTCCTGCAGCCAAGTGACTCTGACCTCTCTCCCTCAGCCCTTCAATCCTTGCCTACAATTACCTCACTACCAAACATTCAGCAAGCACCAATAGTGAGGAGAGCTATCACATCACCATCTCATTGAAATATATGTATATAGAGTCATTATTTCACATCGACTAGGTAATTAGTCAAGTGCTCTGCTGTCTTATTTTAGCACACCTTTTCAGAGTTTCAGCCTGCTACAATCTCTCAAATTTTTAACTGAGTTTCTTGAACTTGTAATTTTAGCACTTAAAAATAGTATTCTGAAAATTCCCAGGGAGTCTATGACATAAATAAAATTGAGGACCTTTGTTCTGCATGATCCTGTGGAATATGAGCATCTGTGGTGGGAAAGAAAAATAAACTATGAACAGAATTTACAAATCCAAATGAAATTTATTGAAGGATATCATTTACAGTAGAACGTATCTTTCTCCTCTCAAGCATATTCTTCTTTTTAACTTTCCTAATACTATAATCCTTGCAATCACATAGACCCACAATGTAAGTGACTTCCAGAGCTCCACCTCTATCTGATCTTATATTTTCAATCAGTTGTCAAGTGATCTTGTTTCTAATTTATAGCTTCTTTTACATACATTTTTTTTCTTTGACATTATCATCAGCCTAGTACATTCCCCTCACCTTGAACCAGACTGTTGCAATAACCTACTAGTTAGTCTTCCTGCCACTAGTCTCTCCTTACTCCAGTTTATGCACCACTCAGATGTCAAAATGATCTTCCTACATGTAAAACACATATCACACTCCTATTCAATAAACACCAGGGCCTCCCATTTGCACGTAATATGAAATAAAAAATTCTCTGTGTGACTTTTTTTAAGTCCTTCACAATCTGTTCCCCTCCTACCTTTCTAATTTCTTATACTTATTCTCTTATAAGATCCAATGACACTGGCATCCATGCTATTTTTCACATACTATATTCCACTTCCCTACCTCAAAAGTTTATAATGGCTCTTGCTTCTGGCTGAAATTTTCTTCTGTTTTCTTAATCCTCCTTCAAGACTCAAGTAAAGTTTTCCCTTCTTCAAGAAGCCTTTTCCAGTTTTTCTTAATGTTGATGCTTTCCATTTGAGGTTATCCCCAAATTATTCTGTTTATTTTAATTATGAATATGCTTTAATTTTTTGTTTTATTTTTAATTTATGGAATAAAACAAGCATTTTATTAGCATAATATATTAAACAGATGAAAGCACATGAAATTGCAGATTTGTTATATAGCACTTGCTATTCCTTTTAAGTATATAATAAACTTATCATGCAACTTTTTTCCTTTTTTTTTCTTCCCTTTTCTTCCTCCTCTCCTTGCCCTAGAGTTGGCAACCAATATTCTATATATCCTCTTATAAGTCAGTTCTTCCTCTGAATGCAAATAGCATCTTTCTTCATATGTTCTTTATAGTTATAGTTAATTTATATATTTATGATAGCTAAAATGACTTATTCACTCAAAGTAATTCTTAAAACAACATTTCTGTTACTATATACAGTGTTTTCTTAGTTCTCTTCATTTCATTCTTCATTATTTTGTCCCAGTCTTTTCATGTTTTTTCTAAGAACATTAAGCTCACTGTTTCTTACATTACAGTAGTATTCCCATCATAATCATAGATCACAATTTGTTCATCAGTTCTCCCATTTAAATGTTTTGGTTTGTTGTTGTTTTCTTTTTTTTAATTTTTTTCCTCTGTTTAGTTGGGAGCTCCTTAAGAGCAGGGACTTTTTTTTGGTCTTTCCTTATACCAGTAGTGCCTAGCACAGTGTGTAGCACAAGGCAGAAACTTAATAAATTCTCACTGTTTCACTGACTGAAAGCTGACTGACAATTTATATGGAGATACACACACATAAATACATATAATACTCAATATTAAATCTTAAGAAAGACAACGATGATGACTGGTTAGTTTTCCTCTTGAGCACAGCTATCTCTGACCTTTTCTCATAGTTTCACCAATTTTTCTTGTTTTACAGTAATGCTAAATTAGTATTTGCAAGAGAAATTAAATGTTAGTTTTTAGCTTTGATAAGGTGCGAATGATGAGGCTAGTGCTAGTGAAGAGGTGAGAGAATTAGAATGGGGAATCCCCTCTGGTCAGTGCAGGTCCAATGCGGAAAAAATTCACAAACCTAAAAATCTATGTGGCAAAAGGGATTTACTGTTCACTAAGAAGAAACTTTCTTAGCAGGCAAAACTCCTCATTAGGAATTTGGCAATGAGAAGTCAGCTTTGCTAGGAAGACAGACTTCTTAGTGACAAAAGGTCCTGTCAGAGAGATAACAAAGGTTAACACTGAGGAGAGAATATCTTCACAGTGGGCAAAAGTAGCTTTGCCAAGGCAGCTTCCTTAGCAAGCATAATCCTGTTTCAAACTTCTGTAAAGATTCAGGGCTGAAAGTTGTCTTTTATTAGCAGTATGAGGCTTGGGCTTCAATGCCCCCAGGCCTAGATTTCCAGTTGAAAAGAAATTATCATCTTGGAGTTTCTAGCCACTCAATATAACTATTAGGCTGAGATCTCCAATTGACTGGAGACCACTTAACTTGGGGAAAAAGTTGTCTGGGAAAGTTATGCTTTTCCCAAGGTTTGAGAATCTGAGACCCCGAATCACCTTTCTTTTATAGATTAAATTTTCACACAGTTAAACACAGTTTCAGGGTTCACCCCCATCAGCTTCTTTCCCAGAGCTGTGCTTTGGGATCTTTTCACATTGTAACTGGTTAAATGAAATTTTTCAGAAAATCGAAATGCTCATTTGTCCTGTATCTACAGATTCTTTATTAACAAAAAGATATGAAATTTTTAATTGTGATCCACAGTGTTATAAAGTTTTAAAATCTAGGCCCAAGTATACAGTTATTTATGAAATAACTTTTGGTGATAAGAGGAAACTTTCATTGATTTAGAGAAATAGGGCAAAATTTAAAAAGAAGCAATCAAAACTTTATAGGTCAAAAGAATATAGGATTATAGATTCAGGGGAAGTCAGGACAACTGGAGACCTTTGAGTACAATCATATAGAATAATAATTTTTAAATGGTTTCTCTCTCTCTCTTTTTTTTTTTTTTTTCAGTTGGTTTTCTATAGCCAGGAAAAAAATCTGAGGACCCTACAACTTTCCCTTGGAATTCAGCATAGGAATACTAGCCTAGGTGGGTGGGTCCAATGGAGGGAAGTCTTTAAAGGAGAAAAACAAAAACAAAAGCACTTGTTATATAAGAATAGGAAAAGAGTTACTGATAGATACATACAACCATGTCCTTTGTAAGCCATTTTGATGAATCAGTTTAGACTTGTTAGATTAGTGTTGAATACTCATGTTTTATGCGGTGACTTGAATGATTCTCTAATTTTGGTTTCTTTTTGTACTCTATTTTTTTCTTAAGAGGGTTGGCACTTAACCATAGGATCTCAGTTTCCTTATCTGTAAAAACGGAGTTGAAATAGATGGTCTTTATTTTCTCTTCAAATTGTGACTAATCATATTAAAGATTTCAGTGATATTTTCTTGTCTCCTTTTGTAAAGGAGACATTCTTGTTGTTCTAGTTGAGTTGTATTTTGCAATTGAAGAGAGCAACATTTTTAAAAAAGGGTAATTGGCAATTTTAGCAAAGAAGAAAAGTTGCTTTACTCTTGTTTATCCCTTCCCCCTTCATTGTCACAGAACATTAAGCTTTTCCTCTAGGCAAAAATAGACATCTGCTACTTTTGAAGAAGAAATGAAACTTTTTTTTTATCATCAAAATGACATCATTGTTTTTAAGGATTCTTCAGGAAGGCAAAAATAATTCACGCTCTCTCTGCTTCTTAAACACAATAAAATATTCTGCTAGTAACTTCATGGGAAAATCTATTTTACTTTATCATCTAATGTTTTCTTTATCCTACCCAACAGTTTAGAAGAATTTTTGTAATTGGTAAAGAGAGCTTTTGTTCTATAGATTAGCATATAGACTTGTTTGCACATATACATACAACTGTTCAGATTGTTATGCTAAAAATGAATGGGAGTTCAGAACAGGAAAATCAATAGTTTTGTTAAAAACTATTCTCCTTTCTTCATGAATTTTATTGGCAGGGGCTTTAGATTAGGTAGTAGTGGTTGTGACTTCCCACTTTATGCTTTCCTCAGTTTCCTCATCTGTAGTATTAGTAATAAAAATACTTGTATTCTTTGTACTGAAATAAATGGTAAATATTTAATGTAAGGGAATGATATCACCGTGCAGAGGAAAGTACACCATATTTTGAGTCAGAAGAATCGAACAAATCTCAAGGATTTTAATCACTGCCTTTGTAATCCTAAACATAGCAGTTTATGTCTTTTGCTCTACTTCCTAATTTGTCATTTGAGGGAGTTGGGCTAGGGCATCTCTAAAGTCACTTTTCACTCTACTGCTGTGATGCTATAAATGCTGGTTCCCAGTTTGTCCTTCTTGATAGAGAAGGCTCACATTAAAACAT
This sequence comes from Sarcophilus harrisii, assembly GCF_902635505.1. Lineage (NCBI taxonomy): Eukaryota > Metazoa > Chordata > Mammalia > Dasyuromorphia > Dasyuridae > Sarcophilus > Sarcophilus harrisii. Next base: position 502,907,099 of record NC_045426.1, read on the forward strand.
ATTGAATAGTGACTTGGAAAAAAGTGGTATTTTCAAGTCCTTCAATATGGAAGAGTCCATGGAAGAAGCACTTATACATATAGGAAAACTTTGATTTTAAGACCTTTTCCCCATCATCGTAATAAATTTAAATATTTAATACTTCCTGTTGGAAGAGTCTGACTCAATTTCTCATGTTGTAATTATAGTTCATTTCTGTGGTAACCTTTGTTTCCTAGCATGGCATCTACGTAGTCATACTATGTATGGGGAGAGAGCATGGTTAATACTTTTACTTTCTCTGAACCTTTTGTGTTTTTTTCTTTATCAATTGTGGTCAGTTCTACAAACATTTATTTAATGTCCTTTATGGGTAAAATACTAGGTCTGGGCACTAGAAGAAACACTGACAAAGAAAGAGAAAGAGAGATACAGACAGAAAGGCAGAGAGACAGAGATATTTTATATCATCTTTCTCCTATAACCATCACTAGACTCACTGCTGGCATATTACTCTTATAAGAAAAATTCACCAACAATTCTTATTGGAATTATCCTGCAGAAATCCTTGACCTCACACTTGCTCAAAATAATATATATAGACCCAGAGGCATGAATAATTTTCATTTCATCCAATCTCAATGTGGTTGTTGTTCAGCCACATCCAACTCTTCATGAGATCATTTTCTTGACAAAGATACTGGAATGATTTGCCATTTCCTTTTGCAGTTGATTAAGGCAAATATAAGTTAAGTGACTTGACCAGCATCATACAGTTAAGTATCTAAGGCCATATTTGAACTCAGATCTTCCTAACTCCAGCCCAGAGTTAGGCCCAGAAATCTATCCTCTGAACCATCTAGGTGCCGCTTCCAAACTGAAAACATTTCTACAATGAACCAGATTAAAATACAATTGGGAAATATTTAACAAAAATAAAATAACATACAATAGAATATGGATAATTTCAATATGTGGTTTTCTAAGTCAATATGTAACCTAGAGGGATCCTTCTGTATGATTCATTGACCTTTATTTCTATTTGAATACAGCACCACTGCTCTGTACAAAGTCCTTTCACTTATCTCCCTGTCAATGATAGGAAGTCACCTATGTTATTGTTTTTTTTTCCCCAGTGCTGTCAATTGTGAGAGTTTTATGCTAATCATCTAAGTTAGACACAATGGCTAATAAGAGGCCCGTGCTTTGTACAGCTTGAATAGATAAATGATGAGCTCTGAAAATGACATAAACATGTACATTCAGTACAACTTCCCCAATTTAGAGTAATTGAAGAAAAGGTCATAGTGAGAAGCCTAAATTACAGATTTTGTTTTGAGATTATATTTTGACCTTGAACTTGTGGCCAAAAAAAAATGTTGCCAAGGAGAGGTCCTGTAGACCTGCTATAATGAATACATAGACACAAAGGAATCATTAGTAATTACAGCATTATTTGTTTAAGTGGCAACTGCTATTGAAATTACTTAAAATTAAACAACCTTCCTAAAAGGTTAGAAATAATTATTTCCTTAATAAGTCCTTTTTTTATAGAAAGACTTTATCAAAGATGAACCTCATCCATGACCCTCCTAGATTTTCATGAATTCACAGTTTTGACTAAATTAAGTGTTGTGTTTCTCTCTGTATGTATTTTATATCTAAGAAGGATAGAAGAAAGCTTAATTTTCTCTTCCTCATCATAGTCAGGTGTATGTTTTTAACTTATAGCACACTATATCAAGGAGTCTTGAGTCCATCCTGTGAAGTTTCAGATTTATGTGGGGAGAATCTGTGATTCAAAGAGACTAGATTATTTGTTATTTGTCATGAACATTTAGCAAGGTGAAAACTCTTTTAAAAAAGATTTATTAACTCAGGAGATTTTTTTAAAGAGATATTATTAAAAATGGAATGTTCCCTGTGAAGAGAAACTTTTTTTTAAATCTATTTCCATGTGCTGGCTTAATCAGCTGTCTTATTCCTTAGCTTCTTAGTACTTGCTCTATGTCCATAACCCCATTCTAGTGTATCCATATTACATGACATATCATCCCTATGATTTTTCAATTGTCATTGACTTAAGGTTTGACTCTTATGTGGTACTGAAAAGAAAAACACTATACGTTTTGCAAAATAAATTGATCCAAACAAAAGAGATAAGGAGAGAACCTGGACACACTGTACTTTAATACAACATATCTAATGAAGAATGCATAGTTAAGACTATGAAATTAATAACTAGTTTTTAAAAGGCTTTTGGGTCATTTGAATCAGTGATACAGTGATACCTTCATAAAATCTCTCTAGCATTATTGAAGTTTTTTGTTTTTGTTTGTTTTGGTTTTGGTTTTTTTGTGGGGATGGCGCAGAGTTGAGGGATTTGTTTTTTTTAATTAGAAGACCATCAAGCCAAGAGAGAAAAGAGAGAGAGAGAGAGAATGTATGTGTGCACATGCTTATATGGTCAGTCATTAAGTCAACTGTCATTTAAAAATGACTATCATCTTTCAGGTACCAAATAATGGGGATACTACGAGGCAAAAGACGGTTCCTTCCCTCAAAATTCTTATAATTTAAACCAAAGAATATGATTACATATTTACTATAATGCATTGCAAGAAATATTTAAAAAATATTCCATTCCTCTAACTTTGCCAATTTAAGAAATTATAAAATAAAAACTCTTTGCTGACCTTCATCACTTATTTGAGCTCTGTTTTTTAGTTGGTGTTATTTTGTTTTAGGCTTCATTTATTCCTCAAAGTAATCAAATATTGTTCCATAAAAATACAAATTTATGAATTATTATATTCAATTGTGAGCCTGTGTCCAATGGCTAACTGCATTTCTGTATTTTTTGTTTAGACCAATAGTCAACAAACCATGTCCTATAGAATAACATCATTTTCATATGAGGGCAAACTAAGAAGATTGGGATTTTTTATAATGATTTAAAATAAAATACAACTTTATTTTACAAATGCTAAAACTGTTTTAGTTCACTAGTGTTTAGGTTGCTAACCACCATTTTAGACAAGTATGTGACTAGTCCCTAATGAAGATGTCACAAAAGATTGCTAAAACATTTGCAGCTATATAATTCCTGGTGAACATGCAGAGCATCAGTGTTAAAGCAATTAATCGTATCCCCTCCTGCACCCTTAAAAAAAAAGGAAGAAAAATTGAAAAATTGTAATGGAAACTTCTAGCATTACTCACCACAAATATTTTCATTTATTTGTGATCAAATTTATGCCCAGAATTGAGGCAAGGATAATAATTGTAAGTTGCCTGCTGGAGAAACTGAACAACAGATTGAATGGAAAAGTGTTTATTTAGTGCTTATCATGTACCAAGAATTTTACTAAATGTTAAGCATGAAAATATAAATTCCATATAATCCCTGTTTTCAAGCAGTTCACTTTCTAACGAGAATTGATAATATATATTAAAAAACATTCAAGGTTCAAAGCAGGGGTGCATGGTAAGCCCTAGTGTACCTAGTAGTAGGCAGGACAGAAAGGTCCCAAAGTAGTAATTGTTGGGAAAGGGAAAGGCACCCAAGGGTTTAAGTAGCTAGTCTTGGTTACCTCAAGAAATAAGAAGGGGAAAGGATAGTAAAGCATACAGCCTAGAGAAGACATGTTTCATCTGGTGGGCTCTGAGCAATAGTTAATGGGATAGAAGAGGAGAAAGACTTTCTTAGACCTGCTTTTTGGGGGTCTGTAGGAGGTTCCCTAAAACCACTATTCATACTGGGTCCTTATACCACTGATTAGAATCATCATCATCTTCTACATCTTGTGCATTATCATCATCATCATCATCATCATCATCATCATTTTGATTACTGACATACTTTAACAAATATATGATCTCACAAGTGTAGATATTTCCTCCATATGTGTACAGTCCTATTTATCTCTTCTCTTCCTTTTCTGTGCTTGCCTAAATTTTCCATAATAAATCCTCCATAGAGAAATAATAATATGGTAACAGGAGCAATAATAACAGCAATAACACATTTACATGACACATTTTCTCACAGCTGTATAAAAATGGTTCTCTCTCCTTGCTTTTCTCCTCTCTTCTTCCCTTCCCTCTAGACTCTATGATAAAAAAAAATTATTGATATCCCTATTTTATTTCATTTTTTCTTTTAAGATTTTGCTTATTTAAAAGTTAAATACAAATTAGGAGAAAATGTGCCATGGGCACAGTAGAAATCAAGAGGATTTAAAATATAAAGCCATAAAATTTCCATTTTAAGAAAGCCTATATATTAAATATATATCATGTTCGTATACCCATTTTATAAATAAGAAATCTTGGGCTCAGAGATATTCAATGATTTGCCTGTTACTACATAGTAATTGTCAATTTTTTTATTCCCTTAAAAATCCCACTACCATGCTTCTTGGCTATATGAGGCACAGCATTACCCTCAAAACTTTTATTCACTTCATTTGTTCAATCTGCTAACTGCACAAAAGCAACAGGGGAGAGCTGGACTGCTTGGGTAAGTAGGGCTATGGGAAAAGTATGAAAATGGTAGAAGGAGGCAGTCTTAGCATCTGCTTTGCCCTTGATATATATGATTACAGATCCCTGGCCTGGTTCTTTGTCAGAGTCATAAAACTAGAACTTGAAAGACTTTGGAGAAAGTGAGCAATATATATTAAAAATAATATAAACACCTCAGGAGTACAATGGATTACATCATTATAATAGGATATGAAAATCTATAATATAAAAGAATCTATCTATTCTCACTCTTGGATCATAAATTTGTTGTTAAAAAGTATAGATTAACATATAATGGGAATACTACATCTTTTAGGTAGTGTTACAACTTATTCATTGTCATCAATTCTATGATATCCCATCATTCTGTAGAAGGCAAGGTTTGAATGAAAGAGTATAAAAATTGGAAAGTCTTTTAGAGGACTTCTAGTCTAATCTTCCAGACTTGCTCTTCTCTTTACAATCTTTTCCTTAATCTCTATCCTCAGATTAACTCTACTTTGTTTTCACACACTTTGGAGGGAATCCATTCCATTATGAATAGCTCCAACAAAGAGACAATATATTGTTATAGATAGGGAACCAGCTAACCTTAGATCAGAAAGACCTAGCTTTAAGACTCACTTCTAACATATATTGGTTCTGTGATTATATGCCAGTCACTTATCCTCTCTGGGTGCCAGATAATTCTAGTGAGACTTTAAATTGCAAAACAACTTTGAACCTTCATTGGTAGAAGAGTTTCCTTCCTCATCTGGTAGCTTCCTTACCAGAGAGAAATTATAGTTTTGATAGTATGTTGTATCTCCTTTCCCTCCAATAATAAATAAAAAGTATTTTTTTATTGTTTGATATCAAAATTTGCTTCCTTATAATTTCTGTTCATTTGTTCATCTCTCTGCATCCACAAAAAACAAATCTAATCTCTTTTCTACATGATAATATGTTTGAAGAATACTGTCTTATTTTGCCCAAGTTTTCTATTATCCTTAGTCATTCTGAATTGAGTATCTATTTCCCTTACTCAAAGGAAACTTAGCCATAGTCTATGATTATCTATGACTGGAAATATGGTTTGGTGTGAACAGTACCTCTAGAATCAAAGGACCTGGGTTTAATTTCTGCTGCTTAGTACCTCTGAGGCAAGGGACAAGTCATTTAATTCTCTGCCTCAGTTCCTTATTCTATAGGTTTTGACTGAGCAACTAAATGGCTTCTAAGTCCTGTCAAAGTTCCAGATCTTTTCTCTGGTTGTCATTTGAGCTTTTGAAAATACATGGATTTTTAGTGCAACTACTGTTTTTAGTGTCTGTTTTTTTTTAAGAAAATTATTTGTTTTATCTTGCTTTATCTTTGTCATAATTATGCCTACTCAGTAACATATTCTAAGGTAGAAATATATTCATATCCCTAGAGGCCTACTTGGATAAAATAGAGAAAGAGAAACTCAATGATTTGGGCTTGCAACTAAAAATGCTAGAAAAGGAACAGATTAAAAAACCCCAGTCAAACACTAAACTTGAAATTCTAAAAATAAAAGAAGTCAATAAAATTGAAAGTAAAAAAACTATTGAATTAATTAATAAAACTAAGAGTTGGTTCTATGAAAAAAACCAACAAAATAGACAAACCCTTAGTAAATCTGATTTAAAAAAGGAAAGAAGAAAATCAAATTATTAGTCTTAAAAATAAAAAGGGAGAACTCGCCACTGATGAAGAGGAAATTAGAGCAATAATTAGGAGTTACTTTGCCCAACTTTATGCCAATAAATTCAATAACTTAAATGAAATGGAAGAATACCTTCAAAAATATAGCTTGCCCAGATTAACAGAGGAAGAAGTAAATTGGCTAAACAGTTACATTTTAGAAAAAGAAATAGAACAAGCTATTAACCAACTCCCTAAGAAAAAATTCCCAGGACCAGATGGATTTATATGTGAATTCTGCCAGACATTTAAAGAACAATTAACTCCAATACTATATAAACTATTTGAAAAAATAGGGATTGAAGGAGTCCTACCAAATTCTTTTTATGACACAGACATGGTACTAATACCTAAACCAGAGAGGTTGAAAACAGAAAAAAAAAATTATAGACCAATCTCCCTAATGAATATTCATGCTAAAATCTGAAATAAAATATTAGCAAAAAGATTACAGAAAATCATCCCAGGATAATACACTATGACCAAGTAGGATTTATACCAGAAATGCAGGGCTGGTTCAATATTAGGAAAACTGTTAGCATATTTGATTATAACAATAACTAAATTAACAAAAACCATATGCTCATCTCAATAGATGCAGAAAAAGCATTTGATAAAATCCAACATCCATTCCTAATAAAAATACTTGAGAGGATAGGAATAAATGGACTTTTCCTTAAAATAGTCAGGAGCATATATTTAAAACCTTCTGTAAGCATCATATGTAATGGGGAAAAACTGGAACCTTTCTTAGTAAGATCAGGAGTGAAAAAAAGGTTGTCTACTATCACTGTTACTATTTAATATTGTATTAGAAATGCTAGCTTTGGCAATAAGAGATTACAGGAATTAGGGTAGGCAATGAGGAAACCAAATTATTACTCTTTGCAGATAATATGATAGTATACTTAGAGAACCCCAGAGATTCTACTAAAAGGCTATTAGAAATAATTCATAACTTTAGCAAAGTTAAAGGATACAAAATAAATCCACATAAATCCTCAGCATTTTTATATATCACCAACAAAATCCAACAGCAAGAGATACAAAGATAAATTCCATTCAAAATAACTGTCAATAGCAAAAAATATTTGGGAATCTATCTACCAAAGGAAAGGCAGGAATTATATGAGCAAAATTACAAAACATTTTCCACACAAATAAAGTCAGATTTAAATAATTGGGAAAATATTACATGCTCTTGGATAAGCCGAGTGAATATAATAAAGATGACAATACTACCTAAACTAATCTATTTATTTAGTACTATACCAATCAGACTCCCAAGAAACTATTTTAATGACCTAGAAAAAATAATAACAAAATTTATGCAGATGAACAAAAGGTCGAGAATTTCAAGGGAATTAATGAAAAAAAAATCAAATGAAGGTGGCCTAGCTGTACTTGATCTAAAACTATATTATAAAGAAGCAGTCACCAAAACCATTTGGTATTGGCTAAGAAATACATTATTAGTTGATCAGTGGAATAGTTTAGGTTCAAGACAAAATAGTCAATATCTATAGCAATCTAGTATTTGACAAATCAAAAGGTCCCAACTTTTGGGATAAGAATTCATTATTTGACAAAAACTGCTGGGAAAACTGGAAATTAGTATGGCATAAATTAGGCATGGAACCACACTTAACACCAAACACCCAGATAAGTTCAAAATGGGTCCATGATTTAGGCATAAAGAACGAGATCATAAATAAATTAAAGGAACATAGGATAACTTACCTCTCAGACTTGTGGAGGAGGAAGGAATTTGTGACCAAAGAAGAACTAGAGATCATTATTAATCAAAAAATAGAAAATATTGATTACAACAAATTAAAAAGCCTTTGTACAAACAAAACTAATGCAAACAAGATTAGAAAGGAAGCAGCAATTTGGGAAAACATTTTTACAGTTAAAGGTTCTGATAAAGGCCTCATTTCCAAAATATATAGAGAACTGACTTTAATTTATAAGAAATCAAGCCATTCTCCAATTGATAAATTGCCAAAGGATATGAACAAACAATTTTCAGATGATAAAATTGAAACTATTTCTACTAATATGAAATCACTATTGATCAGAGAAATGCAAATTAAGACAACTCTGAGATACCACTACACACCTCTCTGATTGGCTAAGATGACAGGAAAAAATAATGATGAATGTTGGAAGGGATGTGGGAAAACTGGGACATTGATGCATTTTTGGTGGAATTGTGAGCGAATCCAATCGTTCTGGAGAGCAATCTGGAATTATGCCCCAAAAGTTACCACTGTGCATACCCTTTGCTCCATCAGTGTTACTACTAGGCTTATACCCCAAAGAAATACTAAAGAAGGGAAAGGTTCCTATATGTGCCAAAATCTTTGTGGCAGCCCTTTTTGTAGTGGTTAGAAACTGGAAAATGAATGAATGCCCATCAATTGGAGAATGGTTGGGTAAATTGTGGTATATGAATGTTATGGAATATTATTGTTCTGTAAGAAATGACCAGCAGGATGAATACAGAGAGGTTTGGAGAGATTTACATGAACTGATGCTGAGTTAAATGAGCAGGCACTTCAACAACAATACTGTATGAAGATGTATTCTGATGGAAGTGGATATCTTCAACAGAGAGAAAATCTAAATCAGTTCCAATTGATCAATGATGGACAGAATCAGCTATACCCAGAGAAGGAACACTGGGAAATGAGTGTAAACTGTTTGCATTTTTATTTTTCTTCCCAGGTTATTTTTACCTTCTGAATCCAATTCTTCCCATGCAAGAAGAGAACTGTTCGGTTCTGCACACATATATTGTATAGGATATACTATAATATATTTAACATGTATAAGGCTGCCTGCCATCTAGGGGAGGGGGTGGAGGGAGGGAAGGGAAAAATCAGAACAGAAGTGAGTGCAAGGGATAATGTTGTAAAAAATTACCCATGCATATGTACTGTCAATAAAAAGTTACAGTTATTTTTTAAAAAAGAAAGAAAATTATTTGTACAACCAGGAAATAGCTTGCTTTAACTTTGTTGTAATTTTTGCCTAGTCAGTAACATATTCTAAGCTAACAGTATTCTATGGGTCATAATGCTGGTTCCATCTTTTAATTATGCCTTCTCAACTCAAGGATATGTTTCCTGTTACTATGACTTCTGGTTCTTAGATTTTTAGTCCCAAGAATTGGCAGAGAGTCAAGAATTGAGTTCTATACTTCTGTCCCATTGTTGGCATCTGGGATTTCATCCATGTGGCTATTCTATTCTTCTTTGCCTGAGTATATAGTTTCATGAGTTGTTCTCAAAAGAAAAAAAAATCATCATCACATAATGGCCAAATCTCAGTAGGTGGTTTTGTTAGTTAGTAGTATAATTTTGATTTTTAGCATGAGCTTAGAGTTTGAGATGAATTAATTTTATACAATCAATTCCCAAAGAATATCTTAATTGTTTGTTTGCTTTTTTGCAAGACGACTGGGGCTAAGTGACTTGCCCAGGGTCACATAGTAAGTATTAGGTGTCTGAGGTAGGATTTGAATTCGGATCCTTCTGAGTTCAATACCATTGCTCTATTCACGTTACTGTCTAGCTGCCCTAAGAATTGCTTTTAATAAAAAATGCCTTAAATTTGCTTATATTAATTGAGAATTTATTGAATACCCATTAATATATTTATGTATTTAAAAATAAAAAAAATTTAAATCTTGAACATGAAAGTAGAAATACTCAATTCTTAATTATCAGAATTTAATAGGACTTTCTCTCTCTCTCTTTTTTTTTTTTTTTTTTTTTTTTTTTTTTTTTTTTTTTTTTTTGCTGAGGCAATTGGGGGTAAGTGACTTGCCCAGAATCACATAGCAAGAAGTGTTAAGTATCTGACACCAGATTTGAACTCAGGTACTCCTGAATTCAGGGCTGGTGCTCTATCCACTGAGCCACCTAGCTGCTCCAGATTTCCTTTCTTTATTAGATAAACAAAACTTATTTGTTTCACTAAAGCACTAGGTAGAAAAACATTATCAGAATTAATAAAGTTTTGATCTGAATTTCAAATCCTGAATGACAAAAAAGCAGCTTAATGATTTTTATTATCAAAATATAAATAGGTTAGATGACAAAAAAAATGTATTTTGTGTTCTGGTTGCTGTCCAATTTTTATATACATAGATGAAGCAATAATGAAATCTCTTATATTCTAGAATGAGAAATTTATCCCTTAAGTAAATGGAAGACCTTGCAATTTTGGCACATGTGAGTTATTAGGTTTTTACATTCTTTGGGGATATATTTTATATGGAAATATGCACACTTGTGAGATAATAACCTTCATAAGTCATCTGAAACTCCGATTTATACAGATTGTGCACATTTGTTGCTAACACATTGCACAGGCAAATATATATGTGCTTGTGTGCACATGCATAAAATACCTGTTTATTTCTTAGGTGCAAAAAATGACTCTCCCTTAACACAGTAAGGAATTTCACCATTTAGAATGAAAGTTTTTTTTCTTCTAAAAAGGAAAATAATCCAAAATTAGGACAAAAATCTTAAAAGGCCATTAAAAACTTGTACCATTTTCAAATAAATCAAGATGTGAGCACCAAAGTTGACCTTGGACAAAAGTTTGAAATACAGTTTTCAGGACTTTCTCATGGTGTCCAACCTCCCTCTGATCAATTAGACAATAAACTTGTATTAAACACTTGCTGCTTTTTGCCAGTTCAATTTGATAAATGTTTGTTAAATATCTAATATGTGTCAGGCATTGTAGTAAGTACTAGGGGTGCATATAAGAAAAAAGAAAGACAATTCCTGCCCCCAAGGAGTTAAAACAAACAACTTGTAATGGGTGAAAGGCTACACACAGGATGCTGGAAAAGATTGGGGTCTCCAGAAATATAGAGGCATGATAGTCTGAGTAGTTCAAACCAAGCAAAGCTACTGATGAAAAGTGGAGAGTTAAAACTTAAGTTCATTGAGAACAGGAATTGTCTTTTCCCTCTTAATTTAACTCCAACATTGTGGATTCATGGAACTACAGAGTCTAGATTCCATATCCCTCTATATTAAATAGGAATCTTTAAATATTTAAAGAGGAATCCTATATTAAAGGGAATCTTTTTGAGGGCTTCCTTGGGCCACTTTCCAGGCCTCCAGTAGGAGAACAGAAAAAGCTGAGTGAATTGAGAAAGTGTTGAGTATCCAAATATCATAATAAGGAGATTTCAGAAGATTAGATTATCCTGGGTAGATCATCCTGTTTCACACAATTCAAAACAAACAGACCTATGGATGGAAAGTGAAAATTGAGCTGTATGCCAGCCATGGGGATCCCACAAACAAAGCACAAGCTAGTCCCTGCTCATTAGGAGCTCACCTTTAAATAGCTGAAACAGCATGCAAAATACACTACAAAAAAAAAATCTACATGGAGGGCCCTTTCATGATGCTACTTATCATTGCTTTGCATTTTCACTGTCTCTACTTTCCTGAATATCTTGGTAAAGATCTGATCTTTTAAGGCTGAATTATAGAAAAGTGCATTTACTGACATTTGTCCTGGTAGTGAGGTAGAAAGGAGAAAGAGAAGGAGAAAACATAATTTCATAAGAAAATTGGTGGTTATAGGAGAGAGTAGGAAAAAAGCCTTTTATGAGAAGGAGGTTTGGAGTTAATCTTTAGAAGCTATTTCCAGCCTCAAGAATTTTTATTCACAAACAGGAGAGAGAAGGGGATGGGAAAGACTGAACCTTGACAGCCTAAATCCAGGCAATCTCCATCCCCCCATCCCTATTAGCTAAACTATATTGCTGGGAATCTTCTGCCTTTTAATTTCATTTACTCATCTACCTTCGTCTATTCCTATCTGTGACTACAAGATTGATCTTTCAGAAACCCACATCAGGAAACCTACAGTGCTTTTTTCTACAATAGTATAAAATCCAAACTCCTTAGTCTGCTGTTCAAGGCCATTTATAATCTGTCTTCTAATTATTTACATAACACATCAATTAAATGCACCATATACATATAGACCATACATACATACATACACACACACACACACACACACATACACACACACACACACACACACACACACACACACAGAGGTTCCCCCATCCAACAAATAGACACACACATATCAAGATGCTATATTTTTCTTTCCTAAATTCTACTGACTATTCAAGGCCTGTTTTAGGTCCTATTTCCAATTTTTTCTATGCAGCTTTAGGTAATGTTTCTAACCCATATAGAATTCTTTTTTCTTAATCAGAAGAAAATAGGAATGAATTTGGGATTAAGGGATGCAAAAGGAGATAGCAAAACATAAAACTATTGCATTCACAAATATCTGTTATTCTTATTCGCTGACTAAAAGATTCCCTGGTGTTAAGCTTTTAAAAACAATATCTTTGAACATGAGTCCACCCCTGGGCTTACCTTAAAGTATATCTGGACCTTTACAAAGAATAACACATACATGCACTGAAAATTTAAGCTGTAAGTTATTATTAATTATTATTAGGTCACTAGCCCCTTATTTGTTTTTTTTAATTTTTAAAATTTATTTACTTTTACCTTTTTATTTACAAGACATATACTTGGATAATTTTTCAGCATTGACCCTTGCAAAACCTTCTGTTCCAACTTTTCCCCTCATTCCCCCATCCCTTCCCCTAGATGGCAGGCAGTCCAATGAATGTTAAATATGTTAAATACAATATATGTATACATATTTATACAGTTATCTTGCTGTACAAGAAAAATCAGATTTAGAAATAAGGTAAAAATAGCCTGAGAAGAAAAAAAATACTAGCAGGCAATAACAGAAGGAGTAGAAATGCTGTGTTGTGGTCCACACTCATTTCCCAGAGTTCTTTCACTGGGTGTAGCTGGTTCTGTTCATTACTGGACAATTGGAACTTATTTGGTTCATCTCATTGCTGAAGATGGTCCTGTCCATCAGAATTGATCATCATTTAGTATTGTTGATGAAATATATAATGATCTCCTGGTCCTGATCATTTTACTCAGCATCATTTTGTGTAAGTCTCTCCAAACCTTTCTGAAATCATCTTGCTGGTCATTTCTTACACAACAATAATATTCCATAACATTCATATACCACAGTTTATTCAGCCATTCTCCAATTGATGGACATCCATTCCATTTCCAGTTTTTGGCCACTACAAAGAGGGCTGCCACAAACATTTTTGCACATACAGGTCCCTTTCCCTTCTTTAAGATCTCTTTGGGATATAAGCCCAGTAGTAACATTGCTAGATCAAAGGGTATGCACAGTTTGATAACTTTTTGAGCACAGTTCCAAATCACTCTCCAGAATGGCTGGATGTATTCACAACTCCACCAACAATGCATCAGTGTCCCAATTTTCCCGCATACCCTCCAATATTCAGCATTATCGTTTCCTGTCATCCTAGCCAATCTGACAGGTGTGTAGTGGTATCTCAGAGTTGTCTTAATTTGCATTTCTCTGATAAATAATGACTTGGAGCATCTTTTCATATTGCTGTAAATAATTTCAATTTCTTCATCTGAAAATTGTGTGTTCATAGCCTTTGATCACTTATCAATTGGAGAATGGCTTGATTTCTTATAAATTAGAGTCAATTCTCTATATATTTTGGAAATGAGGCCTTTATCAGAACCTTTGACTGTAAAAATGTTTTCCCAGTTTATTGTTTCCCTTCCAATCTTATCTGCATTAGTTTTATTTGTACAAAAGCTTTTCAATTTGATATAATTAAAATTTTCTATTTTGTGATGAAGAAACTGAGACGTAATAATGAAGTGATTTAATGGCAGAGCCAAAATTCTTCAAGCTCTAAATCTAGTGGTATCTATTATATTTTTCTTTCTAAAATGTGGATATCTGAAAATACTTCAATTATCATGGAGAAATACTTTTGAAAGTTTTACAAAATGAGCTACATAATCAGAAAATATTTTTTCTCTTCTTTTTAAAAAAGTTTATTAAAAAGAAATGGATCTGGATAGAATTAGGGGAAAACATAGTAGAAAATATAGATATATAAAAAAACAAAGTATATCAATGGAATAATTTTAAAATGGAATTATCTAGCATCTCTTCTGTGTTGATCACTTATCACTGAGATGACTCTACCCCCCACCCAAAAAAAAACAACACCAGAAAAAAGAGGATTCATAAATTTGGAACTAGAAGAGAATATAGAGGCCATCATAATCCAAGCCAAAGGAAGTTATGTAATCTACCTGAGGTCAAATGGGTAATAAAGATGGGATTTAAACCAAGACCAATATTCTCTAGTTCAAATAGAAATGGAGCCACAAAGAAGTACATAGGGATCCCTAATGCAATGATATCTATGTTTCATTGCATTTTTATTTATTTTGTTAAATCTTTTTCAATTCCCTTTTAATCTGGTTCTGGTCATACTGGAGAGGGTCAAGGATCGCATATGGTGTGATCTCTAGAGATAATGTTTTTTCTACTGCATCAAAAATATTGGACTGAACCCTTTGACACCTCAGAGAGCAAAAATATTAAAAGGGAGAGAAAATGAGAAGGGAAATTGTGTCTAATCAAGGTAATAATTCATAGTAAATCAGAAGTAGTATATCATGTACTAAATGACTCAATAGTGTACAAAGAAACACAGTGATATATTCTTTCCTCAGTATTACACTAAAGTACCCACAGCCTCCTTAAGTTCATTAATCAAAACAACTCTTGAATGCTTCCATTTTCATTTTTCTTTCTCTGAAACTTCTTTTACACATATTTTGTTAATGATTTACTCACATTGTCTCTGTTTTAATTCTTTCTTGAGGAAATAATCAGTGCATAACTTGGCTATTTCAGTTTGTCTTTAAAGCCCTTATTAAAGCAATTATTTAATATTTAATTTTATTTTAAACTTTTGGTGTGGGCTGTGGCAGCTGCTTAGCACTGAGCATTTAGTCAACACATGCTAATCACTCTTTTTATATCTCCATCCACTTGAAGATAACTGATGTAACCTACTGGAAATTAAGGCTGTAAATTTCCAGGTAGGGATTTCAGTGCTGCTGCAATCAATACTTTGCTGATGGTGCTAACAGTTTATTTCTATAAAATATGTTGGCTGGTAGGTAGAAAATCAATGTCTGGAAATGAAAAACAGGTGTCAGGTTTGATAGGGACATCATGTGTTTGATGTTTGGAGGCCAGAGGGCCCTGTCAACAAACACAGCAGTAATTCTGTCAAATACAATATGCGTGGAATTAATGGAAATGCCAGAAACAAAGTAGTCTGGACAGCGGGCCAGCTCTGCAAAAAGTCTGGGCAAACGAATGCTGTTTCATCTCCTGTCCTAAGACAGTTCCTTTCAGAAGAGCTACTGGTTTTGTATCATGTTGCTGTCTCCTGACCTTCTTAGAGGACTCTTTTAACTTTACAAAAGAATAAAACACATGGTATATATGACCTTGACTCTGTTGCAAGTGAATCAGTGTTTTAGATAGTGCCATAGTGAAAATGTGATTTGGGCAGTTCTTTGATCTGGGCAAAGTGCCCTCCTTATACTGCAGAAGCTTCAGAAAAGGACAAGGATAAGCCAAAGGCATGGATAAATGGAGGATCTCCAGAAAGGAACAGTCAGATTGGGAAAGGATCATGAGATGATAGCATCCTCTTTAGGAACTTGTTGGATGAACTTGGGAATATCCATCCCAAAGAAGAGATGTCTTTGAGGAAATATGATGCTTGCTTTCTTCTATTTAATGGACTATTAATGAAAGAAGGATAAGACTTCTTCTGGTTAGACTCAGTGGGTATAGAACTACTTTAAGAATAATAAATGGAAGCAAAGAAAAGATGGGTGCTCATGAATATAATTTCTTCTACCATTACATATATATCTTTCTTGAACTGGAAATTTATTTATACATTTTGAATCCTCCCTGATGTTCTGCTAGGCACATGATAATGTTTTGTTCTATTTTATTTTCCTTTTCTTTTTTTTCTATTCCGTTTTTTTTTTTAAGTAAGCGAAAAAAAAAAGAATGACAGAAAAATTTCCTGTCAATTAGAGACATTCAAAAAGGAAATTGTCATGGTTCAGAGGAACGAATGTTGCATTTAATATTCCAGGACTTGAATTTGAATTCTGGCTCTGTCACTACTTATATGACTTTGGGTAAATCACTTAACCAGTCTAGGACACACTTTGCTTGTATATAAATTGAAACAGATGGAGTACATGACTTGTAAAATACATTCCAATCTTTAATCCTCTGTGCTAAGCATCTTAATAGGTAATAGTTTCTCCACAATTTTGCTGAATAGCCAATTTGATATGCGTAAAATGGATACTTTTTTAGATATAGGTTGGGCTAGATGTTCTTTACAATGCTAAAATTCTTTGTTTTTTTGTTCGTTTGTTTGTTTTTGTGTTTTTGAGCCAAGGACATGTACAAGGAGAAAAATTAAGGAAGTAGCTTTCTGTGAAAGCTGGTAAAAAATGAATAACATGAAAATAGTCTTCAAAATAATACTACAGCTTGCTTATGATTTTAAACAAAAATACAATTAGTGATTTTATTGATTAAAATTTGTTCAATTTATATACTTTTTTCATTATATTGTCAACAATTGCAGACTGTGTACCTTCTTTACCTATGAAAAGAATCCCTAGTTTTGTCATTTATCTGGAATGAGTGCTAAGGACAATATCAGATGCCATAGGAGACAAACAAAAATGGCAAAGATGCTCAGAAATGCTCAGGAAAAAAAAAACAATAAGGAAGAAGAGGTCCAGGTACAACAATTATAGTCCAAACATCAAAGCACAGAATGTGGCTCTTAAAATAAATATAGAAAAAGGGTTATTGGTTTACTAAAAAGAAACTGAATAAGAAATTTATGAATTTATAAATTAGCACTATTTATAAAAAAAATTTTAAATTCATTAACCAATCAATACATCTGTTAGGTTTTTTCTGTATGCATGGCTCTGTGTTAGGCTCCGGGATTATAATGGGGAAAAAAAGGAATACTTGCTATTGAGGACTTTATAACATAGCTATTAGAGAAAAAAAAAAATATATATATATCAATTTATATGAAAGAGATACATGATAATGTTGGAGGAAAGATACAGACACCTGAGGGATCATGAAAGACTTCATGGAGAAAGTGCTTCTACTGAGATTTATTGGAACCAATGAATTGCAAAAGGCAGAGCTAAAGAGAAGGAATGCATTCCAGATATGGAGGCCAGCTAGTGCCAAGCTAGAGAGATGAGTGATACAGTGTGTTGTGTGTTGTGAAGATCGGGTTAGCACCGTGGATACCTTAGAATCAGCTGGAGTCAGGATAAAGAAAAGTCCTTGGTCTTTATTCTTGGTCATTAGAGGTAGTAGTGAATTGGATGGATGCAGAATCTCCACGACCTCTCCTCTTCATCTCCTGCCCAGAAGTGGCCCTGGCTAGTGTCTTACTTCACCCCCTCGTCCCTCCTACAATTCTCTATATATACTAATTATTAAGCCAGCACAGAATAGTGGGAAAGGCCATTTTCCAAGCATATATTTATAGAGTATTGTTGAATCGGTAATGAGCCTGAAGTGCTCAGTTGTCCGACCTCAGTGCAATGACTCAAGACTTTCAGCCCTTTACATCTCCTGCTTTCTTTTGTTTTAGAACATAGGTGGTCACCCCCCCCCCCGACTTCTCAGGGAGGTGAGAACCACCAAAAGAAGGTGATCACGTCCTCCTTGACTTCTCAGAAAAGGAGGTGAAAACACCAAAAAGGAGATGATCACTAACTCCCTGACTTCTCAGGAAGGGAGATGAAAAGCACCAAAGGGAAGTGGGGATTGCTAGCAGGTTTCTGGGCTGAAGAGTCTTCTTAGAAACAGGTATGCACAAACCCATCAGCATGGGAGGTATTACACAAGCACATAGCAATAACACACAGGCTATTAGTGGTGAGTCTCCCCACAACCAGTGCAGTTTCAGTGTGATATAACAAACATGAATTGTACATGCAAGTAGTGGTATAACAAACAATATAAATCAACATGGCGTTGTAAAAGATTTCCAGAAGTCCTAGAAGGAGGATATAGAAACAGCAGTCACACATACACCTTCTGCAGCAGCCAAGAGATAGTCGAAAACCAATCTATTGTCCATTCCTTCATGTGTCAGGGAATCCAATGAATCCCGCAAGTTTTTGAAGTCCTGCAACAGTCTTTTTATGTGTTAGGGAATCCAATGATTCCTGCAGATTTTGAAGTCCTGCAACAGTTTTATCATTTCTCAGAAAATCCAATGATTCCTGAGGGTTTTCAAGTCCTACAACAATCTTATCATGTCTCAGAGAATCCAGTGATTACTGAGGGTTTTGAAGCCCTACAACAATCTTTTCATGTCTCAGGGATTCCAATGATTCCTGAGGATTTTGAAGTCCAACAATTTTTTTCTTTTTTCTTTTTTTAATATATAATATATTTATTTACACATAAGTTTTTTTTTTTTAATTATAGCTTTTTATTTACAAGTTATATGCATGGGTAATTTTGCAGCATTGACAATTGCCAAACCTTTTGTTCCAATTTTTCCCCTCGTTTCCCCCATCCCCTCCCCCAGATGGCAGGTTGACCCATACATGTTAAATATGTTAAAGTATAAATTAAATACAATATAAGTATACATGTCCAAACAGTTATTTTGCTGTACTAAAAGAATCAGACTTTGAAATAGTGTATTATTAGCCTGTGAAGGAAATCAAAAATGCAGGCAGACAAAAATAGAGGGATTGGGAATTCTATGTAATGGTTCATAGTCATCTCCCAGAGTTCTTTCTCTGGGTGTAACTGGCTCAATTCATTACTGCTCTATTGGAACTGATTTGATTCATCTCATTGCTGGAGATGGCCACGTCCATCAGAATTGATCATCATATAGAATTGTTGAAGTATATAATGATCTCCTGGTCCTGCTCATTTCACTCAGCATCAATTCATGTTAAGTCTCTCCAGGCCTTTCTGAAATCATCCTGTTGGTTATTTCTTACAGAGCAATAATATTCCATAATATTCATATACCACAATTTATTCAGCCATTCCCCAATTGATGGGCATCCACTCAGTTTCCAGTTTCTGGCTACTACAAACAGGGCTGCCACAAACATTCTTGCACATACAGGGCCCTAACCCTTCTTTAAAATCTCTTTGGGATATAAGCCCAGTAGTAACACTGCTGGATAAAAGGGTATGCACAGTTTGATAACTTTTTGAGCAGAGTTTTGAGCATAGTTCCAAATCGCTCTCCAGAATTGTTGGATGTATTCACGTTCCACCAACAATGTATTATTGTCCCTGTTTTCCCACATCCCCTCCAACATTCTACATTATTTTTCCCTGTCATTCTAGTCAATCTGACAGGTGTGTAGTGTTATCTCAGAGTTGTCTTAATTTGCATTTCTCTGATTAATAATGACTTGGGGCATCTTTTCATATGGCTAGAAATAGTTTCAATTTCTTTGTCCCTTTTACCTTTCCTCTGTATGTAGCTCCCTGTGTTTCCTGTAAACAACATATTGTAGGGTTCTGACTTTTGATCCGTCTGCTGTCTGCCTCCACTTAATGGGAGAGTTCATCCCATTCACATTTACAGTTAAAATTACCAATTCTGTATTTCCTATCATATTATTATCCCCAGATTATGCTTTTCTTTTTCTTGCCCCCCCTTCTTTCCCAGTTTTAAACTTATGGACCCCATTTGCATTACTCTACTCACCCTCTTTATGATCCCTCCCTCTCCCCTTTGAATCTCTTCCCCTTTCTTGTGCTCTTCCCTTATTACTCTTTTTCTTTCCCTCGCTTGATTCCCCATTAATTGGATGTTACAGAAGTTATATGACATGAGTCTCCACACCTCAGTACAGTCCCTGCTCGCAAGGAACTTACATTCTAGAAGAAGGAAGCTACCTGAGGAGGACTAAGGGAAAAGAACAAAAGAGTCTTTTCAAATCTCAGGCCAGGCAGCTAGGTGATGCAGTAGACAGAACACCAGCCCTGAAGTCAGGAGGACCTGAGTTCAAATGTGACCTTAAATACTTAACACTTCCCAGCTGTGTGACCATGGACAAGTCATTTAACCCCAATTTGGTTTCCACAGTTATCAAAATTAAATTGGAAAAATGAAACAAATTAGAAAACTGAAACCCACAAGGACATCAAAGAAAAATCAAGGGTGGAGTTTATCTTCTCTTAAAAGAATATAAACTCCTTGGGGCAGGGACTGACTTTGGCAATCAGGGCTAGTGGCCTGAGATTTGTGACTTTTTTTTTTGAAATTTGGAAGGTAATCATACATGTAATCTAGATGTTAAAAAACTAGAATTCAAGAAAAATTGGAGAAAATTAGTATGAGTGGGATCCTATTACTAGAGGCTCCCTCCCAAAAGAGAAGACAGATTAATGAGGCATGATAAATTTTTACTATATAATAACAAAATGATTACATTGAGGCCAGTATAGCAAGGTAGACTTAAATAAGGTAACTCACAGCTTAGGGGGAACCTCCTCCTATAAAAGTTACTGGATTCCCAAGCAAAGTTTAGTCCTTGGGGGAACATGATTCTAAAACTGGGGTAGATTCTTGTCTTCTCAGGCTCATTACCCCCACATGGAGTTATTCCCAATATAGTTTAGGTGTGGCTCACAGTTCAGGTTTCCCCTTAAAAGGATATACAGAATTCCCGCTAAAAAGGGATATTCAGTTTGGAAAGTATTGAATTTAAGACAACTATTTATTTCTTCTTATTTAAGAGAAAGGATTAAAGCACAAAACTGTATAAGCAGGCATTGATAAAGATTTAAAAAACTGGACAGTGACTCTAATTATACTCTCCAGGGGGATAAACATTCCCCAAATACTTGTAAAACTGCAAAAGAGATTTTCATTCCCCCTCTGGGACCTTCATTTTATATTCATGACTCCTAAATCTGTGTAGCCACCAAGACTCTTTTCAACTGCAAAATCTTCCAGGTTGTTGTTTCATTTTCTTCAGAGTTGTTGGGGAAATCCTGGGTTTGGGACAGAAAGGTGTGAAAATGGAGGAGAAGACTCAAAAAAAAACCCTCCTGAAATCATACTATTTTCTAGGAGCCTGGAAACACCTATTTCTGAATTTTGTTTTCTTCTATTTGAATTTAGTCAAACCCAGAAGCATTAATTAAGTATCTTATGTACCAGGCATTATGCTAAGCACTCACGGTATAAAGAAAGACAAAAACAGTCTTTGTTTGCAAGAAATTCCTGACCTGGGGAAGACAGTAGGTAAACAACTATGTCAAAAGAAGATATCTGGTAGGATAAATTATTTGGAGGAGGGATGGAAGGTAATTTTGAAATGAGGGCACTAGTGCTAAAAATTGGAGAAAGTTTAAGGAAAGAAAACAAAGCAGAAAAACTAACTCCCTCCTTCACTCCCTTAACCTGGGTGAAAGTCAAAGGCAGAGCTGCTGTTGTCTAAATTTAAACAAAGTCTCAAAACAAAGGAGACACATTAGATACAGACTGATTCTGTTTCGCCTCAGAGAATAGGTGAAAGTGAGAAAGATGAAAATTTCAGCTCAGTAGAAAGAATAATTTGTGGGGTTATGAGTTTATGAATTGTGAAGTTGTGAACTCCTGCGTTTAGAAACATCTATAAGAAGCTAGATTTCCGATTTTTGGAATACTGTAGAATGGATTCCTACTTTCAGGTTTAAGAAGTAGGACTAAAATATGTCTCTTTCAAAATTTATTGACTCTTAAAAATGGCTATCATGTGCTTAATTATTTCACATATATAATTGACTCCAAATCTAGCCTAGGACCTTACTTATTTTTCTTCATTTGACATTTTCTTTGACTATGGTCACTTTTTTAATGACTTAATCCTTACCAATAGTGAATTGAACTCAAGAAAGAAAATGTTAAATGAAAAGTAAGAAATCTCATTTAAAAATTAACTTTGTGACTTTATTGTTCAATTAAATTTATTTTTTTAGCTGAAGAATGTGAAATTAGACCCCCTGGAAATTTGCAAAGTAATTTTTGTAGACCATTAGCTCTACACAATTTAATAGTTATGCTTTCTTGGAGATAATGTTGATTCTGGTTAATTTTAGGACAAGTTTGCACTGGAGGAATAGATATGTTTTCTGTGTATTACCAGGTTTTTTTCCCCCCCCTCTCTAATTCATTATCACCCAGTTGAATTATTCTAATTAATTTTAAAGGATCTTAAGCTTTTGGCTGTTTTACCTTAAGTGTATGTTTGACTTAGATATCTCTGAATTATATTTTTTGCTATCATCAACTCAAGTTTGGTACCAGAGAGATAATGCAATTGTAGTACCCTTTGTGATAGCATTTGCATAGCAGGGTGCAGGTGTCTATTTGCAATGAGGATAAAATCATAAGTTATGAGCCTCATTACCTGATGAACTTTATTTCTCCAGGTGTGAACATGTGGCTTAAACTGTTTAACCAGCAAGAGAGATAATCTGAAATCCTGTTTTTATGAGAGCAATTCCTCTCTAAAGAGAATCAGGTTCAGAAACAAGTAATAATAAGCAGAAAATAGGTCTTTTCTCTTATCACTTTGACAGTACAGATTAGGTATAGACTGTCTGCATATGTAGATTGACTTAATATACTTTTGAGATATCTAGTTGAATATATCTATTTGTTGCATGTACAACTAATTTATACTGGATTTTTTTAAATAAAAAAAGATAAGAAAAATTTATCAGAATTCTGCTTGTTCTAGTTGATATGCAGTTTATAAGTGAAGGTACTTGCTTCCCACTAGCTATGTACCACTTCCCTATTTAATGTAATTCTTAATTGAAGTCATTAGACCCCTGATAAGAAGCCACAGGTTTTTTTCTTTGACCACCTAATAGAAAATTTAATTCCCTACATCATTGCTAATTTTTTAAACTCTCAGAAATGTACTTATCAGTTAAAAATATTTTCTACCGCAGATAATAGGGTCTTTTTAAAGATGTTTGAAGAGATCTTCTCTTTTCATTTTTAGATATTATTTACTATTTAATTAGTGAGGATGCATGCTGTTACTTTGCTGATTCAACCTTTTAAAGATGAGGGACTTATATTTAGTTAAGTGCAATTAACTAAAAATGCATTTGAAGTACTGAATTTCTAATTTTTTTTTTAAAAAGTAACATTCAAATGTTGTTAGGAATTAGAGAATCTCATTTACCGAACTCTATAAATATGAATTTTCTAATGTGATAATTTTATAGCTTATAATTATCAAACTACAATAATGGAGAAACATTAATAAATGTTTCAAATAAAATATACTTCTTGAAGTTCTTGTTTGTTTATATATTTATTTTTCCCTCACCTTGAAAGTTATTGTGCTGTATCGCCTGGCATCATGGGCACCTATAGTTTGGGACCATAGAATAGGGACTGCTAAATCACATAACAAACTATGTAAAAAACTGTGTCTACTTTTTTGACATGTATACTTTAGAATCTTCAGAAAATTTTTTTATACCATTACTTCCAGTTTCTAGACATGTGAATATTGTTCATATTAGATGATTATAACTTTTGGTCAAACATACAAGCACAATATTTGGAAAGTTATTAGTAAAAATCAAGTGATAACTTTGTTTCAGAGCAGCAGGGTGGTGTAGTAGGTAGAGCATTGGACTTGGAATCAGGAAGACTCATCTTCTTGAGTTAAAATCCAGCCTCAGACTCTAGCTATATGACTCTGGGCAAGTGACAACCATTTGCCTCAGTTCCTCATCAGTCAAATGAGCTGGAAAAGGAAATGCCAAATCGTTCCATGATCTTTGCCAAGAAAACCCCAAATGGAGATTTGAAGAGTCAGACATGACTGAATCTTGATTTAATTGTTCCATCACTATATATCAAGTACTTATGACTTCAAAGATGTGGGAGCTCCTCTTACTGACGCTGTCTATAGTTTCTGATCTTGGAGAGTCTTGTGTTTTTAGAGAAGTGTGTTGTATGTAAGCTCATGGTTTTGATGCTTTATTTAGTTTCATTCAAAAATATTTAGTGAAACCACTTTTCTTGCAAGATTTTTTAAAATGTGCATTGTTACAAAGCACTAAAAGTGTTATTCAGAAACAAGCCCCTGCAGTTAGTAAAATAATTGCCAGTGTTGCAGATGTCTGCTAAATGTTTTGTAGATATATAAACTGTCTAAAGGAAAATTAAGGGGGCAACTTGGTTAAACAGTTGATAGAGCATTGGTCCTGGAGTCAGGAGCACTTGAGTTAAAATTTGGTCTCAGAAACTTTACACTTACTAGCTGTGTGACTTTAGGCAAATCACTTATCCATGATTGCCTTGCCCCAGTTTCCCCCCCAAAAAAGGGAAAAAAAAAGAAAATTCAAGCCTCATAGAGGTTCTGGAACTTTTGTAGATATATTACAGTTTTTTTCTAATACATTTCTGTACTTTTCTATTCAACTTCTTTAATGAAATTGATGATGTTTTAAGCATTCATTTTATTTTTATTTTTTGTTATTTTATTTTATTTTTATTTTTAATAGCTTTTTATTAAGAAGATATATGCATGGGTAATTTTTCAGCATTGACAGTTGCAAAATCTTTTGTTCCAACTTTTCCCCTCCTTTCCCCAATCCCCTCTCCCAGATGGCAGGTTGACCAATACATGTTAAATATGTTAAAGTATAAGTTAGATACTATATATATGTGTGTGTGTGTGTGTGTGTGTGTGTGTATACACGTCCATACAGTTATTTTGCTGTACAAAAAGAATCAGACTTTGAAATAGTGTACAATTAACCTGTGAAGGAAATCCAAAATGCAGGTGCACAAAAATAGAGGGATTGGGAATTCTATGTAGTAGTTCATAGTCATCTCCCAGAGTTCTTTCCCTGGGTGTAGCTGGTTCTATTCATTACTGCTCTATTGGAACTGATTTGGTTCATCTCATTGTTGAAGAGGGCCACATCCATCAGAATTGATCATCATATAATATTGTTGTTGAAGTATATAATGATCTCCTGGTCCTGCTCATTTCACTCAACATCAGTTCATGTAAGTCTCTCCAGGCCTTTCTGAAATCCTGCTGGTCACTTCTTACTGAACAATAATATTCCATAATATTCATATACCACAATTTATTCAGCCATTCTCCAACTGATGGACTAAGCATTCATTTTAAAGATATAAATACACTCTCTTTATCTCTCCAATTTATCCTGTCTACATAGTTTTCTATATAGTTGGACATGGTTTTTTGCATCATCCTCATTAGATTGTGAGCTTCTTGAGAGCAGGAACTCATTTTTACCATTCTTTGAATCCTGAGATTAGTACAGTGTCTGGCACTTTAGTTTGTGCTTAATAAATCATGGTGAATTTGATTTAATTTTATAGTAGTAAATTCCGTATTTGACTATTAGAACTCCTATATCTTAACGACATTTATCTCAATACAGATTGCACCCTGAGATAGGAAAATTTACATAGTTATATGTTTAAAACAAATTACTTAAGAATAATGCTAAAAATAAATATATGTGGATCTTTCCGATTTAATAATTTTGTCATTTTAAACATTTTTATTTAAAAATTTGAGTTCCAAATTCTATCCCTCTCTCCTTGCCCTCCTACCTGAAGTGGTAAGCAGATATAGATTATATATGTGCAGTTATGTAAACATTTCTATGTTAGTTGTTTTATGCAAAAAGACTCAAAGAAAATAAAAATAGCATGCTTCAATCTATATTAAAATATCAGATCTTTCTCTGGGGTCAAACAATATGCTTCATCATTAATCCTTTGGGATTGTCTTGGATCATTTTATTGTTGAAAATAAATCATTCACAATTCTTCATCAAACGGTATTGCTTTACTGTATACAAAGCTCTCCTAGTAATGTTCACTTCACTATGCATCAATTATGTAAATCTTTGCAGATTTTTTCTGAAGTCATCCTGCTTGTCATTTCTTAGAACACAATAATATTCCATTACAATTATGTTTCACAACTTATGTAGCAATATCCCAGTTGGATGGCAACCCTTTGATTTCTAATTCTTAGCCACCCCCAAAAGAGTTGTTATAAATATTTGTGTTCAAATAGGTCCTTTCCTCCATTTGGGGGGATATTTTTTGGGATATAGACTTAGCAGTTTTGTTGTATCAAAGGGCAAGAACAAAGGGCAAGACATAGTTCCAAATTGCTCTCCACAATGGTTGGATTAGTTCACAATTCCACCATCAGTGCCTTAGTTTCCAGGTTTTCCCATATCCCTGCCAACATGCAACATTTTCTTTTGTTACATTAGCAGGTATGAGATGGCACCTCAGGGTTATTTTAATTTACATTTTTCTAACTAATAATGATTTAGAGCATTTTTTCATATGACTGTAGATATTTTTGATTTCTTTGAAAACTACCTATTCATATCCTTTGACCACTTATTAATTAGGGAATGATTGAAATTTTTATAAATTTGACTCATTTCTCTAGACATTTGAGAAATCAGATTTTTTTTAAAAAACTACTTTTTGCAAAATCCCTATTTCCCTCCCCCTGGTTTTCTGCTTCCCTTATAATTTTGTTTGCATTGGTTTCATTTCTACAAATACTTTAATTTTATATGATGAGTTTACATTTTCTCTTTCTTCTTTGGTCCCAAATTCTTCCCTCATCCATAAATCTGACAGAACTATTCCATGTTCTCTTAATTTGCTTATGGTATCATCCTTCATGTGTAAATGATCTAACCATTTTGACTTTATCTTGGATTATGGTGTGAGATGTCTATACCTGATTTCTTCCACGCAGTTTTCCAGTTTTCCTACCAGTTTTTGTTAAATGATGAGTTTTTGTTCCAAAAGTTTGGATCTTTTTCTTATACTAAATTACTATTGTCATTTACTCTAATGTAATTTGTATCTAAACTGTTCTACTGATCTACCACTCTGTTTCTTAACCAGTAGCAGATTGTTTTGATAATCACTACTTTATAATACACTTTGAGATCTCATATAGCTAAATCACTTTCTTTCATATTTTTTTTAATTGATTCCCTTGATATCCTTGAGCTTTTGTTCTTCCAGGGGAATTTTGCAGTTATATTTTTTCTTAGCTCTAGAAAACAAATTTTTGGTAGTTTGATCAGTATGGCACTATATAAATGGGTTAATTTAGGTAGAATTATATTTTTTATCATATTGTCTTAGACTAATCATAAGCAATTAATATTTGTCCAAATGTTTAGGTATGACTTTATTTGTGTGAAAAGTGTTTTATAGTTGTGTTCACATAGTTCCTGAATTTGTCTTGGCAAGTAGACTCTTAAGTATTTTATACTGTCTACAATTATTTTAAATGGAATTTCTCTTTTTCTTGCTGCTTGGACTTTGTATAAATATATTGATAATTTATAAGTGTTTATTTTATACCTTGCAACGTTGCTAAAGTT
This sequence comes from Sarcophilus harrisii, assembly GCF_902635505.1. Lineage (NCBI taxonomy): Eukaryota > Metazoa > Chordata > Mammalia > Dasyuromorphia > Dasyuridae > Sarcophilus > Sarcophilus harrisii. The sequence continues at coordinate 502,934,822 of NC_045426.1, forward strand.
GTTAATAATTTCTAGTCTGCCAAGAGTGATAGTTTTGTTTACTCATTGCCTCTTCTAATTCATTTAATTTTTATTTCTTCTCTTCATTGCTATAAGTATCATTTCTAATAAAATATTACATAATAGGGGTGATAAAGGATATCCTTGCTTCATCCCTGATTGTACTGGGAAGGAGTTTAGTTTATATCTATTATACATAATGCTTGCTAGTGGTTTTAGATAAATAATACCATTTCAAGGCAAGATCTATTTATTCCTATGCTTTTTAGTATTTTAATAGGATTGAGTGTTGTATTTTATCATGATACTTACAGAATAATTTCTTCTTTATTGATTGTAAATTCACCCTTTTCATTTTGGATTTGGTTTTCTTTTTTTCCCTTTTTAAAAAAAACAAATTAACTAGTGATTTATCTATTTTATAGGTTTTCCCTATTTTTACATTTTATATATTAGTTCAAATGTTTTTTTTTTATTTTCAGTTTTAATAATCTTCTTTGATTTTCAGGATTTCCAAATTGGTATTTAATTTGGAAGTTTTAATTAGTTCTTTTTCTAGCTTTTTTCAGTTGTCTACCCAATTCATGATCTGCTTTTCTTCTATTTTATTGATGTAAATTATTAGAGATATAAAATTTCTCCTAAGTATCACTTGGACTGCATCCCATAAGTTTTGGTATGTTGTCTCATTGTTGAGACAATTTTCTTTAATGAAATTATCAATTGTTTCTGTGATTTGTTCTTTGATCAACTTATTTTTTAGTATTAGATTATTTAATTTCCAATTAGTTTTAATTTTCATTGGTCATTACTGAATGTAATTTTTTTTTGCATTACAATACTAAATGCATTTAGTATTTCTGCTTCTTGATATTTGGCTGTAAGGTTTTGACATCCTAAAATATGGTTAGTTTTTGTGTACGTGCCATGTAGTGCTCAGAAAAAAGATATATTCCCTTCTACTCTTATTCAGTTTTCTCCAGAGATTTGTTGTATCTAACTTTTCCAGAATTTTGTTCACTTCCTTAACTGCTGCTGCTGCTGTTGCTACTACTTTCTTCTTCTTCTTCTTCTTCTTCTTCTTCTTCTTCTTCTTCTTCTTCTTCTTCTCCTTCTCCTTCTCCTTCTCCTTCTCCTTCTCCTTCTCCTTCTCCTTCTCCTTCTCCTTCTCCTTCTCCTTCTCCTTCTCCTTCTCCTTCTTCCTCTTCCTCTTCCTCTTCCTCTTCTTTTTTTGTTAAATTTATCTAGTTCTGAGAAGAAAGTTGAGATCTTCCATTAATATAATTTTATTATTTATTTCCTCCTGTGAGTTGTCTGCTCTTTCAAAAATTTAGATTCTATACCATTTGTACATATGTATTTGGTATTGATATGACTTCATTGTCTATGGTACCATTCATTGAGATATAACTTCTTTTCTAATTCCTTTTAATTAGATGTATTTTTGCTTTTGCTTTGTCTGAGGTGATGATTGCTGCCTCTGTCCTCTTTGTTTTAGCTGAAAAATAATACATTCTGCTCCAACTCTTTACCTTTGTCCTGTGAATATCTCTCTACTTGAAGTAAGTTTATTGTAAATAACATATTATAGGATACTGGTTTTTAATCCATTGTGCTATCTGTTTCTGTTTAATAGGTGAAGTCATCTCATTCACATTTATAGTTACATTATTTTTTGCTTTTTCCCCCTCCCCCTTTACCCCCTTTCTCTTATACTGCACCCTTTCCTCACAAGTGTTTTAATTTTGATCACTACCTTCCCCCATCTAACCTCCCTTTTATCAGTCTCCCCTCCTTCTATTATCCTGGTCCCTTTTTACTTCCTTATAGGGTAAGATAGATTTGTATATCCCCCTGAGTTTGTATGTTATTACTTTTTTGAGCCAATTATCTGTCACCCCTCTCCATTATAATAGCACTTTCATACTTCTTCAATGTGGGATAATTTATGCCGATCCCCCATCTCCTTCTTCTGATGCAGTGTTCTTTCTTATATATTTATTTTGGTTTTTATTTTGGGGGGAGGAGAGGGGTGTTTCTCCCACCTTACATCCACACCCTCTGTCTATATATGCTCTATGTGTGTGTGTATATAAATATATACACACACATATATATCATGTGTATACACACATACATACAATGTTATAGACAATAGATATTTGTTGTCTATATATACCATATATAGGTTTTCTCTTTCTCTCCCTATATATATATATATATATATATATATATATACTCTTAATTATTCTTATACTAATAAAGTTATTAAGAATTAAAAATATCTTGACATATAGAAATATAAACTCTTAAGATCTATGGAATTTATTAATATTTTCTTTGGTTTTTTTTTTTTTGCCTTTTTATATTTCTCTTGAGTTTTATATTTGGAGGTCATTTTTTAAAAATTCAGCTCCAGTCTTTTCATTAGGATTGCTTGAAAATTCTCTATTTTGTTAAATTTACACTTTTTCCCTGAAAAAACTATATTCGGTTTTCCTGGATAGATGATTGTTGTAATCCTAACTTCTTTGCTTTCCAGTATATCATATTCTAAACCCTCCAGTTCTTTAATGTGGAAGCTGCCAAATCTTGTATAGTTTTGACTCTAGTTCTACAATATTTGAATATTTTCTTTTTGGTTGCTTGCAATACTTCCTCATTGATCTGTGAACTCTGGAATGTGGCTATGTTAACAGTCTTTGGAAGTTTTCATTTTGGAATTTCTTTCAGGCAATTATTGATGGACTCTTTCCATTTTTATTTTGCTATGTAGTTCTAAGATATCAAAGCAGTTTTCTTTGATAATTTCTTGAAAGATGTTGTGAAAGCTTTGTTTTTAATCGTGGATTTCAGGTAGTATAGTCATTCTTATATTATCGACCCTGGATCTGTTTTCTAGATCACTTGTTTTTCCAGTGAGAATTTTCACATTTTCTTCTATTTTTTTCTTTGATTTTCTTTTATTGTATTTTGACCTCTCTTAGAGTCATTAGTTTCTACTTGCTTAATTCTATTTTTGAAAGAAATATTTTCTTCAATGAGCTTTTGTATTTAATCCTTTTCTATTTGGCCAATTTTATTTTTTAGGTAGCTATTTTCCTTAGTAAATTTTTGCACCTGTTAGATTGGCTAGAATGACAGGGAAAGGCAATGTGGAATGTTGGAGGGGATGTGGGAAAACAGGGACACTGATACATTGTTGGTGGAATTGTGAATACATCCAACCATTCTGGAGAGCAATTTGGAACTGTGCTCAAAAAGTTATCAAAAGTGTATATCCTTTGATCCAGCAGTGTTACTATTGGGCTTATATCCCAAAGAAATCATAATGAAGGGAAAGGGACTTGTATGTGCACGAATGTTTGTGGCAGCCCTGTTTGTAGTGGCCAGAAACTGGAAAATGAATGGATGCCCATCAATTGGAGAATGGTTGGGTAAACTGTGGTATATGAATGTTATGGAATATTATTGTTCTGTAAGAAATGACCAGCAGGATGAATACAGAGAGGCTTGAAGAGACTTACATGAACTGATGCTGAGTGAAATGAGCAGAACCAGGAGATCATTATATACCTCAACAACGATACTGTATGAGGATGTATTCTGATGGAAGTGGATTTCTTTGACAAGGAGAAGACCTAACTCAGTTTCAATTGATCAAGGATGGACAGAAGAAGCTACACCCAAAGAAAGAACACTGGGAAATGAATGTAAACTGCTTGCATTTTTGTTCTTCTTCCCGGGTTATTTTTACCTTCTGATTCCAGTTCTTCCTGTGCAACAAGAGAACTGTTCAGTTCTGCACACGTATATTGTATTTAGGCTATACGGTGACATATTCAACATGTATAGGACTGCTTGTCATCTGGGGGAGGGGGTGAAGGGAGGGAGAGGAAAAATCGGAACAGAAGTGAGTGCAAGGGATAATGTTGTAAAAAAAAATTACCTAGGCATGGGTTCTGTCAATAAAAACTTACAAATTAAAAAATAAATAAATAAAATTTTGCATATCTTTTACCCTGGCATTGACTTTTTTTCATCATTCTCTTGCATCTCTCTCATCTTTCCCCATTTTTCCTTCTCCTTCTTTAATTTGCTTTTTAAAAGCCTTTTTTTAGCTCTTCTAGCAATTTTATGAGGGCCTTAGATCAAATTACATTTTTCTTTGAGGCTTCACATGAAGCCATTTTGACATTATTATCCTCCTCTATATTTATGTCTTGATCCTCCCAGTTAACATTGTTACTTTCTCTATTCAAATTCTTTTTTTGTTGTTGTTCATGTTTTCTTTTTTTGGTGAGAGTGTTTTTATGTAAGAGAGTTGCATTCTGGTCCTGATCAATCCCAAGCTTTTTGTATAGAGTTTAGCTTCCCACAGCTGACTTTCACTGGGCTTCAGTGCTTAGGCTTTTGCTTTCATTGAAGGATAGGCTTCCCTTCTGGTTTGGGGCCTTCCTGTTGGCTTCTCCTGGGTATAAAATTTAGCTGTTTGTCTGCTCCAGGAATGGGACCTTCCTTCTGGGCGGCTGTTGTTGCAGGGTCTTTCTGGTGATTGTCTCTGGAGGAGGAATCTTGTTGCTGATCTGCTCTGGAAATTGGGTCTCTCTCTGTTGGCAGGCCCCAGGGGCAGGGTTTTGCTCTTTGCTAGCTCCAGAGTGGGGCTTTACTTCTGGTCAGCAAAGGGGTCAAGGCCTGGCTGGGGGCTTCTAGTGGGTTGAGAATAAGTTGGGGCCTTGCTGTGCTGCTCAGATTGCTCCCTGATCTGTGAGCTGCTGATTTATGGGAAGGTGGATTGCTCCACTTGCTGTGGCCTTGCTGCAGGCTCCCCTGCTGTGAAGTTGGCTGTGCTGCTACTGAACATGGATACCTTTATACCCCAGTGAAACAAATCTTTCCTGCCAGGCTGACAGGATGCTTCCCTGCTCCTAGATCAATGCTGAGATAGTTTTCTAATTGTTTGGAGGGGAATCTGGAAGGGTTTCATTGGATTCCTTCCTCACTCCATCATCTTAGTTTTGGAAGTCCACCTTGTATTTTTTAACATCAGAATCATCCCCAATATATGATACTTTTAATCTCTCATTTAAGAAAAAAAAACAAATCCATAAAACAGCAGCAAAATACTATTTTGTACATCATTCAGTGCCCATTCTCTACTGTTTCTCTCTTGAGAGCAAAAAAGTATATTTCCTACTCTTTCCTTTGAAATCTAGATTGAACTTTGCAATAAATCATTTAAGTTCTGTTCTTGTGGCACTATTTGGTCAGTACACATCTTTTTTTTTCTTTTTTTCTACTCAGTAAGACATGTTCTATAAAGAGAGATATTGTTTTTAGTATAAATATTTAAAGGAGGAAGTTAATAACCCTTTTTCTACAGTTTTTCAAACCAAATTACTTTCATTTGGAAGTACCTTTCTAGTTTCAGGATAATACTAACAACAATGACGCTAGGTATTACAACATTTATGTAGAACTGTATAAGTATATTATAATATATTTATTTGCATATGCTAAATAGCATATTCATTATAAGACTATTTCATCTGCTCTTTTCATGCTAACCTATGCCCAAGATTGGGTAAAGGGATTGTAGAAAGGGACCACTTTTATTTTTTTTTGAAATTTTTTTATTTTTATTTAAGCCTTTTATTTATTTTTTCTTTTATATATATATGTGTGTGTGTGTGTGTATTTTTTTTTATTTTTTTGCTGAGGCAATTGGGGTTAAATGACTTGCCCAGGGTCCCACAGCTAGTAAGTGTTAAGTGTTTCAAGTCAGATTTGAACTCATGTCTTCCTGGCTTCAGGGCTGGTGGTTTAATCACTGTGCCATCTAGATATCTCCTGCTGATCGTTTCTTGTAGAACAATGATATTCCCTAACATTCATATGCCATGATTTATTCAACCATTTTCCAACTGATGGGCATTCACTAATTCTCAGTCTCTTGCCATTACAAAAAGGGCTTCTGCAAACATTTTTGCACATGTAGGAAAAGGGATCACTTTTTAAAATTTAAAATATTCAATGATTTCTTTCAACTCTGGTTGGGAGGTAAGAAATTGGGGATGGTAGTAAAGATCACTGGCACAAGGAGAATTTAAAATGAAGAATTGAGAAGCATAGAGAATTTTTACCTCCTTTCCCTGAGAGAAATTTTAAAAAAAGAAACAATTTTTTTCAAGAATTAAAATGAAAGTTTTTCATATTTAAGTCTCTCTCCCCACCCAATCTCAAGTTTTTCTAGTATTCTTTTATCTTATCTTATAACCAGATACTTAAAATAGTTAAGACATAATTGCTTGGTGGGGAAAAGCAAGATTTTTCCATTCATTTGGGATCTGAATGCATTGGATCAGTTCAAAGTTTCTTTCAACAGTTGATCTGAAGAGTATTACTCATTTATCAGTTCTTTGCATTTGAAGCTTAATTTGTCTGAAGATAATTTTTTGCTCCATCCCTTCACTTAAGTCGATTATGCATATCAGTATATATCTGTTTAGAGGGGAAATGCTATTTAACTGGTAGCATTAATTGGTGGACTTTCTTGTGTGGAATAAATTGACATGACCATGAAGTCTTGTCACTTAGGTTTGTGAAAGTCCCCCCTTAGATTCCCAATTTAGTGAAGATTGTTTGTGGATAATGAGTTTGAATTAATGTAGTTTGTCAGTAGCAGTAGACTGCAGCGATAAGCAAGAGCATCCTGCCACATCTTCTTTAGACTGATCTAGGAAATACTATCTCCTATTTATTTTTGCACATCATTATAAACAACATCTGTGCCTCTGTTTTTCTGGCAAGTATTGAGCTGTTAAAAGCCAAGCAGATTTACATCATGGTTTGTCATTTTTACCAGGTGATTTTCATGGCAACCTTAAAAGCTTTTGCCATAAAGAGTTTTTTTAAATGTATTTCCCAGGTGTGGAAAAGGAATTAGAGTAAATAATGCCTTGGAATCAAGTCTCAATAATGTTTAATTCTCCTTTTTCAGCCATTTAACTCTGTAAGTTTACAGATTCTAAGGGCATTCATTGTGTCCATAGACTTAACCAGAAGCATCTTTAAAAATTGTGTCCTTGAATGAGAATGCAGGGAAACAAGTGTGTGGTAGTGTCAAAATAAGAATGTTTTTTTCCTCATTTGCATTTTGATGTGAAATATATTTTCATGTATGTATTTTTCAGGCCTCTGAATTAGTTTAGTCCCTCCCTATCCCTCTCTCCTCCTAAAAATATATCCAGTAACAACCAACCTACCTACCCAGTAATCAAAAGTCCTGCATTAAGTAGAATTTTAATCTAGAAGGTATCGTGCAACTCTGTCATACTACTAGCTTTTTAAGAGTCCCCCTAACTTGGACTGAGAAGTGATCATCAGGGTCTGTTAGTTTCTCTTGATTTAAATATTCACCATGGCACCTGGGGTGCATCTGGGGACCAATTGTCATTGACATGAGCATGAAGTGAAAAATATATGTCTGCACTCCTTTATTTTTCATTTATCAGTAAGATGTATGTTTCTCTCATGCAAAGGAAAGAAAATCACAAGAACACATGCTTGTCTGTCTTTAGAACTCTCTAGAATTAGCTTGTCATGAAATGTAAAACTAATGTGCAGTTGTAAAAACCACTGCCAACGTTTTCCTTGCCGTTGCCTGATGGCTAAGTAGATTTGGAAATGAAAGGGGTTATTATAAAGTGATTACTGAATAGCTAGGTATGTCATTTTAAACAAGCAGCTAAAATCCCTCTGTTACGGATTCAGGCAGTAGCCTTGTTTTGTATCATTCATATTTAAGATGTGATTTTGATTGTGGATGAGTAATCAAGCTCCAGGGATAATTTAAAGGGAAAAATATACCAGATGATATTTTCTTTCATTCTTTATAAAGTACATTGGAATATAAATGAAACATTTTCTACAATGTGTAACTATTAAAAATGGACTTTAATATAAGGATATGAATGCAGTTTGGCTTTGGTTCACGGTGAAAGTCTCTCTAGTTGCTTAAAACCTTTTTCCAAATCAAAGTCAGACTCATGATAGAATAGGGTATTAGGAGACAATATACTGAATGTTTCATAGGCACTTTTATAGCTGGGGAAAGAAAGAAAGAGGGGGAGGAGGAAGGAGGAAAGAAAGAAGGAAGGAAAACTAAGATATTGAATTTTCAAAGGACACTGTGACTTAGACGTGGAAAAAAGCAACTGTGACCTAGTTGTGGTTTCTATGAGGTAGTTTTAAACAAGTTTGACAATATTCTCACTTACCTCAAAATTACTATGGGAATAATACCTCTGCCCTTTCATATCAAGTTTATTCCATCCTGGTTTGTGTCAGACAAGGTGTTTTAACATAAACTGAACACTAAACTCTTCCAAAGTTTACAGTTCCCATCACATTAATACACATGAGAACCTTCTTAAAGATCAGAAACTAGCTCATTAGGTCAAGAAGCAGAATTACAACTAGGAAAGATGTCTGTCTGCTAAGATTCATCCTCCCAAATCCTAGTGAACAAGTGGTGTGTTGTCTTAAGAATCCCAATTTTGAATTAGTCTCTTTATCTAATTCCAAAATATAAGTGTATGAAATGAGGCAAATTGAAAAAAAAATTAGGGACAGCAGCAGCATTGTCTATATTTTATTTGGAATACATATAATTTTTCTCATTGATTAAATCTGAAGCATGATTTTAGGTGTACTTACAAAGATAGCAAAATGCCTGGAAAAGTAAAGTTGGGTTGCTTGGCAAGGAATGGTGTTGGTTAAAAGTCTAGAATATAATGATCACTCATGGTATTTAACATTCAGCCAGTATAATATAAAGAAAAGATATAAAGCCAAATGAAAAAATTTCTTCTACATTCATCTTCCATGATGATCTTCGTTATCAAAAGGGGCAGATGTCAAATAAATTGATTTGTAAGGTCAGAAAAATGGGGAAAGAATGTTGATTCCACATGAATTAGCTTCCATGATAATAATGACATTTTATAATGAACCTGAGTTAATATGGGATGCTCAGATATCAGAAATTCATAGTATTGATGCAAGGTGGAGAATGGGAAACTCCCTCTGAAAAAGAGCAAGTTTGGGTTTTGTCTTAGATTAGTTACTTTTTGTAGACCCAAGAAATTTACTATTTGGAGCAATCTCATATTCTCTTGTCCTTTAGGAGATATTAATAAATTCTTTCAAATAAATACTTCCTCTTGCTCTGTTATTAATGGTTCTGGATGTTGCTAATAGCAGGCAGGCTTGCTGGGAAGCACATTTTCTACTTCTTAATTCACCAGACTTCTCTAGAAAAGATTAGAAGGATAGAAAACCTGGGTTTTTAAATAAGTGCTTATCAATCATATGCTATTTTAAATTGAAGAAAGCTCCTTTTTAAACGAGTTGTTGATGAAAACACACTAGAATAATTACAGTATAGCAATCAATCCAGCACAGGGAAGTGTGGTCTTTTGTGCAACCATTTGCCCAAACTCATAAACAATTTCAAACAGAAACCTCTGTAATCATGAAAAGATTACAAATATTAAAGGAAGAGAATCTGAATAGGTTAAAAAAGGTTTTGAAATAATATTCATGTTCTTAGCACATTATATTAAACTTTTTAAAAAAAGTTAATTTGCTTTATTGGAACAAATACAAGGATAGTTTAACTTCAGGGCAAAGAATAATTAAAGGACTTTTCACTTTGAGTAATGTATTGATTCCAAGCATTGTTGTTTGTACATCTTAACTTTATGAGGGTGAAAAAGGTCAAAGCCTATTTCAAACCAATTTTTGACTGTTTTGAAAAACTCTCTGAAAATTACTTTACATCCTTCAGATTTATATTTCTGGTATAAATATCAAGCAACTCAAATAACTACCAAGTCCTTTTCTCCTCCAGATAGTAGTTTCTTTATAAGGTTTGGCCAGAGGATGACAAACTGCACTTTGTTCATTCCAGCACATTGAACCAATTCAGGGTTCTAATTGTGCTTCAGAAAAAATGGGCTTCTTTCTGTTGTAATGAAATTTTTATAGGAAAATGTCACCTAAGGTACTCAGAAAAAAAAAAAAAAAAAAAAAAAAGGTAAAATATGCTGTAATTGAAATACCATTTTCCCTTCCATATGATTTCTTCCGAAACAATATGAAACAGAAAAGATTCTTCCAGCCCTCTTTCCTCCCCCAAAAAATCTCAGAATAAGTCACAGCATAACTAAAAGTCAGATGGCTAAAATTTAAGTTTTGCTCAGGGATAGGTCACTGCTTGCTGTATCTAGGAGTATGGCAAATGGGCAAAACAGTTTATCTTCTTTTCATTCTAGTATCACTGACAAGTACATGATTTCATGAGATTAAAGTGATGCAAACTAGGATCTGTAGAATTTCCAAATGATGTTCTTGTCTGAAAGAATTTTTGTCCCTTTAATGATATCATTTTCCCCACAAGAGTGTTTCATATTCACTTGGCAGGAACTAACCTACTCCAAGTTGTATTTGTTATTTGAATGATCTCTTACAGAATCATAGGTTTAAAACTGCAGGTACCCTGAAAACTGTCTAGCCAAAACTCTTCATTTTAGAGATTAGAAAACTGAAACCCAGGGAAGCTAAAAAGCTTACCCCAGTGACCCTGGTAGCAAATGACAGCTGAAATTGGAATTCATATTCTCTTAACTCCAAATTCAGCACTCTTTTCCACTTTATAATATACATCCTCTCAAGAGAACCAGACTTTTCACTGTTATGAACAATATATAGAAAAAAACACAATTCTTGCTTTCATGGGACATTTTTCTCATTCAGCAAATTTTATTAATTTTCTATCTTGTTATACAAAATACCATAATAGGTACTATGGGATATACAAAGAATTTCATGTGCTTCCTTCTCTGAAATACCTTTTAAAACCCACTGAGGTTGTGTGAATTTGTTTATTTGTTTGAAGAGGGAAGGGAATATAATTGAGTAGAAAACTGCAGTGAAATATTAGCGTCATTAAAAAGGTACAAATAAATTTAATATGGAGATTTGAAAGAGGGACAACTTACCTGTAGCTGGAAGAATCAGTTTAGGTTTTATGAAGGATTTGGCATTAGATGAACCTTTAATGATGGGTAAAATTTAAAAGGAAATATGAAATTACTTGTAAAGGGAAGAACATGAACAAATGAGTAGAGTTGGGAAAGCATGAAGTATATTCAGGAGTCAGGGAATAACCTAATTTGAGTAAAATGGAGGCATCTGTTAGGAAGATAATGAGATTTTGTTGCAGGAGGGCCTGCAACATCAAAATAAAGAATTTGGATTTTATGTCATGGAAGGTAGAACATCATGGCCGATTTTTGAGTAAGAAAAATAGTATAAGCATAGCTATACTAGAACAGTATTCATCAGAAATTGTAGTATTTGGGATAGTTTGAAGTCATGGAAGCTAATGACCTGACTATTGTAATAGATTCTAGTGATGAGGTCCGTAATAGCATACTGATAACAGGGGTAGTAGGAATGGTGGTAGTAATCGTGTTAATAGTAGTAAAGGTGGTAGTAGTAGTGGTGGTAGCAGTAGTAGTGATGATAGTAATGGTGATAATAATAGTGGTAGTAGTAATAATAGTAGTAGTGATATATGTGTATATATAGATATAGATACATGAATATATATATACATAAACTATATATACACTATAAATATAATGTAAGCTAGTATTTTTTTCTGGGAATGCAAAGATTTTTATTTTTTATTAAAATTGTTCATATTTTCATGAAAAATATATTTTTATTAACGCTTTTTATTTACAAAATATAGGTATGGGTAAATTTTCATCACTCACCCTTGCAAAGCCTTTTGTTCCAAATTATCCTCTTCTTCCCCCCACTCCCTCCCCTAGATGGCAGGTAGTCTAATACATGTTAAATGTGTTAAAATATATGTTAAATCCAATATATATGTATACATATTTATACAGTTATATTGCTGAACAAGAAAAATCAGATCAATAAAGAAAAAAAACTGGGAAAGAAAACAAAATGCAAGCAAACAACTACAAAGAGAGTGAGAATGCTATGTTGTGGAGCTAACATTTCTATAGTGCTTACTATGCATTAGACATGCTAAGCATTTTACAAGTATTTTCTCATTTGATCCTCACAACAATCTTAGGAAGTATTATAATGCTATTCTTATCCCCATTTTGCATATAAGAAAAATGGAGCATTTAGAGTTCAAGTGGCTTGTTCAGAGTCACACAGCTAGTAAGTATCAGAGAATGGGAGCTGAACCCAGTTTTTCTTTATTTCCAGGTTGACTCTCTATCTACTTCTGGACATTACAAAGACAGAATTTAATAAGCTTTTGTGACTGAATAGATATGAAGGACTAAGTAGGGAAAGAGCCCATCTATAAAAAGACAAATATAGTGCAAATAAACTCATGATATGATGCTGTCATGCTTTAAAAACAAAAAAACAAAAAACAAAAAACAAACCTCTCTGCCACAAACAGGGCTATCTGTTAACTTTTTTTTTTTTTTTACACATTCATTGTCAAAGGGTTTTTCCTTTGCTGATGTGTCAGAACTAAATGAGTGGTGAATGTTAGAACCCTTCCTGGGATATCACTGTGATACTCCAAGAGAAAGAAAGCAAAAAGAAGGGGGAACAAATGAGTAAGAATCAGGTAGGGGGCCCAACTTGACAGTCTTGCAGGGGCCCTGAATTTCCAAGTTGAAAATTGTAATATCCACAGCTGGTTCCCTCTTACTGAGTCTCCCAGAAAGATATATTTCCAAGGGATACTGAACAGCCCCACAACTGTGTATTTAGAATGTTTCATCTTCAGAGAGAAATGAAGAAACCAAAATAAATGCCATATTACTTTTCATGACATAGGTTTGAAATTATAAATATATCTAGGGCATTGTGGGCTTCTCCTTAATAATCTCAGTATGAATTTTTTGTCTATAGATTTATCTAAGTTTATCTTGGACTTAATGACTTCATTATATTTTCAATGCTTGAAATTGTTTTGGTTTTGTGTATATACACAGAAATATTCTATGTTGTATAATGGGACAGCTATTAGGGCCCAGAAAAAGTAAAACTAAATTAACTTACAAGTCATATATCATTTTTCATATTCTATGATCTTTAACCCCTCACTATCTTTTCTTTGTATGTCTTTCCAGAAGTCAGTGTTTGTCCAGTGTCTAATATAGTCTTTATAGCTAAGGCGTGTTACAGGAACCACCTGCTAGTGGCTGCTGGGGGTCTAATTCTGATCAGCATTATAGATCCCTTCATGTGAGAGGATAACAGTACAGGGAGACCGAGAGGCAAGTGCATTCTCTGACTTCTCTCCTCTTCCCTCTTGCCTGGATTTATCCCTTATTAGAAAAGGCTGATTTGTAATTCCTTCAAGTGTGTTATGATCCATAGCTATGTGCGCCTTTGTGGAACTGACCCGCCCCTTAATGGTACAGTCCCTTTTAACCCTTTACAGGCTTTCCAGGTTTCACACTTAGGTACTATAGTCCCTAACAGACATGGATTCTTTTTTATTTCCTCTTTCACTACTTTTTATTTATAGGCAAATATATATATATATATATATATATATATATATATATATATATAGCTCCAAAACTCTTAGTGCAAACTTAAGCATTTATGCATAGATGTATTATGTAACTGTGTATCTATGTGTGTGAATGTATTCTCCATTAAATAATCTGAGGCAGCTTAAGCCTCACTTGTTCATTGTTTGAGCACTGATGACACAGTGAGTGTAAATAGCAATTGTTTCTGTTTTGGCCAGAAACTCTGAAAGTTTTCCCTCCCAAATTGGAGTGTATGTGTGTGTGTTGTAGTGTGTGTGTGTATGTGTGTATGTATGTGTTTAAACTAGGTAAAAGAGGCCATTATTTACTACATTTCTCACCTAACCTTAATTACTAAATGGGAATTGTCATGTCAAGCTGAGACTTGATAAAGCCTTTAGTTTAAAAATGACCCACAGTATCCAGGGTCATCTCCAATCATCCTGATTTTTATCTTGCCTCTAGACCTAAACAGTTCTGGAAGAGTGAAGCAGGTGACTTTGTACAATCTCCTTAACTTAAATCCAATTCACTTGAAGTTATGGCATTACCTTCCTGATGTTGGTCCTTTTTGAAAAAAAGGATGCACAACAATAATCTCCATTAGAACTTAAGATTCTTAAGGGCAGGAACTGTTTCATTATTTTTATTTGTGTCTCTGTTGCCTAGCACAGAGGCCAGTACTTAATATGTGATTAGTAAATATTTGATTGATGGATTTGATTTATACACTCTTACCCTTAGTGAAGTCATCAATATTCACCAATCTAATTACCCTTCTAGAGTAATGACTCCCAAATCTATTAAGAATATGATCATTTATAAGCCACAAAAGAAAATTTGTCTGATTATTTTATAGACATACCTTGTTTTGTTTTTACTCTATCCTGAATCATCCAGATTAATCATCTACCTTGTTCCCCATGCCTGATTTTAAATTACTTTTGGTAGTTTCCAGAAAATATAATGTACTTTCAAAAGATAAAAGAAATACTTACTCCCCAGGAGATACACACACACACACACACACACACACACACACACACAGAGACAGACAGACAGACACAGAGAGAGAGACAGACAGACAAACAGAGATGGAGAGTTGATTAAGGAATAGATATATATGTGAGATTTTGAGAGTGACAATAGGAAAATGAGAGTATCAACAAAAATAGGAACTCAAGTCAAGAACAAAATTTAGGGTAAATGATGATGATGATGATGATGATGACTGATGAAGAGGAAGAAAAGATAGATAAATAGAGAATTTATTAAACCCATATTATATGCCAGACTCTGCTTAATATTGGAAAAATGAATTGGTTTAGAGTGTGTTAAGTGTCTCCTGAAACATTTGGTCAGAGATCCTTAATAGACAGGGCAATTACTCCTATTTCATGAGAATTCTCTTAAACAAAGAAAAACAGTAAAGTAAAATAAAAAAATGCAGTGACCTCAATAGAAAGTACATGCAACATTTCATATTTGTATGACCCCCCCTCAGTCTCTATAAAAAATTAATAGAAATTTTTCTTTTCTCCCTATAGATCTATATCTATACCATCTATATCAATCTTGATACCATCTATACTTGTATTTATATTAGGGGTATTTAGAGTACTCCAACGGTACTAGCACCTCTGGTGTGAAAGCTTGCTTAGTACTTTCCAAGACTGTTCATCCATCTTTATTGTCCACCTGACACCCAACTCCCATTACTCATGATGTAGCATGAACAGCAGCCATGCCCTGGTAAATCTGCCTTTTTCAAATAGTTAAACCAGGTTGAAGATAATCAACAGTCCTCAAACCCTTTGGGCAATTAGGGAAATGTCTAGCTCAAGCATGTAAAGACTTCCACTGGTGAAATGGACAGATGAGAACAATTTATGGAGCATTTAGAGCTTTGTCAGACATCAAAGATGTCAAGATCATCCACTGCATTCTGGGCTGTTACCAGTCATTCTGATCTTTGTAAGAGAGTGAGGCTAAAACTTTGGGCAACTCTGCCTCATTTAAATCCATTTAATGCACAAATCAAGACATCGATGTCTTTGGTCCTCTTTGAAAATGAAGAGTAAAAACCAGTATCTGTGTATAAATGATAGAGATATATCTATTGTTCTATCTTAAATATTAGATTTGAATACTTCCTATGAAATTCTGCCCTCTCCATTCCTACTGCTACCTAGATATTTTAGGCTTCATTATAATATGTAAGAGAACTTACAAATTTTTTCCCTTCATCTTTCCACTTTTTTGTTAGAAATTAATTATCAACTGACACAAGCATTTCAAAATGGAAAGAAACTAATTGGTGAAAAAAATTTTAAGTCCTTCATTCTGTCATCACCTGAAAAATTTAAAATGCCTTTTAACTGATAGAAGGATTGTTCTTCTTCTCACCCATGGCCATGATATCTGTCATTGCCAGATTATTTTTCCTGATACATTTCTTTGATCACATTTTACTTACACATGCACTAAAACTGGGTTGTTGCCCAGTGACAAGTATGGGTTTCAGCCCATCAATCCTGATCACATCTGTCAAGGCCTAAGAGACAGCACATCTGCATTCTTATAACTTGTCTTTGCCCACATGTTTTCCTAGATGTCTGTTACTATTCTCTATCCTATGTTCCTGTCTATTAAAATTCTAAACATCCTTCAAGATCAGCTGTGAAAACTTCTATGAATCTTTCCCTGAACTTTTATCTATTTTGCAGTTTTTCTTCTTCTCTCTGTCTCTGTATGCATTTTATATTTGTTTTTGTTCATGTGATAACCACAGTATCACAAAAGCATAGATTGTTGGACCTGGAAAGTGCCTCATATTTTCTAGTAACCACTCTAGATTATCAACTTTTCAGTTTCTCATAGGATGTTATGCAACAGTATGCAACAGCACTTAAATATTTAGTGGGTTTTCCAAGTTAAGAGATAGTAATTTTTCCTAGAATTTATTAGGTACGAGCCTCTTACCTGAGATTGTCCATAAGCTGTGGACTTAAGTTCTAGCCTCCTATGATGTCCAAAGTGTAGACCATTAATGTGTTTCATTTCACGTATCAATAACTTACTGTTCAGCCATAGGTTGTGCTGAGTTATCTATAAGAGTCTTGACCAGCTTTAAACAAGAATTTCAGATATATGTGATGAATATTGACTCTCATTTTCAGAGTCAGAGAAATTATTCTTTCTTTCTAATTTCTTTCTGTAATTTTTGCTTTCAGCTAGTAATAGTCATCAAGATAAATATTCAGTGCATAATACATATAGTTGGTGATATATATATATATATATATATCACTCATTATCACTCTTATATGTATATATATATGAATATATATATGTATATATATATACATATATATATATATGAATGATAATAATGAACATGATAATGACCTCTACTCATTCTGTATTGGTTTCAGGCATTATACCAGTCCTGTGGAACATGGACATAACACAAATTGTGGAAAGCAGTAGATTTCATTTAACATAGGAAACCACTGATGTTTGGTGAAATAGCCTTCACATCTGAGTTTTTTTTTTTTTTTTTTTTGAGTTCACAGTCTGAGTTTTCAAATCACTTGATGTTTTTTTTTTATCCTGTCTAAAATTTTGATAAATACAAAAGATAAACATAGATACATTGTACCTTTTCTTGGATATCATTTGTTTAGTCTAAAAAAGAAACTAATTACTAAAAACCAGTACGTATATTGATTTTATGAAAATTTATTACTTTACATTTATTTTTGTTTCCATAAAATTCATTGAGAACTATTGTTCTTTTCACTGTGGAAATTATTTATAGGGCAGGTATTCTTAGAATATAGCAGTTCTTCATCACAGACTGCTACATTGTATTCAAGGAGTTTGCAAATGAATAAATGCCTAGAGGACATTTTTATTTAATGTTTAATAAACCTAAGCATTCTCAAATTTAATTTGAACTAAAAGGATTTTCCCTGAGGTGACTGTAGTAACATATAAAAACATTTTATGGGTCAAAAATGAAGAGGGCAACAGTTCCATATAAAAGACTACTTTGAATCCTGGATTTTTTTTTTAATCAGAAACAGCTATTTGAGTGGTTTACTGATTCACTGATAAGAAGAAAACTGTTGACAATAAGCATTATAGCTATTTCCCTCACATATGGATGGTTGTTATATTTTAATTATTTTTTTTTGTTTCTGATGCTCTCATAAATAAGTGATTTATGTAAAAATGTTGAAATAACAACTAAATAACTCATATTTATAAAACATTCAAAATTAAAAATACACAATACAAATCACAACAGCCTTCTAGGCATCTTTTATAGATGAGAAAACTAAAACTTTGTGGTTAGGTGACTTGCCTACAATCACATAAGTAATTTTTGATGTGCAATCATTTCAGTTGTGTTGTCCTCTTCTTTGCCCCATTTGAGGTTTTCTTGGCAAAAATATTCTCCAGCTCATTTGATGAAGAAACTGAGGCAAACAGGGTTAAAGTGACTTGCCTAGGGTGACACAGTTAAGAAGTATCTGCCTGATTCTAGTCCAGTGCTCTATCCATAGTACGACCTAGCTGTCCCCTCATATAAGTAAACATTTTATATAAGTATATACCACATATATATTTATATTTATTTTATATTTGCATATACATCTATGTGTATTATATACATATATTATTTTATCGTTAATAGTAATTTTTTATCTTTTACGTAACACTTTAAGGCTTGAAAAACACTTTACAAAAAATATCTTATTTGATGCTCATAATAATGTTGGAGGTGGATACTATTATTGTCCTCATTTTACAAATGGGGAAACTGATGAAAATAGAGAGTAAAAAAGGTTATAAAACTGTGTATATCTTTTGATCTAGCGTGTCTTTAATTGGCCTGTATCCCAAGAGATAATAAAAAGGGGAAAGGGACCCATATGTGCAAAAATGTCCTTTTAGTAGTGGCAAATAACTGGAAACTGAGTGAATGCCCATCAGTTGGAGAATGGCTGAATAAGATATAGTATATGAATGTTATGGAATATTGTTGTTCTATAAAAAAGATGAGCAGGGAGATTTCAGAGAGGCTGGAAAGACCTACATGAACTGATGCTAAGAGAAATGAACAGAACTAAGAAAACATTGTGCACAGCAACAAGAACATTATATGATGATCAATTCTGATGAACTTGGCTCTTTTCAACAATGAGATGATTCAGGCCAGTTCCAATGGTCTTATGATGAAGAAAGATATTACACCCAGAAAGAGGACTGTGGGGACTAAGTGTGGATCAAAACATATTTATATTTTGTTGTTGATGATGTTTGCTTGCATTTTGTTTACTTTCTCATCTTTTCCCTTTTTGATGTGATTTTTTGTGCAATATGGTAATTGTGGAAATATGCATAGAAGAATTGAACATGTTTAATATATATTAGATGCTATCTGGGGGAGAAGGTGGGAGAAAGGAAGAAAGGGGAAAATTTTGAACATAAGGTTTTTGAAGGGTAAATGTTTAAAACTATCTATGAATGTATTTTGAAAATAAAAAGCTTTATTAAAAAGAAAAGAAAATAGAAGGTAAACAATTTGCCCAGGATTATAGCTATCAAGTGCCTAAGACTGGATTTTATCTCAAATCTTCCTGATTCCAAATCCTGTACTCTATTCACTATGCCACTCACCTGTAATAAAAATCCACATTTGCACTGAAGTCGAGTCTTCAGCAATATTGGCTGGTGGTAGCAACATAGCTCATACAATTTCTAGCTTTTGTTTCATATATTTTAATAGGCCTTTCTAGTCCATGAAGAAGGAGAAAAGAGAAACCTGATATCAGGAATTTTAGTTGTAATCTATGTTTTTTTGATTATCAATGACAGAATCCAAAAATTACAAGCAAATGTCTCTCACAGGTTCTGAAATTGAGTTTCTGAAAAAGCACTGTAGTTGTAATAGGAGGTAAAGTGTGAAGTTTCAGAGAAATGAGCTGTGAATTGAACCTGCAATGGAAATTGATCCTATCAGTCAGTTTCTGCCCTTATTCATGGAAAAAAACAGAACTGAACGTAGAAGAAACCAGGATCGCTGATTAAATGGGATGCTAAAGTGCCAGAGGCTAGAAACAGGGCTTGCTGGTCCCTTAGGTCAAAGCTGCAACTGTCAACCTTCACTGCTTGATACGGGGCTCAAGCTGGCAGAAAGAGAGCAGAATGAAAGATGCTGCAGGCACCAGCGGGGGATTGGTAAGAACTACCTGACTAAGCTTCAGGCATGACAGACATGGCACTCCTTTGGGAAGCCATCCTACTTTCTTATCATGAGTCAGTGGGCCTGGATTGTCCCAGCTGGCCTCATGATTCATGCCAATGGGGCTTATCATAATAGCCCCAATAAGGGAGGGAGAAAATGTCAAGAGTATCCCAAGGGTGTGTGGCAAAGCATGTGCTAGCAATCAGCCCCTAACTCTCATTCCCCTCTTTAAAAATATAGAAAAGGAAGGTGAAGATTTTGAGAGGTTGGGCAGAGAGGAGAAAGAAGCAAAGGGAGGGTAGCAAATATTATACAATTAGTAACATTTTGTTAGTTTTGGGAATATAATTTATTATTCTATTATCTAATCCCAAGAAATTTATTTGTTTTATATAAAATGGTAGTAATAATTCACCAAGCCTGTTTTGACGGTATTTGTCTTCCAGTTTGAAAAGCAATTAACATACTGAAATTACACATATTTGGTTATGAAACTGTCAGTCCCTACATTGTGATCATGTCTCACACCAACACCCTTTAGATTCTATAGAGATCATCAGTATCCCTTTCAAGAGCAAATGTCACTATGGCATACCTGGTTGACTCTTGAAACACAGATAGCAGTAGAGCCCTTAGAAACAGTGAAGATTAAGGTACTCTACATATTAACTTAAGATGTAATTGTCATATATCCTTGCTAGATCAGAACTCGATTTTATGGAATGGCAGGGGGAAACCCTTTCAACCTTTAGGTCCTTTGTTTTAGGAGGCATTGAAAGGCATGTCAGATTTTCACTGAGTTATGGGACTTAAAATATAAATGTCATGTGCTGATAAGTGGTATTTATCTCTCCACTATGGTAAGAGAATGCTGCCTTCCAGTTTATTTTAGAAGCACTGTTATGGTTTATTAGCCATTTTCCTTTCTTATGGTTTTCTCCCTTGGTTATAAGGGAAATATGAAAGGTAGAATTGTAGAAGTCAGTTTACAGCTGAGGAAGATTGCATGACTTTTTGCCATCATACTCTTTAAGCAGGTTAGAATTAGGTGTTAATAGCTAATGAGAAGAGGTTTATAAATCAGAAAGCCTAAAGTGCTTTCCATTTGTCTCTGTTGATAACAATTAAAGGCCTGACCTCAAGGCAAGGCCTCACTTTGGCCTTAAAAAGATTTATTTTCCCCATTTATAATAATGCTTAGTTTAATTTTGTTTTGTTTTAGTTTAGTGGTTTGTTTGTTTGTTTTTAGATTTAAATATATGATCTATTAAGAATAAAAGCTAACAACTCTCAGAGGGAAAAAAATAAGTTATCCTATTTAGACCAGCAAAGCCTATGCTTTCACTATTGTTGAATTTCCAATTTCTAAAATATTCTCTAGGAGGAATTTCTACATTAAAAAAGCTCTGTTATAGTAACCAGAATTGGGAAAACAGTGGATGAAGAGATGAGAAGAAGGATAGGATGAGAAATTCCGCAAAGATTGCCAAGGAGATTTTTTTAATTTAAATTTTTCTATTTTTTAAAAAATTTCTGGAGCTTCCTTGAAGTTTGTTTCTTTTTGTTTCTTTTTTACCTAGACAAACATAAAATAATATAGGCGTCTTTATGCACTGGAAGATTATTTTCTGTTGAATCTCTTAGTATTGCATGACTTGTTTAAACCAAAATCCCAAATATTTAGTTACATTGTTACAAAGCAAAAATAATAGAAACCTCTGGAGAATGTTTAGCACAGTCTTTGTGAAGATACATTGATTATTAAGCAAAAGAGAGGAGGGATACATATTAATTTGTTTATGAGGGATTTCTAGTGCATCAAAACTTTTCTAAATATTCAACTAGTGAAGCAGTCAATAAATAGTCAATAAACAAGAAAAAAACCCAGTATTACTCCTAAATATCTTTTTAAATATATTTTCTAATAGTAGTAATTTAGATATTACAAGTTAATTGAGCAGTCATAAAGATTCTGTGGAGATTATTATAGTCTATTGGGGGAATTTGACTTAAGTTATGTTTCTTATCACAGAATCCCCGAGTTATGTAATAACCAAGCATGCACTGCTTTTTAAAAAAATCTCTCCTATATACTCCTGTACTTAAAATTATTTTTATGTAGTTAATCTTTTCTTCAATTTTTTGGATGCAAGAACTATCTTTTCTTTTATCTTTTTATATTCTGTATATAACAGTGTTTTTCACAAAGTATCTTTGTCTTAAAAATATTTGTCAAATGAATGTAGTGAGTATTTTAAAATTATATTTTTAGTGAAGCTTAAAAGTATTTGTCAAATGAATCCAATTCCTGAACTGATATAGAATTATTTTCATTGGACCACTACCACATTCTCTGGTGAAAGGCACACTATAAGTGCATAATGATACCAAAGAAATCCAAACTCATCTGATGCAATATTCTACAATTCTTTTTGTACAGATCCCATGCGTGGACCTAGAAAACTGGAAGTAGTCGAAATCAAATCTCGACAAATCACAATCCGTTGGGAACCATTTGGCTACAATGTCACTCGCTGCCATAGTTATAACCTTACTGTCCATTACTGTTACCAAGTGGGAGGACAAGAGCAAGTCCGAGAAGAAGTAAGCTGGGATACAGATAATTCACATCCCCAGCACACAATCACTAACCTGTCACCTTATACCAACGTCAGTGTGAAACTCATCCTCATGAATCCAGAGGGACGAAAAGAAAGCCAAGAGCTTATTGTCCAGACAGATGAAGATCGTGAGTACTTTAAAATTATATTTTTAGTGAAGCTTTAAAAAAAAACCTCTTTAAAAATAGTGCTTTAAAAATGAGAGATGAAGCAGGATTTTTTTAGATCCAGACTTTAATAAACTATATGCCTATATTAAATGCCTGTGTGCTTCTGTATATTTAAGCACCAGAAAAGATCTATAATGAGGAAACAGAGACTAGATCTGTGATTTCATTGGTCTAAATCAATGATGTCAAACTCATATACAAATGGGGGTCGTTAAGTTATATATCAAGAGCTCAATGGGCCATATATTTACTCGAAAATGATATATTAAGATCATCTAGTTTATAGTATATTTTATTTCTTTTGTTAATATTTCACAATGACATTTTGATTTGTCCTTGTATTTGAGACCTCTGATTTAGGGAACTCACAGGTAAGGAAACTGGCTTTACCAATGCAGGTCTCTCTTCTGCAACTTGGGCATTTATTGCCAAAAGCACTGAGAGTATGTTTTTGCATAGGGTCCTGTGATCAGAGACTATCAAAGACTCAGGTCTCCTGATTCTGAAGGCAGCTGTCTATCTACTATATCATGCTGCCTTTCTGTAATTATAGTAATATATAATTATATAGTAATATATAGTCATATGTCATAATTTCAGTCAATTAATATTTATTCATTTCACCTATCATGGGCCAAGCAATGTGCTAAGTATCTGTAATATTATTAACTAACCTTTCTAGAATGGATTAAAATGGTGTTCAGGTAGCACAGTATATAAAAGTGTTGGTCTGGAATCAGGAAGACCTGAGTTCAAATATGATCTCAGATAATTACTTGTTGTGTGACCTTGGGCATGTCACATACTTGTCAAATTTGCCTCAGTTTCCTCATATGTAAAATGAGCTGGAGAAGTAAAGGGCAAACTATTCCAGTAGCTTTGTCAATAAAATCCCAAATGGGGTCACGAAGAATTGAAAACAACTGAAATGACTGAACAGCAACAACAACAACAAAGATTAACTGACATTTTCCTCTTGAAAGACATCATGGTATAATGGTCAGAACCTTGTTTTGAATTCCATCTGTGACATAAGTATTTGAGTGACTGATATGATACCAAACAACAGAGAATTCAAACTTCACTTTATTTGCAGTGAATTTATTTGAAAGAACAGGAAGATAGCAGCATTTACTAACTCTAACTCATATATAAGGATCCTTGTGGATACATATTGAATGAGAAAATAACAATTAGCATTATCTACATTATATTATTTCTTATTTGTTTAACATTTCACAATTATATTTTAATTTACATCTTTGACATCTGTGCCTTACCACATCATATAATTTGTGAAATATTTCATTTTGCTTCAATTTTATACTAAAACAAAATTTTAATATCAGTTTGACTTTACCCCATAATCTAACATATTGAGGCTTCCCTTCCTTGACCTTCCTATTCAAAAAGCTTCAATGTCTACATGTGTCTCTAGGATGATACCAAATGAAATAGAATAAGATAAAAACTCATATGTATATCATTTATGATTCTTCAAAATTTGGTTCAAGTCTCTTTTCCAGGATTTATTGTGCATTTCTGCCCTTTACGTGCTGTATTTCAGTCAAACTGAATTACTCCCTTTTTCCCATCTCCATACTTTGTCTGGAATGCCCTCATTCCTCACCATCACTGCTTAGAATCCTCAGATCTCACTTTCCCCATCCTCTATGAAACCTCTTCTCATATATTTCATCCCAGCATTGTTATGCTAGTACTTCAGCCCCCTCCTCGCTGTTACTTTAAATTTACTTTATTTATATCATGTATTTATTTGCGTATATGTTGTTTTTTTCCCATAAAATAAAATATCTTTGAAGAAGAACTGTTTCATTTTTGTCTTTCTATCCCCAAAGTCTAGCTCAGTGCCTGGCTACCTAGTTTGCTATTTAGTAAAATGTTTCCTAGAATTAATCTCACTATATGATTAACATAATAATACTGAAACAGCTGAAGGTATATCAATACTTTTTACATTAATGCAAATTTTTGCTCTATTTTGTTCATAGTTTTCCTAAATAATTATGACCAAAAATTCATCATTCTCTTTCCAGTGGGATGATAAGCCTCTCTGAACCTAGTTAGATTCTCTATATAGAATGAAAATATGTGTATATATATATATATATATATGCACATAAATGTGTGTACATGTATGTATATGCATGTGCATGTATAGTCACTGAGTCGGTAATCTTATGAAATCTGCCATAGCTTAAACTCTCCTGGCATAGAGAACATTTATGTTCTTAGAAGTTACTACAATGCCATAATGAAGTATCAGAAGAGGAAAATTTTAATGTCATTATAAATTCTGTCACAAAAAGAGTTATATAATGTCCTTCAAAATAAACTACAAAATTATTTTTGGATCATCTTGTCCTCAGCACTACTTTCCTTGGCTATGAAGCATTTATATAGATAAACAAACATTTATTAAGTATTTATTATATTCAGATACTACAAAGTAGTATATATATATATATATATATATATATATATATATATGGCAAAAGACAATCTGGTCTCAAGGAGTTTACAGTCTAATGTAGGAAACAAATACTCTTTAAACATGATAAATTGAAAATAATCAACAGAGGGATTAATACTATAATTAAGAAGGATTGTTAAAACCCTTCCTGTAGACTCTGAGATTTTAGCTGAGACTTGACGGAAGCCAAGAAGTTGGGGGAAGACTAATCACATGCCTTTACATTTCTGTACTACAGATGTATATTTATATATGGTATGTGTTTTTAAGACCTTGCTAATAACATTTGTAGAATACATTAAAATGTACAAAGAACTTTATAAATATCATCTTATTGGACCACAAAACAAGTCTATGAGGAAGGTACTATGGTTTTCCACTCTCCATTTTACAGATGAGGAAAGTGGGGTAAGTTAGTTTTAAGAGATTTGGCAAAAATACCTACATTATGTTATAGGTAGGATTCGAACTTGACTACCAGGTTAAGAATTATATCTTCTGCTCGCTGTTTCAATTCTATAAATATCTTTTATTTAATATATATAAATAAGTTTGATTATAATTAATTATATTTATTAATATATTTTTATTATTATTTATAATATATCCTTTAATTGATCATTGATTGTTTCTTTTTTTTTTTTTTTTTTTTGGCTGAGGCAGTTGGTGTTAAATGACTAGCCCAGGGTCACACAGCCAAGCCTATTAAGTGTCTGAAATCAGATTTGAAGTCAGGTCCTCCTGACTTCAGGGCTGGTGCTCTATCCATTCGCCACCTAGATTCCCTTTGATCATTAATTGTTAAAGCTTGTTCATGTTAAGAAACTTATTTCATGAGACAGCTTTTCTTTGTCACCTTTTCTTGTTTCTGTAACACATTATGTCATTGATACTAGTTGGTTACCAAATAAGTCTACAAATGAGATTATGGTTATGTTCCATGTATTTATTTATTTATTTATTTTAACATGAATAAAGGGATTTTTAAAAAATTTCTTGGGTTAAGTGAGAAGACCTTGTGTAAAAAGTTTAGTATTTTTTTCTAGCTATGACCATTTTTTCCTGAAGAATTACTACCTTCTATCATTTAATGACATATCAATTAAATTTGGTTGTGCTTCAAGCATTACAAGGAGCAACATGACACAGAAGAAAGAAAACTCAATTTAACATCTGAGGACCTTGCTCAAATCTCAGCTTTGCCATTATCTGGTTGATCTTAGACAACTTTCAGGGCCTCAGTTTCCTCAGTTGTATAAAGGATATTGGAGTTAATGAAATTTTAAGATCCCTTCTAGTTTTAAATTTGTAACTTTGTTTCAAGTGTTTATTTTCCTTTAAAGAATAGATTACATGATATGAACATTTATTGAATGCCAATATTTTCTCTTACTTTAAGGAAGAGATGACTGGACACTATTTGTTTCTCTCTGAAGTAAAATCCTTCTAGTGAAGGGTAGATAGTAGGGAGGAAAAGAGGGAAAGGATTAAGGGAATAATTCTGTTATTTGAAAGAGTCTATGGAAGAATAAATATTGTGCCTCTATGAGAAATTAAAACCTGACCAAAACATCTGACCAAAACTGTGCTTTTTTTGTTGTTGCTGTTAGTTCCAAGTTCTGTTCCCATTGAATCTATCCAAGGAAGTACTTTCGAGGAGAAGATATTTCTTCAGTGGAGAGAGCCAGCTCAGACATACGGTGTGATCACCTTCTATGAGGTAGAGAACATATAAATTTGATTGTTATTTTAGTTCAATTCAGCAAGTATTTAGTTGAATTCAACAAGTGTCTACAAATTATCTTGCCAATAATTTTGCATTAAATGAATATGGATCTGTTTTGATAAATAATTAAATTGTCATTTAAAGCATCCCTTTTTTTTTTTCATTTAAACACAGAGATACGATAAATGTAAGTTACCAATCTATGATATATACTTTTGGAATGACTATTTGTAATGAATTAGATGTTTCCAGGTTAGTAATTGCATATTAAATAAACTTTTAAAAATCCTTTTTCTTTAAAAATGGAATTGTTTTATTTTGTTTAGATGCTAAATATTTTTAAAATTTAGATCTTGATGTTTCTTAACCATGAAATATTGTTTTGTTGAGTTGTAGAGAATACAGATTATGCAATTTAAAAGTCAATAAAATTCACCTGGGGAGTGACAATAGAATAATGACTCTTGGTTTTCAGGAATTAACAACTCTCTTTAGACTTCAATGACACTGTTATCTCTAGTGATGTATGTCAGATAGTTGAATGATAGTGAAGAAGGTTTTGATGAATTGTTCAAGAAAAAATAGAAATAACATTGGTGACAGTCATCACCACATTTGTATGAGAATCATTTCACTAAGCCTATTGTAATAGAAATAAGTAGGTAGGTTTTTTTTTTAGGTTAGCATTTATTTGAATGCAAATTCAACAAAATTATATGTTGTTAGGTTTCTGGGAATTGCTGCTGCTCCTCATCTGGAACCTCTGCTTGAATACCTTTCAGAAAAACTGACAAAAGACTGAGCAGATTAAGTTGTCAGACAATAATCACTGTTCACCCTCATATCTGACCCAACTAGCCTTATTTTTATGTTTCCATAAATCTTCTGAAACAGTATTGAAATGCAAAAAAAAAAAAAAAAAGAAAGAAAAGAAAAGAAAATAGAAAGGAAGAAAAATTAATTGAAAACTAAAGGAATTTTAATGAAGGAAAAAAGCTGATTGATATTATTTAGTGACTATAATTGTAAAAGGGAAGAAATATTAAGAAAATACACGACTTATGTCTCATTTCATAATTACTTCTGACAATTGGCTATCTGATCACAATTTTTTAGAGTTTGTCGTTTTAATCTCTCTGATATTTTCAGACTTTACTTGTCTGGAAATTAGGTGGAGAAACAAGTATATTTTTAATAGAAAAAATGGATATGATATATTGAGGCAGCTAGATGACTTGGTAGATAGAGTGCTGAGCCTAGAATCAAGAATACCTGAGTTCAGTTCTAGCTTTAGACACTTACCAGTTCTGTGACTGTGGGCAAATTACTTAATCTTTGTTTGCCTTAATTAACTAGAAATAGCAAAAGACTTCAATCTTCTCACCAAGAAAACTCCATGAAAAGTGGTATTAATGAGGTCACATAGACACATCTGAACTACTAAACAGCAATATGATATCTGTCTTAGAAGCAAAGCTTCAGAGATAAGAAAAGGACTCAAATAGCCCCAAAAGATACATAAACTTTTCTAGAGCAAAAGTGGAAGTCATGTTCTTCCCTTCTATTGCTAAGGGAATGCATATTTCTCTTTGTTAAACAATTAAGTACTTAAATAATAAGAATATAAATCCCAACAGAAGAACCCATTAATCTCTTAGAATTAAACAGACAGATCTCCCAGGTGAACAATAATCCAAAATACTAGTACAGTGGGGATGGATGAATGTGTCATAAATCAGGTTTTTTGAAAAAATAAAAATATATTACTTTATGTGGAACCAGAGGGGAAAGCCTGGAACTTTTTTGAGTTGTTTAATAACAAAACATAAAATCTTCCTGGATGCAAAGTCCTTTTCTCTATCCTTTCTCCTGTATACCATCACCTTTTTATGTCCATTCTTCTTCTATTCATGATCATAATACCTTATATTTGTATATGGTTATATTAATATAATGCATCTACTTTTTACAAAGTATCTTTATATCTTTGTCTTATTTGAGCTTCACAACAACTCTTAGATGTCTCTAGAGCTGATATAGTTATCTGTGTTTTACTGAGAAGGAAAAGGACACAGAGCTGACATAACTTGCCTGAGATAACTCATCAGATATTTGATAGAAAACCCACTGAAAACTAGGTCTCCTGACTTTAAGATTATGGATTTTTCTTCCATACTATTGGTGGAAAATAATCTAACTAATGATTTCTCAAAGTAAAATCATATATACCTGATAATTAAATATGGTTAATGTTTAAAGGTTGACATAGTTTAAAAAAATAGGAAACTGTGTGAGTACAAAAATAGGAATGGAAAAATTGAAGATGAGGGCTGGAATTTGGATTAGAGAAGAAAAAGTTAAGTAATAAAGCAAACTAAGCATCTCTTTTTAGAGAAAAAAATGAAATTTGATGAATTATGTATGTGGATTAGGGTTAATGTAAGATATTCTGTGTTTGTGTATATATATATGTTTGTGTATATGCACATGTATGTGTATGTTATAACAAATATAACTAAAGAAAAAAGTTATGAAAATGTGTAAATTAAAAGAATAGAACATCATTCTTATTCTTTGCACAACTATTCTCAGACTTCCTTGGTTCTTGCTCATTGAGGTAATGACAGTGGTAAAAATAGAGTCAAATATCTGCTGTCCTAGGAACTTCAAGTCAAGTCAACAAGCATTTATTAAGTGCTTACTTAGGTGACAGGCACCATGCTAAGTTTCCTATTGCTCACTGTTTATCTGCTGTCAAGAAGGACTGTGTTTGACTAAGTTGACAAGAATATGGGCATTTGTTTGGTCTCCATGAGGGATGGTTAGATTTACTTTAGCAATCCTACAGCTACCTTCCCTTAGTGTAAATTTATCCCTATTGTTGGATAGACTTCACCATGTATGCCTTCCTTATGGGCTGATAAAGTTATCTCTTTCTTCTCTATTAATCTCTTTCCCCTCTTTTTGGTATCAGAAGTGACCCTTTTCTGTGACAATTTTCCACCAGTTACTCATTCATTTTATCCTCTCCCCCCTGCCGCTTTTTAGCCACCTTTGAACACACTCTAATTCATTAATCAGCTCTGAGATACTCAACAATTTTTTTTAATTTATTAAGTATTTATTACATGCATTCTAAATCCCATAGTTGATACTGAAAAAGATAAGCTCTGATTTCTGATTTCAAAACACTTACATGGAAGTTAGAGAAAAGAATAAAAATCTGTGAAATTGTAGGATGCAGTGGAAAGAGTTCTAAGACTTATAATCAGAGAATCTAAATTCAAATCGAGGCCATTTAAACTAACTACTACCTATGTGACTTTGGGGAAAGCATATTAACTTCTCTGGGCTTATATAAATAGCAGTTTAATATGATAGAAGAGATATCACATGTTATATAATTGCCAGATGAATACTAACTGTGATAGCATTTCAAAGGGGAGAGTCATCATTGCAGGATAGGATAGTCACAAAAAGGTTAAGACCAATTAAGAATTCACTACAGTGGTCTATGGTAAGCAGTGATATGGGCTGGAACCAAGGTTGTAGCTATGTGAATAGAGAAAAAGAGTTGGACACAACAAATTAAATGTAATGCCGGAGAAACTGAGGCAAGACAGAGTTTAGAGTTTTTAATATTTCATTTGGATTTCTGAGAGAGAAAAATTTTCTGGGAACAAAGGATCCATTTTGGTCCCAAGGCTGATGTCTCAAAGCATTCAGTAGCAACAGCAGCATTGAATGTGAGTTTCCAATGGTTTTTATATACTTGGCTCTAAGAGATCGGGGTAGATAAAGCAGAGGGGTGGAGTCTGAGCATTGGTAAATGGAGGGAGTTTCAATCTGGTTCTGACAGGATGGGGGGTGAGGACTATAAATTCTGATAAACTGGGAGTAGTTGGTTAAAGACAGAAAGTCTGGAATTTAGAGATAGGTATACCAATTAGGTATCTGAGATAGGACATATGGAGTTTTATCTTTTGGAATGTCAAAGTGGCCAGATCTTCTCCAGCCCTAATTATCTCAGCCCTAATGAACAGAAAGGGAGTTTGCAACCACGGGGATTGAGGCAGAACAATTCAAGGAACTGAGGCAGAACAATTCAGGGAAACTGAGGTAGAACAATTAGGGAAACTGAGGCAGGACCACAAAAGGAAACTGTGGCACAACATATAGAGATTAAAATGACAAGATTTGTCACCAGATTATGAGGAAATAATGAAAGTGAGAATGACATCAAGATTGGGATCCTGAGTTACTTGAAATTGGAGGATGGTGATATCTTCAACTTAGGAAAATTCTCAGTCAGAGGAAAACTTAGAAGAGTAGTTGGGTTAGGGGGAGGGAAACATTGAATTCAGGGATGCTAGAAGAAGGATAGTTTTTTCAATGGAAATAAGCAAGTTGGATGGAAAGGAGTACAGACAGTAGTCTCGGAATCCAAAGAAATGAATGAAATTAAAAAGAACAAAAGATCTAGAAATAAATCTTAATTAATTTCTTCATTTGAAGGTCAGAAAAAGTTAAAAGAATCATTGCTATTGTTTTTCCTTCATTCTCGAAGAGGATCATGACACCAGGGATATAAATGGACATAGAAGTAGAACTGTTAATAGAAACAAAAGGGAAAACAGGATTTGGTTATTCATATAAAACAAGAGAAGAGAAAATTTATAGAAAAAAAAAAAAAGATGATCCAATCCTTTCTTGAATACTGCAGATGTCAAATAAGATAGAGGAAAGGAAACTAGATTTAATAACTAGAAAATCATTATAGACCTTCAGAAATATGATGTGAGTAGAATGATTTACAGTGGAAACCAGATTAGGAAGAGAGAAAGTGAATTAGTACAATCAGTTCTTAAAAGACTGCTTGTTCAAGAGTGAAAGTAAGGGGGGAAATATTAGTTAATTGATGGAAGTACAGTCAAAGGTCTTTTAAGGCTGACTGTAGTCTAGAGCTAAAAACTTAACCACAATTGTCTAGTTTAATGGATTATCGTCATATTTAACAATAGAGATGTAGGCAACAGACCATCGTGTTTTATCTTTTTTTTTCCCCCAGGTCAGTTTAAGCATATGACATAGAATACTTTATGAGTAAAATCCTTTAAAGAGTTAATTTTCAGAATATTCTACCAGTTTGATCATGTCAAGCATGGTTGTGATTGAACTATATAGCAAACATTTTCTTGCTAAAGCTTAGTTGATTCGATCTAAATATTCTTTCAGAGGTCTTCTTAATTATAATGATATGGTATAAACATAAGGAAAAAAAAGAATGTCAATTATCACTTTGTATAATAACAGTGTTAGTGTTCATGTACATAAATTACAAGTGAGTCTACCAATTTAAGTGCAAAAAAAGGTGCTTGGTTTTGCAATTTAGAATTTTTGAATCAGTTCCTAATTTAGAAATTATGTCATTGAAGCCAGGGGAAGTCAGCAATCACTACTCAAAGCTCTTGCTTGGAATGTGTGATGAACTCATTTTGGAGGTTTAAATTTTAAAAAAATGAATAGCACTTGACAGGACAAAATTTAAAGACTCTCATCTTTTCTTCATACATCAATTTTTGAAAGATTTGTTATTTCATCTGCATATATCTTTCATTCACATCTATTAAGTATCTTAGGAGAGACTTGAATCTACATCTTCCTGACTCCAATCCAATGCCTTTACACCATGCAACCTCTCAATTTAAATCATATCACCTTAATGACATGAATTTTCAAAACAAAAAATAAGTAAACATCTAGTGACCAACCATTCAGTGATGAGTCCTTGGATAACAGAGCAAGGTCTCACAGTTAAGAGTATCTCCAGCTCATCAGAAAATGAGATGGCTTTTTATGCTGGGTCACTTCCACTCACCAGTAAGGCATCAGAGTTGAACTCTAATAGTGGACTTTCTTCCTATGTCTATATATTTGTCTGAGTTTACATTTCAGCCCAAAGTAAAAAGTACAGTCTTGATTGATACCCAGAATTACTGAAAAGAACCAGAGATTCAATTTCAAGTACAAATGTCTTGACTTATTTGTGACAGAGCATCTGAAACTGTTCTTGCTATCAAAAGAGCAGCATCTCTTATGGCATAGAGTCTGATAACAGTCACATTGATTAGGAAGGAAAATGTAACCATATTGGACCCTTTTCTTGAGTGGTTAATTGTATTTTTTGTTCAAAAAAGTAGCATGATTTAGACATTTTGAAGGCAAACAAATTCAAGGTATTAGCTTAAGCCTTTAGTACCACAGTCTATCTGTCCCCAAGTTCCTCTGTCTATAAAAAGTAATAATTCATAACTGTCTTTGCTGAATTCCTGTGTCCCTTCCTTGGATTCAGGGTTTGAGGAGTGTAAGGGAGCAGGATAGCTTATCATAAAATGTCTGACAGTGCATACATCAGAAGGGTTTATTGGATAAAGATGCAATCTTGTCCATCTACTCAAGATATTTTATCACATTCTTATTCTTTTGCAGATCACCTACAAGGCAGTCAGTTCCTTTGACCCAGAAATAGATTTATCCAATCAAAGTGGAAAAGTTTCAAAGCTGGGAAATGAAACTCATTTCCTATTTTTTGGACTATATCCGGGGACCACATACTCCTTTACTATCCGAGCAAGCACAGCCAAGGGCTTTGGACCTCCAGCAACAAATCAATTTACCACAAAAATATCAGGTATTGTTGAAAGTGAATAATTGTATCCTTCATCAAAAACAGTATCATCCTTCAGATGCTAAGTAAACAGTTCTCTTTCAGAGTGCTGGTTAGAAAAAGATATTTTGAAATATTTGAATTTTGGATGTCCAACAGGTCAGATTTGTGGGGCTCTCGAGATTACCCTTTGAAAATTGCATAACTCATAATTTATGGAAGTACAGGAATGAAGAGGATGCAACAGTGCTTGCTGCTATTTCAGCATTCAGTGTTAGGATTTTGGAAGTGAGACAGAGGGTTCTGTTCAGTGTTCACTCATCCTTTACACAATTCTGAATTAACACAGAGAGAGTGCTGGAAAATTGTGGTAATGAGTCATGGAAGATTGAGAACTCAGCAGAAATGCCTTTCTGTTATGTGGATGTAGTTTGCTTATACAGGTAGCAACCTCACAGAGCAATTCCTTCTCTGACAGACACATAGGATGAAGGATGAAGACTGGCAGCCCAAAACATAGTTACTGCTAACTTTTTAGCTCTGGAAATTCAACTGTACTTCTTTTCAGTGGCTAGATATTTTAAATGTCTTTCCCGAGATGTATAACTACGTGGGAAGTCTTTTTGTGTTACTTTTATTCATTACCATTTGGGGACTTAAATTGAACATCTGCTGTGAAATACATAGTAGTGAGAGAGTTCATTTCTCTGAAGAGTTCCTTAAATTTTTCAAAACTTTTAGGTAGTTGGGTACCTATTTCTCATTTTGGAGGGAAACCACAATCACATGATACCACATTTTTAGTTAGCACAGTTTGACTCCTATTCATCATTACTGCTTTTATTCAACTTTTTGGTGGATATTGATAGCAAGAAAACACTAAGCAACACTGCCAATTTTCCAGCAGATTTTTGGTAGGGGAAGTTGAAGGTTTCTTTTCTGATCATTTGTCACTCAAAGGATAAATTTATTGTGTGTGGGCTGATGAAAATGATTTTGAATCTGAATTCCAATGTGATTGCAAATTTAATATAAAATAATCCAGACAAAGCTAGGGGGAAGAGGTAAACAATGAATAAGCTAAAGAGGACTTCACATAGAACTCCCAGAAACAACACTAACAGAATATAATCATACTAATAAATAGCCCATGGCTTTTCTAAACAAAACATAATATTTTTGGTTAAATATTTTAAGGTAGTGGTTCCAAAATTTATCAGTTCAATTCAAGAAGCATTGATTAATATTATGTGCCAAGCATGGTGCTAAACACCAGGCCATAAACCTAAATATGAAACAGTCCCTGCCTTCAATGAGCTTACATTGTACTGTTCCTTATTACTGAACGTTTTCTACGATGGGTGTAACTTCCATCCATGCCTTTTTAATGATCCTTTCACAGAAAGAGCTAATGTGAAACTAACCATCTCCTTTGTAATTTGTACTAAAATTACCACCGAAAAGTTTTTGAAGGCCTTTAGTTTTACTGTCTGCTCATACTAGAACCAAAAGATATCCCAGAAAATCTTTGATAAAAAGAATGTGGAAAGAGAAAAATTTCCTTGCCTAATTGATAGCCTCACTATGTCAACTTTAGTCCTACCTTTCAGAATACTGAGGATTCTTGGGCATCTGGATTCACAATCTGAAGAATATTGTTTATAGCAAAAGAATTATAGCAAAAGAAAATTAAATTCTCTGGCCTTTACAGAGTTCTTAAATTGCTCTTGGAGCATACATTTAGTCAATTTTGAACTCTAGTTTGAAAAAACCCTACAAAATAAAATGGCTTTACTCATTGTTTCTTCTTGACTTTCTTTATATACACACACATATACATACACATGTATACACATATACATACATATGGAAGAAATGTAAATAAAGTCTTTTTTATTATAGAGCTCCATATTTTTCATCTGCTCTTTGTCATAGAAAAAAGACTTAAAAAATGAACTATTCAGGAAAATTTAAATTTAGATGTATCTGATATATGTATCTGAAATAATGCATCTCTCTGACTCTCTTTTGCAGCACCTTCAATGCCAGCATATGAACTAGAGACACCTTTGAATCAGACTGATAATACTGTGACAGTTTTGCTGAAGCCTGCCCAGAGTCGAGGTGCTCCTGTCAGGTATGGGCCAGGGGTTCTGGAACAAGGAGTCTTCCATATATTAACATCCAATTCATTAATTTCTTGACTGTGTTTCTTAGAGATTTTTTCTACCCAGTAGCCAGCTTGTAAACCCATATCTTTATTAGCTCTAATTAAATTAAATAGCTAAGGAAAATGAAAGTACTTTGATGTTGGCTGCTCAATTATTGTTTAAAGGATTTGATCCAGATGCAAGTGGCATGTTCTTTGAAGATAAGGAACAAAGCCCTAGCCCTTGTTGGGTGGGTAGTTTCTTTACTTCTGAAGGTAATTGCTTGACTACAGTGTTTAGAGTTCAAGGGCAAATTACATTTTTTGTCCTGAGCCATCTATTTTTAATAATCTCTCATTTTTGTTTACTTCAGAGGCTTAAGTCAATCCAATTTTAGTGAGTTATTTTTTTTTAATTGAGCAAAAATTGCTTGTCTTAAAAATATATATATGAGACCATACAGGAAAGAAAAAGATTGTAGAATTTATATCTGACCAAATTTGAGTGTATATTTTTCCTTTTTACTACCAATGTTAATGACCATAAATCCTTATTCATTGTTAGTTTGTATTTTATATCTTGGCATAAGATTATGTACAAATCTTATAGTTGATAGAATTTTTTTT
Source organism: Sarcophilus harrisii (assembly GCF_902635505.1). NCBI lineage: Eukaryota > Metazoa > Chordata > Mammalia > Dasyuromorphia > Dasyuridae > Sarcophilus > Sarcophilus harrisii. Next base: position 502,971,142 of record NC_045426.1, read on the forward strand.
AAATCTGTTTTTCATAGGAAAGAGCAGATGAATGCTAAATTGATTTAAATATGAATGTGACATATCTCATTAATCTGTATAAATGAAATTTGTGCTTGTTCTCTATGGAATTTAGACTCTATCTTTGAATTACAAGGAAAAATTTTCTTGATAATTAATGTCTCATTATTTTAAGGAAAAAAATTACCCTCAGATTTAAGAGCAAAAAAAAGTTCCTGTGCCTATATTGCTGTTGAAGATTTTGATAGTTTTAATTCATTTCTGATACATGGATCTATCCCATCATAAAGGAATGGAAATGTCATACTGTGCTTTTCTCTGACAGTATCAGACATTCTAAAACCAATTAGATTACTTTCTGTTTTATATAAAATACTTGGTCTAAATTCCAGAGAATAGAAGTAGAGAACCTGTTTCATTTAAATCAAAGATTTTGTGATACAGTGTTTTTGACAGTTTGCCATAGAGGAAAGGTAGGGCAATAAAACCAGAGAGAAAATCTTGGCTAATCCATAGTTTCGATATTATAGAGCGACTTTATAGAAAAAGTCTGGAGATATTAGGAAAACATTTTTGCATCATATTATTATCCAGTTTTGCCCAATGTGAAAGCATTTTGAAAACTGCAAATGTGCTCTATTATTGTAATTCAAATTGTCATCATCCTCCTCTTCCTCCTTCTTAAAAACATGAAACTTTTGGGGTAGCCTCCAGAGAAGTTTATAATAGAATGAGTATTGAGCCAACAGTTGTAAGAGATGTTTGAATTCCAAATCTGGCATTTAATAGGTATGTGACAATGATCATGTCATTTATCCTCTCACACAATGATTTTTATTTATGAAAAATGGGTATTATAATAAAATCTACCCTATTGGATAGTTGTAAGGATCAAATGAGTTAATGTATGCAAAATGCCTCATAAATATCTACTCTCATTTTTAATAGTTATGAGTTGAACTGATTAAATGCGGTCTTTAACAGAGGATTGGATCCACTATGGATTTCATTGGTTTTCCAGTTCTTGAGCTTATACTCTATGAGTGTGGGACAAAAATAAGATAATAAATCATGAGTTTTTTTTTTTTACTTTCTTGAACTGGTAATTTATTGTTATATATTTTGAATCTTCCATGCTGGACACATGACAGTGTTCTGTTTTGTTTTATTTTATTTTGTTTTGTCTTCCTTTTTTGTTTTTTCTTAATAATGGCTTTTTATTTTATTTTTTAAATTTTTTTATTTATTATAACATTTTATTGACAGACACCATGCCAGGGTAATTTTTTTTTACAGCATTATCCCTTGCACTCACTTCTGTTCTGACTTTTCCCCTCCCTTCATTTACCCCCTCCTCCCCCAGATGGCAAGCAGTCCTATACAAGTTAAATATGTCACAGTGTATCCTAGATACAATATATGTGTGCAGAACCGAACAGTTCTCTTGTTGCACAGGAAGAATTGGATTCAGAAGGTAAAAATAACCTGGGAAGAAAGACAAAAATGCCAGCAATTTCCCAGTGTTCTTTCTTTGGGTATAGCTGCTTCTGTACATCCTTGGTCAATTGAAATTGAGTTTGATCTCTTTGTTGAAGAAATCCACTTCCATCAGAATACATCCTCATACAGTATCGTTGTTGAGGTATATAATGATCTCCTGGTTCTGCTCATTTCACTTAGCATCAGTTCATGTAAGTCTCTCCAAGCCTCTCTGTATTCATCCTGCTGGTCATTTCTTAGAGAACAATAATATTCCATAATATTCATATACCATAGTTTACTCAGCCATTCTCCAATTGATGGGCATCCACTCAGTTACCAGCTTCTAGCCACTACAAACAGGGCTGCCACAAACATTTTGTCACATACAGGTCCCTTTCCCTTCTTTATAATCTCTTTGGGATATAAGCCCAGTAGAAACCCTGCTGGATCAAAGGGTATGCACAGTTTGATACCTTTTTGAGCATAGTTCCAAATTGCTCTCCAGAATGGCTGGATGAATACACAATTCCACCAACAATGCATCAGTGTCCCAATTTTCCCACATCCCCTCCAACATTCAGCATTATCTTTCCCTGTCATTCTAGCTAATCTGACAGGCATGTAGTGGTATCTCAGAGTTGTCTTAATTTGCATTTCTCTGATTAATAATGATTTGGAGCACATTTTCATATGGCTAGAAATAGTTTCAATTTCTTCGTCTGAGAATTGTCTGTTCATATCCTTTGACCATTTATCAATTGGAGAATGGCTTGATTTCTTATAAATTAGAGTCAATTCTCTATATATTTTGGAAATGAGGCCTTTATCAGAACCTTTGACTGTAAAAATGTTTTCCCAGTTTATTGCTTCCCTTCTAATCTTATCTGCATTAGTTTTGTTTGTACAAAAACTTTTCAATTTGCTATAATCAAAATTTTCTATTTTGTAGTCAGTAGTGATCTCTAGTTCTTTTTTGGTCATAAATTCCTTCCTCTTCCACAGGTCTGAGAGGTAAACTATCCTATGCTCCTCTAATTTATTTATAATCTCATTCTTTATGCCTAGGTCATGAACCCATTTTGACCTTATCTTAGTGTATGGTGTTACGTGTGGGTCAATGCCTAGTTTCTGCCATACTAATTTCCAATTTTCCCAGCAGTTTTTGTCAAATAATGCATTCTTATCCCCAAAACTGGGGTCTTTGGGTTTGTCAAACACTAGATTTTAAAGTTTTGGCTGTTTTGTCCTTTGAACCTAATCTATTCCATTGATCAACTAGTCCATTTCTTAACCAATACCAGATGGTTTTAGTAACCGCTGCTTTATAATATAATTTTAGATCTGATACAGCTAAGCCACCTTCATTTGATTTTTTTTTTCATTAATTCCCTTGAATTTTTTCTAGGTCATTAAAATAGTTTTTGGGAAGTCTGATTGGTATATAGCGCTAAATAAATAGATTAGTTTAGGTAATATTGTCATCTTTATTATATTTGCTCGCCCAATCCAAGAGCATTTACTATTTTTCCAGTTGGTTAGATCAGACTTAATTTGTGTGGAAAGTGTTTTGTAGTTTTGCTCATAAAGTTTCTGATTTTCCCTTGGCAGATAGATTCCTAAATATTTTATACAATCAGTAGTTACTTTAAATGGAATTTCTCTTTGTAACTCTAACTGTTGGATTTTATTAATGATATATAAAAATGCTGATAACTTTTGTGGGTTTATTTTGTATCCTGCAACTTTGCTGAAAGTGTGGATTGTTTCTAATAACTTTTTAATAGAATCTCTGGGGTTCTCTAAGTGTACCATCATATCATCAGCAAAGAGTGATAATTTGGTATCCTCATTGCCTATTCTTATTCCTTTAATCTCTTTCTCAACTCTTATTATGGCTTTTTATTTTAAAAATATATGCAAACATAGTTTTCAATATTCACCCTTGCAAAACCTTGTGTTCCAATTTTTTCTCTCTCCCTTCCCGCATCCACTCCCCTGATGAAAAAATAATCCAATATATATATTAAATATGTGCAATTCTTCTATACATATTTCCACATTTATCACACTGCACAAGAAAAATCAGATCAAAAAGGAAAAAAAAATGAGAAAGAAAACAAAAAGCAAGCAAATAACAAAAAAAGGTGAAAATACTATGTGTAAGCCATATTCAGTCCCCACAGTCCTCCCTGGATGCAGAAGGCTCTCTCCATCACAAGTCTGTTGGAATTGGCCTGAATCACCTCATTGTTGAAAAGAGCCACTTCCATCAAATTGATCATCACCTAATCTTGTAGTTGTTGTATACAGTGTGCTATTGGTTCTACTCACTTCACTTAGCATCAGTTCATGTAAGTCTCTCTAGACTTTTCTAAAATCATCCTAATCATTTCTTATAGAACAATAATATTCCATAACATTCATATACCATAACTTATTCAGCCATTCCCCCACTGATGAGCATCCATTTAGTTTCTGGTTCTTTGCCACTACAAAAAGGGCTGCTACCAACATTTTTGCTTGTGTGAGTCCTTTTCCCCTTTTTATCATCATAAGATTTGGAGCTAAAGAGTAAGAATCATTTTCTTTATCTACAACTAACTTGCTTAAATAAAGATTAATTTACAACCATGATTCCACTAGCATTATGATTGAACTAATATTTCTAAACTAAGCTAAATGCCATGAACATTCCTTGGAAATCATAAGTTATATTTTTTTGCTAAAAGAATTTTCAAGAGGTCACTCATTTTCCCTGCTTTCAAATTATATTATACTTCAGTATCCAAGAAAACAGGATTCCTAACCTGTTGATCTCATCATTTCCTATCTCTTCTTTCATCTTGCTTCATTAGTTATCTCCTCCTCTTAATATTTTCCTGAATATTCAAGTCCTAAAGAAACATAGTAAATACTTACTAGAAAATTACTATGAACAGTAGATGGTTTTAGTAATAAAATTTAGAAAACACATTGTCTTTGCCTCCATGGAGCATTACTGATTGGAGAAATGATTTTCCCTTTCTCTTTAAAAAGATGGATAACATGTTTATTTCATCATAATTTCTTTTGAAAAGTAAATATAATTTCTTAAAAGTAATATAATAATATGGTAGTAGAACATATTTAAGTATATTGGTATTTTTCTTTGTGTTCATTATTAAAGATGCATTTCTGAGGATTATGTATACATATATATGTGGATGTGTGAATAAAAAATATATACATATAAGCGACTTTGTATGAATATATGAATATTAATATATATACATATTTACTTATGTATATATAAACATGTATATATATATATAACTATATAATATATAGCTAGACAGATGGATAGATAAATATATGAAGAATCGATCATATAAGGGGATAGAAAATGTGCTGAACTTCACTGATAGAAGGCAGAACAGGTAGAACCTGAGAGTTCCCTATACAAGTGAAATCACAGATCTATTCTCAATTCCTAATAAAGGTATAGGACCTTACAGAGATTTATATAATACAAAATATAAGAGTATCATGATAAGAGTATTGGCAGGTTCAAACTATATGCAGTATCTAAATCTAAAGGGGAAACAATCATGTGACAGAAATGATTATTAATAACCAATGATTTAGGAAGATCCAGAGTTCTTCCCTTTTTCTAAAATTCATTTTCTTGAAGGACATTACTTCATATGAAGGACATATGAAATTGGACTTTCTTAGCAGTCTTATTCAGACCCCACCCAGGTAGGGAAACCTCTGTGCTCTACTCAGGTTTGAATAGAGATAAATTCTTTGAATACTTTCAAGAAGTCCAAGGGTAACTTAGAAGTAAATGACATTTTTCAAATAGACTTAGTTCCTCCTTGTAATATTCATTCTCTCATTAATTGTTAACCAATCCAAGGTGATTTCCATACTCAGTAACACTCGTATTCCAATGGGCATATAAGCTGTGAACACACTATCATGATTGTTTTTGGTGTAAGAAAGAGATGGCCAAATGGCCATACTTTTTTACTTAAAAAAAAAAGTAGGTGTTCCCTTTAAAGGGGTTTACATGTATATTAGAGCAAAGTGAGACCGATTATCTCTTGAATTCATACAAGATCAAGTTGAAGTAGTTTGGAAATTGTAACTGTAATACCCTAAAGCTAATTGGACTATTTTAAAATACCAAGAATTCATTTGCTCTTTGGGGATATAAGAACACTGATTAGGATGGTAAAAGGGATTTTAAACACAAAGCTACAGAGTAGACAAAAACAGATGAACACATCTGGAGATTTATAAAACACTCATGTAATCAAACACAAGAAAGTGCTCCCCAAGCGGATATGATAAATAGAAGAAAGAATAGAAATGAAAGTGAGCATCTGTTTACTTGCCCAGATTGTGCTTAGTATTATGTTTTCAACGATACTGTGGTTGTACAGTTTCCAAAACCCATGCTTTTCATTGATTTTATTTTTTCTTTAATCTATATTCATTGGTGTTGAAAATTTGGCCATATCTCATTTATGCTTTTCTCTAGGTAAGGTGTCTGTGGATCGATACTCCTTCAGTCACCCTGGCTTGGTTAATGCAGATTCTTGAAATTGCCCTGAACTCACGGTTTAAATGATTGTTGTCTTTTTATTGATCAACACATCAGTTCCATCACCTAAAAGTATTTAATTCCTGAGATAGATGAGAGGAACACAAATTCCAACAGTCAAGTCATTAACTCAAAGACTTAAGGGGGTCAGGATTTTTTACCTTTCTGAGAGATTCAACTTTCATTCTTCCATGTAATAAAGAAACCTTATATTTATTATCCTTATTTAGAATGATCTTGCTATTCTTATGCTTCCTCCACTGTTCAACAAATACATATAAGTCTTTAGAAAAAAAATGTATCAGGTTCTTAAGTTGCTTGAAATAAAAGATAGATTTTGCAGAAATTGTGCTTTTGTTATGTTAACAATAAGAAAAAATCTTTCTAATGTTTTTTCTACTTGTAATGCTTATCCTATCTACTGGGTAGCTCAATCTCCTCAATTAATAATGTATTTGCTACTTTCTCTACTAATGTTTATGGCTAGAGACAATATATGTGAATGATTTCTCAGTTTTGTTCCTCAAGTGGTGGTATACTTATTTCACCATAATTACTTTAAAACCAACTGCATTTCTTCAGAGTAACAATATTATACTAGAATGCATGTTTGTTGTTCAGTCATTTCAGTTATTTCCAATTCTTCATGACCTCATTTAGGGTTTTTTTGGTAAAGATACTGGAAGTATTTTGTTATTTCCTTCTTCACCTCATTTTATAGATGAGGAAAGCGAGGCAAACAGGGTTAAATGTCTTGCCCAGGGAGATACAATTAATAAGTGTCTGAGATTGAATTTTAACTGAGGTCTTCCTGATTCCAGACCGCAGCTCTATTTACTGTGCCATCTAGCTGCTCCAACAGAATTAAAATTTAATAATTTGACATTTTGTTTTCAAGGATTTTTTTTTCAATTGTGCTGTTTTAGAGATTTTTTTTGGCAAATGAGTTAAAAGCCAGAGTTGAAAACATCTTTTTTAGAGTTTATTCATTTTCCTAAAAAAAAAAATCTATTGTATATGTATGTTAAACAAAAAATACTAAAATCCTTATTGGTTTCAAAAATGTTGGGCGCTATTGAATTTCCTAAAATGTATAACTACATTTAATTTAATACTTTATTTTTAATGATGTATTTATACTTATCATGTAACACTCTGGACTGCCACCTAAGCAATAAGTGTTTCTGGTTAAATATCAATTTGCTTAAGTAGTCACACTATGTATTCTCCAATGGCTGTTTAATCTGATCATTGTGGATTTATACATATGCATGCCTCTATGTGCTTGGCAATTTTTGTTCTTCTGTTCACATAAGTTCCTGCTGGTAGCCTGTCTCTTTTTTTTTTTTTTTTTTTTTTTTTTTTTTTTTTTGCAATCCCTATTGCACTACTGCTAGTCCCTTCTAAGATTACCTTCTACAATATATAGATATAGATATGTACATATATATATATATATTAAAGTATATCTTAAATACACATTGTTATTTATATGTTCTCTCTCTCTTTAAAATGTGCTGAATATTGCCCTAACGCTTAGCATTGCTATTTTAATAAAGTAAATACTTGATAAAATGTTATTGATTGAATAACTAATATATAACTTGCTCAAGTGGGCAAAATTGATCCCATTTTTTTTCAAATCCACACAAAAATGAAGATTCTAATTATGACTTGATGTTAATTTTACTTAAGATTTTTTCCATAAAATTTTATACTACTTGAGCTTCTATAAAAGTCTGTTTAATTTTTTAATGGGACTTTAAACACACAACAAAACCACCAAAAAACATTTATTCAGATTCTAAATATTTGTGGGAATGAATCACCAATATTTTATTATATAGACATTCTCTGCCATTCCTTTATTATGGTTGTCCATCTGTTTTGGAATTTGAAATTTTCTTTTCTCTTCTACTTGTGTCTCTTGGAATCAGAATTCAGTTCAAGAATTATCTCCCTGTGAAATCTTTTCAATATGCTAGCATCCTTGCTACCAAAACTACCTTTTTATTCATTTAGTATAAATTCTGCATATATCTATACATGTATATATTTTTCTCTCAATTAAATTAAGATTTTTAATGGCAAATACTGTTTCAACATCATTGCTATATACCTAGTATTATATAAAATGTCTAATCCATTAGGAGAAATTAGGTGGCTCAATGGATAGAGTACTAGAAGCCTGTGTTTCGGTTTCCCCATCTGTGAAATGGGTAGAATTAATTGTACCTATCTCCAGTACTTATCATGGAAATAAAATTATACAATGTTTGCAAAGTTTTTGCAAACTTTAATGTTTTAGAAAATGTGAATTGTTATTAATTAGAGTTCAAATGTGGTCTTAGACATTAACCACCTATGTGATCTTGGGAAAGTCATTTAATCCTATTTGCCTCAGTTTCCTCAAATGCAAAAGGAGTTGGAGAACAAAATGACAAATCATCATAATATCTCTGCCAAGAAAACCTCAAATGGGGTAATGAAGAGTTGAACACAAATGAAAAACAACTGAGCAACAACAAATATGTTTATTAATTGAGCTAAAAATTCAGAGTTAAAAAAAGCAGCTTGATATAATGGAAGGAATGTCAAATTTAAAGTCAGAGGAATTAGATTACCACCTGAATAATTTGAACAATTAATTTAACCTCATAAGCTGTTACTTTTTTAATTTGTAAAAATGAGGCTGGTAGACTAAATCTCAAAGATCACTTTCATTCTTGAATTTTGATAAATTTTTCTTTCTAAGTATCTTTCTTTAAAAATTCTAAGATTCTGTATTAAAAGGGAAAATGTTTCATTGTATTCAAGCAGCATATCCTGATAAAAACTCTTTAGTAGATAAATTGCCATCCTAATTGTTAAAATGAAATTGCCAGCCTTACATTTTAGATGACTGCAAATTATATCTTCAATATATAAAATTCTGTCTATGAGATAGATAATGGCCTTGACACTATCAAGGAGAAAAGAATAAATTGTTTTTGGAGGGACATTAATGCTAATTTCCCATTTAGTTGCACTGGGAAAACTGAGACAAAATGAGTTTGCAACTCCAAAAATTGAGCAGTTTATTCCTACATCTTCAGCAAGATTAAACAAAATGCATCTAGCTTTTTGAACTCTTATGGCTAAAGAGTACCAGATAAATGTAATATATATCAGCTTTTATTATTAATCATAATTTTAAAATAATAAAAGCAGAAACATTTTAATATATTAGAAGATAAATTAGAAGACAAAGAAGATGTTTGTCTAAAAAAAGTAATTATTGTTGATATCAATAAATGAAGTATAAGTAAATTATTAAAAACGGCCCAACTAATTTTAACAGGTCCTAAAAATTATGTAAAACTTGTAATATGCTTGGCTTTTTAAATGCTTAATTTGAAATAAACACTTAATGCTTATTATACTTCTTTCTTAGAAATCTGTTAAATCATTTTCCTGGTACACATAATTGCCAATCCATGCCACATGCATAGACTCATATTCATGCATCTACATACATACATATGTATATACACACACATAGAGTAGGGAATGAGAAAAATCTGTGTATTACTTGTCTGTATCATTTTTAATGCTCTCAGCCTGATAATGCTAATAGTTTTGTGATAATTAATATATTTTTACTGGAGAGGGAATCTGTTTTTTGATAAATTATGTGTGAACACATCTACAGAATGAAGGCTGACTGTTTATGAAGTCAAGAGGAAAGAATTCTTGACTAAAGTTATAGAAAAACTGATGAGGATTGATCAGGATCAGCTGGGGTTGTTGGGGAAAAGAAGTTCAGAGAGCAAAGTAGTTCTCAGTCAGATATTATTCCAAACAACAAGATTGGCTAAATTTTTAAAGGACTAGCAGCAAGCTAAAGAAAGGATTTCTTATTTATACCAATTTCTGGGCCTGGTGTCACAGCCTAAGTTAGTTCTTATGTGGGCAATTAAGGACAAGGAACAGAAAAACAAGTTGTAGTTGCTTTACACTAGCTAAGTATGGGGAGCTTGGATTGCACTACATGTTTCAAAGATCTTAATAGAAAATATCAGTCATATTTGTCGCAGCACCCCCTCCAAAAAAATAAATAAAAAAATTAAATAAATAAATAAAAACAGCTTTTATTACTGGCCAAAGTGTACATTGTTGCTGAGCAAATTTTCCACAGGGCAACCCTATCAAAAGGTAAGGACTAAAGCCATTCCCCTCAAAAACAGTGATACTTTTGAATAGCCAGGCTCTTCTTATTTTCATTTCCTTCTGTCCCCAAAGAAATAATAGTTTTCTTTGAAATGACAAATGCTTGAAATAGGAAATGCAGATTATAGAAAGACCTTGAACATTATTACCACTAGATGCTATAAATTATAAATGAGTGGTGTCCTTAGCTGGAAATGTTGGGTAGTATCCTTCAGGCTCCAGTACATTGACACCTAAAAGCCATTTTTACACACACACACACACACACACACACACACACACACACACACCCCTATGGAAATTTAGTTTTCTCAATATCTGTAGAAATAATTGCTTAATAATGCTTTTTCCCTGATCAATTTAGATATTCTATAGTAAGGGCAGCTAAGTGGTGCAGTAGATGAAGAACACTGGACTTGAAATCAAGAAGACTTATTTGTATGAGTTCAAATCTGGCTTCAGACACTTACTAGTTGTGTGACCCTGAGCAAGCCACTTAATACTATTTACCTCAGTTTCCTCACCTATAAAATTAACTAGAGAATGAAGTGGCAAACCAGTTCAGTATCTTTGCCAATAAAAACTCCAAAATGAGATCCTGGAAGGTTAGGTATAAGTAAAATGATTCAACAATAACAACAAAGATTAAATGATCTTTTGAAAATTTTGTGTAGTTCCTACTATGTTCTAGGCACTGTACTAAAAGCCCTAGGACTACAACAATAAAAATGAAACCATCATAGTTATAAAAGAAATTATATTCTCTTGAGGAGACTTTTTGTGGTTGCATATATATAGTCATACATGCATATATGCATCCTTTATACATGCACACACATATATATTAAATACAAGAGAAGTATTAGAAGTTGGGGAAATCAGGAAATGCTTTATGTAAAAAGTAGTGCCTTGAGTTGGGTTTTTGAGGGGGAAGAGATTCTAAGATGCAGAGCTGAGAAAGAATTATATTATAGGCAGGAGGAACAATTAGAACAAAGTCATAAAGATAGGAGATAGACTGTTGGTTTTGAATTTCAAGAAGGCAAGTTTTCCATATTCCAGATTCTCTGCCCAGAAAACCTCAGATGGGATGAAGAGTGACTAAATGATTAAACATAGTTTGCTTTTAAGAAGTAAAACTAATTTTACATTAATTTGGTATTTTTTTCCTTAAACTCTAAATAATTTTTATTAATATTGATTCAGTGGTAATTTAATCAGCATCACATAATAAATAGTGATCTGGTTTCAAACCTAAAGAGATGTGATTTCCAGTCTTATTTTTGACATATACTTTAGCTGATTGACTTAACTTTTAAAAATTAATTTATTTAATATTTTGCTAGTTACATTCAAAACACTTTTTTACATTTGTTTTTTAAAACTTTTGAGTTCTAGATTCTTTTTTATATTCCCCACTGCCAGGACACCATTAAGAAACCACACGTCAAGTTATGCAAAAAATTTCTATGTAATGTTATGAAAGAAAACACTGATCTCTCACCATACTAAAAAAAAAAAAAAACCCTCAAGAAAAATAAAGTTTAAAAGAAGAGAGGGAGTATGATTCAATCTGTATTCAGATACAATCAGTTTCTTCTCTTAGTATGGCTAGAATTTCTCATTCTAAGTCCTGTAGAGTAGTTGTGGATCATTGTACTGCTGAAAATAGCAAAATAATTTACAGCTGGTCACCCCAGAACATTCTTATTATTTTGTATGCAGTATATTTCACTTTGCTTGAATTCATGGAGGACTTTACAGGCTTTTTTCTGAGAGCATCCTAGTCATCACTCCGTATAGAGCAACAACATTCCATAGAATATCACACACAACAATTTATTCAGCCATTCCCCAATTAATGGACATCTCCTCAATTTCCAATTCTTTGCCCTGAGAAAAGAGCTGCTACAAATATTTATATATAGATCCTTTCCCCTTTCCCCCTCTTTTAAAAAAATCTCTTTTGGTATTCATGTTTAATAGGGATATTGTTAGTTCAAATGATATGCATGAATTTGGAATTCTTTGGGCATAGATCATATCTTTTGATCTTTTATCAAATTGGAGCATGGCTCTTCAAAAATCTTTTTATGATTACTATTAACTGTTCTCCTCCTATTTATTCTATTTTCTCTCCTTTCACCTTGCCCATCCTCAACAGTGCTATTGTAAACAACATATTATTGGATTTTGTTTTCTAATCCATTCTGCTACCTTCTTCCATTTTATGGGTGAGTTTAAACTATTCACATTAATTTTTATGTTAGTTTATTGTTTATTTCAATCCACTGTATTCTCTAATATTTTTCTTATTATCCTTTCTCCTTGTTGTTTCTAGTTATTACCCTTTTTTATTTTCTTTTTAACCTTTTTTCCCCACTATCCATTTTTTAATTTAAGGTTTTTCTTGCTTATGATTAATCTTTTTTCCCCAAAAAAATGTCCTGCCTCTAATATTTCCTTTCTCCTTCTTTCTGTTTCTATTAATATCGTTGGTGAGTTGAACATATTTCCACAACACACTCTTTGTGTGTGTTCTACCCTCTTTTGACTAATTTAAATAAAAATAGAGCTCAAGTGATAACTGATTCTTTATCTATTCCATATTTGATTACATTTCTATCTATTCATCCCAGTTATGTATCTCACAACTCCCCATGTCTTTTCTTCCATATTCCCTTTGTAAATCATCCCCCTCCTTAAAATATATCTATGGATCTTCTATTTCAATTTTCTATCTCTATGATGTCTTCCATGTTTGTTAACATCTATTCTATTCGAATGTCATCAACTTATTCTTATAAAATCATTTTTGATTTTTCACTTGGTATTTTATTTTTCTTTTGACTTTCACTTTTATATTACCTTTCCTGATTTTTTTTCCATGAAAAATATGTGAAAATACTCAGTTTCTCTAAAAATTAATGGTTCCTTGTAGAATTATATGCCTTTTTCTGAAAAAGTTCTTCTTTGTGGTTGACTTTTATATTTATTTTTGAAACTCATTTCACATCCTCTGCTTCTGCAGTGTTATAGCTGTATATATACAGGAAAATTCTGTGTGATGTTTATTTGGTTCTTTAAATTATTTCTGACTACTTCTTTGGGAGTCTAAAAGTTTGGGATTCTGGCAATGTTATTAATGAAAATTTTCATTTTGGAGAGTTTTTTCCTTTTTTTTTTAAAGGTGCTCTATGGATTCCATTTTTACATTGTTATTTTCTTCTAATGTGCCTGTGCCTTTAAAATATATATCTTGAAATATAATATCAAGATTCCTTTTTGTTGAGGAAATGTCATATTATTATTTTAATATTATGTCTTCCTAATTAAGATTTTCCAAGTAATATTTTTTCAAGTAAAAGATGCTTTATATTTTCCCCTGTATTCTTCTATTAATTAATTGATTGCTAAGAGAACCAGCCTTGGTCAGGAGAACCTGAGTTTAAATCTGATCTCAAACACTTAACACTTCCCAGCTGTGTGACTCTGAGCAAGCAATCAAACCTAATTGCCTCAGCAAAAATAATAATAATAATAATTAATTGCTTTATGATTTATGTTGAGAGAGAAAAATCAGAAAGAAAGGGGAAAAACCATGGAAGAGAAAAAACACAGAAAAAAGAAGTGAACTTAGCATGTGGTTGGCTTATATTTAATCTTTTTAATCTTCATAGTTGTTTTTCTAGATGAAGATGACATTTTCTATTTAAAGTCTTCTGGGATTGACTTGGATTATTGAACCACTGAGAAGAACCAAGTCTTTCATAGTTGATCATTTCACATTCTTGCTATTATTATGTAGAATATATTCCTGGTTCTACTTATTTTGCTCAGCATCAGTTCATATAAATCTTTCCATGCCTTTTTAAAATCAGCTTGTTCATCTTGTTTTATAGAATAATAATATTCCATTACCTTTTATACCACAACTTATTTAGCCATTACCAATTGATGAGAATCTACTTATTTTTCCATTTCTTTGCAATCACAAAAAGAACTGCCAGAAACATTTTTGCACATGTGGGTCTTTTCCCCTCCTTTATGATTTCCTTGGGATACAGACTTTCTGGGTAAAGAATACTATTGTTAAAACTGTGGTATGCATTTGGACCAATAGATCATTGTACTTGGTCCATTAATATCTGTAAGTAAATCTGTGGCTAGTAAACTGTACTCTTTTCCCATGCACTACATAACATCTTTCAGCAGAATTTGGGACAAAAAATATTTAATACCTAAAATTCTAAACAAACAAAAATATTCATATTTGAGTACCTCAGCTTTGTATAGTTAAATCAATGAGCAACATTAAGAAAACACTGGTATAATAATTGAGATTTGTGTAGCCATTCCAGCCAGAACCCCCTGAGAGTGTGGTCATTCCTAAGTGTCTTGCACCACCTCTCCCTACACCTTAAAGAAATTTGGATATTTGTATTAAACCTATAAAACTTCTGTTTCTTTCACTCTATAGTGAAAGTCAGAAGGAATGAAGTTCCACTTTAGAGAGTAAAAGAAAATGAAGTACTTCCAGCTTCTGAATACTTGAATATATGTCTGCAGCTTACATTTTATTAGTATTTTATTTAATATGATTAAAGTATTTTCTAAGATAATAAACCTTACCCAGAGAGAAGCTGGCAAGGAGTGTAAGAGAAATGGTTGATAGACTATGAAGTGAATGATTTTTATTCCTAAAAAGAAGTGAATATACTATTATGAGATATACCATGGTATCCATGGTGTCCATGTATCCATGGTATTGACTGTTCATTGAGGACTCCATAGGACTCCTGATACTATTATATCCAATTGTATATACACACATAAACACAAGTACATGCAGGTGTGCATGTATGTATAATAAAATCTTATATGCTACATACATATGTACATGTACACATGTTTTGTGCATGTGTATGTATATTTAGACATGCACATAAAAACATACATATCCCAGATAATGAACTGGGCCTAACATTGAATAGGGGAAAAAGAATAGGAATTAGGTAATTTTACAGACATTCTAATAATATCAAGTTTCTCCTTGAAAACCCCCTATCCTTTTTAAACACCACTGATGTTTTAGTAATTTCATATAACTGTAAATCATTGAAGGGGGAAAGGAAGGGAATATATATTTATTAAACACTTAACTATGTGCCAGGTACTATGCTAAGGATTTTACAAATATCTCATTTGATCCTTTTAACATCTCTATGATATATGTAATATTATTTCCATTTTACAGTTAAGGGAACTGAGGGAGAGATCTGTTAAATGATTCCTCAGGATCACATAGCTACTAAGTATCTGAGCTGTTATTTCAATTTAGATTTTCCATACTTTAGACTCAGTATTCTATCCACTGCACCTAGTTGCCTCACCTCTGAAAATTCAAAGTTATGGGAACCCAAAGAACAATGGAAAGACTACTGGTAGGTGTATATAGTATGCAACAGTAAGTGACTAATATGAGGCTTACAAGATAGCATATAATAGCGGTAACTGTGCCACAAACCATAGGACACTGTAGTCTAAAAAATCCAAGTTATATGTTATCTAAAGGTTGGAAGAAAACATAATAGCTCTGTAGTAAGAGGAAAGGGCAGCTAGGTGGAGTAGTAAATAGAATTCCAGGTCTGGAGTCAAGAAGACTCATCTTCCTGATTTCAAATCTTGTCTCAGATACTTACTTGCTGTGTGACCTTGTACAAGTCACCTCATCCTGTTTGCCTCAGTTATATCTTCTGTAAAATGAGCTGGAGAAGAAAATGATAAACTACTCCAGTATCTCCACCATGAAGACCCCAAAAGGGGTCACAAAGAGTAAGACACAACTGAAATGACTGAATAACAAAAGTGAAAGGAAGGGATATAAGATGATATATTCAATTTAGTAAAATGGGAGTCCATATAATGTTGAAAGATTTTGAAAAGGGCTCTAAACGGATGCGGGTGTTCTCCCTACCCTCCTCTGAGGAATTTTTGGGAAGATTCACTTAAATTACAAGAGATGAAAAGATATAGATTTATTGTATCCATAACTATTGGAGGGAATATATCTACATTGATCTGAAAACAGATCCATTGTAGTATTGGAATGATGGAAGCATGATAGATATCTTTACCTATAGAGTAACATGTTCTATATGAAGATAAAAGGAAATGAAGGGCTTCATTAACTAACTTTTAAATCTCTTACAATGAACCTTTTTCAGAGATTAGTTTTAAAAGAGGCAGCAACAAATAGCAATCTCATCAGTATTGAACAGTAGTTCTGAGACTGATTTGAACATTCAGTCTTTCACCTCTGCTCTGATTTTCCAGAAATTAAGGGATTAGTTATAAATGATTGGTTATATATAGACACAGTGTGTTTTGCATTTCAATAAAACATATAAAAAGTCCTAGGATGGTAGCATCTTTAGATGTATAAGTCCTTTTATTCACCTTTTTGCACAACCAGGTTAAAATACTAAAACTTTAACTGATAGAATCATGGATTTATAAGACGCAACATCAAATAATCCTTAATCTCTGTCTTTAAGTAGATAAATAGCTCAGTGTCTAGGATATTGTTAAAGGTTTGTGCTATTATTAATGACCTCCAAGGATGAGGTTTTGTGGCCTTCTTTGATAACTTACCCTGGAGTGTCATCAGATTTCATCCAAATTCCAGTGTCAAATTAACATTGGTTTTGTTTCCAGTGGGAAACTTGCTTCAGAAATATTACCTTTAAGCAGCGGATTTTATCAGGGTGGGAGGTTGGAGGATAAAGGAAGTACATATAGGATGGTATACAGGAACACTTTAGCACTAAATTTTTTGAATTAAATATTTTATAAAATACTTTGTAATTAGTAAGTGTTCCTTTTTTCATCTAAGGAATCGACAAGAATTATTTTCATGTGCTTTTTATACCTCAGATCCCTTTAGGAGAACCATTTTACTCTTAAGATAGTCTTGATTGAAGGTTATAATAATTGGGAAGCGAGAAAAACAGACAGGAACACAGAAAGATATGTTTTCTACTACATTTATCTTTTCCTTTTATTTTTTCCACATAAGCCAAGATAATCTTCTTTATTATACAAACATACAAGGCAGATTTTAGTGTGATTGTTAGTACTTATATAACTAGTTTACATTCATGTAGTATTTAAAATTACTGAGCACTTAACATATAATTTCATGATCACTGAGTGTTTTCATTTTGCTTACTGGCTGATCATGTCAAGTATTTTATCTGAACCTCAGTTTCCCCTCCTATAAAATAAATAATAAAATCTTTCCCAGAATTGTTTTGAGGAAAGTATTTTGTAGGCTGGAAGGCATTATGCAGAAGCAAGTAGTGTGGCATAGTGGAGAGAAAGGTGCCCTCAGAATCAGGGAGATATGTTTTCTAGTCTAATTTCTGACTTGTACTGGTTGTGACCCTGGATAAATCATTTAATGTCAGTAACCTAGGCAAATGGCTTACAAATTGTGCCCTTCGCACATGAAGCAATGAAAACAATTACAATAGCTAACAAAATAATAATAATAGCCAACATTTATATGCCAATTTGTGCTCCATAACACTCTCTAACAATAGCAATAATGATAGTAACAGTAAATATAATTATAATAATTATAGCTAACATTTATATGGCACTTAATATGTGCTAAGCACTTTGCTAAATACTTTACATATATTCTCTTATTTCATCCTCACAACAATCCTGGAAGAAGGTGCTATTATTATCTCCATTTCATAATTGAGGAAGTTGAGACAAATAAAGATTAAGTGTCTTGTCCAGGATCATATAGCTATTCAGTATTTGAGTCCGAATTTGAACCAGGTCTTTTTGAACTTATACCCAGCATTATATCCTTATTACCTGCCCAAACTCATAGGGGTATCACAGAATGTATTAAACAATGCAGGTAAATGCAGTAATACTTGATATCTATCATCCATTTTGAGAAGTTCTATCTTAGAGAAGCTCACAATGTTAACCTTAAGCCAAGGCTATATTTCTTTCAAAGACATTAAATATTTAAAATGATTTTTGTTTACTTGTACTTTGGACTTTTCCTGTAATTCCACAAATTTTCTGTTTGTGATGTCAACTTTTTCCAAGCCTAGTGGAATCCAATCCAATTTCAATGTTAGAGAAGTTCTGGAGTGCCCAAAAGGCATACATATCCCATTAAGCAATTAATTATTGTAATTTAAGAATGAAACAAAAACCTTTATCTTCCAATTTATATGCATTTTTTCTCAAACAGCTGTTAGTTAAGTTGTTAGGATATAAATATATATTATTTGGAACAAAGTGCTTTTAATAAACAGAATTGTTAGGTATTTCTTTTGTCTGAAGGGCACAGTGAAAAAAAAATATTGAGACATAATCTAAGAAAGTGTGGGAATCTCTCTTTGGGCAGGCTTTAAGTCTGTGAGTTACAGTTATGACTCTTGTTACAAATTGTAAAAATAATTTCCTCACTGGGAGTTCCTTATGCCAATGAAATCACAGCCCTATCCACAGTGCCCCATTCCGCATGGGTATTGTATAATTTTTATATAAATCTTTTGAAAAATGTGTGTGAGGGCATTATTTACAATTGTACAATCTTATTTGCTGCAATAATAAGTTCAGAAAAGTTGAATGACTTACCAGAATCATATAATTAGTGAAGGGATGAGTGAAATCTTTAGATTTTCCCATATGTGTAAATTCTTATTAGATGATTGATGCTCTCCCAACAACAACAGTGCTTTGGTATTTCCAGATTGCTGAGAGCAATCTGGCAAGCTAATCAAAATATAGCTAAGGTATGAGTCAGTGTGAATGAAAATTTGTAATATGGACTCCCAGTCTCTAAGAGCTTTTCAATATGGGATAGACTTAGAAGTCTTCTCATCCTTATATTGATTGGTATAATGAAAATGATTAAAGCTTCCAAAATTCTTTTTTTATGATATATTTTATTTTATTAAATATTTCCCAATTACATGTAAAAATAACATTTAAAAAAAATTGAGAAATTTCTCACATTTCTCTCCTTTTTTTCCCATCTCTTCCCCCTCCTTGGGAAGGCAAGCAATTGGTATTGGCCATACAAAACATCATTCTCTTTTCTACAAAGTTATCCACTTAACCTGTTGAAGGGCTTAAGGTGATTTTAAGATTATGCATTTTCAGATTACAATGACATCAAGTGTTCCTCTCGTGACGATTTCAGTTTGCTTTCTTTGTTTCTCTATATTAATCCCCTTCCTTTACAGTAGCATTTCAGCAACTTGCCCTATCTAGGATTTGAAGGCTTTTGCCAAGAGCAATGTACATGTTCTTTTGAGGTGACTCTTAACTCTATAAAGAGATTTCCATGTATTTTCATTGCTAGGCTTATAACACACTTTTCATTTTCAGCTGCCACCACTTGAGCAGATATTGAATTTACCTCTAGCATATGACTTACTTTATAATTATTTCTTCCCTCTCTGGTAAGATTTTAAGCTTTCTTGTTAGGTCCTTTTCCATATAACTCATTTCTATTTAGTTGTTCAGTCATTATCTCCTTAAGGGTACTGGAATGTATCATTGCATCAAGCAGTTTCCAAAGTGTAATCATTGTTTCTTCCTTTTGAATACTGTTGCTCATAGCCAACATTTCCCATCCCCAGTCCATAGCATGTCTATTCAGTATTTTCATCCTAGTGATCAATAGGTTAATCTTTTTGTAGTATTCCACATTAACTTATACATAACAACTTCCTGATTGTCCTGGGATGCTGCTGTTTTAATTCCCATTGTGGTCTTAATGGAAATAAATAATAATCCTTTGAAACATATTGATATACAACAGTATATTAAGTTATAGTAAAAAAAAAAATCTCTCTGGCTAGTCAGTCATTTTTTGATCAAGGAGGTAAGTATTATTGTTACTCCCAATTTACAGTTGAGGAAACTGAGGCAGATAGAAGTTAAGTGAACTGATTCAATTAGGAAATCTCTAAGGCTGGGGTTGAATTTGGGTTTTCCTGAGATCCAGACCTCTCTACACAGTGTCACCTGACTTAAACCCTCCAGCCCTCAGTTTTTTCTCAAGTTTCTCTCAGTTTCTTCTAAAAGAACAATTTGAACTAAATATTTTCTCATGTATTTTCCATTTTGATTATCATTAATAATCCATAATTCTTCCCTGTTACCTCATTGCACCAAAATATCAGCCCTCTGAACATTCTGATTTTCCCTCAGTAATGTGTTTCATGTGTTGATTTGTGATTATGTGATTGTGATTTGTTGATATGTGATTGTGATTTCTGGAGCCTTTCTCACTTCACTGTGAGAAGCTAATGTTTCAGCTCCTCTTTAGGCAAGGATTTCTGTTTAGTGACTTTAACCAGAGCCATTGTGCCACGACCTTTTGAGTGCTCTATAATTTAAAATTTGAATAAGCATTTAAAAGGACAGTTTTAGTCCCTATAAAAATATTAATTAAATTGTTGTTGTTATTCAGTCATTTTTCAGTTGTGTTTGACTCTTCATTATGCTATTTTGGATTTTTTTGGTAAAGATATTGGAGAGGTTTGACCTTTCCTTCTCCAGATCATTTTGTAAATGAGGAAACTAAGACTAACAGCATTAAGCGATTTACCCAATGTTGCAAAACTAGTTAGTGTCTGAGGATGGATTTGAACTTAGGAAGATGAGTCTTCTTGACTCTAGGTCTGTTAATCTATCCTGTCTGTCCAACTACCCACACAAACAGCTAAATTGTCTTCCCTTTTTTGTAATGGCTTGTCTTCATACATTTAGCAATTTTGTGTGTTCTTTAAAAAAGGAAGTTAAGCAAATAATATCTTTTAAAAATGTTTGGAAATGCTCTTTCATTTGTTTTCTACTTCTAAATAGTGCACATGTAAGATTCATGAACATCTTGGTTTTTGGTCTAATTCTACAATTTATTGCCTGCCACAATACTTGAAAATTGCATTGAAAACTGCTTTTTTTTTTAAAGGGAGCAAAAAAAGGAAACCATCTATTGCAGACAGTATAAGAGATATGGATTCCAATTGACTGATTTCCAAAACAATAATATTGCCTTTTTTGTTCAGTGTGGTTGCAAGCAGAAAGAACAAATTGTCATACAATGTAAAAGTTCCTATCACAGTTTCTGTTATTATTTAGTTGTGCTGAAATGCTAAGGTGGTTATAGTGAGGCATATCTGTTAAATCTCTCTGTACGTCCTCCCCCACATACATGCTTTTTGGCGAATTATAATGTATTTTTAAAATCATATATATATGATTTTTAAAATTTTTTCTTCAGCAATTACATGTAAATATCTACCCATTCCATGTAAAAAACTAAAATTCTTTCTTTAAAATTTTTGAGTTCTGAATTCTTTTCCTTTTATCTCTTCCTTCTCTTTGAAAAAGTAAACAATTAGATATGATTATACTTGTGAAGTCATGCAAGTCATATTTGAATAGTTGCAAAAGAAAGTAGAGGGAAAAATAAAACAAGAAAAAAAATTTTAAATCATATTATGTATGATCACTGCCAGAAAAAATGTCATTTTTGTCATGTTGCTTTAAGGATGATACTGTCAATTCTCTTTGAATATTCAGTTAAAAAATCAAGACATTCTTTTTCAATAAAACCTTGGGGGAAAAAAAGTTTTAAGATAATTGAGAAATATTATGAAAATTCATTGGCTGGTTTTGATGGAGATTGTGGTTCATTTGTTTCAGTCATACTTGACTCCTGGGAATCCCAGGAGTATTGGTATTCTCTTGGCAGAGATACTGGAACAGTTTGCCATTTCCTTCTCCAGCTAATTTTACATATGAAGAAACTGAGACAAAGAGTCACCCAGCTAGTAAGTATCTAAGGCCAGATTTGATTTCAGTAACATGTTTTCCTGATTTCAGG
Organism: Sarcophilus harrisii; assembly: GCF_902635505.1. NCBI lineage: Eukaryota > Metazoa > Chordata > Mammalia > Dasyuromorphia > Dasyuridae > Sarcophilus > Sarcophilus harrisii. The sequence continues at coordinate 502,993,356 of NC_045426.1, forward strand.
CCTGGCACTGTATCATCTAACATTAACCAAAACTCAATTTGATTTTTTTCTAAAAATTAATTTGTAGTTTTATTATTATGTAGATCAGATCATGTTGGTTACCTTCTTCCCTTCTCCCTTTTCTCTTGATTTTAAGAATTATTTTTTCACTATGTTCTTGCTTCCCCTGAGGAAATAAGTATATTGGTAATGGATTTTGCTTAGCCTATTATCTCTTTGACTGAGTCTATGCTCAGTGGTACCTTAAACCAGGGTAGAATGGATAACTTAATATTGTACTAATCAGTGTTCACTGCTTTCTTTTCATTAAAAAGTCTGTGAAAGCATCTAATTGACTCAGTAGATAGAGTGCTGGGCTTCAGCTTCTTGAGTTCAGATCTTACCTCAGATACTAGCTGGACAGATCACCTAACCTTGTTTGCCTCAGTTAAAAGTTTGCTCTGTAAAAAGAGCTAGGAAAGAAAATGGCAGACCTCTTCAATATCTTTGCCAATAAAACCCCCTATAGGATCACGAATAGTTGAACTTGATTGAAAAATGACTGAGTAATTAGAGAAATGCAAATTAGAACAACTCTGAAGTTCCATTTCACACCTGACTAAAATGACAGGAAAAGATAGTAGTGATAAATGTTGGAGGGGATGTGAACATTACCACATCTCACAAAACTGGGGCACTGATGCATTGTTGGTGAAGTTGATCCATCCAAGAGGGAAAAGGACCCACATATGCAAAAATGTTTGTAACTGGAAAATGAGTAGATGTCCATCAGATGGGGAATGGCTGAATAAATTATGGTATATGATGGTAATAGAATATTGTTCTATAAAAAATGATGAACAAGTTGATTTTAGAAAGATCTAGATTTATATAAATTAATGCTCAGTGAAACAAGGAGAAACAGGAATACATTGTACACAATAACAGCAAGAATGTGCGATGATCAACCATGAAAGACTTGGTTCTTCTCAGTAGTTCAGTGATCCAAGGCAATCCAAATAGACTCTGGATAGAAAATGCCATCTGCATACAGAAAAAGAACTAAGGAGAGTGAATGTAAATCAACACATGCTATGTTCACTGTTTTTTTCTGTTCTCTTCCAACATGATTCATAGTACAATAAATTTAAAAATAAATAAGTTGAACAAACAAATAAATAAATAGAAAGATGATTGAGCAACAACAACTGACATAACCATTCCTAAGACTATTATGGCCTGATAGAAATCATAATCTGCCTTGTCAATTAGCATAAAATCAGATTCCAGAGGTTCAAATCGAATCCATTAAAATAATGAAATCAAGATAAAATGATCATTAGTTAGTTAATTTAAAAAGCACTTGCTAAATATTTACTAAGGGCAAGAAATTGTGTTAAGCAACATTGTCACAAAAGTAAAAAATATATATATAATATAACACTTGCCCTCCAGGAGGTTATATTTTAATGGGGAAAAGTAATCTATGCAAGCTGAATGATGGCTGGGGCAATATTGAGATTCATGAGGATTTTTTGTTTATTACTGGAACAACTAGTCGATATACCCTCCTTTCTGGAAGTAACAGAAATATTGCTTTGATTCCTGGATCCACAGCAACAGGTAGAAAGGGGGTGAGGAAGAGAGAGGGCCCCTGTGATTGTAAGAGAGAACCTAGCTAAATGAATGGATGGAATGTGAAGGTGAAACATGGCCTGAGGTTTGGGGCCAGGTAGATCAATATAGTCATCAAAGGAAGAAAACTTACAAAAGAGAACCAGATAGCTTGAGGGATATGAGTAAAAGTATGTAAGGGAAATGTAATCCATCAAACATTCAACAACCATTTTTCAGTAGCCCACTATGTGCAAGGCACTATATACAGAGACAAAAATGAGTTAGATACAATTCCTTCCTTCCAGAAACTTATAATTTTGTAGGAGCAATTAGTCAGTTCAATTCAATAAGCATTTATTAAGCTGTGAGACATTATACCAGATATTAGGTGTCAAGTTTTTATTGCACAGCCATTTTCAGTTGTGTCTTACTCATCATCATCCCATTTGGCATTTTCTTGGCAAAAATACTTGACTGATTTGCCATTTCCTTCTCCAGTTCATTTTACAGATTAGGAAACTGAGACAAACAGGATTATGGGACTTGTCTAGGGTCATACAGCTACTAAGTGTCTGAGGTTGGATTTGTACTAGGATCACCACTTAGATGTTTCTAGGAGTAGAAAGATACCAATAAAAACCCAATCCAAAGGCTCAAGGAACCTGCATTATGTGGGGAATAAAACATGAACACTGGCATTCTACAAGTAGGAGGAAGCAAAAAATCTCCCTTCAGGAGGTCTTACTTTACTTGAGCCTTCAAAGAACTTAAGGCTTCTGAGTAGCAGAGGTGATAAAAGTGAATTCCAGGTGGTAGGGGACAGTCTCTAGAAAGGTAGAGAGCCCTAATGCTGAGGTTCAGTAATGGCAAATAAGTACATTTGACTGAATATAGGGTGTGATAAAATGAAGTTAAGTTTGGAAAGGAGGCCTGGGGCCAGACTGTGAAGGATTTTAAATAACAAGCTGAAGAGTTTCTGTTTTATCCTGGAAGCAGCAGGAAACCACTTCTTTAGCAACGGAATCACACAGTGATAGGCAGCTAGATGGCACAATGGAGTGCTGGGCCTAAAGTCTGGAAGACTCATCTTTATGAATTCAAATCTAACCTCAGACACTTACTGGCTGTGTGATCCTGAAAAAGTCACTTAACTCTGTGTGCATTCGTTTACTCATTTGTGAAATAAGCCAGAGAAGGAAATAGCAAACCACTCTGGTATCTTGGCCAAGAAAACCCCACATGGGGTGACCAGGAGTCATATATATATATATGAAGAACAACAACATAATGATACATTTACCGTAGGCAGGTTATTTTGTCTGTGTACCAAAGAAACATTAAAGAAGTGGAGAAAAAATGATTAAAATATAATAAAATCCTACTAAGGAGACTGAAATTCAGTTTCCCTTAAAGATGATAATTCTGGGATTTACATCTTTTGTGGTTGAGATTCATTTAGATTTTTAACTCAGAAAAGAATTTTTTTTCTTTTTTTCCTTTTTTTTCTGAATCATTTGGGGTTAAGCGACTTGCCCAGGGTTACACAGGTAGGGAGTGTTAAGTGTTTGAAGCCAAATTTGAACACAGGTCCTCCTGACTTCAGAACTGATGCTCCATCCACTGAGCCACCTAGCTGCTCCAGAAAAAAAATTAGAATACTACCTTTTTTGACTCAACCTCCTTAACTATGGGGATCATTGAGTTGCACCAAAAACTCAAAACGAGGTAGAAGTTATAATTAGGAGTTGTAGACTTGAAACCATTGTTAAACCTTTGAAACATATAAGTATGTATGTATTTAGATTTCTAGCCTTTTATCGGAGAATTAATCCTCCCTATCTAATAGCTTGATCAAATCATTGCCCTAGCACTGGTCTCCCCAAACATAGGGTACCAGGATATAACTTTGACTTTTTATCATAGAACTAGCTTTTCCATGTAGACTACCCAATGGTATGGTAAGGAAATAAGAAGTGTACCTCATTTCCATTAGAGTGAAGGGACTAACAGTCTATTCTATCTTCCCTTAATGCAGATCTCTGGAGTCTTCCCTGGACAGTCAGTAGCCTACTTAGGAAAAAAAAAAAAGGAATGTTATGGTTGAAGGATAACTCTATACCAAACATACAAGACTAAAGACATTCAGTGTGGTTTGGGTGTGATATTCCTATTTTTCTAATTGACTGGGAACTATTTTAGAGAGCATACTGTAATTATAGTATCTGACCTTTAATTATAATTTTCAATGCCCATGTGTTTATGTTATGTAATTGTGATGATTAAATTGTGGTGACTTCTGGGAGGAAATTAAAAATCATGGTGGAGTAGGGGGAGGGGAGAAGGAAGCCTTTCAACTAGTTAAGAGTAAAAATCACCCAAAAAGATGTGCCATCAAGGACTAATTTCCTTGAAATTCTGTGCCTGTTGTGAAGATTAATAACAGGTGGCCTTTTAGGGAGCTCCCAGCCTGAGTCTAATGTTCTGGTTGTTCTTTTATTATCCCAAACCTCCATAACTAAAGGATTTTTTTCACCCTGCCCTTTGTTCACAATATGGGACTGTAATTGAGTTCATATTTCTCACCCAACCTTTCAGCTGTAATTAATATTTTATTATACCAGATTTTATCACTAAATAGCAGAGCAGCAGGGTATTGAGCTGCAAGTGCATATGCACACACACACAGACACACACACACAAAGAACAGTAGTGACTTATTGATGCCAGACAAATTCCTTGTAATGAGTTATGGTTGAGAGAACACAGAATAAATTTATGGTGCCCAACAAATATTCCAAAATAATCTATGGCTAATCCTATCTTGATCAGACCAGGGAAAAAGAAATTAAAGTTTCTAAAATAGAATGTTTAATTCCCTGGATCTATTTATGATATGCAGTATATATTATGCAATGCTCATTGTCTGTGTTATTATCAGTTTTCATTGTGTCATTTTATGAACAAGACTGTTACTTGGTCAGCTACTTGGGGGGTGCTGAGAATCACATGAAAAATTGTCTAAAGACTGTTCACTGTGAATATTGTGGAGGGTGACAGAGATAATCGAGACTTCCCATTACAACTGTCTTTGAGCTAGCGTCATTTCAAAAGCTTTCATTTCACAGAATTTCACTGAGTTTAAATTTGTTGTGATATTATTAGATCATTTTGAACAATGGAGTATAATCACAGTAAAGAATCTTGAAAGACATGGATAAATGGTATCACTGAGTGATAGTGTAAAATAGAAGACAAAATGAAGTGATTTTATTGCTTGAAGTGTAACAACTTAGTATTAAGCAATCTTCATTATGAATCCATCTTTTGTTGTTGAGATTCATTTAGAATTTTAACTCAGTAAAGAGATTTTTAACAAATTTACTACTTTTGCCTTTTTCCCCCTTTCTTTAACACGTGAATCATTGAGTTGCACCAAAAATTCAAATCAAGGTAGAAGTCATAAATAGAAGCTGTGCACTTGAAACCATTGTTAAATCTTGGAAATTTTCACCAATAACACTTTAAATTGGGTTGGAATAAGGCTATGATATGAATTATAAGGAAAAATTTCACATAAATATGAGTATATCACATGATCATAATAGTATACATAAAAGAGAACTCAACAATATGTCAATTCAAATCTTCTCAATTTAACATTAGAGAAACAGAATCAGGACAAAAGGGTTAGGAAAAGACCACATAGGAGGTAAATGTGGGGGGTAAGTTCTGCATCTAACATGATCTACATGCAAGACCTCTGAATTCCAAGTAGTATCCATAAGAAAAATTAAAAACAAAACAAATCAGCATCATGTTTCAGATGAGAGTAATGAAGGACTGAACACTTTATAACATAGTTGAACTCCCAACTTTCAAAAAATCATATGAAATATTTTCAGATGTTTTTTCCTGGGCTTTACCTCATATACCATTCTATATAAATGCAGATTTCTTATTCTCCTTGTAAAGGAGTTTTGTTGTAGAAAAGTCTAGCATAAATTAAACTTTAAATTAAATTTCATTCCACAAGAAAGTTCTGTTGTAGTTATGTCCTATTTCTGGCAAATTCATCCTCAGGATTGTATTTTAATATTGCAGGTTCTGTAGAAAGATTTTATATTAGTTGAAATACTGAAATAGTGATGGAAAAGGAAGAGTACAACTTTAAACAAAGGAACTTTGAGTAATACATTAGAAGAATAATCAAATTTTAATTTAGTACTTGCTCAGCTATATAAACAAGACCCTCCTGTTTTCTGTCCTGAAAAAAAAATGCTGCTTTATTGTCTTTAAAGAAAAGACATTTTGGAAGCAGGTTTTGAGGTCATAATTGCAATTGGAAAGGTTTCATGAAATTAATTAGTGAGATGATCTCATTTTTATAAATGAAAAACACATCAGTCATAAAGTTCTGTCAGGTTACCATTGACCTAAGTGCTAATAATGTGTTAATTTACATTAAGGCAACAGCAGTGTGTGGCAATTGGGCGGGAGATAGGATTTAGCTATTTTTCATTAGCACTTGGACTTTGATAAAGGGGAACAGAAAAGAGCTGCTTGACCTTTCAGTGCTTAAATTATTAAAGAGCAAATAGATTTGAGGTCTGGATGCTTGCAAATCTAATTTGTCTTGTGGAGCAAGGATGAAAAGACATTTTGGGTTTGAAATTGCTCCAGTCAACTTAGTTCTCTCTTTAATGTATCTGAAGATGAATAGATGGGAGCCATTTGAAATGTAATATACATGGAGCAGTGTATGTAAAAGAACTAATATCAGCTTGCTGGGACAAAGGCAGGTTTAAAGGATAATTTTATCTCTAAAATATTCATGAATTCTTAAAAATCATTGGTCCTTAGAAAATAAGGGAATTTTTCTTTCCATAATTATCCACTTAATTGAAATAATATAGCATGTGGGTTTTTTCTTCATTTAACAAGAAAGACCAAGTTGTCCTTGTTTTAATTTTGTCTTTGGTTCAGCAACATGCAGTCTTGTTTGTTGTTGTTTTATTATTTTTTTCTAATTCCATTTCTAAACTATTTAGGCTTGGATTATCTCTAACAAATTCAAAGTCTCATATTGACTTCTCTCCATGATTCAATATATGCCTCTCTTCTCAGACATAAAATCAAAGGATTTAGAACTAGAAAGTCACTTTAATCAGTGAGTCAAAAATCGTTTATTAAAGCAACTTGTTTGTGCTGTGAACTGTCGCAATCACTAGGAATACAAAAATAAAAAGGAAACAGTCTCTGCCTTCAAAGAACTTACATTCTGTTGGAGAGAGGGAACATTTATGTATACAGATATATATATAAAGACAATTAGAAGATGATATTGTTGGTGAGGGCATTGGTAGTTGTGATAATCAGGAAGACTTCTGCATTTTCGGAATGGGGTATGGCTAATGCAATTAGACAGGAAATGCAATGTATTGTATGATGAGCAATAAGAATGCTACTAGGTGCAAGATGTAATGACTATAATGTATAATAAAGCTTGAAATGTCGTTTAGTTTCAAATTGTGAAGGACTTTAAATCCCAGAAGTGTTTATACAAATGGGAAATAACAAATATCTTAGTTCAGTTTGAAGCCACTGGAGCTTATTGAATAGAGGAGTGATATAGTGAATATCTGTTCTTTAGGAAAATCACTTTGATCACTTTGTTGGGGATAGATTGGAATAGGGAGAACCTTGAGGCAAGCAAATAGATTAGAAGGCTAACATATTAGTTCAGGTTAAAGATGGGGGAAGCCTAAATTAGAATGGTATCTTTGTGACTAAAGAGAAGGTAGATAAATGTGAGAAGTGTTTTGGAGATACAAGTTTTGTTTTGTTTTTTTTTTCTGAGGGGGGTGGGGGGAAGAGATCAATTCCCATTCTTCTATTTTACAAATGAGGAAACTAAAGATAGAAAGCTCAAGAATTTGCCTAAGATTAAACTTGCCATAGGATTATCTAATTTAGAACTAGAAGGAAGTTTAGATTATTTTATCTAGTGCTTTCATTTGTCAGAGGAATAAATTAGTCCATGAAGATGATATGACTTGCCTCAACTACCACATAGAGTAGATACCAAAGCTAGTTGCTTTGCAAACTAGTTGCACTGATTAAAGTAAGAGGAAATATAATATTTAAATAACCCTATCTTAGAAAAAGAACTCAAGCCATAAATGAACTCCCTAAGAAAAAATCTCTAAGACAAGATGAATTTACAAGCGAATTCTACCAAACATTTAAGGAATGATTAATCACAATATTATATAAACTATGTGAAAAAAAAAGTTTGAAAAAAAGTCCTAAAAAATTATTTTTGTAATGCAAATATAGTTTTGATACCTAAACTAGGGAGATCAAAACAAAGAAAACTATAGATAAATTTCCTTAATGATTTTAAATAAAATACTAGGAAGAAGATTATAGTAATCTAATACAAATATTATACACTATAAGTAGGTGAAATTTATACTAGGAATGCGGGACTGGTTCAATATTGGGAAAATTATTGACATTATTAGCTACATCAATAACAAAAACAATAAAAATCATAAGATTATGTCAATAGGTGCAAAAATGTTTTTGACATAATATCAATCTCTTTTAAAAACACCAGATTCCCAGATGATAAATGCTCAAAGGACATGAACAGACAGTTTTTCAGATAAAATTAAAGCCATCTATAGTCATATGAAAAGATGCTCTAAATCCCTATTGATTAAAGAAATGTAAATAAAAACAACTCTGAGGTACCACCTTACACTGCTAAAGATGACAGGAAGTGATAATGATAAATGTGGGAGGGGATATGAGAAAACTGGTACACTAATGCACTGTTGGTGGAGTTGTAAAATGATCCAGCTATTCTGGAGATCAAGCTGGAACTATGTCCAAAGGGCTATAATACCCTTTAATCTAGCAGTGCTATTACTGGGTCTGTATCCCAAGGAAATCATAAAGGAGGGAAAAAGACCCACATGTGCAAAAATGTTTGTAGTGGCTCTTTTTGTGGTGGCAAAGAATTGGAAAGTGGGGAAATTGGCTGAAAGTTGGAGAATGGCTGAACAAGTTATGATATATGAAAGTAATAGAATATTATTGTTCTATTAAAAACGATGAACAAGCTGGTTTTAGAAAGGTCTGGAAAGATTTACATGCACTAATGCTGAGTGAAACAAGTAGAATCAGGAAAACAGTGTACACAATAACAACAAGATTGTGCAATAATCAACTATGAAAGACTTGGTTCTTCTCAGTGGTTCGGTGATTCAAAACAGTCCCAATAAACTTTGGAAAGAAAATGCCATCTGCATTCAGAGAGAGAACTGTGGAGAATGAATGTAAATCAACATATGCTATGTTCACTTTTTTCCTTTTTCTTCTATTTTTCACTTTTGTTCTGATTTTTTTCTCTCCCAATATGATTCATTAAAAATATGTATTAAAAATTAATGCACACATATAAACAGAAAAATAAAGAAAACAATAAAATAATAAATAATAAAAAAACACTAGAAAGGATAGGAATAAATAGAGCTTTTCTCAAAATGATAAGGAGTGTCTGTCTAAAACCATCAGGAAACATTATCTCAAATGAAAAAAAGCTAGAACTCTTCCCAGTAAGATCAGGGGTGAAACAAGGATGTCAATTATCAATACTATTATTCAATATTGTACTAGATATGTTAACTATAGTAATAACAAGAAAGAGAATTTGAAGGAATGAAAGTAGGCATTGAGGAAACAAAACAATCCCTATTTGCAGATGATATAAAATTCTAGGGAATCAACTAAAAAGTAGTTGAATTAATGAAGTTGCAGGATATAAAATAAGCTTACATAAATCATTAGCATTTCTATATATTACCAATGATAGAGAGATTCCATAAAATAATTGCAAACAAAAAAATAAAATAAATAAATAAACTAATTGCAGATAATAAAAAATACTTCCCAGAGACAATTAGATGATTGAAAGGCTCCTATCATCACCACTATCCTCATCATAGCTAACATTAGCATAGTACCTCTATGGACCAGTTTTCTCATTTGGTCCTTATAACAACTCTGAAATGTGGGTGTTATTATAACCCCCATTTTATAGTTGAAGAATCTAAGGCAAAGAATGTTTAGGTAAATAGCATAAGATTTCATAACTAGTGAATATCTGAGGCCATATTTGAACTAAAATCTTCCTGTTTCAGGGGACCTAATATTCTATCCACTGTGTTTTCCAGCTCTAAGTCCTATGTTATAATACTGATAAAGTCTTCCTTTTAGCCTTCCAGGCAACCTTCACATCATTTCCTTCTTCTCTCAGTACAAGGTCACCAGCAAAACTCAGGGACCCCCAAGGTCCCTTCATGTTTCTAATCTTCACATCTGTAAGCAGCTCTCTTCGGTCTAATTATATCATAAACTCTGTTAAGACACTGATATTAAGTTTTTATAATATGAATTTTGGCTTTCTGAGCATCAGTTTTCCATGTACTGGTCCTGTGAATCCATCTGACCCTTGAAACATTGGATGGCAGCAACTCTCCCCATATTTTTAACTTCACAAAGTTCAAATCCTGTGACTTCCATTGAAGTTTCTGGATATGTAAATATCTATCATAGCCTTCCATATAACACTAAAGGTTGCATGCTAATATGGCTACCAGTTGTGTTGGCAGATTAATAATTTCATCCAAATTTCCCCTTACATTTCCTGCCATTAGGGCATTATAATATATTTTCAATGATTGTTCTTAATATTGTGGGGACACAACCTAGGTATGATTGCACAAGACTGAAGCATACCTATCTATGTTTTTTAAATATTTGTTTGTTTAAAAGTATATGCAAAATAAGAAAAATTAAAATAAAAAAAGAAACACAGAAAAGGATAATTTAAAAATACAACATTGTCATGTGCACAGCAGAAAGAATGTCATGGAGGATTCAAGATATACAACAATAACTTTCATTTCAAGAAAGCATATATAATAATGAAAGAGATTATATTCATGATTTCATCTTTTCTTTGCTTCCTTATAGTTTTATTCTTTGCGGTGCACTTTTTACTTTATTCTTTTTCCCCCTTTCATTCCCCCTATCTCCCCCAAGCAGGCTACAGTTAAGAAGTGTATATTTAGGGCAGCTAGATGGCATAATGTGACAGAGCACCAGCCCTAAAGTCAAGAGGATCTGAGTTCAAATCTGGTCTCAGACACTTAACACTTCCTGGCTGTGTAACCCTGGGCAAGTCACTTAACCCCAATTGCCTCAGCAAGAAAAAAAGAAAGAAAGAAAGAAAGAAAGAAAGAAAGAAAGAAAGAAAGAAAGAAAGAAAAAAGAAGTGTATATTTATATATACATATGTATATGTGTGAATACATATATCTGTATACACATACATACCCATTTACAAATATGTAGACATGCATGTAAAACAATATTAATATGGTTAACATAATAATGCAGGATTCTCTCTTGATTGAATCTTTGTTTGTCTTTGTCTGAGATCAATGATTACTAACCCTACTTTTTTTCACATCAGTAAAACACTCATCCTGGAGTCTGTCTTTTGAACTTCTCAGACTATCTCAGGAGGACTCTTTGTTCTGCCCCAAGTCTTATTTGTTTTTCACCAATCTGTAATCTCCCTGAGACACAATTTTGTTTTGTTTGTGAGGGACATTTGGAAAGACTAGAATTTTCTGGCCTATTCCAGCCATCTTTTCAGAATCTTCCCCTATACATATCTTTGTTTTGACCATTTGCAACAATTGCCTCTAAGCTCGATACTCTAGGATAAAGCGTACTTCAATATATTTTTGATTGGTCAAGAATTGCTGTACCAAAAGCACAGGAGAGCAAGCACTCAGTGGGCATGATGCCTAGATGATAAGTTGTACACATGCTTTTTATATTATACAAAATGTATAGCCAGTGAGACTTTGATATGTCTTTCCAGATAATCTGCCTTTTTTCTAGGGCCATCTTAGTTACTAATAATTCTCCATCCATCTATCTCTGTAATTTCTTTTCAAGTGTGTTAATTGTCATGAACAGTATTCATTAACCAGTTCAGCTAGGGAACACAGTGGATAGAACACTGGACTGAAAATGGGGAAAACATATCTTCCTAAATTCAAATCTGGCCTCAGACACTTATTCTCTAGCTGTATGACCCTGGGAAGCCACTTTCCTGTTTGCCTTAGTTCCTCATCTGTAAAATGGGCTTGAGAAGATTATGATAAACCATTTCAGTAGCTTTGCCAGAAAAATTCCAAAAGAGTCAGGTGTGACTGAAACCACTCAACAACAACAAATAAGTAATAAAACTTTCAGATCCCTTGAAGTATAGCTATCTATGATGAATTAATTTCTAGAGGAAATAAGATTTTAGTATGAAAATGCTGTAACAGTTCAACTGTCTTAAATGCCTTATTCAAGGTCTGAAAGATAACTTCTTGCTTTAGTTGTCATTGAAATATGAGCATTTTTGTATTAGTCAGATCTAGTGCTTCATCAGTCATGAATTGTCAGGGTTAAATTGTTAGTCGAAGTTTATATTTCAAAAAAAATTACAAAGCTTTCACCTTAGGAGAGAAAGGATTGTCAACCATTATAATAACTCTCTGTGTGTTATGGATGGATTTTTAGTTTGTATGATCCTAAAATGAACTCCATGGGTGCTACCTGAACTAGTTGTCTGTCTTACAGTATAATCCATGGTGAATACAACAAAGTTAATTGTGAAAGTTGACCTTTCTTAGAATACATGGTTCTCTTCATGACATAAAAATATCAAAATGCCAATAAGGTAAGGAAGAACTGTTAACTAAGTCCTGAAATTTTGCTGAGGTATTGGACATCCCCCAAGGCATAATCTGATATTTAGTGTTCAGATCTAATACTGAAGGCCACCTTCCACTCATTCCTAATTTTTACAAAGTAATAACCATCTCCTTCCTTCCTGGTTCATAAATCTACTTAGGGTCTAATGGATCCTTCCCAGTATTACAGTACTAGTGAGAGATACCAGTTTTTTGGGAATATACCACACCTTCCACCTTTCTTAAGTAAAAAAGACAGAAGTGCTCCTGCCAGTGATTGAAATGTTAAGAATTTATCTTAACATAAGATAAATTGAAGTGAAGATAAATTCTTCACATTTTCTTAAATATATGTCCATAATTTTCAGTTATCTTTAGCAATTAGCACATAAATCTTCCCACAATATAGAAAATTTCCCAGGAAGTAGATTTGGTGGAAAAATAGAATTTCAATGTTTAACTTCCTTCTGAATTAATGTTTCTTATAAACACGTCTCCAGAAATATCTCAGTACCCAGCTCCTGAATTTTGATACCTACCTCTGGAGTTAAGTCTAAGTGGTGTAACACAGTGTGAGATACCATTGTCCATTTATTATCTGTGTAACTCTAGGTAATCACTTTGTGGGCTTCATTATCCTCCTTTGTATAATTGAAGGGTTAAATTTACATGTGCTATAAATTTTCCTGAAGCTCTAAATTTATGATTATATGAACTTCATGCTTATTTTGTCCATTAATGAAAATATTTAACTAGCATTTATGTGATGTTTTAAAGTTTATAAATTTCTAAATATCTTATCTCATTTGGTCCTTATGACAATCCAAAAAGGTAAGGTCTTTCTGCCTCTAAGTCCATTATTCATCATACCTGTTGTGTTACCTATCTAAAGTTAGTAGGTAGTTTTTGAATGAGACTTTTAAATTTTGCAAAGCATTTTACAGATATTCTCATCTTATCCTCACAATAATCCTAGAAGTTAGGAGCTATTTTTTTCCATATTTAACATATAAGGAAAATGAAGCAGTAGTTAAGTGGCTTATCTTGGATTACATAATTAGGAAGTATCTAAAGATACTAAAGATGATTGGAGGTATTCTTGACTGTAGGTATAGGACCTTTTTCTCTGCTGCCTTCAAAAGAATGGTTAGCTTTGATAGTTATATATCCAAAGTAGAAGAACATAGAACACATTACCTATCAGATTCATGGATAGGAGAATAATATGTGAAGAAACGAGAGAGATAGAGAGAAAGGGTGGGGGGAGGAGGAAGAGAAAGAGAGAGGGGGTAAAGGAAGGGAGAGAGCATTGTTGAGATGTAAAATGGATTTTTTTATTATTCTAATTTTAAAATTCTTATATAAATAAAATCAATATGGCCAAGATTAGAAGAAAAGTAAAATATTTGAAGGGGGTGAAATTTTCATAGATAACCCCTCAAATAGGGCTCTCATTTCTCAAATATTATGGAGAATTTTGTCAAATTTATAAAAATACGAATCATATCCCAGTTGATAAATGGTCAAGGAATATGAACAGAACGTTTTTCAATTTAGAAATCAGGACTATATATAATTGCATGAGAAAATGCTCTAAATCATTATAGATTAAAAATGCAAATTGAAACAACTTTAAATTATGATCTTAGTCCTATCAGATTGGCTAAAATGATAGATGCTCTTCAACTGGGGAATGGCTGAACAAGCTATGATATATGATTGTAATGGAATATTACTGTGATCTAAGAATTGATGAACTAATTGATTTAGAAAAACATGGGGAGGTGGAGCCAAGATGGCGGAGAGGACACACGGTCTTCCTAAGCTCTCCTTTACCCTCAATCAATTTTAATGAAATTCAGCCTCAGAATTAGTGCTTGACTATCAGCACACCCCAATATTGGGAGTACAACACATTGCCAATGGAAGATAATCTTGTAAATGGTCTGTTTTCGCTCGGGCATGGGGATGAAACAGGGCTAGGTCAGGCACAGTCCTCAGGCAGACAACAAGAGCTTAGGAAACAGCTCACACCAAGCAGACCGGGGACAGGGAGGGGGGGAGAGGGGGAGAGTTAGTCTCTGCTGCAGAAAATCTGCAGAGAGTACTTTATCATAGTGTGAGCTACTCTGCCCTGGCAGCAAGCCAATAGATCAGCAGAGAAGCTATAAACACAAGGGGTAAAGACTGTGACCCCAAAAACTAGAGTCTCTTGGGACCTGGCCATACCCATCCAACATCCAGAGTGACTCAGTGTGATCCAAGCACAATCACAGTCACTTTTCCCTGCACAGCCACAGTTGATGTTCCCAGTGTAGCCACAGTTGCTATTCCCAGTACAGATATTGCATTTCCACTGAATGTAGCCAGTGGATGATGTCCCACTGCTCCTTCATTGCCACTTCCTATTGTCTGCAGAGGCATCTTGGAAATATCCCACTGCACCCCATAAGCAGACTGTAGTTCTTTTTTTTTTTTTCCTTTTCTTAAAATGAGCAAAAAGGCAAAGTGGGCTCTAACTATTGATAGCTTCTATATGGAAAGAGAACAGACTTCAAACCCTGAGGAGACTAAAAACAGTTTGTCGCTAGATCCAAAGGTGAAAATGATCTGGTCCCCACTACATAAGGCTCTCATAGAAGAAATTAAAAAGAATCTCAAAAAAGAGCTAGAAGAAAAATGGGGAAAGGGAAGGAAAGCTTTGCAAGAGGGTCAGGATAAGACATGCAACTCATTAAAAGATAGAGTGGAAAAAGAAAACAACTCCCTAAAAAACAGAATTAGTGAATTGGAAAAGGTAAACAATTCCAAGAAAAATAGAATTTGTGAATTGGAAAAAGAAAATAATTTTTTTTTTTAAAAATTGATGAAATGGAAAAAAATTCCATAGAACAAAACAACTCATTTAAAAACTCAATTGGACAAATACAAAAAGAAATAAAAAAGTAAATGAAGAGAATCAATCATTAAAAATCAGATTTGAACAAATAAAAATGAATGACCTGAGGAGACACCAAGAATCAGTCAAGCAAAACCAAAAAAATGAAAAATTAGAAAAAAATGTTAAATACCTACTTGGGAAAACAATAGACCTGAAAAACAGATCTAGGCGAGATAATCTAAGGATTATTGAACTCCCTGAAAATCATGATTTCAGGAAATCATCAAAGAGAACTGCCCAGATGTTATAGAAATAGAATGTAAATAGACATTGAAAGAATTCCTTGATTACCTACTGAAAGAGATCCCAAAATCAAAACTCCAAGAAATGTTGTGAGTAAATTCCAGAACTATCAGACCAAGGAAAAAAATACTACAAGCACCCAGAAAAAAAAACAATTCAAATACTGAGGAGCCACAATAAGGCTCACTCAGGATCTAGCAGCATCCACATTAAGGAATCAAAAGGCCTGGAATCTGATATTTCAGAAGGCAAAAGAACTTGGTATGCAGCCAAGAATAACTTACCCAGCCAAAGTGAGCATTTTCTTCCAGGGAAGAAGATGGATAGTCAATGAAATAGGTGAATTCCATCTATTTCTGATGAAAAAACTGGAACTAAACAAAAAGTTTGACCTCCAAATATAGAACTTAAGAGAAACATAAAAAAGTAGAAAGAAATCTTGGGAACTATATTTCTGTTATGAGTATACATAAAGAGTATATGTATAATTTGGTTTTACTGTTATAATATAAAAAAGAATCTAGAGGTGGAAAGGAAATTGTACCAGAAAAGGGAAAAGTGGAGGTACTACATCTGACGAAGAGACAAAGGAAATCTATTATATCTGAGGAAAAGAAGAGAGGGGGATGAACATAGTGTAAATCTTGCTCTCATCAGAATTGGCTCAAAGAGAAAATATTAGACATATTCGATTTACAGAGAAATTCTCCCACCTCATTGAAAAGTGGGAGCAGAAAAGCAAAAAGGGAAGGAGTAAGCTAAATACAAGTGAATACAGAAATTATTTTTTTTTGAATACAGAAATTATTAGGGAAAAGTTTAAGGAAAGGAGAGGGACTCTAACAGGGGAAGGATCCTAAAGAGAAAGGGCTGTGTGAGGCAAGTGGTACTCATAAATTTAATACTGGGTAGCGGGTTAAGAGGGAAAAGAAAGAGAAAAGCATAACCTGGGGTTAACAAGATTTTAACCATAAGTGTGAATGGGGAAACTCCCCCATAAAGTAGAGGCAGATAGCAGACTGTATTAAAAGTCAGAATTCTACAATAAGTTGTTTACAGGAAACACACTTGAAGCAGGGCAATACATACAGAATAAAAGTAAAAGGCTGGAGCAGAATCTACTATGCTTCAGGTGAAGTCAAAAAAGCAGGAGTAGCCATTCTGATCTCAGATCAAGCAAAAGCAAAAATTGGTCTAATTAAAAGAGATAAGGAAGGGCACAAACATCGATGCAAAAATCTTAAATAAAATATTAACAAAAAAGATTACAGAAAATCATTGCCAGGATAATACACCATGACAAAATAGGATTTACACCAGGAATCAGGGCTGGTTCAATATTAGGGAAACTATTAGCATACTTGACTATGTCAATAACCAAATTAACAAAAACCATATGATCATCTCAATACATTCAGAAAAAGCTTTTGATAAAAATCCAACACCCATTCCTATTAAAAAACACTGTAGGGTATAGGAATCAATGGACTTTTCCTTAAAATAGTCAGTGGCATCAATTTAAAACCATCAGTAAGCGTCATATGTAATGGGGATAAACTGGAACCATTCCCAATAAGATCAGAAGTGAAACAAGGTTGCCCATTATCACCATTACTATTTAATATTGTATTAGAAATGTTAGCTTTGGCAATAAGAGTTGAGAAAGAGATTACAGGAATTAGGATAGGCTATGAGGAAACCAAATTATTACTCTTTGCAGATGATATGATGATATACTTGGAGAACCCCAGCAATTCTACTAAAAAGCTATTAGAGATAATCAACAACTTTAGCAAAGTTGCAGGATACAAAATAAATCCACATAAATCATCAGCATTTTTATACATCACTAACAAAATCCAATAGCAAGAGATACAAAGAGAAATTCCATTTAAAATAACTGTCAATAGTGTAAAATATTTGGGAATCTATCTGCCAAGGAAAAGTCAGGAACTATATGAGCAAAACTACAAAACACTTTCCACACAAATAAAGTCAGACCTAAACAATTGGAAAAATATTAGTGCTCCTGGATAGGTCGAGCGAATATAATAAAGATGACAATACTCCCTAAACTAATCTATTTATTTAGTGCTATATCAATCAGACTCCCAAAAAACTATTTTACTGACTTAGAAAAATAACAACAAAATTCATCTGGAAGAACAAAAGGTCAAGAATTTAAGGGAACTAATGAAAAAAAAAAAATCAAATGAAGGTGGCCTAGCTATACCTGATCTAAAACTGTATTAAAAAGCAGCAGTCACCAAAACCATTTGGTATTGGCTAAGAAGTAGAATAGTTGATCAGTGGAATAAGTTAGGTTCACAGGACAAAATAGTCAATAACTATAGCAATCTAGTGTTTGACAGACCCAAAGACCCTAGATTTTTGGATAAGAATTCATTATTTGACAAAAATTGCTGGAAAAAATTGGAAATTAGTATGGCAAAAACTATGTATTGACCTATACTTAACACCATACACCAAGATAAGATCAAAATGGTTCCATGATCTAGGCATAAAAAATGAGATTATAAATAAATTAGAAGAACATAGGATAGTTTACCTCTCAGACCTTTGGAGGAGGAAGGAATTTGTGACCAAAGAAGAACTAGAGGTCATTATTGATCATAAAATAGAAAATTTCGATTATATTAAGTTAAAAAGCTTTTGTACAAATAAAACTAATGCAGACAGGACTAGAAGGGAAGCAATAAGCTGGGAAAACATTTTTACAGTTAAAGGTTCTGATAAAAGCCTTATCTCCAAAATATATAGAGAATTGTCTCTAATTTATAAGAAATCAAATCATTCTCCAGTTGATAAATGGTTAAAGGATATGAACAGACAATTTTGGATGAAGAAATTGAAACTATTTCTAGTCCTATGAAAACGTGTTCCAAATCATTATTGTTCAGAGAAATGCAATTTGAGACAACTCTGAGATACCACTACACACCTGTTAGATTGGCTAACATGACAGAAAAAAATAATGACAAATGTTGGAGGGGATGTGGATAAACTGGGACACTGATGCATTGTTGGTGGAGTTGTGAATGGATCCAACCATTCTGGAGAGCAATTTGGAAGTGTACTCAAAAAGTTATCAAACTGTACATATCTTTTGATCCAGCAGTGTTTCTACTGGGCTTATATCCCAAAGAAATATTAAAAAAGGGAACGGGGCCTGTATGTGCAAAAAATGTTTGTGGCAGCCCTTTTCATAGTGGCTAAAAATTGGAAATTGGATGGATGCCCATCAATTGGAGAATGGCTGAATAAATTATGGTATATGAATATTATGGATTATTACTGTTCTATAAGAAATGACCAGCAGGATGAATATAGAAAGAGACATACATGAACTGATGCTAAGTGAAATGAGCAAAACCAGGAGATCATTATATAGCAACAACAATACTATATGATGAGCAATTCTAATGGACGTGGCTCTCTTCAACATTGAGAAAATCCAAATCAGTTCCAATTGATCAATGATAGCCAGAATCAAGTACACCCAGAGAAAGAACACTGGGAAATGAGTATGGACCACAACATAACATTTGCACTCTTTCTGTTATTATTTGCTTGCATTTTTGTTTTTGCTTCTAAGGTTATTTTTACCTTCTTTCTTAACCTGATCTTTCTTGTACAACAAGATAACTGTATAAATTTGTATGCATAAATTGCATTTAACATATACTTTAACATATTTAGCATGAATGGGACTACCTGCCATCTAGGGAAGGGGGTGGAGGGAAGGAGGGAAAAAGTTGAAACAGACGTTTTGCAAGTTTTGCAATGTTGAAAAATTACCCATGCATGTGTTTTGTATATAAAAAACTATAATTTAAAAAAAAAAGAAAAACATGGAAAGACTGGGGCTGACAAATAAAAATATATATAAAAATATATATACTGTGATCTTACATATGTTGTATGAGTATATATATAAAAGTATGTACATGTTTATAGATATAAGTATGTGTTGTATGTGCATATATAAATACATATATAAATATGGTATCTCCATATAGATATATTTATATTTTATTGTAGTCTTTTCTGGGGGGAAAGAGGGGGAAAGCTGAGGAAAAAAATATTCAGCAGAGAACCAAAGAAAATTTCAAAGGAAGAACAAAAAAGCTTCATAGCTTTGAAAATATAAAGGATTTATTACAGGGTTTTGTTTAAATGGACATTTGTTGTTGTTTTTAATTCTCTCATATTCTGCTGTGCACATAAAAATGATCTTTTGTTGTTCTTTTTTGGTTGTTCTTTTCTTATTTTGCATTTAAGTTTAAAATGAATTACCAGTGTTAATTACACCATTAATTAATAATTAACTAGCTTAATATAAATGTATTAAAAACTGCCTCACAAAGTAAAAATTAATGGGTTTAGATCCTGTCCCTGACACATCTGTTGCATGTCTAAAGGAAGTTCTTTAACTTCTCTGAGCCCCATATGATTCGTTAAGACTCTTTAAATTGCACATGCTGATCTGCCTTTTTAGAGAGAACTTCCTTGCTGGGATAGTAATCAGCCCTAGTGTAATCTAACAACAGCAAAGTAAGAAGAAATTGCAGTAGTATCAACATCAACTCATGTAGCACCTTAAATTGGTAGAGCATTTTTCTCATGTTTGGTATATGGCCCTATGATGCTCATGCATTATCCACTACAGTCAATCTCTTTACCCTCACTAATATTTTTACGGTCAGATCTTGTACATGACTATTATGCTTGTGATTTGTCAACACACAACCTATTCCAGTGTACATGCCTTTAGGGAATGTACATTTTGTATTATTTTAAAATTAACATATTGTTCTATTAACTCATTTAAATTAAGAAAACACATTCTAATGAAAGAGTCTGTAAATTCATATTCAAGTATATAGAAAACAGCATTTATTTAACCAGTACAGAAATGCTAACAAGCTTTTAATCATTTGAAAGAAAGATGATACTTAACAAAAGTTTCATGTTCTTTAACAAAAGAACATGTTTTTGCTTGGGAACAATCAATGGTCATTCATTCAGTGGCCAAAAGAAAGGAAAAGATTCAAAAGGCCTAAGTTTGAATCTAGGCTCTGATACTATAATTATTATCTGTATAATTGTGAACAAACCTTCTTGTCTCAGTGAACCCTTGAACATCTGTTTCCTAATTTATATTTTTCTTTGACATTTAATTTGATCCGTGTCACTGATACAAATAGTTTCTTCATTGGTACAGATTATGACATGTGATATAGATGACAATTTGCCCTTGGTCTCTTATCCTGAGCAGTTCTTATATATGATGTTTCCATAGGTCCTCCATGGAACATCTATGTGATGGGATGGTCACTTTCATAAGGTCTTTTAGAGAAAGTTGGAAGATACATTATCCTGTTATTTTAAAAATGATGACTGAAATTAAAGCAGAGAGAGAGAGATGGATCTGGAGTCAGGGAAACGAGCATTCAGATCTGGCCTCAAGATACTTATTAGCTATATAATCCTGGGCAAATCATTGGAAGGCTCACCTTTTTTATCTATAAATGTGGATCATAATAGCACCTTTTTCTAAGATTGTTGTAGGATTAAATGAGAAAATATTTATAAAGTACTTTGCAAACCTCAAAGCACTATATGAATGCTGTCATCATCACTGTCTTGTAATATAACCAGTCTACTTTTTTTAAAGTAACTAAGTTCCTTGATAATGTTTTTCAAATTCCTCAAGCTCTCTGTCATCATTGGGGATAATGCTGCAGCCTCCTTGTACTTACCACTTAAAATGCCAACGCTATTTTGATCCTGATATTATGATAAGACCCCATCCCTTGACTCCATAGGCATGATCAGGATAATAAACTTTCAACTATTTATCTCAAAGATTGTTTTGAGGAAAATATTCTGTAAATCTAAGACAATATAGAAATGCATGGATATCATTTTCCTCCCCAGTAACTTCCCAGACTTCGGTACTCAATTGGCTTTATCCAGTATTTTCTGTGACTTTCATGTTCCAGCATACTGTGCAGTGAGGAACGAAGTTGTAGTAGCCACACTCAGATATCATTAAAAAAAATCTCTATAGTATAGATCTAGAATATGAAAACTTATTAACTTGGATTTTTCTTTTCTCCTTTCTTAGTGTTTACCAAATAGTGGTTGAAGAAGAAAGTCCTCGTAGAACTAAAAAGACGACAGAAATACTGAAATGCTACCCCGTGCCAATTCACTTTCAGAATGCTTCAGTCCTCAACTCTCCATATTATTTTGCTGCCGAGTTTCCAGCAAATAGCCTTCAGGCTGCTCAGCCCTTTACAATTGGTGACAATAGAACATACAATGGCTACTGGAACACTCCTCTTCTTCCCCACAAAAGCTACAGAATTTATTTTCAAGCTGCTAGTAGAGCTAATGGGGTAAGTGTTACATGTAGCTAATCAATATTTATTAAGTACCTACCATGTCCTAGACACTGGTCTAAGCACTGGGCATACAAAAAAGAGTCAAAAGGACATTCCTTTACTCAAAGACCTTACAAACTAATGAGGAGACACACATGTAAACAAATATATTCAGATTAAACTATATACATATACAAATACCTTGTGTGTATGTATATATAGTACATCTATGGGCACATATAGGGCATGGATGTATGTCACATGTGTGATATATCGCTATGTGTTATGTAGCATGTTTGTATTTTTGTTCAGATATATAAATAGATATAGATGTCTATGGAAATGCTGCATCAAACAGCTAGTGTCTCAGGCCAGATTAAGATTTAGAAAGATAAGACTTCCTCATTCTAAGCCCAGTGCTCTATCCACTGTGCTGTCCAAGCTCAAGTCCTTTCTCCTATAAGAAGTCTTTCTCAGTCCCTTCCCCCTTAGTTCGTGCTAGTAGTACCTTCTCTCTGAGATTTCCTTCTTTATTAATCTATGTCTGTCTGTCTGTCTATCTGTATCTTGTATGTATAATTATTTGTATGTTGCCTCACCATTAAAAGAAGAGCTTCTTATGGCCCAGGCTTGTTTTTTCCTTCTTTTTCTCTCTTAACATTGTACATGGGACATAATAACTGTTTAATAAACATCTAATGACTGATTCACTGTTTTGTGCCTGCTCTTCTTTGTGAGGGGAAGAAAATGGCATTATCAGGAATAATATCTCTTCTCAAAGTTGTTTTTTTTAATAATCCAGAAGGATTGCATTAAAGTTCTGTAATATCAGATGATTGAAAAATCATTTCCATTTGACCACGTGTTTTCAAAAGTTGACTTGTCATGGCTCCTAATAGGCATATCATCTCGTCTCATTTTATTCAGTGATTTCTTCCACAAATCTTCCCATTCCCTTCCTCCCCCCCCCCCCAAAAAAAAAAACAAATCTCAAGCTAAGATAAGATTTGACTATTTCTCTCAACAGCTTGGAAATTGTTTCAAGCCACCATAATGGCTTCACTTAGGCAATGCACCGAACTACAGAATTGTGATTTAAAAAAAAATTAAATATAGTTCTTTGAACTGAACTGTATCTCTCTTCAGCTTTGTTTGCACAGGAAGAGAGTAAGAATTGTTAGAGGTCAGTAAGGCTTCAGAAAGCTAACTACACTTTTGTGTTTGTTATTCTTATTTCATTTTTTGGGTCAGAGTTAGGTAAGGTATTTTTTGTTGTTGTTGAATGTCTAGTATATTGCATTTTCAGCCTAGAAATGTAGCTCAGTGTATGTCATGGAATAATCAAAACTTCTCCAAAAACAAGGAAGGTTTACCTCATCAATAGCTTTAGATTTCAGCTATAATTTTTTTTTTAATTTTTTTGGTGAGCTTCTAAATAGTGATCCCTTTTCCCTCTTTATTTGACACAGGAAACCAAGATTGATTGTGTACGGGTGGCCACCAAAGGTAGGTTAAAATTCTGAGGTGCTTTTCTGTCTCATAGAAGCTCTTTTACTGAGTATTTTTAAACTACTGGAAGTACTGTGTAATTTAAAAATATTGATTGTATATAGGATGGTATGATGGAAATTTTTCTGCAGAAATATGTGTTATTTTTAATATATTATTTCTGGTTTTGGGGCTTTTAAATTTAATGGTGTCTCTTATTTGTATATCACCTTTATTTCTAAATATCCTCCCTTTCCCAATAAACCATTTTTGCATCACAAAATCAAAGAGAAAGAAGAGTAATTCAGGAAAAAAAAAAACCTCACATCACCTTATTGTGATAATATAAACAATGTTCTATACCCATAGGCTTTCACCTGTACAAAGAAGGGAAGGTAATGAGTCTATTTTCTCACCTGGTGATTGTTTTAAAGGTTATCTTTTGGGTTATTATGTGATCTCACTATTTCTCATCTTTCCATACAATATAATCATAGTGGTATGCCTTGTGGCTGCTCACATACAAGATAGTAAAAATTATCCACTATTTCTGAGCAGTTATACAATTTTGTAATTATTCTTAACAAAGAGTAAGTAAAATGTTTACATTGGTGAAGTCAGTATTCCTGGAAACCCTAAAATTCCTACATATTACAGTATAAAATAGAAGAAATAAATTACATAAACTTGACCTGAGATAACTCATATCTAGAATAACAGCTGAAATAATATTGTTGAGATAATAAGTTCAGGACTGCTTGGTGTATGTCTTTGTAACACACACTTCCCTTAAATTCTATTAACTGTTGATAATGGACCATGCTAGAAAGAACTCAATCAATCATTCAAACATTTTAAGAAATGTGGTTTTGTTTCATATGTCAAATAAGTGGCTACACGAAAACATAATTCAATGCAGGGGAAGTACTGGGGTCCTTAAGAATGATTTTATAAATAT